>NC_143484.1:9638661-10290327 GCF_027475165.1 Benincasa hispida | reverse complement strand
GATTACAATTTCAATAACAACTTTATCGAAAAAAAAAAAACATAATATATTTATTAATTTACAAAATATGAGTTTTAAGACATAAAATCCAACAAACTCCCACTTGGACTAAAACTCCTAGTGGAGTATCACAAATAGTGGGTTAGCCGAGATTCTTGGCGCTGAACGACGCAAACTCATTTTCTCATGAATTCCTAACATAATTGTCGCATATTATGCTTAACAATCCTCATAATTCTAAATAAAAAGCCTAAGATGACATGCATTTCTGCATGTCATCAGTCGTAAAGGTAGTTTATGTCATTTTCGAATCTGGAGTTGCCCAACATATGTGCTTGAGGCAAATCCTAAGAAACTTGAACCTCATTCAAAATTGTGCTTGTTTGTAGGATACCCTAAACGAACAAGAGGTGGTTATTTCTATGATGCTAACAAAAATAAAGTGTTTGTATCAACAAACGCTACTTTTTTATAAAAGGACCACATAAGGGAGCATAAGCCCTGCAATAAGATTGTGTTGAATGAACAATCCAAAGAAACTATTGAACCTTCAACAAGTGTTGTTGAAGAATTCAACACGTCAACAAGAGTTGTTGAAGTTGGTTCATCTAGTAAATCACATCCACCTCAATTATTGAGGGAACCTCGACGTAGTGGAAGGGTTGCGAACCCACCTGTTTGTTATATGGGTTTAACAGAAATCCTAACTATGGTTGCTGATGGAGATGTTAAGGATCCACTTTACAAGAAGGCAATGGAGGGTGTTGACAAAGATGAATGGATCAAAACTATGGATCTTGAAATTGTACTTCAATTCTTTTTAGGATCTTGTAGAGCAACGTAATGAGAAAAAACCTATAGGTTGAAAATGGATCTACAAGAGAAATGGGGTGCTGATGGAAAGGTGCAACCCTTCAAGGCTAGAATTGTGGCAAAGAGTTATACTCAAGTAGAGGGAGTCGATTATGAGAAGACTTTCTCACCTGTTACCATGTTACAGTCTATCCATATCCTCTTATCCATTGCCTCATATTATGACTATGAGATATGGTAAATGGACGTCAAACCTACTTTTCCAAATGGCAATCTTGAGAAGACTATCTATACGGAGCTGTTTGAGAGATTCATAACGCAGGGTCAAGAGCAAAAGGTTTGCAAGATTAATCGGTCCATCTATGGATTGAAGCAAGCTTCTTGATCTTGGCATATAAGATTTGATACTGCTACCAAATCATATGGCTTTGATCAAAATATTGATGAGCCTGGTGCTTACAAGTGAATCATCAATAGTTTATTAACTTTTCTAGTGTTGTATATAGATGATATTCTACTCATTGGGAATGATGTAGGTCTACTAACTAAAATTAAGAATTAGCTAGCGACCCAATTCCAAATGAAATATTTGAGAGAGATGAAATTTTTTCTGGACATTCAGATATTTGGAGATCGAAAGAAAAAATTGCTAGTTTTGCTCAGGCATCATACATTGACAAAATGCTTGTCAAATTTTCGATGCAGAACTCGAATAAGGGTTTACTCCCTTTTAAACATGAAGTTATATTGTGTAAGGAATAGTGTCTTAAGACATATCAAGAAGTTGAGGAAATGAGACGAATCCCCTGTGCATTGGCTGTTGACAGCCTAGTGTATGCGATGTTATGTACTAAACCTGACATTTGCTATGTGGTGGGGATAGTAAGTAAACATAAGTCTAAACCAAGATTTGATTGTTGGATTGCCATTGAGAATATCCTCAAGTATCTAAAAAGAACGAGGGTCTACATTAATAACTTATAGAAATACAAGTTATTTATACTGTTTTATTTAGATATTGGGGCCAAAAGGAAAGGAAGTTGCGTCGATTGTATAGAAATTGGCTAAGAAATGCAAGAATTATAAATTGTCGTCAATACACCTACTGACACCATTGCAATGGTAGAATAGAATGTTTTGTTCTGTTTTGCAGGGAATCAAGTCACCGCATGCGTTCATGGCTCAAGATAAAAAGAACAATGCATCTACGTCGCATTGCGCCCATTATTTAGGAATGAATAGATGATCAACGCAATGACGGCGCATGCGACAATCGATCAAGAGCTTAGCGATCAACACAATCTCAACCGCATGTGGTTATCAAAAACAACACCGCATGCGGCCGAACGATCGAGGATGTAAAGAGCAACAATGCATTTGCGGAGGATTCTTACAAATGTACAGCTAACTATTGTGCATTTCTGACAAGATTGATTGCGTAACAGAAAGAATATTCACTCCACCATTTTAGGAACTACCATAACAGTTAAGTGGGGACCACAAGTCAGAGAGTCAAGCTTCACCTATAAATAGCTTATGAAATTTCACTGAAAGATATGCTTGAATACATAGAAACGTGTATATACTGATCTAAGAGAGAGACTAGTTAAGCGACTAATTAGAGTAGATCCGGGAAGAATCAAGAGACAAGGCCGAGAAGTGAGTCTCCGAGCAAGAAATCCTTCCGATCCCCGCCGTCGAAGCTCTGTACGAAGGTCAGTTTTACCAGAAGAGCAAACCTGAGAGGGAAGCTCTCCTCTTCATCACCACCACACGCCGGCAAGCAAAACCTTCGTCAAGATCTGTGTCAAGACGTTGACACTCTTCTGTATTTGTTTCTATCTCTTTATCATCACTTGTATTCATCTTCTTAGTCTTTCATTCACACCATGTATCGACGCTTAATCTTAGTATTGAATGTTATGATCATTTCAATTATAATCTCTCTCTCTATTTCCATTCACCCATAATTCATTTTCTCCATGACGTTTTCTTAATCCCCTAGGTAATAGCAAGAATTAAGCAAGTAAATTAATTGGGTTAAGGAAATAATTATGTTTAGTCAAAGCATGCAAGACGGCATCTTCACCTGTGAGAGCAAAAGTGAAGATGCTATTCCGCCTATCGAGAGAGGGTTGGAAGAATGCATTAACTAAAACGAGAAGTACTTCAAGAGATGGAAGCAACCTTGCGTTCATCACGTTCATCCTTGTTTCACCATAGAGATATGGGAACGCGGCTGATCACCGAGAGGTGTACGCCAAGGGAAAGCGGAACCTTAGTTGTATCTTTAATGCAATTAAAAAACTTGCGATGTTTTTACTATTTATCCTTCCCCGTTTCTGATTCATCCCTAAAGACTTGCCATCGCATACCAAGATCCTTTGTATAAACTTCACAGTCAGTCTCAAACTCAGTATCATGTATATCATGTATCTTCTATCTTCTATCACATTAGCGTAGGTTTATTTTCATCGCAATTTAGTTTATCAACCCAACTTTATTTTACCACAACTTTAGATACTTGTATAAACACCAATTCTTTATTAATTGTAATAACCGGTCGCATGTATCACACAAGTAACACATTAATGAAAAGAATCCTTGTGTTCGACATCGGATTACTCTGAGAAACTTACGTTGGAATTATACTTGGTTTCAGCACAAGAAAACTTATGACAACGCATTACTCCATAGCATACTACAAGCATATAGTTAACAATGCATATATCTAGTAGTATAATGCATAACACAGCATCCATATTCCATTTCCATCTTTACGTCATCAAGTTTATGGAAACATGAGCTTGTATGATTCATTCATCCGTATTCATATTTGTCTGCATGTTGTACGTCAGAGACGCATTTCAAGTTTACAAGTTTATGGCACCGTTGTCGGGGATTGGTAACGGTTAGTGCTGAGTATTTTTGTAGTATGTGCAGGACAGATCTCTTTGTACTGTCTGTTTATCGCAAAGAGCAGGCTAACGACTTCTGAGTACTGGAGTGATCTAGAAATTCTAAGCTCACCCAGAGATTAGGTGTACTTTTCGCGTAGGAGCACATCATAACCAGATTAAGCGCTGGAATTTCAAGACCTACGGTTGCGGAGAATGCATGGTTTGTAGGAGATGTGCAACGCATTCTCCATGCCTGGTGTGACTCCCGAAGGAACTAGATTGCATCTCTTCCCGTTCCTATTGCGGGATGAGGCAAGGAGGTGAACAATGTACATGATGGCATTGTGCAGGCAAGCTTGATCGCCTGCGGAGGTGTGGATTGCGCTAATCATGGAAATTGTCTTCCGGTCCATATCTTTAAATTCTATGTTTACCTGCTTTCTGAATTTATTACTTCATGAATTTTTTAATTTAATGCTTCTTTAAATTTTCTTTTAATGCTTTATGAATTCAATTCTCATTTAATTAACTTGCATTTATTTCCGTGCTCTTTTTAATTTCTCTACTTTTCTGTATTAAATGCGTTATACCTTAATTTTGGTGAATGATTGGTTAAGTAGAAAATTAATACCGCAAAGTCCTTGTGACTTGCGTTGATGAAAAAAAATAAAAATAAAATAAAATGAAATAAATTTTAATAATAAAACACATCCGATATGCATTGCGATGATGGGTGCATCTTGCAATAACAAGATACACTTTGCATTCATCCAACCCAAATGCATTGCATTTATGGGTGTATTGCGCTCGTGTGTATTGTTAGCCCGTCCTTATAAAAAACACACTATGTTGAGGTAGTGTTGCGCTGGTAGAAATACCATGCACCCGTCCTCCAGAAATGCGTTGAGTTAAGAGGTGTGTTGTGATGATACATGTGTTGTTGCCCGTCCTCAGCAAAGATGCATTTGCATTGATGGATTCATTGTGTTAATTCTTAACTTTACACCCATCCAAATAAGACACCAAAGAAATTTCTTTTTGAAAATTGAGAAGTACAACCGCTTCAGCTTCCAAGGACATGATGAATCTGCAGATGAAAGGACGTACGACTCTGCAAATTCATAAATTAGAGGAACGCGGCGACAGGCTTTTTGAGTAACTCGAGGCCTGCCACCGACGAATTCGCGTTGGGCCCATCAAGGCCTAACTTATAATTTCTGTACTCTTCGTCTTAGGTCATTTATTTGCTTCATTTTGCAAACAGAAACCCTAGAGCTTTTTACATACCAAACTTTCTTCCTTCCCAAAACCCTAAAGAATTCCCCAGCTTTCTCACTCCGTCATCCATGGCAGACCAATCTTCCCAACCATTTCCTTCACCCTTATCACCCTCAAAAGCCCAACTCACTGCACGGCAAGCTACTGTCTCGCTACCTAGCCACAAACTATCTCTCCAGTCGTCGGAAAACTCCGGCAAAATCCCTTAGTAGTCAGACCACTCCAGTTCAAAAGGGGGCAGAGCTTAGAAAGCACCCCACTCCCAACATTTTCCTCTGAAAGTGAAAAGAAGAGAAGGGACGATAAGGAGGTGTTTGGGAGTATACTTAGCAAAATGGAGAAGGAAGGAGGATTGCTCGAAGCTGGGGTTGTGAACTAGCCACTGCCTTCGGAGGAGGAGATGGAGGAAGCATAAAGGAGAAGCACTCTAGCAATCTTGGATCCTAAGGAAACTGCTAACATAGAATCCTATGAAGGACCCTCCAAAGTTGCTTTGGAGGAAGTGGTGGCGGAGAAGCAGCCGGAAGTGGCTGAGGATAAGAAGAAGAAGAAGAAGATCAAAGAAAAGAGGGTTGGAGGAGATGAGTAAGCCCATCCAATACAGAAAGAGAAAAAGATAAAAAAGAAAGGGGCTGAAGGAGACGAGGAAGCCCGTCTAAAGAAGAAGCAAGAAATGAGCGAAAGAAAGGAACGCAGGCGAGAGGAAAGGCACCTGAAGAAGGAGGAAGAGAGGAGAAAGAGGGTTGAGAGCCCAGAACTGGATGGAAAATCCACCTCCATAAGGATGGATAAGGGGGAGTCAGCGCAACTGAGAGAATCAGTGCAACCCGAGGAGGAAACAACGCAAGTCAGATTGGTTGCGACTGATGATGGAGAAGACTCAGACATCACCCCCTTGATGTTGCATCACAAAGAGAAAGAAGGAGGTAGAAAAGAAAGAGAAAATGTTGCGGGCACAACTAATCATCGTAGAGGGTAGTCGAAGAAGAAAATTACAAGATGAGATGGTGTGCTGCAACAATGAGATATCGATAGAAGAAGAAAGGAAAAAGCTCGAGGAAGAACAGCGCATTTTGCTGGCCTCAGAGCAGTTTGAAAAAGAATTTGAAAAGGAAGTGAGAGAAGAGGAAGAAGAAGAAAGGAAAAAGCGAGCAGAAGAAGAAAGGAAGAAGAAAAAAGAGAAGGAGAAGAGGCGCCAAGCAAACGTTCAGCGCATAAAAGAGAAGAAGGGCAAAGAAATTGTCGAGAGGGAGAAGGAGGAACAATGCAAGAAAAGGGAAAGGGAACAAAAGCAAAAATCCCACCTTGTGTTGACTAAGGAAAAGGGCAAAGCAGTAATGGAAAGTAGCGAGTCCGCGTTGGCTAAGAGACATCCATCAAGGAAGAAAGAAAATGATGATATGATGATTGAAATGGGATTCTTCCCTGCACCAACACCACTACCAGATCTGATCACAAGTGTTATCGTAGAACATTGATGGGAAACATTTTACTAGTGCCCAGCCATAGTTATTCCAAAGGTAGTGCGGGACTTCTACAATGGACGGCTCCATGGCACCAAAGATGCGGTGACCATAAAAGGGGAAGTGGTGTCTTTCAACGCAAGGGACATTAATGAACTGTACCAGATGAGGGATATCCCGGATGCACCGGGTAATAAAATCATTGATGATCCTACCGAATAGCAGATGGAAGATGCGCTGACGACATTAATGCAACCGGGCACTCGGTGGACGGTCTCCCTAAAAGGAATCCGAACCCTGGTGTCCAAGACACTGCTTCTAGAGGCGCGGCTTTGGGTATACTTGGTTAAACGGTGACTCAACCCAACTTCCCATGACAAGACAGTTTCAAGGGATCAAGTCATGACCGCATATTGTATTGCACGCGACATTCCAATCAATGTGGGTCAGTTGATCGCAAGACAGCTTCGAGCTTTGGTGGGACATATAAGAGGTCAGTATTTCTTCCCGTGGATGGTTTCAAGCTTATGCCTATCATTGGGTGTAGGTATTGATGAAGAGCCAATGCCAGAGATTCATGGCTCATAAACATCAAGATTTTGAGGATGCTCCTCAAAGATTCCCCACACTGCCCCGAGCTCCCATTGAAGAGACCCAACATTGATTTAAATGCGTCGCAAGAACCCAAGCCAAAGAAACAGAGCAAAGATGACAAAGGAAAGGAGAAAAACGCAAGAACAAGAACCCTTAGACCCTTTGCCTTTGATAATTCGCCCTCCTGTCGAACCTTCTTCCCCACTGCCCAAACATTTTACTAACTTTCTCCTCGCTCCTGACTCACCAACCGCAAATCCAGTAGCTCCATCCTCCCCTTCATCCTCATTACTGCAACTTACCCTTCCACCGCCCCATGTCGATGACTCACGCGATTTGGGTGAAGACACTCTGCTCAACCCCAAAACGTCGATGGCGAAACATCGCAGGCACAACCCACCATTGCCTCCTTAGCTGCTGAGTTAACAGATATGCAGTCCCTTCTCGCCCAACAACAGGAAATCTTCTTCCAACAAAATGACTTCTTCTACCAAAGAATAGATGCGGTAAACGAGTGAGTAGAAGATTTGCAACACAGTGCTGCCATGACAAGGCAGGTGATGATCATTCAACGTAACATCTATACGATCCACCTGAACCAAAGGCAACTAGCGGAGGGCAACCATAAATACTTCAGCTTTCTGACAGCGTATCTTCATGGTCCTATGGTGCCTCCGCATCTCCAGCAGCATCTGAATTTTAAAGAAGCTCCTCGCGTACCACATCAGAATCCTCCTCCGGAACCTCCTCCTCCTCAATAACTTTACAATTTTTTTATTGCGGTCATTCTTTTATTTTTCATTCATTCATTATTTTCTATGTATAGAAGCTGATTACTTGATTATTTGTAAATACAAAAATTTTGTATTGCGTCATTTTTGATTTCTTGTATACTTAGTTAATTTTCAATACAACTAAGTAGAAACTCTTTCAAGTATGCGATAGCCTCTTCATTATCATCCTTTGTCAATTATTTGCAATATTCTTTATCTTTTACTTTGCATTATTCATTGCGCTACCATGATGGCTAATATGCATACACTTAGTAGCATTTCCCACACTTTGTATTTTCTTACTAACAGTTAGTTAATTCGTAGCATAGCACTGCTTTACTTTTTATCCTTCAACATTCTGCTCAAACCTTCTTTTCAAAATTTTGACTAAGTGTTTGTCTATTCTGTCCAAACAATGCAATGAGGACATTGCATGCAGTCATTAAGAAAAATGCGTTCATTATTTCCATTTCCAAAAAAAAAAAAAAAAAAAATTTCATACAAACTCCAATGTCAGCGCAAGGGAAAACCCAAAAACAATCCCAACCTGATAAGAGTTAAGTTGTGAAAGGAATTTGCTCTAGTTGGATGTTCGCACGACACCCGTGGGAGCAAGCCAAAACGAAGGTGGGTTTCCAAGAACAACGCAATATGAGAAAAAAATGATGAGAGAAAATAAAAGAGAATAAGAGACAACTCCTCTAACCAGCAAAAGCTAACATTTAGCTGAGAATCAAGAGTTAAAGTTGAGATTGGCACACAACCGTAGTTGGATGTTTGCATGACACCCGTGGGAACAAGCCAAAATGAAGGGTGTATAATCAACAGTCTCTAATAAATGATGAAAATATCAAACCATCACATTGCATCAAATTGTTTTCACAAGAAGAGGTAAACATTCTTTTTAAAACTAGAAGAGAAATTTTGAGCAAAAATTTGTTGTATAGAAGAATAAAGTAGGGCTTATTATGAATTATCAAGGATAGAAAGAAATTGCGCTGTTAAGTAATGTTTCCTATGGAGCATTCGGAGCAACCAATCAATGCAAAATTTAGGATAGGAATTTAGCATTATTGCCTTAGTAGAAGATAGGCTTGAGGACAAGCATATATCTAAATTTGGGGGTGTGATAACTTGTAGAAATACAAGTTATTTATACTGTTTTATTTAGATATTGCGGCCAAAAGGAAGGAAAGTTGCGTCGATTGTATAGAAATTGGCTAAGAAATGCAAGAATTATAAATTGTCGTCAATACACCCACTGACACCATTGCGATAGTATAATGGAATGTTTCTGTTCTATTTTGTAGGTAATCAAGTCACCGCATGTGTTCATGGCTCAAGATAAAAAGAACAACGCATCTACGTCGCATTGCACCCATCATTCAGGAATGAATAGACGATCAACGCAATGACGGCACATGTGAAAATCAATCCAGACCTTAGCAATCAATGCAATCTCAACCATGCGATTATAAAAAACAACACCGCATGTGGGCGAACGATCGAGGATGTAAAGAGCAACAACGCATTTGTGGAGGAGTCTGACGAATGTACCACTGACCGTTGTGCATTTCTGACGAGATTGATTGCATAACAGAAGGAATATTCACTCCACTATTTCAGGAACTGTCATAACAGTTAAGTGGGGACCACAAGTCAGTGAGTCACGCTTCACCTATAAATAGCTTCTAAATTTCACTGAAAGATATGCTTGAATACATAGAAACGTGTATATACTGATCTGAGAGAGAGACTGGTTGAGCGACTAATCAGAGTAGATCTGGGAAGAATCAAGAGACAAGGCCGAGAGGTGAGTCTCCGGGCAAGGAATCCTTCCAATCCCCGCTGTCGAAGCTCTGTACGAAGGTCAGTTCTACCAGAAGAGCAAGCCTGAGAGCGAAGCTCTCCTCTTCATCACCACCACACGCTGGCAAGCAAAACCTTCATCAAGATCTGTGTCAAGACGTTGACACTCTTCTGTATTTGTTTCTATCTTTTTATCATCACTTGTATTCATCTTCTTAGTCTTTCATTCACACCATGCATCGATGCTTAATTTTAGTACTTAATTTTAGTATTGAATGTTATGATCTTTTCCATTATCATCTCTCTGTCTATTTCCATTCACTCATAATTCATTTTCTCCATGACATTTTCTTAATCCCCTGGGTAATAGCAAGAATTAAGCAAGTAAATTAATTGGGTTAAGGAAATAATTATGTTTAGTCAAAGCATGCTAGACGGCATCTTCACCTGTGAGAGCAGAAGTGAAGATGCTATTCCGCCTATCGAGAGAGGGTTGAAAGTAACACATTAACGAGAACAATCCCTATGTTCGACCTCAGATTACACTGAGAAACTTGCATTGTACTTGGTTTCAGCGCAAGGAAACTTGTGACAACGCATTACTCCATAGCATACTACAAACATATAGTTAACAATGCATATATCTAGAAGTAGTAATGCATAACACAACATCCACATTCCATTTCCATCTTTACGTCATCAAGTTTTTGGCAACATGAGCTTGTATGATTCATTCATCCGTATTCATATTTGTCTGCATGATATAAGTAAGAGACACATTTCAAGTTTACATACATGCTTGTGTATGGTTCTAAGGATTTGATTCTTACAGGATACATGGACTCTGATTCCTAGACTGATAAAGATTCTAGGAAATTTACTTCAGAATCAGTGTTCATTCATAAGGAAGGAGCAGTAGTCTGGTGGAGCACCAAGCAGGGGTGCATTATTAACTCCACTACGGAAGCTGAGTACGTAGCGATTTGTGAAACTGCTAAGGAAGTCATATGGCTTAGGAAATTCCAGACTGATCTAGAAGTGATTTTAGACATGTCAAAGCCCATCACCATTTATTGTGATAATAGTGGTGTTGTGGTTAATTCCTGAAAGCCTCAGAGTTACAAGCGCAGGAAACACATAGAGCGAAAGTATCATCTCACCTGAGAGACTGTGCATTGAAGGGACGTGATCATCATGTATATAGCTTTAGAGCATAACGTTATCGATCCATTTACCAAGGCCCTCATGGGTAAGGTGTTTAAGGGTCAACTGCAGAGTATGGGTCTACGGGACAAGCCACATCTAGTCTGGGGCAAGTGGGAGATTTTCTACTAGGCGTGTTTTATGCCCTAGTTTTTTGCTTTGTGTACATGTATATTAGTATGACTTGTATATATTGTACACCCCACTAGCTTTAGGACAAGTGGGAGATTGTTGAGGTTGATGCCCTAAATCTCGTAGGGTTCTGTAGTTTGTAATTGTAATATACAAATGATCTATTTAATAAAATATTATATGTTTTATTTGACACTCAGTAGCATTAAACCCATAAACCAATAAACTAACATCCAAGGTTATCATATGTAGCTTAAACATGTATGTAGTGACATATAGGTGGATCATCTTTAAGTGATATCCTAAATGGTTTGTAGTAGATGGATAAGGTTGGATACCTTATCCTTGTTATACTACGAGTACACCCGCTTTGTAGATGTTACAATTGTTGTAAAGTGCTACAAATGATCTGATCCTGATCATTTATGTATAGATATGTAAGCGAGGGTATTCTATACAAAGGGGTTTGTATAATACCAAACCATGAAATAACTAGTCTCATTATATAACACCGTTTATAATAGAGACTTACATTTCACCATGATGACCATAGGTGACATGACCTGACTCCTTTGTGAGTTGTGAACTCCTTCATGGCCAGATCGCCAACTTAATAAGCCTAGCATATTGGGGATTCGTCAGATTGGCGAGCTAGGAACACAGCTACAGAAGACAGAATTCACTCCTTCCCTAATGTCGGGGTAAGTAGATAAATTACTCCCTTAAAGGCTGATTTCGGGGCTTGAACAATGTGGCACCACACCCTTTTCTAGCCCGAGAGGGGTTTGGTCATAGTTGGACTATGACTTATTATTCATTAGAGGGATCAATGGCTCTTAAGTAGTTAGATGTAACTATAGGGGCAAATCAGTAATGTCCAGCTATACTTACGAGCAATTTGTGAAGGGTCATTGCACTGTTGACTTATTATATCCAATGGACACGAAAATATATCTGTAGTGTGAAGAGTGTAGCTATTGGTCTTTAGTGAAGTGCTCGTCAGTTAATGGATGTTGAATAATTTAATTAAAGGAGTTTAATTAATTATTCAAGTATCACTGGAGCTTCAATCTACAAGTCCATGAGGTCCCCTCTATAGCTCAACAGGGATTTAATGAGAATCAATTTTGGATTAATTTGAATTGTTCAAATTATTTGAGGGAATTAATTATATGTGATATAATTAATTTTACTTAATTATATATGATATAAGTACTATAATGTTTTTGATACATTATTTGAGAGGAAATAAATATTTGAATATGATTTAAATATTAATTATGTCAATTGGATTCATGTAATTAAATTTTAATATAAATATGATTTATATTAAATATCATGCATTGTTGAGAGAATGAAAACTATAGGTTATAATGTATTTGATACAATATTAAACTATAGGTTATGTGCTATTTAGATAAAGCATATAGTTTAATATATATTATACGATAAAGTAGTTATCATATAAATATATATTAAATATTTTTTAAATAAATTATTTTAATTAATTTTTGAAAAATGGTTTTGGGAGTGAGTTGTAACTGCCTGATAGCACTAGTAATGTGCTATCTTCTTCTGCTTAGCTCAGAGTTGTTTAGCTACTTAATTTGGTTAAATTCATTATTTTGTAGGACTCGAGTGTAAAGCAGTCAGATTAAGCGTTTGGGACAAAAAGGTGCCAAAGTGACGAAGTTAGGAGCTAAATTGATCAAATGACGAAGGAATGAAGAATGCTACCCTATCGAGCGTTGCAACACTCTCATTAAACCTAAGTCCAACGCTACCTCAAACCCATTGGACAGAATGCTAGGATGCAGGGGAGCGTTGCAACACTGCCCCAAGCATTGCAATGCTTCGAAGATGCTCCAATGCCACTATCGCACTGCTCGTCAACGCTGCCCTCAAACGCTCTACGACAGAATAGGCAATGTTGTAATGCTCCCCTAAAGCGTTGCAATGCTACGTGGTTTGACGGATGTACAGCCTCAGCGTGCACGCAACACTGTGTCAAGGTAGCGTTGTGACGCTTGCTTGATGCTCAACCATTATGCGCTGTAGCATTGCAATGCTCTTCCTACCGTTGTGTCGCTGTGGTAGTTTTATAAAAGAAAATTTTGGGTCGTCGATTACATCGCGCCGAGTACACCCGATCTTGGGCATCGTCGCTCTATTCCAGCCTCATTTTAGCTCTTTGATCTAGCTAAAGGGTAAGAACTTAGTTTTGTTCCAATTCAATTCTTGAGACTCTTATTGTAATTCTGTGAGTTTTATTATGAATTTATGAGATTTTATCTTGAGCATATTCTTCAACTTTCGTGTATAGGATAATCTGACAAATTAGCTATGCATGTTTAATTTATTGCTTTAATTAGCCCTAATTTGTAATCATTAGGTAGTCGTCACCTAGAAGCATGAGTTAAGTTAGTTTGTTGTGTTAATTTGGGATTCCAATTAGCAAGCATTTACTTTATAACTTGGATAAATCTCGCTCAGTTAATTGGTTAGATAATCGAAATCAATTAATTGGCTTAGCTTTTCCTTGAATCTTAATGCATGTTGATTGATTGATTAGTTAAGGATTGTCACTTTTCTGTTAATTAACTTGATTTTATGGACTACCGAGTAGGATTCTAATCGAGTAGACTAAGTTTTAATTCGAATATTCTCATGCATCTTTTGATTAGTCTATGATAGAATTGATGAGGAATGAACTAAACTATAATTACCCTGTTTTCTTGCAATTTATTTCACAATTTTTCACAACCCCCCGCCCCCTTTTTGGTTACTTCCTACAAGTTCAAATCTTTGAAGAATCGATATTCAACTCTCAATCGTAAGACCCCGAACTTGCTACTTGTACTACTAGTTAGTATAAGGGGTTAGTTCGGTGCACAAAAATTTTATTTGTGTAGGTGAGCATTCACAGGCGACGACGAATCTACTGGCCGGCCCCTCCATTTCCCCTATTTCTCTCTATTTAGTGCGTGTGTGGAAAAGTGGCTCCCAATATTCTTTTAAACAAAATTCCTCTCAGTTTTCTCCCTCTCTTTCATAAATTTAAGACCTCACGGCTCCTTAGTGATTCTAATCCCCAAAGAGAATACAGGAGGTTCTTATTGTGGTGGTGTTCATTTGGATTATTTTTCTATTTGTGATTGTTTGTGACAAATTCGGAGAAGGGAATTGGTTTTCGTGAAGAAAGGTTCTTCAAGGGTAAGTCTTCGCTCACCCTAATTCTCTCTTTTTCATTTATGTTTACATGCTGTAAATTTGTGATTATGCATAATATTTGTATTCTATAATTTTGATTTTTTGAAAATAAAACTTGGACCAATCCCCATGTTTTCGCTCAAAGACCTTCACAGGTTCATTTCGCAATTTGGTCTTATATAAACTCTTGGTATAGAATACCCCCACTCACATGTCTCCACTTAAACGATCAGGATCAGATCATTTGTAGCACTTTACAATAATTGTAACATCTACAAAGCAGGCCGTATTCATGGTGTCACCAGGATAAGGTATCTAGTCTTATCTATCTACTATAGACGGTTAAGATTATCACTTAAACGTGATCCACCTGCATGTCTCATTAGATCTTAGTTCATTGGATTGATTTAATGCAGTCTAAACATTAATAATACCTCTTATTTTATTAGATATATAATTTGTCTTTACAAATTACCAGTGACACTCGATTTATGACATTAACTCCAACAAAAGGAACTTGACACAAGACCAAATAGGAGTAATTTTTTGTGCATACGTAATTCACTATCTTGGCATGATACGGGCGCGTCTTTTAAGGCATAGTGCCTAAAAGGTTGAATCATTTTTTACCTTTATTTATCCATCATTTTTTTTGTAAATGTTACAAATGATTTTCTCCAAATCATTTATGTAGAGGAATGTGAGTAGAGGTATCCTATACAATGTGTTTGTATAATAAGACAGGACCACAAAATATTTAATCTCTCTTTGTAATACGTCATTGACTGAAGAGATTAATACTCCAAACGATTACCATATGTAAATCGATCTCAATCCTGAGTGAGTTATGAACTCTTACCTATGGTGGACCGTCTTTTAATTTGTATGGGTGAGAGTGGCCCAAGTCATCAACTCAATACTCCTACCATTTTGGAGACAAGACCGAGTAAGGAGTTGAAAGCATAGCTACACAAGATAGAATTCACTCCTTCATGCCTATAAGGTAAGTAGATGAGTTATTTCCTTAAGTACTGACTCTGAGACATGAACAATGTAGCTCCACCATCTCACTAACTCAAGAGGGACTTGGTTTATAGTTGTACTATAAAGAAGTTATTCATTAGAGGACTCGTGCTACTTAAGGAGTAAGAGGTAATTACAAGAGTAAAACGGTAATTTGACCCAGCTGTAATTACGAACAACTTGTGAAGGACTGACTTAGTTATAATGATTAAATCTATGGATGCAAAATATTCTACAATTTATAAGAATACAACTATAAGTCTTTAGTGAAGTGCCCATAGTTAACAAATATTTATTAAAACAAGGATTATTAGTTTTGAAAGAATTTGGATTGTTCAAATTGGTTAAACAGAATTTATGTTAATTGTATGACATACAATTAATATAATGTATATAAATACATTATATGATGTACTCATTTTTGAGTGAGATTCAAAATTAAACCATCTAATATGAGAGTATTAAGTTTTTAATGAGATTCAAATATTAAAATAATATGAATTGGATTCATATTAAAACTACAAGTTAATATTCATTATGAATGAGATTCATATGAAATATATAAGTGAGAGAGGTATACATTTGAATATGATTCAAAATTATATTTAATTAAATATGACATATTAAATTAATTAGTTAATTAATTTAATTTAAATTAAATTAAGTTAATTATAAATTAAATAAAAATAAAAACTCCACTGCAAAGGGGAGTGGGGAAGTGGGTGCAGCCTTTTAAATGAAGATAAGTTTTCATTTGTGGAAGGGAAGTTTTTTACGAAAAAAAGACACTTGTCTCTCTCAACATCTTTGTTTCTTGATTGTTTATAGAGAAGCATGTTCTTATGTAAAATTCCATTCCTACTTTCAAAAGAGGTTTCCACATAATCAATCCTTACCAGAATATCAGGGACGACTCTTTTCATGGCGTCACTATTCGTGAGGAGATTAGTTCATTGATAACGAGTGGAGTATTATTATGGAGAAGATTTGAAGAGGTGTCTTCAGAGGTAATCCTTCTCTTCCCTCTATTTTCCTCTGCTTAACCATGTATGTTTTTCTTTTCTATGTTACTAATTTTCAAATCAAAATTAATAGCAAAGTGATCGCTCACGTTTTTGTGGGATTCGATCCCTTCATAATGAACTTAGAAACTTATTGATTTGATATAAACATAGGCAACCCATAACATATCCAAAAACAAAGAAATAAAAGCCACGCAAAAGAAGGAGAAAGAAGCAAGTCTCTTGACTCTTGTCCTCAAGTTCTGGAACATCCTTCAATGATGTCCTCAATCATCCATTCCTCTTAAACTCCAAGTCATCGCATCTATCCAAAAAAAAAATTAGCTTTTTTCCACCTCAAAGACATGAAAATTTTACATGTTTTTACATTTGTCAAGAACATCTTGGGTGTCTGAACTATTTTTTTCTACGGAATATTTTTTTCTATTTGTTGTATATTTTTTGAAGTTATTTTCTATTTTCGTCCTAGGAAAGATTGTTTGCCCTTACAAAATTGTTTCCTTATAGGGATTATAAATATTAAGTTTCCTCTTGGTTTGTAAGGTTAGCCCTTTTGACGAATTCATGTAGATGATTTCGAGTTAGGGCATTGTGCTAAAAACAATAGTGTATTCCTCGTTGTGAGGTTGTGGCTATTGTCTTGTACTGCAACATATGTTCTTGTTTCTACTTCACTAAAGAATAGGTTTTTAAATTGGTTTTGTACTTGGAGGAGTATAAGTTTTAGTTCTAGGAGAGATTTTTGTTTATAGGGGTATTATAAGTTATCTTGTTTGAAGTGCATTTCAAATAAGAAGATGAAAAGAGTGATAAAACAAGAAGGGAATCCTAGGTTTAGGGGAGCATAAAATCTTCGATAGAAGTATGCTCTTTGAGATTCTTTATAGAAGTTTTTTAACATATAAGTGTTTCATTTTGATTGCTTAACACTTTTTAGTGAAGCTATTTTCTTCAGCCATGTTGTCTCCAAACATAGATGTGATTGCATTGAACTGGGGCACTAATCTCTAGGTGTTTATCTTTATTTTATTCTAAAAGTTTAGTTTATTGTCTTCTATATTATTTGTAACATTGTCTTTGACTTGTGTAGTCGCATATTAGATTCACCTTAATTTCAAAATCAATGAATCTAATAATGTAGATGGATAAAGGGTAAAAAATGAAGAAGACGAGCGATCATTGCCCAAGATGGCCACCTACTCCAGAAGTTATGACATAAAGAGCAATTTTTATCCCAACATGATAGGGTCACAATGCTAAAAATAACCATTACAACCCTTGCTCACAGGTTCAACGCATTGAGCTACGCTTCGAGACATCTTTTTGGCCCATAGTCTTCATCTTTCAATGCCTTAGATTTCAAATTGGGTCTTTAGGCCCTATTTTCTCTATTATTGCTTCAAAGTCTTTAATGTTCATTCAAAATAGTCGATTCCTACAAAACAAGACAGAAAAGCATAAAAGTACACATTTAATGGTCAAAACTAACTTAATCCTAAGCCCTAGAAGAGCACTTTTTGAGTGTTGTATTATATTATTGTCATTGTCTGCGGCAGTAAGTGATTTTTTTAGAAGAGAGAAATTATTTAGATATAAATAAATGAGCGTGGATTTTTTTGCTTTCCTAAACTTGTGGTTAAGTTATAATAATTTAATTATAGATTACTTACGATTTTCACAAGTTTAAGATGCAAAATTGTTAACACAAAACTAATGTTTTCCTTTGGGGACGAATTTTATATAACTAAAATTAATTAATCTTGGTTAATCAAAAATTGACTTAGGATTATTGACTATTAACCGTTGCTAATAATGTAGCCGACAAAATTAACCATTTCTAATAATAACCAAAATTTTCTAGGTCAAGAAATGATATTGATATTACTTTAACAATAATTTACCATTTGTGTTTTATTTGCAAATGCTCCATGTAGTTATAAACATGTAATAAGAAGATTTATTATTGCATATTCAATAATGTAGACTCCATAAACTATTAGGTTTGTCCATCCCATTATAGTTGACAATAATACATAGTATCAATTTCAATTATGAAAGAGTAGTTAGGCTCGATAGGGGAGCATATCCCAAAAAAACTACATTCCTATTTAGAGTGGAGAATCATAAGGCCTTTGTCCAAAGATGTTTCCAGGAGGATGATAATTACATATAACAAATTGAGAGTTACTTTTACAAGGCACTCTAGCACATCCAATATGCACCGAGTTTCGCCACACTACCTGAGTGTAGTGGTTACACTCGCCCTTGATGCACAAATTTGATGTGTAATTGTATAGAGGTTTCTCCTCCAGCCACAACTTCATTGCAAACGCTCCAGTGATCTCTGGGTAGTAGCCTGCGGCTATGTTTTCGCCATAAGGCCCACCTGAGTAAACCATCGCACAATCATTCCTCCTTTTATTGGCATAGGCTTGAGCATAGGCCGCTATTGTTTTATTCCATGTAACGGGGCCAACCCTAACTTGTGCACGAGCTCGATTATGTAATGCAACATAGTCACGAGGGGAGTTTTGCGCATGAGTTTGGCATAGGACGAACATGAAAGTAGCTAAGAAAATGGCCATGAGAGGCTTTTGAGTCCACATATCGAAAAAAAATTAGATTAAAAGGGTAGGTTTTGAGATATGAAGTGAAGGGAATTTATAGATATGAAAAATTAAATATGGAATGTGATAAGGAAAGGAATAATGAACCTAAATTAAGATTATCTGTATTTTTCTTATTTAGGAACACTTCGGTTTAGTAATTGCATTTGCACCCTATTTGAGGGCTAATAATTAGTGCGTATAGCTCATTTTTCTTATTTAATGACCATTCTATTTCGCAATTACACTCTAATTAATGACTAATTACTAACTATGTTATGAAATCATTTTTCTTCATTAATGACATTCGCATTGCATAATTTGACCATTATAGCTTGATATTGTGGTCAAGTTATAGTTTAGAAATTTATGCACAAACGAATATCTACAGGGATTAAAAAAAAATTAGAAGAGAAAGAATAAAATAATATAAAATGATATATGATAAAATAAAATAAAGTATTTTATTTTATATATTATTATTATTAATAATTATTTATAAATAAATTCTTTCTCTCCCTCACCTCTCACGTTTTTCCTAGACCCCCATCTTCATCTTCTTCTTCGTGCCCTAGCCTCGCCCAACTGCCTTTTCTCCAGCCGGCCACTACCTATGTCCGATCGAGCCGCCACCAGTTTGTTGATCGTTCGTGGGCCACCATTCGCATGCAGGTCGACTTGGTCTCGTCAGCAAGCAGCGATCGTCTAGATCCCCTCTGCCGTCTCACCTAATGCCTTCCATTCACGAGCATCCGTGCCAGATTCGCTTGGCCCGTCGCGTCGTCTGCCTCCCAGCCAATCTCCTCCGCCACGTCGCGCTACCGTTTGCACTAGTTGTGACCCCCAAGCATTCTTCCATCTCTCTTCGGCTCGCCGTCGGCTGAAGCCTCCACTAGCCAGTCCCGTTCGTTCGACGCCTCCTAGCCCCTGCCGCCATTGTGGTTTCCATCAGATCTATTTTGGGTAAGTTTCCATCGTTGGGTTTTGCCAGATCTTGTGGATTTGGGTAAGTTGGTGATTCTTTTCTCAAATAGGACTATTGACCATGGTATTGTGCTTCATTATTTTTTTTACATGCTTTGGTTGGATTTTGAAGTCGAGTTTTGGAGAAGCTTGGAAGTCAGAGGGGCGTCGTCCTAGGGAAATGAAAGTCTCTGTCATGAACGGCCTTATATAACGTGACTAAACATTTCGTGGTCTGGTCTTATACAAACTCTTTTTCATAGGATACCCCGCTCATATGTCTCCACGTTAATGATCAGGATTAGACCATCTGTAGCACTTTACAACACTTGTAACATCTACAAAGCGGGTCGTATCCGTAATGTCACAAGGATAAGGTTTCCCCCCTTTATCCATATACTACAGACCATTTAGGTTATCACTTAATGCATGGTCCACTTGTGTGTCTCCACATACATACTTAAGTTATAACAATAACCATGGATCTTAGTTTATTGGTTTGTGATTAATGCAATTAAAATATCCCATATTTCATAGACAATGGTGAAGAAAATATCTCATATTATTACATCACAAATGTTTGTTCATACATGTGTTTACAAACTACATGACCCGGTCCTAAAGCGAGTGGGTGTACAAGATAAATACAAGTAAAAAGAATAAACCAGCGCACTAAGACCAAGTACAAAATTTCCCACTTGCCCTAGTCCAGCCACGAACGGTCCCATAGACCCATGCTCTGTAGGTGACCCTTAAGAACTGTAGCCGTGAGAGCCTTCGTAAACGAGTCAGCAATGTTGTGCTCCGAAGCTATCTTCGTGATTATCATGTCCCCTGATGCACTATCTCGCAGATGAGATGATACTTCTGCTCTATATGTTTGTCGCACTTGTGACTCCTAGACTCCCTAGAGTTGGCCACAACAACACTATTATTACAATAAAGGGTGATGGGCCTAGATATTTCTAGAACAACTTCCAAATCAGCCAGAAACTTCCTGAGCCAAACGACCTCTTTAGTATCTTCACAAGCCGCTACATACTCGACCTCCATAGTGAAATCAGCGATGCACACCTGCTCAGTGCTTCGCCATACTATAGGTTCTCAGTTAAGAGTGAACACTGATCCTGATGTGAACTTTCGAAAATCCCTATCAGTCTGAAAATCAGAGTTCATATATCCATTAAGAAAGAGTTCAATTGTCAAGACATTCAACAAGCCAGAAGCCATATCTTGTTGCATGCTTTATTTGGGAAAGATTATATTAGGACCCACAAGAACTTGGCCAGAAAAAGTCTAGACCTCAACCATGCGATCCTAATATTTGTAACTTAATCGATCAACAATGCATAGGCTAGAAATATTTTGCTAAAATGAAATTCAACAAATCAATTTGTCACTAAAACTTATTGAATTCAATTAAAAAAAATCCCCCAAAGGATTCACAACAATTGAATAAAATAAAATTAGATGGTCTTCAAGAAGTAAGAATCGAGGCTAACTATACCAATAATTTCTTAGCAAATTGACTCAATCACTCAAAAACTGAATAAAAACTCTTAAATTTCTCTTTATTTGAGCTTAATTTCGAATGTGTAGTGGCTGCCTTCAAAGCTGACCCTCAGGGTCCTATTAATAAGATCCTCATAGCGTCACGATGCCAAGGTCAAGCTATTGTGGTAAATGCGTTTGTGACTTGTGCATGCTTAATTTCTAAAGCTTTAATTATTTTAATCATGTAACATCCTGATTTTTGTAGGAAAATTTAAGTTAATTATCTCAAATTGCTGAGTTTTAGTTTCCTAATCTTTGGAATTTGGAAACAAATTGTTACAGTTGAAGAAGTTGTATTGGTTAATGTGGATTCTTTGAGTATTAGTTTTAAATTAATTGGAAGGGATAATTGAATTATTTGTACAATAAATTTTGAGTTTTTGTGAAATTTGAAAGGGAAAAGAGGAAATTGTGGTTTTAAGATTTTACCCTTTTTAATTTTGGAACTTGGATCCAAAATTTAAGTAATGAATTAGGAAAAGATAATTGGTTTATTTGGAAGTAATTAAATCAAGTACTTAAAAATATTTGTAAATTTAGATTCAAGTGAATTTGGAAAGTTAGAATTTAATTTTGGGATTTAGAATTTTTGGAAAGAAGTGATTTAAAGTTGGTGAATTTATTTTTCGGTTTATTTAATTAATTGGAGAAGAGGTGAAAGATTTGAGTTTGATATGACATATTTATTAACGAAAGGAAATATATATATATATATATATATATAAGGGTTTTGGAATTTAAGAAAAGAAAAAGAAAGAATATATGTGGGTTTTGGAATTTAAGAAAAGGAAAAGAAATAATATATATATACATACATATATATTATTTATGTATTTGTGTGATGGAGAAATAAAAAGGAAAGAAATATGGAATTTTCAAACCCCCACTTTCTCACTTTCTCTTTGGTTTAGACAAACTTCGGCTATAGCACCGTCGACATCCACATCCTTTCCTCCATCAAGTTGCAACCGCACCGCTCCGACCTTCACGTCACCGAATCTGCTTGCTATTGGTCCTCCTCTCTACTAGTCATTGTCCTCTGTCGAACACCGTCGTGAGGTTCGTAGTCTTGGGATAAGATCTAAATGATTTTCATGGTTTTGTTGAGGATCTTGTATACCCAATAAATAACGTGTTTAATTATCATTTCAATCGTGATGTTGGAGGTTGAATTTGAAAGTTTGAAGGAGTTTAAAAGGTCATTAACGTGTTTTCAAGCAGATAAGGTGATTTCAGCAAGAATTTTTGGTAAGATTTGGGGCTTTGTGACTTGTTCAATTCGAATATAATTTATACGAATTAAGTTATTAAGTTTTTTTGTTGATTTTGGCGTGATTAAACACTTAGGTGTGAACCTAGAGGTTAAATTTTATTTTGGTTTATGTACTAGGATTTAATTCAAATATTGTGGAGATTAGAAGGGCCTAGTTGCTCAAATAATTGGCTCCATTAAGGATTCAAGAATTTCACAAAGATACAATTGCTTTTTGGTTCAACCTAATATCAAAGTAAGCAATCTTATTATTGGAACTATCCACGAGCCAGACACTAGATATATGCCAGCATGATAGATGAATATTATGACAGAACGATAACATGATAGATGGATAGTATAGTATGACCGATATATGTTCTTGTATGAGAATCTGAAAGATTTATTTGTGCACGTAAAGACTTACATGTTAGTAAGAGCACTGAGGGTGTATTTTATATGAGGATATAGAGGCATATATGCATGTTGTATAACCATGATGTTCAGGTATATATGTATATTATAAAACCATATTGTAATAATTATGATGTTGATATTGTGATAGCGTCTTTACTGATTAGTTAGATGGCCACTAGGTATTGTGTTTCCTTCAGGATTCACCAGATTGTGTTTCCTTTGAGATTCACAAGATATTGTGTTTCTTTCGAAATTCACCAGATATTGTGTTTCCTTCGAGATTCACAAGATAGATTGTGTTTCCTTCGGGATTCAGAAGATAGATTGTGTTTCCTTCGGGATTCACCAGATAGATTGTGTTTCCTTCGGGATTAACTAGATAGATTGTGTTTCCTTGGGATTCACCAGATAGATTGTGTTTCCTTTGGGATTCACCAGAGGTAGTGGGCATACTTAACTATAGTAGGATAGAAACTAGTTTTGCATGTATGTATATGTCCGATGAGGACTAGTGTAATTTTTATATTCCACCAGAGGTAGGCATCTAGAGGATATAGATGCCTAGCCCGACCCCAGTAGTGGGGTTACTTACTGAGTATTTTATACTCACCTTTTCTCATGTTTATGTTTCAGGTAGGGCTAGGACGCACTAGCGAATGACAAGAGGAATCCTTGAACGAGCCACTAGGGACTAGTTTTATGCTTCTGCTCATGATATTTAGATTTGTTTCCATGTTTTTCAACTTTCAATTTGATGTTTGAAACTTATTATTAAGATTTGTTTTCAGACCTATTTATTATCATTTATGATTTATGGGTACTCTATCGTCTGTTTTTAATATCTAAATTTAATGAAGGTCTTCTGAGTTCAACTTATTTATTTAGCATTTATTTCATTATAAAAGGATGTCGTTTTAAGTTTCATGCTGGCATGTTTTTAGAATCGGCCTAACTTGAGTCCTAAAGGGTCGGGTCATTACAGTTGGTATAGAGCCCATGTTTTGGGTTATATAGATGGACTCACTATTTAAGTCTAGATTGTCCTTATGGCTCGTGAACGGATTCCTCGGCATCGCCAGGTACGCTCCTTCATTACACGTTTTAAGGAAAATGTGTTGGTAACAAGACTAAGTTAAATAAATTGGTCAAGAAAGGTGAGGTGGTTGAAATTGTAATTGGTATAAAATGGGAGAAAATAAGTTGTTGGAACGAATGGTTGATCTCAAGGTACTTTGACTTTACCTATGTCTTATTGCGATGAAGAGGCTTAAGTTTAATTAGCTATACTAGGATGAAGGATGAGAATTTGGAGTTTAAAGGCAATGTTAACTTGTGGAAAGTACCCTAATAAAAGTATGAAGATTGAAGTTGAATTGTAGGTTATAAAAGGGTTGGAAGTGATCACATATTTTGGTATAGAGAATATGTTTCACTTGGAAATTGAAAAAGAGAACCTTTAATTTATTGATCTTAACGAAGATAAGTGGGAGGAAAATAAAATCATTTAATGAAGATTTTATTATTTTGATAGGATAAAGGAAATTAATATTTTGAGGTCAAAGGCTAAGTTTGTTTGGCTTCCTAAGTTAAGAGTTCTTTGGTTGCGAGCATTTGAGATCGAATTCAATTGGTTTTCCTTCAAAAATTTGGAGATGTTATATGAAAGGATGTATAGAACTTTATGGACAATTGAAGTTTGAAATACTATTCACTTGGATCAATGAAGCAACTCGAAAGCGAGAGGATGAGGTGAGGATTAAGTATCAAAAGCTCTTCGAGATTTGAACTTTCGAGGACGAAAGTTCTAAAGGTGGGAAGAATGTAACATCCCGATTTTTTTAGGAAAAATTAAGTTAATTATCTCAAATTGCTGAGTTTTAGTTTCCTAATCTTTGGAATTTGGAAACAATTTGTTACAGTTGAAGAAGTTTTATTGGTTAATGTAGATTCTTTGAGTATGAGTTTTAAATTAATTGGAAAGGATAATTGAATTATTTGTATAAGAAATTTTGAGTTTTTGTGAAATTTAAAAGGGAAAAGAGGAAATTATGGTATTAAGTTTTTACCCTCTTTAATTTTGGAACTTGGATCCAAAATTTAAATAAAGAATTAGGAAAAGATAATTAGTTTATTTGGAAATAATTAAATCAAGTACTTAAAAAGATTTGTAAATTTGGATTTAAGTTAATTTGGAAAGTTAGAATTTAATTTTTTGATTTAGAATTTTTGGTAAGAAGTGATTTAAAGTTGGTGAATTATTTTTAGGTTTATTTAACTAATTGGAGAAGATGTGAAAGATTTGAGTTTGATATGACATATTTATTAACGAAAGAAATATATATATATAGGTTTTGGAATTTAAGAAAAGAAAAGGAAAGAATATATATGGGTTTTGGAATTTAAGAAAAGGAAAGGACATAATATATTTATTCATACATATATATATTATTTATGTATTTGTGTAGTGGAGAATTAAAAAGAAAACAAATATGGAATTTTCAAACCCCCACTTTCTCACTTTCTCTCTGGTTTAGACAAACTTCGGCTGTTGCACCGTCGACTCCACATCCTTTCCTCCGTCAAGTTGCAACTGTGCCACTCCGACCTTCAAATCGTCGGATCTGCTCGCCGTTGGTCCTCCTCTCTTCTAGCCGTTGTCCTCTGTCGAACATCTTCGTGAGGTTCGTAGTTTTGGGATAAGATCTAAATGATTTTCATGGTTTTGTTGAGGATTTTGAATATCCAATAAATAACGTGTTTAATTATCATTTCAATCGTGATTTTGGAGGTTGAATTTGAAAGTTTGAAGGAGTTTAAAAGGTCGTTAGCGTGCTGTTAAGAAGAGTTAAAGGATTTCGGCAAGAATTTTGGTAAGATTTGGGGCTTTGTGACTTGTTCAGTTCGAATGTAATTTATACGAATTAAGTTATTAAGTTTTGTTGCTGATTTTGGCGTGATTAAACGCTTAGGTGTGAACCTAAAGGTTAAATTTTATTTTGGTTTATGTACTAGAATTTAATTCAAAGATTATGGATATTAGAAGCGGTTAGTTGCCCAAATAATTCGCTTGATTAAGGATTCAAAAATTTCACAAAGATTCAATTTCTTTTTTGTTCAACCTAATATCAAAGTAAGTAATCTTACTATTGGAACTGCCCACAGGCCAGACACTAGATATATGTCAGCATGATAGATGAATATTATGAAAGAACGATAACATGATAGATGGATAGTATAGTATGACCAATATATGTTGTTATATGAAAATCTGAAAGATTTATTTGTGTACGTATAGACTTGCATGCTAGTAAGAGGTGATACTTGATTCATTGAGGGTGTATTTGATATGAGGATATAGAGGCATATATGCATGTTGTATAGTCATGATGTTGAGGTGTATATGTATGTTATAAAATCATATTGCAATAATTGTGATGTTGATATTGTGATAACGTCTTTACCGATTAGTTAGATGCCCACTAGATATTGTGTTTCCTTCGGGATTCACCCAATTGTGTTTCCTTCGGGATTCACCAGATATTGTATTTCCTTCAGGATTCACCAGATTATGTTTCCTTCGGGATTCAACAGATTGTGTTTCCTTCGGGATTCACTAGATATTGTGTTTCCTTTGGGATTCACCATAGGTAGTGGGCATACTTAACTACAGTAGGATAGAAACCAGTTTTGCATGTATGTATGTGTCCCATGAGGACTAGAGCAATTTTTATGTTCCACTAGAGGTAGGCATCTAGAGGACATAGATGCCTAGCCCGACCCTAATAGTGGGGTTACTTACTGAGTATTTTATACTCACCCTTTCTCATGTTTATGTTTTAGGTAAGGGCAAGGACGCACTGGCGAATGACAAGAGGAATCCTTGAACGAGTCACTGGGGACCAGTTTTATGCTTCTGCTCATGATATTTAGATTTCTTTCCATGTTTTTCAACTTTCAATTTGATTTTTGAAACATACTATTAAGATTTGTTTTCAGGCCTATTTATTATCATTTATGATTTATGGGTACCCTATCGTCTATTTTTAATATCTAAATTTAATGAAGGTCTTTTGAGTTCAACTTATTTATTTAGCATTTATTCACTATAAAAGGATGTTGTTTTAAGTTCCATGCATTCATGTGTTTGGTATCGGCCTAACTTGAGTCCTAGGGGGTCGGGTCGTTACAAATCATCTGGTTGAAGTTACCTCAGCTAAAACCATTCAAGAGAATAAGATAGCTAGAAACGCATTAAGTCAGACCGCACAGTAGCATTAGAGATAAAAATGAAGGAGTAATATAACATGAAACGGAAGAAATCAGAATCAGTAAGCACTTTAACTAAACTTAATTAGAGTTTTAAACATGCTACTCAAGTAAAGTTCATAAGAGGGTTTGTACAGTACAGTACCTTTGTACAATTCTCCACGAATTTAGCTAGATGTCTCCTAATTCGAGTTTGAAACTTCAAGTAGACCACCACCAAGGTCTTCTTTACTAAACTCAAGAAGGAATGTGTGGTGGAAACACTTACATTGAACTCAATTTTGGATGAACTTAGGTGGGCTGTCAAGGGTTTAGAAAGGTGCGGACTTTCTGCTTAAAATTTCAGAGCTCTCTCTCAAATCTCAGCATGCAAGTTCAATATAAAGGCTCAATCCATGCAAGGAGAAAGATTGCATGTAGGGTAGCTCATACTAGCAGTTATCATTGAAGAGGTGAGTAGAATCCGGTGATATATTACACAAATTGAGTTTTAGTGGATTTTTCCCAAAAAACTGTTGTAAAAATCCACTAACTCATTTTGGATTTCAAAAATATTTTCTTTTAAATAAAACGATTTTATTTAAATAATTTAGTTTTATAAAACTAATTCTAAATAATTAATCTAAATAAAACTAAATTTAATTTTTAATGAAACCTTTTAATTAAATTAAATTATTATTAATTTAGTATCTTAATATTAAATTAATATTAATTTAGTATCTCCACAATAATTTAAATATTAATTGATTCTCCCAGAATCACTAAATTCTTTCCGTACCGCTCTCTCTCGAAGCAGTATTTCCCTCAGCTGGATATCCAGTTTATTCCGAACTAACATAAGGGAAATCAACCGAGACCCCGTCAGTAGCGGCGAGCGAGAGCGGATTGGGGGTTTTTTGTTCAGTTTTTGATAATATTAAACGTTTCAATTATATCAAATATAATTAAATGAAATCCTAAAAAACTAAATTTCAATGTTTCAAATTCACAACCCTAATGGACCGACGGATCGTGAACATACTAAATTTATTAATCCAATTTATGAGCTAGTAGATGGACCTAATGGACCTACGATTTGTAATTAATTGGTTAAACTCTTTAAAACCGAATTAATCAATATTTGTTAACTATCAAGGCATACCACTATAGCTTCATAGTTGCACTCTCCTCACTATAGATATATGTCTATCCATTTTAACCATAATCAGTAAGTCGATCCTTCATAGGTCGTTCATATTTACAGTTGGATCAAAATTACCATTTTACCCCTGTAAATGCATCTTGTTCGTTAAGCTCCCACTAACCCTCTATTGAAAAACTGATTCAAAGAACCACTTATGAATCATGTCCTTCTCTACAACGAGAGGGCAAGGCCCCGTTGCTCAAGACCAGGAATCACCAGTTAAGAGAACAACCTTTCTACTAACTCTAAGATGGGTAGGAGTGAGTTTCATCTTGCAAGGTTATGTCCCTAGCTATCTATCTGGTCATATCTCCAAAATGGGAGGCTTATTGAGCAATGTTGTTAGACTACTCTCACCTATGCAGCTCAAAGGATAATCCCGAATAAACAGGAGTGTATAGTTAACTCGGGATTAAGATCGAGTTATCCTAGGTTATTTTAGTATGATAAAGTTAGTTTTAATAATAAATGATCATTATAAAGAATAGTGACTATTTTGAGGTCGAGTTTTTATGCAAACTCATTGCATAGGATGCTCCCACTCAGATACCTCTACATGAATTATCTGTGGATCACATCATTTGTATCAGCATACAAATAGGCCGCATCCAATAGTGTTGCCAGGATGAGATACTCAATTTCATCCATATACTTATAGACTATTTAGGCTATATACTATAACTTGATCCTTTTTATGTCTTTACATAAAGTTAAAGTATTCACACTATAGCCATGGATTTTTTTATTGGATTTCATAATAAAATGCAATATCAACAACTTTATTGAATAAAATATTCAATAATATTTTATTGATAAATAGAATTTTTAACACGAATTACGAACTGCGAGTTTTTAGGATATCCCCAACAATCTCCCACTTGGACTAAAACTCCAGTGAGAATAAACATACAAATATATACAATGTTTATAATGTTGAGAAACATAGAGGAAAAATACATACAAATCAAATTCCCTATTGTCAATTTGAACATTTCAAACTAACCCAAAAACTGATGTTCAACTTGAATCCATTGACCTACCAATGGGGCCTTATGGACCTATAGCTTGAAGCTCCAATGGTACGTGAATAAATGACTAAACTCTTTAATCATGATATCCACCATCCATTAACTGTCAAGCACTCCACTAAAGACCGACGGCTGCACTCTTCGCACTATAAATATATTTCTCTGTCTATTGGATATAACCATTCAATAGTACGACAACCCTTCACAAATCGCTTATATGTACAGTTGGAAAAATTTACTGTTTTGCACCTATAGTTACATCTAACTCCATAAGTATCACTGATTCCTCTAATGAACAATAGATCATAGTTCTACTATGACTAAACCCTTCTCGGGCCAAGAGAAGGTGTGGCACCACATTGTTCAAGCCCTAGAATCAGCCCTTAAAGGAGCAATTTATCTACTTACCCCTGCTTCGGAGAATGAGTGAATTTCATCTTGTGTAGCTGAGTTTCCAGCTCCCCAATCAGATGAATCCCCAAAGTGGTAGGTTTGAGTCGACGATCTAGCCACTCTCACCCATGCAAATCAAAGAACCGCCTTCAAAGGCAAGAGTTCACAACTCACTCAGGATTAAGGTCATGTTACCTATAGTCATCCTACTGAAATGAAAGTCTTAATTATGAACGACGTTATATAACGAGACTAAACATTTCGTGGTTCGATCTTATACAAACTCCTTTGTATAGAGTATCCCCGCTCGCATGTCTAATACACGAATGATCAGAATCAGATCATTTGTAGTACTTTACAATATTTGTAACACCTACAAAATGGGCCACACTCGTAATGTCACCAGGATAAGGTATCCCTCCTTTATCCATATACTACAGACCATTTACGTTATCACTTAAAGCACGATCTACTTGTATGTCTCCACATATATGCTTAAGTTACAACAATAACCATAGGTCTTAGTTTATTGGTTTGTGGTTAATGCAACTAAAATATCTCATATTTCATAGACTGAAATGAATAAAGTATCATATATTATAAATCACAAAGTGTTTTTTTATATATGTGTTTACAAACTAAAAGACCCTACGAGATTTAGGGCATCAATCCCAACACTTCTTCAATCCACGAATTCAACTTCAATCTTCACTCCAAAAGCTTAAATTTGTTTTACATAACTTGAAAAAGGCAACGGAAACAGTATAAACAAAAATAAACCTAAGCATGCTTCTACTACAAAATAGAGAAGAAAGGGAAATCGAAACTAACCCTTGGAGAACTAGTTCTTCGCATTTCCTCTCTGGTAATGGATCACGAACTGATACATTACTTCTCCTAATCTCAACACCACGAATATAGCAACACAATAGAAACTCGAACACCATAATGAGGACACCTCCACAATGTCTTCCTTGTTATTCTCAAGGAGAGAATCAAAGAGAGTTGTGAGCTTCTGTGGATTAATTTTTGTCTAAGGAAGGGAGAGAGTTTTTCTTTGAGAGCAATGAAGAGGAGAAGAAGATTGGGTGGGATCCATTAAACCAATTTCATTTTCAACTTATGAATTCCCTTCTCTATCTTTCACGTATATGAGAGAGGGTTCAGAGAGATATCAATAACTCCCTACCTTAATTGAAATCAGCTTCCCTTAGGAGTTAATTTTCAAATTTCAAAAAATTGAATGTTTAATATATATTAACTAATTTAATATCAATATCAAATCATATGTTATATCACGTATAACATATAACCTTTAGTTTATATTATATCACATATAAAATACAACCTATAGTTTATAATTCTCTCATATAACTTATAGTATTAATATGAATCATACACATATTAATTTTAAACTATAGTTTTTATATGAATCACATTCATATAATTAATATTGGAAACATATTCAAATATTTATTTCTCTCATTAAAATTATATTATAATGTATCACATACATTATATTGATTATATCATATACAATTAATTCCCTTTAAATAATTTGAATAATTCAAACTAAAACAAAATTAATTTGAGTATCATTAATCATTATTGAGCTAACAAGGGGACCTTATGGACCTATAGATTGAAGTTCCAATGATATGAGATTAATTAATTAAACTCTTCAATTAAATTAATTCCCTTTCAGATAAACTTTGTGGCCCGACGATCTTCGTAAAAGAAGGAACTTTTGTCCATAAGCTTGTGCTTGTTTGGAGGGATCATCATAAATGATTGAAATGTATTGTTTTGTGTACATAAAATATTCAACCAAAGTTGCTCCTGTATGAGGGGTGTACATCTCACCTACATTTGGTTGGGTTAAATCGTTCATCCAAATGACCAACTACGTTCAATTTAGGCCCCATCAGTTTCATAACATTCAGTTCATATCCTGACCCCAACAATGGGGTTATTTATTAGGAATTTTAAACACTAATTTATTTCTTAAAATGTTCTTCAGACATAGGCAAGAACATACTAGAGATGCTTGATTAGGATGTTTGTTCACCGTATCATTTCTTCACGATGTTTTGAAAGTTTATGAAAAATACTAATTTTAGTTGTTTTAAGTTTAAATGTTTCTTTTTAATTAAAGTTTTTAGGAATCCCGAACTAAAGATTCATCTAGACTTTTTCATTAAATTGTTTTTAACAGCTTTATTTGTTTATAAAATGTTCAGCTTAAATTTGAATGGTCAACTAGTTTTAGTTTTAAAACTGTAGTAATGGCTCTAGTTAGAGTTCCCAAAAAGTTGAGTGCATTATAGTATATCACATGCTTTTATGATAAAAGTCTATCACTAATAAATTTCAATGATAGAAGTCTATCACTAATGGACTTCACTTACAATGATACTTTTTTAATCGATCCAAGAACAATAAAAATAGAGGATTCATGAATTTTTTTTTGTCATTTAAGAAAATTCACTTAGCCAATAGAATATTTCATCCATTTGAAACACATTTGGAAGTGTTTCTATAAGCGCAGTAGCTCAACATAAATGGAGAAATAGAAGGGTCTCATAAGTTCTCCTAGCCCTTCCCATTCATACACAAGAAAAATTAAATGGTCATATTTGCATTATTTACAACTTATTTGCTTTTATTTGTAAATAAATTAACTAATTTTGCCATTTTAATACAATTCCTCATTACGACTTGTGACTTGATGTTTGTTGTACAAGATCTCGTTGCAGGTGTATGTCATTCTTTTTTCATTAGAACATATCAATTTTACTTTTAACTTAGTAAGGTGTAATAATTCTTGTATACTAACTAGACTTAATTTTGTGCAAAACTTAACTTGTTGAAATTAGTATATTTTGAATTATTTTTATTTTACTTTTGATTAAAATTTGTTATGAATTTAGTGAAACCTACATGAAGCAAAGTTTACCATATATAGATTGATTTTATAAAATTGAAGATTTAGGGTGAAAAATGATAAATAAAAATTTGAAAAAGAATCCTCAATATTTAATTTTACGAATAATAAGACCCATTTAAGATTTTTTAACATTCACAAATTTTAGTTGAATAATAAAATTGGACACAAATAGGTCATATTATCAAATATTTCATAAATTCACAAACTATTTTTTAAAGAGAATTAAAAAAAATTGTCAAGCTTAGAAGTGCCATGATCTCGTCAGAAAGATCCGATGGTTGTGATCGACCCACGATCACTACAACACAGATATCCTCACAGCAGGACAAATGGAAAGTGCACCAGCCGGGAATCGAACCTGGGTCTATACCGTGGCAGGATACTATTCATAATGAGATTAGAAATTAAGTTTAATCTTTTAATCAGTTTAATAGGATTAAATTTGTCTTAATTAAAAGATTAAATTTGTACAAAATGTATTTATAAGGGACCTTATGTCTAAGACTAGTTTTGTCTTGACTGGAATATTTAAGTTGACGAAAACGTAACACCTCTACTTGAGAACTTACATGGAAAGGTGAATTAGATAGATTTGCTACAAGCATAAAATGGTTGATTAAGGTTTATTAAAGTGTTTAATAAACATTAATCAAAGTTGTTTATCTATCCAAAGTAAGTGTTACTTTTGGAAAAATTTAAACAATCACTTAGTTAAAATCAGTAGCCAGATTTTTCTAAGTTAAATAACGCTAGGTAAAACACTCAGTGGGAGGAAAATTGGGTATATGATACTTCATTTCACCTTTTCTCATTTCTCCCTAAAAGTTCACGCCGTGAGATCTATACTCGACCTCGAGGCACTTTTGCCTGTGTCCCCCTACGGATGGTGTTTGTATAGGTCAATATCAAGGTGAATGGAGAGAGTGTTTATAGTAAGTGGGAGTAGGACGTGTGTCAACACATCCCACAGTCTCTCTCATTAGTTTGTAGTAAAGTTTCATGCTCGGCCTTGAGGCATCTTTGCTTGTGTGCCCCTATAAATGGAATTTGCATGACTCTTTATTCAAACTCCATAAATGGATAGGGTTGGTTTAGTTTTTTCCCTAATCGGTTTTTCACTACGGTTAGCTCATTGGAGCGGAACTTTAGAATCTAAAATGAGGGGTTACACTTACAAAAAAAAAAGGTTAAGCGAGTTTAACAAATTTTGGACCGAACAATTGTGATTGATAGTTACAGGAAGAAGGAGTTGTTCTGTCTATTGGTTGAGATAGTCTCATTTATGTGAAGGGGCACCTAATCACTCTACAATAGTTTTTGTCTCGTCTAACTAAAACATCTTGCAAAATAGATGTCACTTAGGGTGCATTAGATTATTTTGCTAAATTTGATTGGTTTTTGCAAATGGGTTAATGTATTGAATACTTATATAAATAAATTTTATGGTTTTAGTAAATTTCATTGTAATTTTCGCTACATTGAATTTACTCATTGCCAACAAACTTATCAGCGAAAACTATACAACATGGAAAAGCACAATCAACAAAATACTAATCATCGATAACCTTCGCTTTGTACTTACAGAGGATTGTCCTCCTATTCTTCCTCAAAATGCTACTCTAAACATTTGAGAGGCATATGAGCGATGGACATTGGAAAATGAGAAGGCCCAAGCATATATCTTGGAAAGCCTTTCAGAAGTCTTGGCCAAGAAGCTTGAGTCCATGCTTACTACTCGTGAGATCATGGGGTCCATGAGGGGAATGTTGGGACAACCGTTCGCATAGCTTAGGCATGACACTCTCGAATTCATATTCAATGCCCACATGCGAGAAGGGATATCTATAATAGAACATGTTCTTAACATGATGGTACACTTCAACGTGGTAGAGAAGAATGGGTCTGTCATTGATGAGGCCAGTCAGGTTAGCTTCATCTTAGAAACTTTACTTGAAAGTTTCCTACAGTTTCGTAGCAATGCTGTTATGAATATGATTAACAACAACCTGACCACCTTGCTCAATGAACTACAAACATTCCAATCCTTGATGAAAAGCAAGGAATAAAAGGGTGAAGCAAATGTTGCTTCATCCTCCAAGAAGTTCTATAGAGGTTCAACCTCTGGAACTAAGTCTGTGTTTCTTCAGACACCAAAAAGTGGAAGAAGAAAATGGTGGAAAGGGGAAAGCTAACCCACCAGCTGCTGCCCATAGAGGCAAAGTGGCAAAGGCTACAAGTGAATCTATTTCTATTGCAACCAACAGTGACATTGGAAGAGGAATGATCCCAAGTACTTAACAAAAAAGAAGAAGGCCAAGCAATGTAAATATGATTTACTTGTATTGGAGGCTTGTTTATGAAGGAAATCTAAACTGACATCCATGTGAGTGGAAACGGATCGTTCCAATTTCTCTTGCGAATGAACATAAAAAATTACACTCTAAACGGAAACGAACAGATTATGCATAATTAGAAAATTACATCATGCTACTTAAAAATGAAGATACAAGGGATAGAGTATGCTAACCTTTTAAGAACTCTTCTTCAAGTATCCCTCGATCGTTTAGCAAATTGTTCAATTAACACAAACTCGAATGCAACGATCAGAACTCGGTCTCAACAAACATCTGAATGAACCTCGATCTCAATCGAATCTAACTCGAGCCTCAAAACGAATTAGAACACCGCCACAATGGTTACCTTGGTATTCTTGGAGTGAGAATCTAGGAGTTGTGGGCTCTGTATGATTTTTTATTGAGGAAAGCAGGAGGTAGATGATCGAGTAAGTGGGAGATGAATGTTGTCTATCATATGACAAAATACTCGATCGTTTAGTAAATGGAAGCCTATCGTATAGACTTCTCTACTCGATCGTGTAACAACGATTAAGCGAGTAACTATCATATAGTAAACTCGTAGCTTGATCGTGTATGCTCTCTATGCTATCGTTTAGTAAAATACTTTTACTTGATAGCCTTTTTGTGCGATTATTCCGAATCAATCATCATAATTTTGGAAAACAATTTTCCTTTTACCTCAAAGTTACAATAAAGCTTCCAATAACCTTCCACTCAATTCGGTTATTAGAGAAAAAGAATAATTAATTATCATATAATTAATATGCTATAAATAAATATAATAACCAACTTATCATACTATCTTTATAACCTATAGTTTTAATATTTCATCATATGAAACATATAAACCATAGTTATTTTCTATTTTATGGTATTTAATAAATCATATTTATATTAATTCCTCCAATTAATGTATATAATACATCACATCAATTATATCACATATAATTGAATTTCCTCTTGTTAATTTGAACACTTCAAATTAACCCAAAATCTTATTATCAACTTGAACCCATTGAGCTACCAAGGGAACCTCATGGACCTGTAGCTTGAAGCTCCAACGATACGCGAATAACTAATTAAACACTTTAATGATGAGATCCACCATCCATTAATTGTTGGTCACTCCACTAAAGACCGACAACTACACTCTTCGCACTACATATATATTTCTTTGTCCATATGATCAATCAATAATGCGATGACCCTTCACAATCACTTGTAAGTACAACTCGGCCAATTCACCGTTTTGCCCTGTGTAATTACATCCAACTCCTTAAGTACTACTGATTCCTCTAATGAACAAAAAGTCATAGTCCTACTATGACTAAGTCTTCTGAGGCCATAAGAGGGTGTGGCCACTATGTTCAAGACCCGGAATTAGCCCTTAAGGGAGCAATTTATCTACTTCCCCTGCTTCAGGGAAGGAGTAAATCTCGTCTTGTGTAGCTGAGTTCCCAACTCCCGAATCTAACGAATCTCCATAATGGTAGGCTTGTTGAGTTGGCAATCTGGCCACTCTCACCCATACAAATAAAAGGACCGCCCTCATAGGTAGGAGCTCCCAACTCACTCAGGATTAAGGTCATGTCACCTATGGTTATTTTAGTGAAATGTAAGTCTCAATTAACAACGACGTTATATAAAGAGACTAATCATCTCGTGGTTCGGTCTTATACAAACTCTTTGTATAGGATACCCCTGTTCGCATGTCTCCACATGAATGGTCAGGATCAGACCATTTGTAGTACTTTACAACACTTGTAACATCTACAAAACGGGCCGTATCCGTAGTGTTATCAGGATAAGGTATCCCTCCTTTATCCATCTACTACAGACCATTTAGATTACTACTTAAGACATGATCCACTTGTATGTCTCCACATACATGCCTAAGTCACATGAAATAACCACGGATCTTAGTTTATTGGATTTGAGTAAATGCTTATAAAATAACATTTATTTTATTAATAACAATATGTTTACAAACTACGAGACCACCGGGAGAATTAGGACACCAATCCCAACAGTTTAGTGGAGAATGATGACTTTGTCTGTATAATTGATTCAGGTGCCACTAACCATGTTTTTTCTTCATTTCAAGAAATTAGTTCCTAGTGGCAACTGGTAGCTGGGGAGACGACGATGCGTGTTGGAACTGAGTATGTCGTCTCAACTGTGGTAGTGAGAAGACTCCAGCTTACTTCATATAATAAATATATTTTACTTGAAAATATATTTGTTTGTCCTTACTTAAAAAGGAATTTAATTTCTGTAAAGTGTTTGATTGAACAAACAATCCTGTAAATTTCTCTATAAATAAAGTGTTTTATTTCCAAGAATGGTGTAGATATTTTTTATGCTAAGCTGAAAAATAGTTTATAGGTGCTAAGATCGTTAGCAACTAAAGCCATAGGTCGTGGAACAAGAGAGAAATAAGGGACCCTACAAAGACTTTGGGTTCAACTAAAGCTTCTGAATTATATTCAGGCGAGCCAAGCCCTTACCCTGTGTTCTCTCCAGGTCGGGTCGGAGGTGAAGACTGACAAAGTTCATCATTTAGTGGTGGGGTGTTCATAGAAAAGAAGGCGTCGCCAAATGAGTGGCAGATTTTGATGGAGTCTTGCTTTGATGCTGGGGAGATCCATAGATCTGTATAGAGTCTCGCTCATATATCTCAAGGAAGAGTACGCCTAAATACTAAAATGTTTAAAACTGTGATAACCCAGAATAAAAGACTTAAAATTTCTTCTAAATAAAATTCCCAACTTTGGAACATAAAATTAGGACACATCTATTGGGTTTTATGTCCTAAAACTCGTGGTTTGTAAACAATAAACTCATTCCGTTAGTCGATAAAGCTGTTATTGAATATATGAATTGCTTATTTCATTTTAGAAATAAATCAAATAAATCTATAAGATTCATGACTATTACATGAGTACTTGAACTTTATCTGGAGACATAAGAGTGGATCAAGTTCGAGTAAATAGTCAAAATGATCTATTGTATACTAATAAGGTTAGGTGCCTTATTCTGGTAACACTATTGGATGCAGCCCACTCTATAGTTGTTATAAGAAGTTGTAAAGTGCTACAAACAAAGTGATCTTGATTCATTCATATGGTGACATAAGGAATGGAAGTGTCTTGTGCAATGAGTTTTCATAAGATCGGACCAAGAAATAAGTCATTCTTGCTTTATAACGTTCTTTACTATTTAAGACTTAACTATTTTAAAACGATGAACTATGTAACTTGATCTGAATCCTGAGCTAACTATGAACTTCTGTTTATTCGGGATTATCCTTAGACTTACATGGGTAAGGGTTGACTCAATAACGCCGACTCAATAAGCCTCCCATTTTAGGGGTAAGATCGGATAGATAGCTGGATGACATAGGGTGCAAGATGAAATTCACTCCTACCTATTTTTAGGGATAGTAGATAGGTTGTTCCCTTAAGTGCTAATTCCAGATCTTGAACAAGGGGCCCCACCCTTTAATTGGCTCGAGAAGGACTCGGTTTTATGATCGGATCACAAACCATTGTTCATTAGAGGATCAATGGGACTTAAAGAACAAGAGGTAATCTCAGGGGTAAAACAACCTTTTAACCCAACCGTTATTACGAAGAACCTGTGAAGGGTTAACTTACTAATTATGGTTATATGAAGTGGACACAATATATCTACAATGAGGGGAATGCAACTACTAGGCTTTAGTGGAGTGACTAGATAGTTAATGAATGAAGGTTAATTCGGTGTAAAGATTTTAGCCAATTAATCTCGAATCGTTGGAGCCCATGATCTGTAGGTCCATTGGGTCCCCTCTACTAGCTCACAAATGGATTAGCCTTAGAATAGCATGATAAGTTGATTTGAAATGTTCAAATTCGAATTAAAGTAATTAGTAATTATATGTGATACAACTACACGTTTAATTTTGGAATTACAAGTAATTGGAGAATCGATTAATATATAAATATGATTTAAATATTAATTTCATGAATAAGGATTTATGGTACTGGAATTAGTGACAAATTAGTTTGATATTTGATATTAAATTAATAGAATTAATTAAATTGTTCAATTAGTTCTTAATTCTTAATTTTATTAGAAAAATTTATTATTGAATTATTTTTTTGTAAAATTAATAAAATTTTAATTCTAATTAAAGAATTAGAATTAGAAAAAGTTTTGATTTTGAAAACAAAATTTTAAAATCAAATTGTTTTTTAACGTTAAAGAAGTTATTCTTCAACAAGCTGAAAAACTAGAAAACCTCTCATCCAATTCCCTAAATTTAAACTTGTTTTGAGTCCCACAACTCAATCTAAGGCTCCTAGAGAATAGTAGGGAAGTTTTAGTGGTAGTCCACAGCCAGAATTGGAGAAGATTGCAGTTAAATTTCAAGTTTGAAGAGGATCTTCAAAGGTATGTAATGAAATCCTCTCATTACCCTATGAACATACTTATTTTGATGTCAGAATTGAGGAATTAGAATGCTCAATGATCCTGTTTTGTTCTGCTACAGGTTTCTGTATTCCAACAACATCAATCTCAATAGAATTAAGAGACTGGTTAAGAATGGACCTCTAAGCGAGTTAGGAGATTTTTTTTTTACCAATGTGTGAGTCATGCCTTGAAGGCAAAATGACTAAAAGATCTTTTCTAGAAAATGTCATAGGGCCAAAGTGATGGAGTTAACATGCAATTAGCAGAAGAAATGATGATCATTAAGCACTCTAATTCATCAATTTTAGCATCTAAGTAAGCATGTTCATAAGATAAAAAGGGGTTTTCTGAAACATACCTTTGTAGAACTCTTCTATCTTCAAATTGAGCTTGAATTTCCACTCCAAAGTCTTGTAGACCACCACTCGATTTTCTCTACTATTCTCTAAGACCTTAGATCGGTGGTGGAAACCAAAATGAGCTGGGATTTAGGGAATTTTGAGAAGAGAGGATTCGTTTTTGGTATTTTAGGTAAAGAACACTTCTTCTTTAAACCAGCAAAAATTTCAGCTGCATTAAAAAATTGCATGGGGTTTCTCTCAGCTCAATATTGCTAGCTTTAATCAATTTCGGCATGCAACTCTTTTTCATCTGAATTAGACACCTAAAATTGAATAAATTGGAAGCAAGAAGGAGGTGGAAGATAAATTGGTGAAAGTGGGAAACCTCATTTTCTTCCAATTTTGATTTAAATTGAATATAAAATAAATTTTAATTTGAAATTAAATTTCAAATTCTAAATTTAATTCAATTTAATTTAATTTTTCACCAAAATTATTCTAATAATTAATTTTGAATAAAACTAATTCCAATTAAACTATTTTTATTAATTAAAAAATTGATATCAAATATCAAATTCTTCAACCACCAATTCCATAATCATGAATCTGTATTCATGTAATTAATATTTAAACCAAAATTAAATATTATCCAATCCTTCAATTTCGTTTAATTCAATAATTAAACATGTAATTATATCATATAAAATTATTAATTCCCTTAATTTAAATTTGGACGCTTCGAATTAAACTCATCACTCTATTCTAGGTTTAATCCATTTGTGAGTTAGTAGGACGATCTAATGGACTTATAGATCATGGGCTCTAACAATCCAAGATTAAATGGATAAACTCTTTAAATCAAATTAATTAACATTCGTTAACTACCGACTTCACTAAAACCCAGTAGTTGCACTTCCCTAACAGTAGATATATTTGTTTCCACTTGATTTAACCATAATTAGTAAGTCGACCCTTCACAGGTTATTCATAATAACGGCTGGGTCAAAAGCTGTTTTACACCCAAGATTACATCTTGTTCCTTAAGTCTCATCGATCCTCTAACGAACAATTGGTTTGTGATCCAATCACCAAATGGAGTCCTTCTCTAGCCAATGAGAGGGTGGGGCCCCTTGTTCAAGACTTGGAATTAGTACTTAAGAGAACAACCACTCTACTATCTCTAAAAACATGTAGGAGTGAATTCCTTCTTGCATCCTATGTTCCTAGCTATCTACCCGATCGTACCCCTGAAACGGGAGACTTATTGAGTTGGCGCCTATTGAACCAACCCTCATCTATGCAAATCTAAGAAATACCTAAGTCATTGCTTTGAAATAGTCAGTCTTAAATAATAAACAACATTATAAGGTAAGAGTGACTTATTTCTTCGTTCAGTCCTATACAAACTCTTTGCATAGGACGCCTCCACTCACATGTCTCCACATGAACGATTCAGGATTACATCATTCGTACTAAATACAAGGTGGGCACATCCAATACTATTACCAAAATAAGATACCCAACCTTATTCGTGTACAATATACCATTTTGGTTATTTACTCGAACTTGCTTCATTTTTATGTCTCCATATAAAGTCCAAGAATTCATGTGATAGCTATGGATCTTAGTTGATTGGATTTAGGCTTTACAAGTGCAATTTACATATTCAATAACGTATTTATTTAATAAGCCTTAACATCTTTATAATAGAATATGTTTAATGTTATAAAATCAGAGTTTTAGGATATACTGTTGGTAATGTCCTAGAACTCACAGTTCATAAATTCTATGTTAAACATTCTATTTATCAATAAAATATTATTGAGTATCTTATTTCAATAAAGTTATTGTTTTTGCATTCTATTATGAAAACTTAATAAACATATCCATGGCTATAAGTATATGGTTGAAATTGGGTATCTCATCCCAGTAACACTATTGATGCAGTCCATTTTGTATAGGTAATATAAATGATGCGATTCATAGATCATTCATGTAAGAGCCATGTGAGTGGAGGCATCCTATGCAATGAGTTTGCATATAGACTAGACCACAAAATAGTAATTTTTCTTTATAACGGTCGTTTACTGTTAAAACTGACTATTTCATATTGAAGTAAGCAAGGATAACTTGATCTTAATCCTGAGCTAGCTATGAACTCCTATTTATTTGGGACTATCCTTTGATCTACATAGGTGAGGGTAGTCTAACAACACTGCTCAATAAACCTTCCATTTTGGGGACAAGACTGGATAGATAGCTGGGGACATTGCCCTACAAGATGAAATTCACTCCTACCCATTTTAGGGTTAGCAGATGGGTTGTTCTCTTAAGTGAAGATTCCGAGTCTTGAACAATCGGGGCCCCGTCTTCTCTTGATAGAGAGGGACATGAATCATAAGTGTTATTATGAATCAAATTGTTCATTAGAGGTTCAGTGGGAACTTAAGGAACAAGATGTATTTATAGGGATAAAAAGGTAATTTTGACCTAACTGTAATTACGAATGACCTGTGAAGGATCAACTTACTTATTATGATTTACATGAATAGAAATATATCGACAGTGAGAAGAGTGCAACTATCGAGCTTTAGTGGTATGTCTTAATAGTTAACGAATAGTAATCAATTCGATTAAAGAGTTTAACGAATTAATAACAGATCGTTGGAGCTCATGATCTATAGGTCCATTAGGTCCCTCAATTGGCTAATAAATTGGAATAGCAAATTGAGTATAGGATAGGATGAATTTTGGAATTAGGATTATGAACTTGAAATGTTCAAATTCAATTATTAGAGTTTTCGATTGGTTGTATTAGATATAACTAAAACTGTTTAATTTAGTTGAAATTAAATGAAATCTGAGAATCAATTAATATTTAATTATGATTTAAATATGAAATTGAATTATATTGGTGGAATTTTTTTGGTGTTTTATTAATTTAGTATTAAGATATTAAATTAATTTTTTTAATTAAAATGTTTAATTAAAAAAAATAGTTTTAACTAAATTATTTCTTTTGAATTTATTTTATAAAAACTAATTTTTAAATAAAATGGTTTTATTTAAAAATAATTTTATTTTAAAATTGTTTTTCAAGATAGTGGATTTTTCCAAGGAAAAATCCACTAACCAAACCTATGGTGGTTAATCACCTAATTCCACTATCTTCATCATCAATTCTCCAAGTAGGAGCTGCCCTCCATGCAACCTAGCTTTGCTACATGATTTCAGAGTATAAATTGAAACTCCATGCAGAGAGTCTGGGGGAATTATGAGATTTTGATGCTGACCTGCTACAAGGTTGAAAACCCTCTTAAATCATAAAAACCCATCCAAACTTCAGCTTGATTTGAGTGTTTCCACCACACATTTCTTCTTGAGCTTTGTAGAGAAGATCTTGGTGGTGGTGGTGTTGAATTTTCAAGCTCAATCTTGAAGTGATTCTGTAATGACCCGGTATCACATCCGAATGAGAGGGATCCTAAGGACATGAAAGTATGATTAAGAAAGGCTTAAAAGAATTGAAAGTTACTAACTATACCAACAAGGAGCACCTTCCTTTTTAGTGGCTCAATCATAAGAACTCCAAAGTTAAGCGTGCTTAGCTTGAAGCAATCCTATGTTGGGTGACCTATTGGGAATTTTCCTAAGATGCATGTGAGTGAGGACAAAGCATGCTGAAAGGATTAGTGTTGGTTTGTGGGGACAACTTTCACTTCTAGAAGCATTTCGAGGCAAGTGAGGATGGCATAGCCAGGTCAAAGGGAAATGCCGGGGCATTATAGATTCTGTTGAATTCGTGGATTAAGTCTTCAAAGATAAGTTTTGCTTCAAACCCTCTTTGAACTTCTTTTGAATAGCATGTTTAAAACTCAAATTAAGAGTAGTTAGAGTATTTATTGATTCTGATTTATTCCTCTGCATGTTAGATTACTCCTTTAATTGGTATCAGAGCATGATTCAAGCACTCAATTATCGTTAATTTGAGTTTGGTTGGTTAACTTCTAAGCATGTTTAAGTTAGTGACTGATATGATTTAAATTTAACTTTGGCATTAGAATTCTCTTTGATTTCCAAGTTAATGTAATTGGCTCTTGTTTGATTAGTTTTTGCGTATGCATTAGAGTCTGTAATTTATTTGGAGTCATTAGAGTCCAAATTAAGCTGTAATTTTGAAGATTCAAGCAAGCATATTTGAGTAGAAAACTGGAGCTGAGAATTCTACCCAAGAGCGTCACGATGCTATTCATCGAGCATTGTAACACCATGGGCTTACTAATGAATAGTGTTGCAACACTGGGATGCAGCATCACGACACTGTTCATCCCAAGGGTTTTCTTTGCGTGCTGCCTGGTCGATTTGTGGGTTGAAGAAGCCGGTTCGACTGGTTCTCCTCCAAACCGGTCCGGTTCAACATCCTTTGGTGCCTGGTGGGCCGGTTCAGGTGGTTCGAGTCCAGTTCGGGTCGGTTTGAGTAGTTCTTCATCAAATTAAAGTTATTTTTGACCTATTATTGTAATAATTTAGCTTATTTGTTGGTTCAGAATGCCAAAGTTGAACCATATTAGTATTATTTAATTATTTTATGCATTTGATGTGTATTATTTTTTATTAAACATGTTAATGCATAAAGTATGCCATTTTAGATTTAAAATCCTACCATAGGTAAACATATTACATGCATTATTGTATGTTATAATTAGTTATAATATATCGTACGCATGTTTTAAAGGTTTGTTAAATATTGTTGTAATTGTTAGGTTAATTTTTGCCTTTGAAGCATGTTATGGTTGGTTTAAAGCATGTTTGTTTTATAAATTAGTTATAAAATGCAATTAGACTTTAATATCCATAACAAAGATAAACAGCGTGCTCAATTAGTCAAGATAAACAGCATGTTCACTTAGGCTAATAACTAGTAACGGTTAAAATAGATTGTTCACTTATAAAATTTGATTACAAACTCAAATCGATTCATAAAACTGTCTAATGCTGGGGGTACTTAAGTTGACAGTTTATGTAACACCTCCTACCTGGGGATTATGACCGAAATATTTAGTGTTGTTAACTAATTTTATGAGCTTGCATGAGCGGTGTGAGGTTTAAAACTAGTTTAAACACATAGACATCGTAGGTTAATATCAAAATGTAAACGTTATACTTGGATAAAATCACATTAACTAAGGTTTTTATTAAATTACCCGTATTAAAACCTAAGTAAATGAATACCCAAACATTTAGAACACTTAAGTGGGAAATTAACAATATATTTGATATAAAGTTAATAGCTCTCACATCCTCAAGAGTTCACACCGTGAGATCCATGATTGTCTTCGTGTCGCATTTACCGCGACTACTCTATACGGAAAGTGTTTGCACGGGTCAATAACAAGGTGAATGGGGGAAGTATTTTATAGTAAGTGGGTGACGGAAATGTGTCAACATTGCCCTACGGTCTCCTCCATTAGTTTGAACTGTGAGATTTCTATGTTGCGCTTGCTGTCATTTTTAGGCGACACTAGCTAGTCGTTAACAACGGTGATCCCCACGCAAGGTTGTAACATAGGATTTGGAACAACCCAAGCTTCAATAATGAATAGGGTCTTATAGTTCTATCTTCGATATTGTCTTCCATCTCGGGGGCATGTTCATACTGTTCTATAAAATCTCAAAATGGCAGGTCACACTTATAAGAATTACTAATTGTTAGTAAAGATCTTGACAAAAAACGATAACCAAAAGAACTATAGGAATAAAGAGTTATTTTGATATAGTATTTGGTCAAGATTGTCTTGCTTCAGTGAAGGAATGGTTGACTGCCCCACGATAGCAACTGTTCTAAATCACTAGCTAGGTACTTTATTATTTTGCTAAATAAAGATATTGGAATCTCTCCTAGAGAGTTAATTGCCTTTCAAAACCAATGTTGTTATGAAAAAATTACTTATAATTTGACTACGTTGTTGAACGAGTTACAGACATATCAGTCGATGATGAAACTTAAAGAAACAGAAGTAGATTTTATTTCTCAATCTAAGAATTTTTTTAAGGGGTCGATATCTAGAACAAGACCCACTGATCACAAGAAGTCTGTTCCCTCTTCTGAAAGATAAAATTATACAAATGAAGAAGAAGGGTAAAGGGAAAAAGAAAACCACTGCTAAAAAAAAAAAAAAAAAAAAAAAAACAAGACTCACAAAGGAAAATGTTTCCATTGTGGAGAGGATGGGCACTGGAAACTACACTACCAGAAGTATTTGGCGGAAAAGAAAGCAGAAAAGGCAAAACAAGGTAAATCAGATTTACTAGTACTTGAAACATGTCTAGTGGAGAATACTCACCTAACCTGGATATTAGATTCAGGCGCCGCTAATCATGTTTGCACTTTTCTACATGAAAGTAGTTCTTGGAGACAACTTTCTGAATAAGAAATGACTTTCAAGGTGGGAATGGGTGAAGTCATTTCAGCTCATGTAGTGGGAGATGTCAAGCTATTTTTTGGAAAATCTTTCATCTTACTTAAGATTGTATATTATGTACCTAAGATGAAAAGAAACTTAATCTCCATTTCATGTCTGCTAGAAAATATGTATAGAATATCTTTTGAATCTATTGAAGTGTTTATTTTTTCAAGAGGTGTTCATATTTGTTCTGCAAGACTCGAAAATAACTTGTACATATTAAAACAAACTGAAGCAAAGGCCATTCTAAATATAGAGATGTTTAAAACGGCTGAGACTCAAAATAAAAAACGAAAAAGTCTTCCTAGTGCCTATCTTTGGCACCTCAGATTGGTCACATTAATCTCAATAAGATTGAGAGATTGGTAAAAAAAGGATCATCTAAGTCAATTAGAAGATAATTCTTTACCTCCATGTGAGTCATGTCTTGAGGGAAAAATGACAAATAGATCTTTTTCTGGAAAAGGTATTCGTGCCAAAGAGCCTCTCGAACTTATACATTCAGACCTATGTGGTCCAATGAGTGTAAAAGCACGAGAAGGCTACTAGTATTTTGTTAGTTTTATTGATGATTATTCGAGATATGAGTACATTTACTTAATAAGTCACAAGTCCGAAACTCTTGAAAAGTTAAAAGAATTTAAGATCGAGACAGAAAAATTGTTAAGTAAAAGAATTAAAACACTTCGATCTGATCGAGATGGTGAGTATATATGATTTACAATTCCAAAACTATCTAGTAGATCATGGAATTCAATCCTAGCTCACAGCACCTGGAACATCACAACAAAACGGTGTTGCAGAAAGGAGAAATTGAACCTTGTTAGACATGGACCGATCAATGATGAGTTATGCTCAGTTACCTCAATCCTTTTGGGCAGTACATACTGTAGTATGTATTTGAAACGTTGTTCCTTTAAAAAGTGTTTCAGAAACACCATATGAATTATGGAAATGAATGAAAACTAGTTTATGTCATTTTCGTATCTGGGGTTTTCCAGCACACTTTTGGTAAAAAATCCTAAGAAACTAGAAACACGTTTGAAATTATGCCTCTTTGTAGGATACCCTAAAGAAATAAAAGGAGGACTGTTCTATGATCCTCAATAAGACAAAGTATTTGTATCACAAATGTTACATTCTTAGAAGAAGATCATATTAAAAATTATCTACATCGCGGTAAACTAATATTACAAGAAATGACCAAAGATACTATAGAAAATCAACAAGAGTTGTTGATCCAACCGGTCCATCAATAACTATTGTTGTCCTATCATGTCTGTCTCAAGAGTTGAGTATGCCTCGATGTAGTGGGAGGGTTGTTCAGCAACCTAAACACTATATGTGTCTAATTGAAACTCATCATACATGATAGATTAGAGGATCCATTAACCTTTAAAAAGGCAATGGAAGATGTTGACAGGGAACAGTGGATAAAAGCCATGGATGTTGAAATGGAGTCTATGTACTTCAACTCAGTCTGGGAATTTATAGATCAACAACATGGGGTTAAACTCATAGGTTGCAAATGGATCTACAAAAGAAAACGAGACCAAACTGGTAAGGTGCAAACCTACAGAGCCAGACTCGTGACAAAAGGTTTTACCCAAAGAGAAGGGGTTAATTATGAAGAAAATTTTTCTCCTTTTGCCATGATAAAATCAATTAGAATACTTCTATCCATTGCACATATTATGACTACGAAATATGGAAAATGGATGTCAAGACAACTTTTCTGTCCTGCCATCTTGATGAAAGTATTTTTATCTCTCAACCAGAAGGGTTCATCGAACAAGGACAGGAACAGAAAGTCTGTAAGCTTAAACGATCCATTTATGGGTTAAAACAAGCTTCAAAATCATGGAATATAAAATTTGATACTGCGATAAAATCTTATGGTTTTGAATAGAATGTTGACGAACCTTTGGTATACAAGAAAATAATCAACAAAACTGTAGCATTCTTAGTTCTTTATGTTGATGATATCTTACTCATTGGGAATGAGGCAAGCTTCCTTGCTAACGTAAAGAGATGGTTAGCAACACAGTTCCAAATGAAAGATTTGGGTGATACTCAATACATTCTAGGAATACAGATCTTTCGAAATCAAAAGAATAGAACCCTACTATCTCATGTATCTTATATTGACAAGATGTTGTTATGATATAATATGCAAAATTCCAAAAAATGTATGTTACCTTTTAGACATGGAATTCCTTTGTCAAAGGAACAGTGTCCTAAGACACCTCAAGATGTTGACGAAATGACAAGAATTCCATATACATCTGTAGTTGGGAGTTTAATGTACGCAATGTTATGTACACGTCCTAACATATGCTTTGTAGTTGGAATCGTTAGCAGGTTCCAATCCAATCCAGGACACAATCATTGGACTTTTGTCAAAACCATCCTCAAGTATCTAAGGAAAACGAGGGAGTTATGCTTGTGTATGAAGCTAAGAATTTGATCCTTATTAGATACATTGATTCTGATTTCTAGACTGATGTGGATTCTAGGAAATCTACTTTAGGATTAGTTTTCACTCTTAATGGAGGAGCTATTGTTTGGATAAGCATTAAGCAAAGTTGTATCGTTGACTCCACGATGGAAGCAGAATACGGTATGTGAATTCGCTAAAGAAGTAGTAAGGCTACGCAAATTCTTGGATGACTTGGAAGTAGTTCTAGATATGCACCTACCTATTACACTATATTGTGACAATAGTGGTGCTATTGGCAACTCAAAAGAACCAAGGAGTCACAAACGTTGAAAATATATTGAAAGAAAGTACAATCTCATCAAAGAAATAGTACACTAAGGAGACATGATCATCACAAAGATATTCTCTGAAGACAACCTTGCTGATCCATTTATGAAGGCCCTCTCGGCTAAAGTGTTCGAGGGCCACCTTGTTGGACTAGGACTCTGAGCAATGTAATCTAAGGGAAGGGGGAAAATATTTATGGTATTAGTGATGCCCTAGTGTATTGTATTTTCCTCTATGTTTCTCAACATTGTATTATATATTTTTATTCTCACTGGAGTTTTAGTCAAAATGGGAGATTGTTGGGAATGTCCTAGAACTCGCAGTTCATAAATTTTTTGTTAAACATTCTATTTGTCAATAAAATAATATTGAGTATCTTATTTCAATAAAGTTGTTGTTTTTGCATTCTATTATGAAAATCCAATAAACATATCCATGGCTATAGTATGAATACTTTAACTTTATGTGATGACATAAACAGGATCAAATTAATAGTATATAGCCTAAATGGTCTATAAGTATATGGATGAAATTAGGTATCTCATCCTGGTAACACTATTGGATGCAGACCATTTTGTATAGGTAATACAAATGATGTGATCCACATTTCATTCATGTAAGAGACATGTGAGTAGGGGCATCCTATGCAACGCGTTTGCACTGGACCACGAAATAGTAATTTTTCTTTATAATGACCGTTTATTGTTAAAACTGACTATTTCATATTAAAGTAACCTAGGATAACTCGATCTTAATTCTGAGCTAGCTATGAACTCCTATTTATTCGGGGTTATCCTTTGATCTGCATGGGTGAGGGTAGTCCAACAACACTGCTCAATAAACCTTCCATTTTAGGGATAAGACTGGATGGATAGCTAGGGACATTGCCCTGCAAGATTGAATTCACTCCTACCCATTTTAGGGTTAGCAGATGGATTATTCTCTTAAGTGCTTATTCCGGGTCTTGAACAATCAAGGCCCCACCTTCTCATAATAGATAGGGATGTGATTCATAAGTGGTATTATGAATCAAATTGTTAATTAAAGGCTCAGTGGGAACTTAAGGAACAAGATGTATTTATAGGGATAAATTAGTAATTTTGACCCAGTTGTAATTACGAACGACTTGTGAAGGATCGACTTACTTATTATGGTTTACATGGACAGAAATATATCTACAATGAGAAGAATCCAACTATCAAGCTATAGTGGTATGTCTTGATAGTTAACGAAGAGTAATCAATTCGATTAAAGAGTTTAACGAATTAATAACAGATCGTTGGAACTCATGATCTGTAGGTCCATTTGGTCCTTCTACTGGTTCATAAATTGGAAAAGAAAATGTAGTATTGGAGTTTTGGAATTAGGGTTATGAATTTGAAATGTTCAAATTCAATTATTAGAGTTTTTGATTGGTTGCATTTGATACAATTAAAACCGTTTAATTTAGTTGAAATTAAACGAAACTAGAGAATCAATTAATATTTAAATAATGATTTGAATATGAAATTGAATCATATTGGTGGAATTGATGTTTTATTAATTTACTATTAAGATATTAAATTAATTTTTCTTTTTAATTAAAAGGTTTAATTAAAAACAAAATTAGTTTTAATTAAATTAATTTTTTTGAAATTATTTTATAAAAAGTAATTTTTAAATAAAATGGTTTTATTAAAAAAAATTATTGAAAAATCCACTAACCAAACCTATGGTGGTTAATCACCTAATTCCACCATCTTCTTCATCAATTCTCCAAGTAGGAGTTGCCCTCTATGCAGAAAGCTTGGGGGGAATTCGAAGATTTTGATACTGACCTATTGCAAGGTTGAAAACCCTCTCAAACCATAAAAAATAATCCAAAATTCAGTTTGATTTGAGTGTTTTCTCCACACATTCCTTCTTGAGCTTTGTAGAGAAGATCTTGATGGTGGTCTTGTTGAAGTTTTAATCTCAATCTTGAAGTGGTTTTGCTGAATTTGTGGATTAAGTCTTCAAAGGTAAGTTTTGCTTCAAACCCTCTTTGAACTTCTTTTGAATAGCATGTTTAAAACCCAAATTAAGAATAGTTAGAGTGCTTATTGATGCTGATTTATTCCACTGTATGTTAGATTACTCCTTCATATACATCCCAACAAACTCCCACTTGGACTAAAATTCCAATGGGTTTACATATATACAAATATATACAATTGTTGAGTATGGGAGAATAAATACAATAAACTAGTGCATTAGATACCCAATAATTCTCCCACTTACCCTAGATTTATCTATCTCGTAGTCCTAGTCCCACTAGGTTACCCTCTAATACTTTAGCCGGGAGGGCCTTTGTAAACGGATCAGTTAAGTTGTCTTCTAAGGCTATATGCTCGATGATCACATCTCCTCGATGTACTACCTCCCTGATGAGAGGGTACTTGCGCTCGATGTGCTTTCTACGCTTATGGCTTATAAATCTCTAGAATTTTCAACCGCTTGGTTGCTATCTGAATAAATGGTGATCGACATGTGCATATTTGGAACCACTTCCAAATCGGTCAAGAACTTTCTATGCCATACTGTCTCCTTGGCTACCTCGCATGCAGCTACATACTCCGCTTCCATGGTGGAGTCAGCAATACAACTTTACTTGATACTCCTCCATACTATAGTTCCTCCATTCAGAGTGAATACTATCCCAAAGTTGATTTCCTCAAATCCATATTAGGTTGAAAATAAAAATCAGTGTATCCAGTAAGGATCAGATCCTTAACATCATACACAACATATAGTTCCTCGTTCTCCGAAGATATTTGAGGATGTTCTTAACGACTGTCCAATGATCATATCTAAGATTAGATTGATATTTGTTGATGATTCCAACTGCATAACATATGTCAAGGCGTGGACACAACATCACATATATTAAACTTCCAACTGTTGATGCATAAGGAATTTGTTTCATAATCTCAACCTATTGAGGTGTCTTAGAACATTGTTCCTTAGACAAATGAATTCCATGTTTGAAAGGTAACATACCTCTTTTGGAATCTCATATTCTATATCTATACAACATCTTGTCTATATAAGATGCCTAAGATAATGCTATTGTCCTATTCTCACGGTTACGAACTATTTGGATACCTAAAACATACTGTGCATCTCCCAAATCTTTCATTTGAAATTCCGATGCCAGCTAGAAATTCTACTTCATTTCCAATGTGTAGAATATCATCAACATATAAAACCAAAAAAGCTACAGTTTGTTGACAATCTTTTTATAAACACAAGGTTCATCAACATTCTGTTCAAAGCCATAAGATTTGATCGTTGTGTCGAACCTCATATTTTAGGATCTAAATGCTTGTTTTAATCCATAAATGGATCTTTTAAGCCTGCAAACCTTTTTCTCTTGACCCTTGTTCTATAAACCCCTATGGTTGAGACATATATATACTCTTGTCAAGATAGCCATTCAAGAACAATGTCTTGACATCTATTTTCCAGATTTCATAATCATAAAATGCAGCAATGACAAAAGTATTCTAATAGACATGATCATGGCAATTGGAGAAAAGGTTTCTTCACAATTCACCCTTTCTCTTTGAGTAAACCCTTTTGCCATGAGTCTAGCTTTGTAGATCTCTACTGTACCAGCTCGGTCGCGTTTTCTCTTGTAGATCCATTTGCAACCAATAGGCTTTACCCCTTTTGGTTGATCTACAAGTTCTCATACTGAATTGAAGTACATAGATTCCATTTCGAGTTCCATAGTTTTTATCCATTGGTCTCTATCCATATCTTCCATTGCTTATTTAAAAGTCAATAGATCCTCTAAGCCATTATCAGGTATGATGACCTGAGTTTTCGTTAAACCCATGTAACGGGCAGGTTGATGAACAACCCTCCCACTATATCGAGGCATACTCAACTCTTGAGAAGGATGTTAAGTACCAGTTTGATCAATAACTTTTGTTGAATTGCTTGTAGTTTCTATGGTTATTCCGTTTAATACTAGATTACTGCGAGGTTGATGATTTTTTATGTGGTCCTCTTCTAGGAATGTTGCCCTTGTTGGTACAAATACTTTATCTTCCTGAGGATCATAGAATTAAAAACCTTTTGTCTCTTTAGGATAGCTTACTAATAGGCATATTTTTTAACGGCGTTCCAATTTCTTTGGGTTCTGGACCAACACATGTGTTGGGCATCCCCAAATCCTGAAGTGACGTAAAATACCTTTACGTCGTCTCCAGGGGAACCATGATCAAAATATATACAATAGTTTGTTGGGTTGTGTGTCCTAAAACCTACGGTTTGTAAAGTTAAACACATTCTATTATCAATAAAGATGTCCTTCAACATTTCTTCAATAAAGCTGTTATTGAATCTTTAAATTGCATTCGCAAAGTCTAAATCCAATAATCTAAGATCCATAGCTATTACATGAATACTTGAACTTTATGTAAAGACATAAAGATGGATCAGGTTCGAGTATATAGCCAAAATTATCTATAGTATATGAATAAGGTTGGGTGCCTTATTCTGGTAACACTATTGGATGCGGCCTACTCTCTAACGGTTACAAGTTATTGTAAAGGTGCTACAAACGAAGTGATCCTGATTTGTTCATGTATTGACATGAGGAGTGGGGGCATTCTATGTAAGGAATTTGCATAAGATCGGACCAAGAAATAAGTCACTCATACTTTATAATGTTTTTTACTGTTTAAGGCTGACTATTTCGCTTAGATGACCTAGATAACTTAATTTTAATCTTGAGCTACTATGAACTCCTGTTTATTTAGGATTATCCTTAGATTTGCATAGGTGAGGGCTGGCTCAACAGCGTTTGCTTAATAAGCCTCCTATTTCAAGGGTAAGATCGAATAGATAGCTAGGGACATAGGGTGCAAGACAGAGTTCATGCCTACCCAATTTAGGGATAGGAGGAAGGTTGTTCTCTTAAGTACTGACTCCAGGTCTTAAACTAGGGGTCACACCCTCTCATTGGCCCGAAAGACATCCGGTTTAGTGATTGGATTATAGGATCAGTAGGAGCTTAAGTAACAGAATGTAATATCGGGGGTAAAATAGCATTTTGACCCAGCCGTTATTATAAATGACCTATGAAGGATCGACTGACTAGTTATTATTAAATCATGTGGACAAAAATATATCTATATTGAGAAGAATGCAACTATCGAGCTATAATGGTGTGACTTGATAGTTAACGAATATTGATTAATTTGTCTAAACAGTTTTAGCCAATTAATCTTAAATCATTGGAGCTCATGATATGTAGGTCCATAAGGTCTCTCTACTAGCTCGTAAAACATAAACACCATGAATTATTAAATTGAGTGAATTTGGAATAATATCAATTTGAATTTCAGTTTGAATATGTTCAAATTGAAATTAGGGTTTGAGTTTGAATAAGTTCAAATTCAAATTAGAGTTTGTATAATTATATTCGATATAATTAACATTTAACTTATGAAATTAAACGAAATTAGAAAGTTTATAATATTTAAATATTGATTTAAATATTAATTACATGAATAAGATTCATGTTAAAAATTAGATGTGTGATTAATTCAATGTTTGATATTAAATTAATTAATTAATTAAATATGTTTAATTAACTATAAATTCAAATTAATTCCAATTTTAATTAAATTTAAGAGATTATATTTTGATTTGATTAAATTATTAATTGATTAAATCAGGTTTCAATTAATTTGGAATTAATTGAAATTGGAAATTGGAAATTTGAAAAAATGGAGAAAGTGGGTTTTTCCCACATGTTATCCATGCATGAGGTGTTCCTCATGTGAAAACACACAATTCCACTAATTGATTGAATGAGCTACTGGCATCTTGGGAAAGCTGAAATGCTTGCATGTTGCAAGTGATTAAAAACTTTCTGAAAATTGAAGAATGGGGAGAGATGGCTGAGATTTTTGGCTGGTAACAAGTTTCTGCAAATTTCTTCTCTCTTCAAACCCACAAAACACCTTTACAAATTCATTCAAAACTGAGTTCCACCACTCAATTCAAGGCTGAGAATAGTAGAGAAGATCTCTTGGTGGTTCACTGTCGATTTGGAGCTGAATTGGAATGAAGAGCAGCTTGGAATTCGAGGAATTCATCGAAAGGTATGTTCATCTTGAAACCCACTTTTGATTTTCTGAAATAACATGCTTCAAAACTTAAATTAAATGTAATTAAAGTGCTTATTAATTCTGTTAGCTTCTGTTACATGGTAGTATATCCCATCATAGTCTCTACTACATGTCCCCAAAAAGAACTTGGCAAATGAGCATAACTCATCATCGAACAAACCATGTCCAACAGGGTTCTATTTCTCCTTTCTGTTATACCATTTTGTTGAGGTGTACCTGGTGCTGTGAGTTGAGACTGAATTCCATGTTCTATCAAATAGTCCTGGAATTTTAAGTCCATATAATCCCCACCTCGACCTAATTGGTTCTCAACCTCTACCTTATATTCCTTGAACTTTTCAAGTGTTGCAGACTTATGATTCATTAGGTAAATATAGCCATATCGAGAATAATCATCAATAAAGCTAATGAAATATTCATACTCTCCTCGTGCTTTAACATTCACCAGACTGCAAAGATCTAAATGTACCAGCTTTAAAGGTTCTTTGGCCCTAAACTTTTCCTGTAAATGATCTTTTGGTCATTTTATCTTCAAGACAAGATTCACATGATGGTAGAGAGTTATCTTCTAACTGATTTAGAAGTTCACTCATAACCAATCTCCCAATCATATTAAGATCAATGTGGCCCAGTCTTAAGTGCAAAAGATAGGTGGTTGGAGAAATTTCTACATTTCTTGTTTTGAGTTTCAGCTGTTTTAAATATCTCTATATTCAAAAAGGCTTTTACCTCAGTTGGTTTTAACACGTATAAATTATTTTCCAGTTTTGCAAAACATATTTTGATACCTTTTGAAATAATAGACACTTCATTATTTTCAAATGAGACTTTATAATTTTATTATAGCAAACATTTGATAGATATTAAATTTCGTTTCATAGAAAAAATATAATAAATATTTTCAAGTAAAATTTCCAACAAATAACTTTATAAATCTCACTGTTTAGCTGAAACAACCTCCCCATTCCCTACTTTAAAAGTTGTTTCGCCTTCTATAAGCAGTCTCCAGGAACTAGTTTCCGGAGCGAAAATACAGATATGATTAGTGACACCTGAATCTAATATTCAGGTTCATTTATCATTTTCCATTAAACATGTCTCAATGACAAGTAAGACATATTTACTTTATTGTGCTTTCTATGTTTCTTCATCTATGACATTCGTGTTTATTACTTTTAATATATCCATAACATGCTTATCAATAGAGGTTCTATACTTTATGCTATAGTCATAAACATCTTCGAGAATATCGATTCTGAGAGATTGTCAGAACAATGTCTATAACGAATCCATGATTCCTTTAGGAGAAATGAAAAGCATCTAAAAAGTGTTTTTATTACCTTCAAATTTAGAACTAATATTGCTAGTTTTGTTTAGTTTAATGTGTTTTATTGAGTAATTTTAGGAAACTAAGCATTAGGAGCAATTTGTGTGAAAAGGATAAAAATCCCAGGGAAAAACTCCAATTTTGAGCAATTACGAGTTGGCCATAGAATTAGGAAGAAACCAAGGACCCAAGATCAAGAAAAGAGGCAAATTTGGAAGGCAATTCGGGGAAGCCAGCGTTGGAAGAGCGTTGCAACGGTGCTCCTTGACGCTGCAGACCCAAGAGCAATTTGAATCAGGACAGCGTTGCAACGCTACGAATTTGACGCGCGACTGGCATGACGTCAGTGTTGCAACACTAGTTTGCAGCATTGCAACGCTGTGAGCATATTATAAATAACAGCGTTGCACCGCCATGTCTGGACAGGAGGAAAATAGAGAGTCGACTGAGATAGATTTTACCTAAATTCTAGTTCGTACAAGAGCCGAAACAGAGAAATTCTGAACGTTTTTTGTTGAAGACTCGAGATTTTGATTGATAGTTGATCTGAGAGTAATTGTGGATTGATGTGACAGGAAGTTTGATCGTGATCGTGCACTTTTGTTGAAGAACAATTCAATATTCATGGTGAGAGTCCAGAAGATTGTAATTGGGATTCAAACCTATAGAGGGGAGATCGTTCATCTTTGTTAATTTATTTTTCACAATAATGATTGTTTATTTGTTGAATACTATTATCGAAATCATGCATGGCTAAACTCTTTTATTCTATGGTGTTTGTGGATTTAAGGGATGTAACTCTGAGTATTTGAATTTACAATTGATTGATTTTTCTTAGATTTCTAAATTGTTTGTGGCCACTAATTGAATGGACTTAAGTTAATTAGATGTCTCAAGTTAATTCGCTAGACTCAATAATTTAGATTGTTATTATAAATTGCATGAAAGTGAATTTAGAATAATAAGGGGTGCGATTAAAGGGTCTTAATGCTGTAACTATTCAAGCGATAGAAGAGATTCAGGTCGATGGGTAGTTATTAGGATGGTTTGAGCTCGAGAGAGGATTTTCTGATTTTAGAACTTCTAGCCTCAATCTATCAATTTCGATCAATTGCATGTCATATTCATTGTATTCCCTAAATGAAACAACACCCTTGAATTGTTTTGCTCTGAATTGTTCTTGTGTGTGACTAAATTTTTGTTATCCATAGTTATAGATAAAATTCATCTTTTGGTTGTCTGGATAAAATTGACGAAGAATTGTGATAGCTAAGTTAGAAATATTTTCTCACTCTGGTCCTTGAGGACGATACCCTATTGGGATCTATGCACAGAGCTTTAAATAGGGTATTTGGCAAAATAGAACTGAGACTCACCTCTCGACCTTGTCTCTTTCTCTTCCCGAATTTCTTCAATTAAGCACTCAGCTCAGCCTTTTCTCTCAACACTTTAGCAGCAATTAGACCCGTATCAAGTAACATAAGTTTTCTCTGAAATATATGGGGTATTTATAGGTGAGGAACTTTGACTCCGGCCTTGTGGTCCCCACTTTCTATTATGGTAATTCTGAAGATGGAGGAATAATTATTCCTTCTATTATGCAATCAGACCGTCAATTCTGCACAACCGTTAGTTGTACACGTGTCTCAATCCTCTGCTTTTGTGTTGCTCAGCTGCATCTTTCGATCGTAGGTTCGTATGCGGTGTTGTTTTTATTACCGCATACGATTGAAATACAGCTCTGGATTGACTGTCGCACTACGCCATCATTGCGGTAATCGTCTCTTCATTGTTCATTGACGAGCGCAATGTGACAGAGATGCGTTGATCAGTTTCTCTTAAGCCTTGAGCGCAAACGGTGACTTGGTTTCCTGCAAAACAGAGTAAAATTCTCCTTGTCTTTCATCTTTATGGTGTTAGTGGGTGTAATTGCGATCATTTATAATTATTGTAATTCTAAGCTAATTTTCATACAATCGGCGCATAATCACTAACTTTTGGCCACAATATCTAGATAAGGTGGCATAAATAACTTGTATTTCTACAAGTTATCACCTGGACATTAGATTCAGGAGCCGCTAACCATGTTTTCACTTTTCTACAGGAAATTAGTTCTTGGAATCAACTCTCAGAGTACGAAATGACTTTCAAGGTGAGAACAGGAGAAGTCATTTCAGCTGAAGCAGTAGGAGATGTCAAGTTATTTTTTTGGAGAATCTTTTATCTTGTTAAGAAATGTATATTATGTACCAAAGATGAAAAGAAACTTGATCTCCATATCATGTCTACTGAAAAATATGTATAAAGTATCTTTTATTATGTTAGACTTGAAAATAATTGTCTGTGTTAAAACCATCTGAAACAAAAGCCATTTTAAATATAGAGATGTTGAAAACGACAGAAACTCAAAATAAAAAATGAAAAGTTTCTGCTAACGCCTATTGATGACAGGAAATTAGATGTCAATTACTTGACAGCTAAAATTCCTTGGACACAATATGTGATGCATGTTCTTGAAGTATGCGTTGATTATCATGCGTCAGTGGTCATGCATTGGAATGATTATGCATTAACAAATGTATGCGATGACCATACATTCTATCATAAGTTTTCTTGCTCTCACGCCAAGTATAACGCGAACGCAAGTTTCTCGGGTGATCCGAGGTTGAACTCAGGGACTTGTAGAGAGATGTATGCGGTAATGTGCATGCAGCGGTTGAATAAAAGAATGATGGAGGGATTGCTAAGCTAACACTACTCTTGCTCCTAACTAACAGACAATGCAATAAGAATATGAATGAGAGGTAAAGACACGACAATTATTGACAGGAAGTAAATGGATGGAAAAATTGATAAAATGTGGAAATTTCTTCATTGCAACCCTTAAGAGTGACCGCAAGGGAAACCTTAGTCAACGCAAGTCATGCTGTAATGCTACACACACTTTAGCCTAATTCTAGGACGTATGCAATGTATATGCGATAGTGTCGGGAAGCCTATGCCTACCTAAACCTCCATAACCCACTCACGTGCTCTCGCCACATGAGCGTGATGGCTGCATACCACCGTATCCTACTTCCTGGACGCATGCAATATCCTCTCCGTAGGGTGCATATGTCGTGTGATAGCAAATGAAGCATATCTCTAAGTTCCTCATTCTTGCTTATGCTTTCCAATCTGCTCTCTTGAGTCTTAGATTTGGATTTTAGACTACTCTCAAGTATGCCTAAATGATGAACGATGCACTCATAAGATAAGGTAACCACATGAACTTTGCTGACATAAGATTATTCCTATCTCTAGTGAATACTTGCTTACATTGCTTAATGCGACCAACCACTTACCCTCCCGGGGAGTTAGTTGTTGCTGACTCTACCCATAGACAAGCATTGCATCTGCCTATAGATAGGTGTTGTGACAGCTTCACATTAAGCAAATAATGTTTACTCACACACTCACATAATGCACATCTCTCGGTGGTTTGCTACATGCTTCATATCCATAATCCACATGACTAAGTATGCGATACTCTAGCAATCTCACTAAGTGATGCAATGAAAGTTATGGATGCCAAGTAAAGAAAGATGGAAATGGAATCGAAGGAAACACAGAAATGCATTGAACACATAATGTATTAATTCCTTAATGAAAAAAGGTATACAATACAATATAAGAAAAGTAGAGAAAATGAAATGATCAGCTGGAAGTAATGACTTGCTTCCAGTGGATATGCGTCAAGGCTACCGGTGGTGCCATGGAGGGGCAGTGGAGTTAACTCTCCCGAGATCTAGCTCCGATCGAAGGCTTCGGTCGTCAATCGGAATGGATGAGGGAGATGAAGAACTCCCAAGCTTTCTTCTCACGCATTAGTCTAGATCGCGGGGATAACCCTAGATCTGCCCTAAGGCGAACCTCAAGCGAAATCCCTGGATGAATTGAAATTTTGCTCATTGGCTTCTTTATATAGAGTTTGGATCACCGACAGCATTAATGGACTGCTCTGATTCTGATATTCGCAGCGCGTTAGTCCTTTCTAAATCTCTGCTGCTAACAACGTGGTAGGTGAAATGTCAACATCAGCTTTTAATTTTCCCGAGATGTATGTTGATGCGTTCATTTCACCAACCTTGTGTTGATCCCTCTATTATGCGTTATCATGTAGCCGCAATCGTTTAGTGACCGTATTTGCTTAATATCGCAACTTCGACACGATGACCGCAATCGCTTGACTAGCGCAATTCCCATGTGATGGACGCATGTAGCTAATTACCGCAACACCTATGCGTTGATCGAATGCGTTCGCCTTTGCAATGGAGAGTTTCTCCACATGTAGTCGTCTATGTGGTAGTTCGGCTTCCGCGTTTATGTCCACTTTCTGCGTTAGCTACAATAATAGACAATTTAACGCATAATAACACATAATAATGGGTTAGCCGATATTCTTAATGCTGATCAACGCAAACTCATTTTCTCATGAATTCCTAACATAATTGCCGCATATTCTGCTTAACATCCCTCGTAATTCTAAATAAAAGGCCTAAGATGACATGCATTTCTACATGTCATCACCTATCTTTGGTATCTCAAACTTGGTCACATAAATCTCAACAGGACTGAGAGATTAGTTAAAAAAGGTCATCTAAATCAGTTAGAAGAAATCTCTTTACCTCCTTATGAGTCATGTCTTGAAGGAAAAATGACTAAAAGATCTTTTTCTAGAAAAGGTCTTCATGCCAAAAAACCCCTCGAAATTATACATTCAGACCTTTGTGGTTCGATGAATGTAAGAGCACGAGGTGGATATGAATATTTTGTCAGTTTTATTGATGACTATTCTAGATATGGCTATATTTACTTAATAAGTCACAAGTCTGAAACTCTTCAAAGATTTAGGGAATTCAAGATCAAAATAGAAAACTTATTAGGTAAAAGAATTAAAACACTTCGATCAGATCGAGGTGGTGAGTATATGGATTTAAAATTCCACAACTATTTGGTAGATCATGGAATTCATTCCCAACCCACAACATCTAGAACACCACAACAAAACTGTGTTGTAGAAAGGAGAAACCGAACCTTGTTAGACATGGTTCGATCAATGATGAGTTTTGCCAGTTACCTCAATCCTTTTAGAAGTATGCAGTACAGACTATAGATATATTTGGAACATGGTTCCCTCAAAAAGTGTTTCTAAAACACCATATGCATTGTGGAAAGGACGTAAAAGTAGTGTACTTTACTTTCGGGTATGGGGATGTCCGGCACACGTGTTTGTACAAAACCCAAAGAAATTGGAACGACATTCAAAATTATGCCTCTTGGTTGGACACCCTAAAGAAACAAGAGGTGGATTGTTCTATGATCCCAGAGAAAATAAAATGTATGTTTCGACAAATGCTACATACTTGGAAAAAGGTCATATTAAAAGTCATCAACCTCACATACAAATGGATAAAAGTCAACAAAAATTGTTGATCAAGCTAGTCCATCAACAAAAGTTGCTATCCGATCACATTCTTCATAAGAGTTGAGAATGCTCGAGGTAGTGGGAGGGTTGTTAATTAACCTGAATACTACATGGGTTTAACAGAAACTCAAGACATCATACTTGATGATGGTCTAGAAGATCCATTGATCTTTAAACAGGCAATAGAAGATGTTGATAGGGAACAATGGATAAAAGTCATGGATGTAGAAACGAAGTCCATGTACTTCAACTCTGTCTGGGAACTTGTAGATCAACCACATGAGGTTAAACCTATAGGTTGTAAATGGATGTACAAGTGGAAAAGAGATCAAACTAGCAATGTCAAAACCTATAAAGCCAGATTCGTGGCAAAAGGTTTTACCCAAAGGGAAGGGGTTTACTATGAAAAAACTTTCTTTCCTGTTGTCATGATTAAATTAATAAAAATACTGTTATTGTCGCATAGTATGACTTTGAAATATGGCAAATGGATATCAAGACAGCTTTTTTGAATGGCCATCTTGATGAGTTTTTTTCATGTCTTAACCAGAAGAGTTCATTGAATAGGGTCAAGAATAAAAGGTTTGTAAGCTTAAAAGATCCATTTATGGATTGAAGCAAGCTTCTACATTGTGAAATATAAGATTTGACACTATGATCAAATCTTATGGTTTTGAATAGAATGTTGATTAACCTTGTGTATACAAGAAAATAGTCAACAAAACTATAGCATTCTTGGTACTTTATGTTGATGATATCTTGCTCATTGGGAATGAGACAAATTACCTTTCTGATGTAAACAGATGGTTAGCATCACAGTTCTAAATGAAAGATTTGGGAAATGCTCAATGTTCTTGGGATTCTAATTTTTCGAAATCAAAATAACAGAACCCTAGCACTATCTTAGGCATCTTATATTGACAAAATGTTGTCGAGATATAATATGCAAAATTCAAAAAAAGGTATGTTACCTTTCAGACATGATTTCATCTATTAAAGGAACAATGTTCTAAGACACCTCAAGAAATTAAGGAAATGAAAAGAATTTCATATGCATCGACATTTGGGAGTCTGATATACACTATGTTGTGTACATGTCTCGACATATGCTCTACAGTTGGAATCGTCAACAGGTTCCAATCTAACCCAAAACACAATCATTGGATAGTTATAAAAAACATCCTCAAATATCTCATGAGAATGAGGAGACGTGATAGTCATGCAGATAGCCTCAAAAGACAACCTTGCCCATCCTTTACGAAGGCCCTCTCAGCTAAAGTGTTCAAGGGCCACTTTGTTGGACTAGGACTACGAGCATCATAATCTAGGGTAAGTGGGAGAATGTCAAAGGGTATTTTAGATGCCCTAGTTTATTGTATTTTTCTCTCTTTATGTCTCAACACTGTAAACATTATATATTTATATGTCTGTCTCACTGGAGTATTAGTCCATGTGGGAGATTGTTGAGAATATCCTAAACTTGCAGTTTGTAAATATTGTTAACATATTCTATTTATCAATAAAAATATTGTTGAGTATTTTATTCAATAAATTACTATTGATATTGCATTCTTTTATGAAAATCCAATGAACAGATCCATGGCCATAACATGAATGCTTTAACTTACATAAAAGAGGATCAAGTTTTAGTATGTAGCCAAAATGATCTATAAGTATACGGATGAGATTGGGTACCTCATCCTGGTGACATTATTTGATGCGGCTCATTTTGTACACTTTTACAAATGATGTTATCCAAAAATCATTCGTGTGGAGACATGTGAGTGGGGGCATCCTATGCAAGAAGTTTGCATAAGACCGGACCTCGAAATAGTCAATTTTCTTTATAATAACCGTTTACTGTTAAAACTGACTATCTCAAACTCAATGATCTTGGGTAACTCGATCTTAATACTAAGATAACTATGAACTTCTTTTTATTCGGAATTATCTTTTGATCTGCATAATTGAGAGTAATCCAACAATATTGCTCAATAAGCCTTCCATTTTGAGGATAAGACAAGATAGATAGCTGACGACATAGGTTTGCAATATGGAATTCATTCCTACTCGATTTACGGTTAGCAGATGGGTTGTTCTCTTAAGCGCTGATGCCTTGTCTTGAACAACGGGGCCCCACCCCTCTCATGGAAAAGAGGGTTAGGATGTATAAGTTGGACTATAAATCAAATCTTGAATGGAGGATCAGTGAGAGCTTAAGGAGCAAGATGTATTTATAAAGGTAAAACGGTAATCTTTGACCCAGCTGTAAATATGAACGACCTATGAAAGATTGATTACCGATTATGTTTGAAATGGACAAAAATATATCTATAGTGAGGAGAGTACAACTATCGAGCTATAGTGGAATGTCTTGGTTGTTAATAGAAAGTGATTAATTTGGTCTAAAGAGTTTAAGTAATTAATTGCAAATCGTTGGAGCTCATGATCTGTAGTTTATAAGGTCCCTCTACTAACTCATAAATTGGATTAGTAAATTGAGTAATCTTGATGAGATTTGAAATTAGGGTTTAGAATTTGAAATATTAAAATTCAATTATGGTTTCTATTAATCGTATTCGATACAATTGAAATGTTTAATTTTATCAAAATTAAACAAAATTGGAGAATCGATTAATGTTTAAATTATGATCTAAATATTAATTACATGAAATTAAATTCATTGTAGTGAAATTTGTATTTTACTAATTTAATATTAGATATTAAATTAACAAAATTAATTAAAATATTTAATTAATTAGTTTTATTAAAATTAATTAATTGAATTAATTTTTATAAAACTAATAAACAAATAAATTAATTTATTTGTAAATTGATTTTAGAAATCAATTTTTGAAACAAATTTTGAAAACACAAAATGAAAATTTTCAAAAGTTGGAAATCTCCATTATGTATGCAAGCACCTTATTCATCCAATTCCACTCAATTCATCAAGAAGAAGTTGGCCTGCATGCAAGCTTTGAGATTGCATGATGAAAGCTCTATAAATTGGAGTGTTGGGCTGAATCATGAGCAAGCATTCAAAATTTCTACAAGACAACTGCATAATTCAAAACCCTCTCCAAACCCTCTTCAGTCTTTATCAAAATCAGCTTAGTTTAGTGTTTCCACCACACAATCCTTGCAAAAGAATAGTAGAGAAGATCTTCATGGTGGTGTACTTGTAGATTGAAGCATCTTTTCGTGGAGCTCAGCTGGTTGTGAAGAAGTTTCATCAAAGGTATTGCGATCAACAAATCCTCTTATGAATTAGTTATTCTAAAACATGTTTTAAACTCAAATTAAGTGTAATTAGAGTGCTTATTGTTTATGATTTTCTCTGCTGCATGTTAATTTACTACATCATAAATAAGGCCTTATGTGATTTAGGTGCCTCAGTTAATCTGATGCCTTTATCTTTGTATAGGAACCTAAACATAGGAGAGGTACAGTCGACGACGATCTCATTGCAGTTGGCAGATCATTCCGTCACTTACCCTCGTGGTGTACTAGAAGATGTTCTGGTTAAAGTCGGTGATTTCACCTTCCTAGCAGATTTTGTGGTCCTAGACATGGAAGAAGATGCTAAAATTTCCATCATCCTTGGACGACCATTCCTAGCCACAGGCAGACCTTTGACTGATGTTTATAATGACAAACTTACACTTCGGGTGAATGATGAAGAGGTAAGAAGAGTAAATTTTCTCAATATATTCGTAAGAGAGATATTGAACTGGTGGACAAAGGGAGAGAAGAATATGCTTTTTTGATAATTGTTGTTCAACTAATTTTTTATGTGAATGTCAGTGTAGGAGAAAATTATATATTTCAGGTGTTGCTATGCATGGAATGATGAAGCCACCTTGAAAGTTGTCTCAATTTGTCTTGGTCTAGCTAAGGACATTAAACTAAGCGCTTCTTGGGAGGAAACCCAAGTGTTCCAGTTTTATTTCAATTTTATTTAATTTTTTATTTGATTTTTTTTTTTAGGATAGAGAGCCACCCCATGAGTATTTTTTTTTTATCCTCGGGTTGGAGATGATGCTCAAGTGTTTTCAAGCACCAGTTCGCCATCCAAAATCGTGAATCCCTGCTTATTACCCATGCTTGTATCACTCGTCTGTTGTGTGATTGTTTTAGATATTATGCATTAGGGAGAATGCATCTTTTTATGTTTGAGGTTGGAGGCGTAGTTTGTACTTGAATCTTGTGCTTTTATGCATATTTTTTTGAGTTGATTGTTTTATGCATGTTATTCTTGATTTTTAGGAAAATTTGAAAATTTATTAAAATTTTGAAAAAGGGTTCATTATGGTTAGGAAGAATGCTGATACTGATTGAATCGTGTTCTTTGGTTGCTTTGTTTTACTATAATGGATGATGAGTCACTCATGATGTATGCCATGTTTTGAAGTAGAAATTGGATAACATAGTCCTGTCTTGAGTGTTCTTTGTTCTGAATCCCTCTTTGTATCCTCTGTTATCTTGAGCACGAACCACTTTAATTTAGAATCTCTAACTGAACAAAGCATTAATTTATGTCAATTTTGTTGTCACCTCAAAAGGTTCCATTGGTTAGAGAGTGTCTTGCATGGTGGTTTGTAATGTTAGACTAAGAGGAAAGAAAAAAAATATTGTTATGCCATTGAAAAAAAAATATGTATATATATATATATAGACTGTGCATTCACACGCTTGAAATAAATATCTTTTTATTATTTTTAAACTTATAATGTGTATGCATGGATGGGGGTAAAAATAGCTACCTTTGCTGTGATCAGTTAGGACACCTGGGAATTGACTAGGTATAGTTCCCTACAGTGGATGTGTGAAAGGTAGTGCTCCTAAGTAAGACGATGCAAGTTTAGGACCCTTTTGCTGTTTAAAGAGAGAGAGAGAGAGGTAAGGCACCTTAGTGGACACATCACTTCCTTAAGTGTGGTGATGATTGGTAATTGGTGCTTGAGCTAGATTGGAGGAAAACTGATGAAGCTTAATTAAATCTTAAGTCAATTTTTGAGTTTTGAATTAAAGAAGGAGTCACACACACACACACAGAATAAAAAGTTTTGGCTTTAGAAACTCTCAACGATTAGGATGTGTCTAAATTTTTCTGTGGATGAGTGTTTTATATGTTGAGAAATTTCAGGAAACTTAGCATCAGGAGCAATTTGTGCGAAAAGGATAAAAAAAAAAAAAACCCAGGGTAAAACTCAAATTTTGAGCAATTACCGGTTGACCATGAAATTAGGAAAAAACCAAGGACTCAAGGTCAATCAAAGAGGCAAATTTGGGGGGGAGCCAGCGTTGGAAGAGCGTTGCAACGCGGCTCCCTAACACTGTAGACCCGAGAGCAATTTGAAACAAGGCAGTGTTGTAGTGCTACGACATTGACACGCGATTAGCATGACATCAGCAACTAGCGTTGCAACGCTGCAAGCATTGTTAGGTTTTTAAAGGATGTATATTTTCTATGTTAATTCCTCATAATTTTGTTTATTATTTGCTTTACTTGCTAATTTTTTAGGATTAAACAATCTCCAATGCATTTTGGAGTCATTACAAGAAAATTGTACCAAAAAGATAAAAATGACCAAGAAAATCAACAAATTAGAGAGAATCGAGTAAACACCCAAGAAAGCATCGAGTAAGGCTATTGGATCATCAACCATCAACATTTAGCATAATACTAATAGCATCCAGTAAAGACTATCGAGTATTTAACCATCTTCCATCGAGTCATCGAGTTTCGTCTGATCCATTTTCCATCCAGTTCAAGCAATTGAGTAAAGAATATCCATAGTGTCGAGGATTGAGTATTGACTGACGAGTGTCATGGATCGAGTATTAAACAGAAAAAACTCGATGCGTTCGTTCTTGTTTTCGGATTTTGACACGATCCATCCGCATGCTTTGCGACGATTTCCTGCTAGTATAAATGAGTTTAGTTCTTCAGCGAAGAGGGAGAGATATCATTTTAGAAAATCCATCAGTCTCTAGAGAGAAAAACTTAGAAATAGAAAAACCCATTTTTTAGAGAGATTTCGATTTCAAAGAGCAATTCTTGTAATTTTCTATGAGATTGAGTCGATTTGTACTTAGACTTATATCAACATGCAACTATCAGTGGAATGCTTAAAGAACTTCAATCTCCATGAGTAGGTAAATCTTTTTCTTGGGGTACTATGTAATTAGGCATTTTCTTGAGACTTTTCTTGAATTTTCTTTCATATAATTACTTTATTTTGAATGTTCTTGCTAAGATTTAAAATAAAATTGATTAATAATGAAATGACGAATCAAGATTAATCAATTTTTGTATGTAAAAATTACATGGTTCTATAACAAATCTGTACTTTAGTTGCAAAAATTAGTAGTCTTGATAGAAAATGTGGACCTCTTTTCCTCTTTTCTTTAAAGAATCTATTAATTTAGAATATTCATGTAATCAATCTTGAATTTTCAGTCTTTTGATATCAAGATTGGAATAGTTAAGAAAACCTATGAGTTCAATGTAATTTAGGGTAGTTGTGAAATTTCTTTAGGAAGAAATTAAGACCTAGATTAGGGTTAATTGTTAAATTAGCTAATTAGGGCATTAAGAATTTATTCTTAATGAACTATTGAATAATTTAATTGCATGATTTCTTATTAAGTCAATGATAGAATTGTCTAGTTATATAAAATCCCCAAGATTTCATTTCCATTGAATTTTATCTCATAATCTCTTCTTTATTTCTCTCATCAATAAATTTTCTATATCAATTCTTGCCTTTTGCTTAGTTAGTTTCTATTTGTTCTTAAAACAAACAAATCCCTCATTTAATCTTTTGCATTTAGGAATTCAAATAGTCAATTTTTATGCCAATTATTTGCGGTTCTCTTGGGATCGACCTCTTACTTCTACTATTACTACGTGTTAGTTCTAGTTGTAGTTAGAGTTCCATAAATTTCATTTATTTTGGGTAGATAGAATTAATGACACCTATTTTACACCGAACAAACATATTATAAATAATAGCATTTCGCTGCCAGGTCTGGAGAGGAGGAAAATAGAGAGCCGACTTTGATAAATACCTAAATTGTAGTTCATACAAGAGCTAAAACAGAGAAATTATCATTTTTGGTTGAGTACTTGAGATTTTGATTGAGAGTTGATCTAAGAGCGATTCTGGATTGATCGTGATCATGCAATTTTGTTGAAGAACAATCCGGTATTCATGGCGAGTGTCAAGAATATCGTGATTGGGATTCAAACCTATTGAAGGGAGATCGTTCTTCTTTGTTAATTTATTTTTCACTATAATGATTATTTGTTTGTTGAATACTGTTATCCGAATCCTGCATGGCTAAACTCTTTTATTCTAGGGTATTTGTGGATTTTGGGGATGTTACTCTGAGTATTTGAATTTACAATTGATTGATTTTGCATACATTTCTAATTTGTTTGTGCTTAATACTTTTGATTAACTGGCCACTAATTGAATGAACTTAAGTTAATTAGATGTCTCTCTCGAGAATTTAATTCACTTGACACAATAATTTAAACTGTTATTCGAAATTGCATGAGAGTGAATTTAGAATAATGAGGGGTGCGATTGAAGGGTCTTAATGCTGTAACTATTCAAGCAATAGAAGAGATTCAGGTTGATGGGTAGTTATTAGGATGGTTTGAGTTCGAGAGAGAATTTCCTGATTTTAGAACTTATAGCCTCAATCTAACAATTTCAATCAATTGCATGTCATATTCTTTGTAATCCCTAAATGAAACAACACCCTAGAATTGTTTTGCTCTGAATTGTTCTTGTGTGTGACTAAATTTTTGTTATCCGTAGTTGTAGATAAAAATCATCTTTTGGTTGCCAAGATAAAATTGACGAAAAATTGTGATAGCTAAGTTAGAAAATTTTTGCTTGTGCTGGTCCCTGAGGATGATACCCTATTTGGGATTTATTACTTTGATTGCGTGCGCTTGCACATATCGTCAAGAAGCCATGTTCTTGAATTTCTTAGCAATTATAACAAATATATTTTCTAAGTTAAGGATTCAACCCTTTTCATTTGTTTAATCCATCTATCATACACATTCCAAATATTTTTTGTTTGTTGATGAACTGAGATATTGACGATATTCCTCTGTTAAAACAAATTATAAATCATCATTCACTAGTATTACGTTTATGTTCAATTTCGTTGTTGAATAATTAAAACCGTAAAACATATTGGAAGCATGCAATTTTTAAGAAGTCGTCATGTGAAATTATAAATAAATTCTAATTAGTAAATTGCTTTCATATCAAACCAAGTTTAAGCAAAGTAATAATGTACCCAAATTTCATTATTTTATTTGCAATGATACTTTAGTGAGTCTGAATAGATGCTACCAAGGGGCAGTCAAATACTCCTTCACTGAAGCAAGAAATTCTTGACTAAATACTATCTCCAGAATAACACTTAATCCTATAGTCATTTAGTTACCATTTTCGGTCATGAACTTACTAACATTTAGTAACTGATGTAAATGTAACCCTCCATTTTCAGACCTTAGAGGTCGGCCCTAATGATGCTATCGAAATGGAGAGTCAAGGTTGGGAATGGACCTAAGAAATCCTATCCATTTCTGGAGTTTGAGTTGTTCCGAATTCCATAATACAATCCTATGAGGGGATAGCCATCATAAAACGACTAGCTTATGTCACTTAAAAACGACAAGTAGGTGCAACATAGGAATCTCACGATTCAAACTAATGGAAGTGATCATAGGACACATTGACACATATCCTGCATCCACTTACTATGAGCTACTTCCCCTATTCACCTTGCTATTGACCCATGCAAACACCTTCCAAATGGAGGTCACTCTTAGGGTGACACGAAGCTGAGCATGAATCTCATGGCGTGAACTGTTAGGGACGTGAGAGCTAAGAATAACATATTGTATAGGTTATTAATCTCCCACTAAAGTGTTGTATTTGTTTTGGGTAAAAATTTACTTAGGTATATTCCGGCTAATAAAACAACCTAAGTCTAGTTGATATATCCCACTAAAGTATAACATTTATATTCCCACTAAAGTATAAATTTACTTAGGTATATTCCCACTAAAGTATAACATTTATATTTGGATTTAACCTACGATGTCTAGGTAATAACCCAATTTTAAAACTTCACATTGCACACACATGATCATAAAACAATGTTAGCAACACTCAATTATTCGGTTTTAATCATCAAGTAGGAGGTGTTTCATAAACCGTTAACTTAAATACCTCCAGCCTTAGACAAGATTATAGGCCAGTTGAGTTTTTAACCAAATTTTACAAGACAATGACCTATTTTAAGTTATTAAAACAAGTTGTTATTTGTTAACCCTAGGTGAGCATGCATCTTATCTTTGTTATGGATTTTAAATGTCTAATCCATTTTTATAACAACTTATAAAACTTTTTAGACAAGCTTTTCATCCATAACATACATCAAGCATTTCATGATTTAATATAACACTTTATATTAAACACTCGAAACCCTAAACATGCATACTATATATCATAACTCTTTATAACATAGTTTCAATGCATGCTACATGCTTCCTATGGTCGGATTTTAAATCTCCATAGCATACTATATGCACATACAAGATTTATTTTATTATAACATACATTCATAATACATAAATAATTAAACACACTGATATGGACCAGTCTTGACATTCCAAGCAAGCAAATAACCTAAATTATTACAACAATAATCAGAACTAGCTTAAAATAGCATATGGACTTCAGGAACTGACCCGAATCGAACCAGAATCACCTGAATAGACCTCCAAATCTTCAAAATGGATTGAACTGGCCAAAATTGGGATGAATCAGATCTCCACAAATTGAATCGCTCAAACTGGTTACTCGCACGGACATGTTTCTGGGTTGAATGATAATCAGTGTCGCGACACTTCGAGGCAGTAGCACGATTCCAATTTTGCTGCAGCTGACCTTGCTTGCTTCTTTCTTCAATTATAACCTTGTTGCAACTCTATTGATTGTAACAAATTTACAGATACTTAATCACAAATTAAGGCCCATAAACAAAGAACCAACTACAACAATTAACAATTAATTGAAGAAAAATTTAATACTAAAACTAAAACTATCCATATCAGCAACCATTTTCATACAAACTATGAAAATCACCCACCAAGCTAAAATTAAATTGAATTCAGTACTTAAATCATGCTCTACTACCAATGATGAAGTTAACATGCAATTAGCAGAAGAAATTAGGATCATTAAGCACTCTAATTCATCAATTTTAGCATCTAAGGAAGCATGTTCGTTAGATAAAAGAGGGTTTCTGAAATATACCTTTGTAGAACTCTTCTATTTTCAAATTGAGCTTGAATTTCCACTTAGTGTTGTAGACCACCACTTGATCTTCCCTACTATTGTCTAGGACCTTAGATTAGGTGGTGGAACCAAATATGAGCTAGGATTTAGGGAATTTTGAGAGGAGAGGAGTGGTTTTTGGTATTTTAGGTGAAGAACACTTATTCTTCAAACTAGCAAAAACCTTAGTTGCATTCAAAATTGCATGGGGTTTCTCTCAGCTTAATATTGCTGATTTTAATCAATTTCAGCATGCAACTCTTTTGCATCTGAATTTGACACCTCAAATTGAATAAATTGGAAGCAAGAAGGAGGTGGAAGACAAATTAGAGAAAGTGGGGAAAACCCACTTTCTTTCGATTTTGATTTAAATTAAACATAAAATTAATTTTAATTTGAAATTAAATTTCAAATTCTAAAGTTAATTAAATTCAATTTAATTTTTAACAAAATTAATTCTATTAATTAATTTTGAATAAAACTAATTTTAATTAAGTAAAAAAAAATTGATATCAAAGATCAAATTGTTCAACCACCAATTCCAAAATCATGAATCAATATTCATATAATTAATATTTAAATCAAATTCAAATATTATCCAATCCTCCAATTTCATTTAAGTTAATAATTAAACGTGTAATTATATCGTATATAACTACTAATTCCCTTAATTCGAATTTGAACGTTTCAAATTAAAATTATCACTCTATTCTAAGGTTTAATTTGTTCGTGAGTTAGTAGGGGAACCTAATGAACCTACAGATCATGGGGTCCAACGATCCAAGATTGATTGGAGAAACTCTTTAAACTGAATTAATCAACATTCGTTAACTACCACGTCACTCCACTAAAGCCCAGTCGTTGCACTCCTATCACAATAGATATATTTCTATACACTTGATTTAACCATAATTAGTAAGTTGACCCTTCACAAGTTGTTCATAATAGTGGTTGGGGTCAAAAGCTATTACACCCCCGAGATTACATCTTGTTCCTTAAGTCCCACTGATTCTCTAATGAACAATTGTTTTGAGATCCAATCACCAAACCGAGTTCTTCTCGGGCCAATGAGAGGGTGGAACCACTTGTTCAAGACCTAGAATTAGTACTTAAGAGAATAACCTACTATCCATAAAAGCGGGTAGGAGTGAACTCCATCTTGCACCTATGTCCCCATCTATTGAAATGAGAGGCTTATTGAGTCGGTGCTATTGAGCCAACCCTCACCTATACAAATCTAAGGATAAATTGAATAAATAGGAGTTCATAGTTAGCTCAGGATTAAGTCTAGTTACCTAGGTCATTGCTTTGTAATAGTCAGTCTTAAAAGTTAACTGCGTTATAAAGTAAGAGTGACTTATTTCTTCGTCCGATATTATACAAGTTCTTTGCATAGGACACCCCTATGTGCACGTTTCCACATGAACAATTTTGAATTACATCGTTTGCACTAAATACAAAGTGGGACACATCTGATAGCATTACTAGAATAAAGTACCCATCCTTATTCGTATACTATAGACCGTTTTGACTATTTACTTGAACTTGCTCCATTTTTATGTCTCCACATAAATTTCAAGTACTTATGTAATAACCATGGATCTTAGTTTATTGGATTTAGGCTTTACAAGTGTAATTTACATATTTAATAACATATTTATTGAATAAACCTCAATAACATCTTTATTGCAAATAGAATTTGTTTAATATTACAAACTGCAAATTTTAGGACATATAACCTAACACATAGGAGCCTTAGAACTTGTACATTTAGACTTCTATAGTCTGATGAATGTTCAGGCAAGAGAAGGATTTGAGTATTCATCACTTTTTCTGATGATTTTCTAAATATAGGTATGTTTATATAATGCAATAGAAGTCTAAAGCTTTTGAAATGTTCAAATAGTTTAAGGCTGAAGTTGAAAATGCATTAAATAAAACAATTGAGACATTTCGATCTGATCGAGGTGGAGAGCTTTTGGATCTTTCATTCTAGAACTATTTGATAGAACATGGAATAGTATCTCAACTCTCAGCACCTAGTACACCTTAGTAGAATGGTGTATCAGAAAGGAGAAATCGAACCCTGTTGGACATTGTTCAGTCGATGATGAGTTATGCTTCGTTACTTGACTCATTTTGGGGTTATGCAATACAGACTAAAATTTATATTTTGAACTATGTTCCATCCAACAGTGTTACAAGAAAGAAAACCTTTGGAATTATTGAATGGTCGCAATGCTAGGTTGTGCGTTGATTCTTATGCGTCGGTGGTCATGCGCTGGAATGAAACTATGCGTTAACAAATGTATGTGATGATCATGCATTCCCGTCACAAGTTTTCTTACGCCCACGCCAAATATAACGAACGCAAGTTTTTTGGGTGATCCGAGGTCGAACTCAGGGACTTGTAACTAAATGCTATGCGGTAATGTGTATGAGGCGGGTGAATAAAAGAATGATGGAGGGTATAAGCTAATAACTACTCCTACTCCTATCTAACAGACAAAACAATGAGAAGTATGAATGAGAGGTAGAGACACGACAACTGTTGATGCGTAGTAAATGGATCAAAAATAGATAAAATGTGGGGATGTCTTCATTGCAACCCTAAGTTTGACTGCAAGGGCAACCTCAGCCAACGCAAGCTATATGATCATCCTACACACAATCGTGCCTAAATCTAAGACGTATGCGTGCGAAGTGTCGAGAGGCCTTATTCCTAAGTCTCTATTCCTGCTCATGTGCTCTCACACATAAACAAGATGACCGCATACCGTTATCGTATCCTACTTCTTGGATGCATACAATATCCTCTCCGTAGGGTGCATACGCTGTGTAATAGCAAATGGAGCTTATTCCTAAGTTCCCCATTCTTGCTTATGCATTCCAATCTACTCTCTCGAGTCCTAGATTTGGATTTTAGACTACTCTTCCAAGTATGCACAAATGATGAATGATGCACTCATAAGACAAGGTAATCGCATAAACCTGGCTAACGCAAGATTATTCCTATCTCTAGTGAACACTGGCTTACATTGCTTAACGCGACCAACCACTTACCCTCCCGAGCAGTTAATTGTTGCTGACTTTACTCGTAGATAAGTGTTGCGTATGGCTATAGACAGGCGTTGGTACAGCTTCACACTAAGCAAATAAGATTTTCTCACACACTCGCACAACGCACACCTTTCAGTGGTTTGCTACATGCTTCATATCTCTAATCTGCACGATTAAGTATTTGATACTCTAATAGTATCACTAAGTGATGCAATGAATGTTAAAGGTGCTAAGCAAAGAGAGATGGAGATGGAATCGAAGGAAACATAGAAATGCATTGAACACACAATGTATTAATTTCTTAATCCAAAATGTAATACAATACAATATAAGAAAAGAAGAGGAAATGAAATGACTAGCTGGAAGCAATATCTTGCTTCCAACAGATGTGTGTCAAGGCTGTCGGTGGTGCCATGAATGGGCGGTGGAGCTGACTCCCTCGAGATCTAACTCCGGTGAAGGCTCAGGTCGTCACTCGAAATGGATGAAGGAGATGAAGAACTCTCAAGCTTTCTTCTAACGCGTTCGTCTGGATCACAAGGATCCACCCGAAGGTAGGAAACCTTGGATGAAAACCTTGGATCCTTTGAAATTCTGCTCATCGGCTTCTATTTATAAAGCTTGATCGCTGACAACATTAATGAACCTGCTCTGATTTTGACATTCGCGACGTGTTGGTCCTTTTCTGAATCTCGGCTGCTAACGGCGTGGTAGGTGAAATGTCAACATCATCTTTTGATTTTCCCAAGATATGCGTGGATGCTTCCATTCCACCAATCTTGCGGTAATCCTGCTATTATGGTTATCATCGTGTAGCCGCAATCTTGAAATGACCACATTTACTTGATTACCGCAACTTCTACACGATGACTAAAGTCGCTTGACGATCGCAACTCCTATGTGATGGGCGCATGTGGTTGATTACCGCAACACCCATGCATTGAACGTATGCGTTCGTGTTTGCAATGGAGAATTTCTCCGAATGCGGTCGTCTATGCGATAGCCTGGTTTCCACGTATGCGTCCCATTCCTGCGTTAGCTACAAAGATAGACAAATGAACGCATAATAATGCATAATAAATGGTTAGCCGAGATTCTTGGCGCTGAACGATGCAAACTCATTTTCTCATGAATTCCTAACATAATTGTCGCATATTATGCTTAACAGCCCTCATAATTCTAAATAAAATGCCTAAGATGACGTGCATTTCTACATGTCATCAGTCGTAAAGGTAGTTTATGTCATTTTTTAATCTGAAGTTGCCCAACATATGTGCTTGAGACAAATTCTAAGAAACTTGAACCTCGTTCAAAATTGTGCCTGTTTGTAGGATACCCTAAACGAACGAGAGGTGGTTATTTCTATGATGCTAACGAAAATAAAGTGTTTGTATCGACAAACGCTACTTTTTTATAAGAGGACCACATAAGGGAGAATAAGCCCCGCAATAAGATTGTGTTGAATGAACATTCAAAAGAAAATATTGAACCTTCAACAAGTGTTGTTGAAGAACTCAACACGTCAACAAGAGTTGTTGAAGTTGGTTCATCTAGTAGATCACATCCACCTCAAGTATTCAGGGAACCTCGACATAGTGGGAGGGTTGCGAACCCACCTGTTTGTTATATGGGTTTAACAAAAATCCTAACTATGGTAGCTGACGGAGATGTTAAAGATCCACTTTACAAGAAAGCAATAGAGGGTGTTGACAAAGATGAATGGATCAAAACTATGGATCTTGAAATGGTACTTCAATTCTTTTTGGGATCTTGTAGAGCAACGTAATGGGTAAAAACCTATAGGTTGCAAATGGATCTACAAGAGAAATGGGGTGCTGATGGAAAGGTGCAACCTTTCAAGGCTAGAATTGTGGCAAAGAGTTATACTCAAGTAAAGGGAGTCGATTATGAGAAGACTTTCTCACCTGTTGCCATGTTACAGTGTATCCAGATCCTCTTGTCCATTTCCTCATATTATGACTATGAGATATGGCAAATGGATGTCAAACCTACTTTTCCAAATGGCAATCTTGAGAAGATCATCTATACGGAGTTGCCTGAGAGATTCATAACGCAGGGTCAAGAGCAAAAGCTTTGCAAGCTTAATCGGTCTATCTATGGATTGAAGCAAGCTTCTCGATCTTGGAATATGAGATTTGATATTGCTACCAAATCATATGGCTTTGATTAAAATATTGTTGAGCCTGATGCTTACAAGTGAATCATCAATAGTTTAGTAACTTTTCTAGTGTTGTATATAGACGATATCCTACTCATTGGGAATGATGTAGGTCTACTAACTAAAATTAAGAATTAGCTAGCGACCCAATTCCAAATGAAAGATTTGAGAGAGGTGTAATTTGTTCTGGACATTCATATATTTGGAGATCAAAAGAAAAAATTGCTAGTTTTGCTCACGCATCATACATTAACAAAATGCTTGTAAAATTATCGATGCAGAACTCGAATAGGGGTTTACTCCCTTTTAAACACGAAGTTATATTGTGTAAGGAATAGTGTCTTAAGACACATCAAGAAGTTGAGAAAATGAGATGGATCCCCAGTGCATTGGCTGTTGACAGCCTAGTGTATGCGATATTATGTACTAGACCTGGCATTTGCTATGTGGTGGGGATAGTAAATAGACATCAGTCTAAACCAGGATTTGATTGTTGGATTGCCATTGAGAATATCCTCAAGTATCTATAAAAAAACGAGGGATTACATTGATAACTTGTAGAAATACAAGTTATTTATACTGTTTTATTTAGATATTGGGGCCAAAAGGAAGGAAAGTTGCGTCGATTGTATAGAAATTGGCTAAGAAATGCAAGAATTATAAATTGTCATCAATACACCCACTGACACCATTGAGATGGTAGAATGGAATGTTTCTGTTCTGTCTTGTAGGAAATCAAGTCACTGCATGCGTTCATGGCTCAAGATAAAAAGAACAACGCATCTACGTCGCATTGCGCCCATCATTCAGGAATGAATAGATGATCAACGCAATGACGGCGCATGCGACAATCTATCAAGAGCTTAGTGATCAACGCAATCTCAACCGTATGCGATTGTCAAAAATAACACCGCATGTTGGCGAACAATCGAGGATGTAAAAAGCAACAATGAATTTGCGGAGGAGTCTGATGAATATACAGCTAACTGTTGTGCATATCTGACGGGATTGATTGTGTAACAGAAGGAATATTCACTCCACCATTTCAGGAACTGCCATAACAGTAAAGTGGGGACCACAAGTCAGAGAGTTAAGCTTCACCTATAAATAGCTTATGAAATTTCACTGAAAGATATGCTTGAATACATAGAAACGTGTATATACTGATCTGAGAAAGAGACTGGTTGAGCGACTAATCAGAGTAGATTCGGGAAGAATCAAGACACAAGGCCGAGAGGTGAGTCTCCGAGCAAGGAATCCTTCCGATCCCCGCTGTCGAAGCTCTGTACGAAGGTCACTTCTACCAGAAGAGCAAGCTTGAAAGGGAAGCTCTCCTCTTCATCACCACCACACTTCGGCAAGCAAAACCTCCATCAAGATATGTGTCAAGACGTTGACACTCTTCTGTATTTGTTTCTCTCTCTTTATCATCACTTGTATTCATTTTCTTAGTCTTTCATTCACACAATGTATCAGATGCTTAATCTTAGTATTGAATGTTATAATCATTTCCATTATCATCTCTCTGTCTATTTTCGTTCACCCATAATTCATTTTCTCTATGACGTGTTCTTAATCCCCTAGGTAATTAGCAAGAATTAAGCAAGTAAATTAATTGGGTTGAGGAAATAATTATGTTTCGTCAAAGCATGCTAGATGGCATCTTTACTTGTGAGAGTAGAAGTGAAGATGCTATTCCGCCTATCAAGAGAGGGTTGGAAGAATGCGTTAACTAAAGTGAGAAGTACTTCCAGAGATGGACGCAACCTTGCGTTCATCACGTTCATCCCTGTTTCATTATAGAGATATGGGAACGCGACTGATCACCGAGAGGTATACGCCAAGGGAAAGCTGAACCTTAGTTTTATCTTTAACGTAATTAACAAACTTGCGATGTTTTTACTATTTATCCTTTCCCTGTTTCTGATTCATCCCTAAAGACTTGCCATCACATACCATGATCCTTTGTATAAACTTTACAGTCAGTCTCGAACTCAGTATCATGTATATCATGTATCTTGTATGTTGTATCACATTAGCTTAGGTTTATTTTCATCGTAATTTAATTTATGAATGCAACTTTATTTTATTGCAACTTTAGATACCTGTATAAACACCAATTCTTTATTAATTGTAAAAACCGATCGCATGTATCACAAAAGTAACACATTAACGAGAACAATCCCTGTGTTCAACCTCGGATTACTCTGAGAAACTTGCGTTGGAATTATACTTGATTTCAACACAAGGAAACTTATGACAACGCATTACTCCATAGCATACTACAAGCATATAGTTAACAACTCTTATATCTAGAAGTAGTAATGCATAACACACCATCCACATTCCATTTCCATTTTTATGTCATCAAGTTTATGGCAACATGAGCTTGTATGATTCATTCATCCGTATTCATATTTGTCTGCATGCTGTAAGTAAGAGACACATTTCAAGTTTACAAGTTTATGGCGCCGTTGCCGGGGATTGGTAACGATTAATGCTGAGTATTTTTGTAGTATGTGCAGGATGAGCAGGCTGACAGCTTATGAGTACTGGAGTGATCTAGAAATTCTAAGCTCACGCAGAGATCAAGTGTACTTTTCGCACAGGAGCACATCATAACCAGATTAAGCGCTGGAATTTCAAGACCTACGGTTGTGGAGAATGCATGGTTTGTAGAAGATGTGCAACGCATTCTCCATGCCTGGTGTGACTCCCGAAGGAACTAGATTGCATCTCTTCCTGTTCCGATTGCGGGATGAGGCAAGGAGGTGAACAATGTCCATGATGGCATTGTACAGGCAAGCTTGATCGCCTGCGGAGGTGTGGATTGCGTTCATCATGGAAATTGTCTTCTGATCCATATCTCTAAATTCTATGTTTACTTGCTTTCTGAATTTATTGCTTCATGAATTTTGTTATTTAATGGTTCCTTAAATTTTCTTTTAATGCTTTATGAATTCAATTCTCATTTAATTCACTTGCGTTTATTTCCGTGCTCTCTTTAATTTCTCTACTTTTCTGTATTAAATGCATTATTCCTTAATTTTGGTGAATGATAGGTTAAGTAGAAAATTAATACCGCAAAGTCCTTGTGACTTGCGTTGATGAAAAAAATAAAAATAAAATAAAATAAAATAAATTTTAATAATAAAACACATCCGGTATGCATTGCGATGATGGGTGCATCTTGTGATAACAAGATACACTTTGCGTTCATCCAACCCAAATGCATTGCGTTGAGGGGTGTGTTGCACTCATGTGTATTGTTAGCCCGTCCTTAGCAAAAAATGCACTATGTTGCGGTAGTGTTGCGCTGGTAGAAATACCGTGCGCCCGTCTTTCAGAAATGCGTTGAGTTAAGAGGTGTGTTGCGATGATACATGTATTGTTGCCCGTCCTCAGCAAAGATGCATTTGCATTGATGGATTCATTGCGTTAATTCTTAACTTTGCACCCATCCGAATAAGACACCAAAGAAAATTCTTTTTGCAAATTGAGAAGTACAATTGCTTCAGCTTCGAAGGACATGATGAATCTGTAGATGAAAGGACGTACGACTCTGCAAATTCATAAATGAGAGGAACGCAGCGGCAGGCTTTTTGAGTAACTCGAGGCCTGCCACCGAAGAATTCGCGTTAGGCCCATCAAGGCCCAACCCATAAATTCTATACTCTTCATCTTAGGTCATTTATTTGCTTCATTTTGCAAACAAAAACCCTAGAACTTTTTACATACCAGACTTTCTTCCTTCCTAAAACCCTAAAGAATTCCCCAGCTTTCTTACTCCATCATCCATGGCAGACCAGTCTTCCCAACCATCTTCTTCACTCTCATCACCCTCAAAAGCCCAACTCACTGCCTGAGAGGCAGCATTCCCTGCAGCAAGCCACCGTCTCACCGCCCAACCACAAACCATCCCTTGAGTCACCGAAAAACTCCGGCGAAACCCCTTAGCAGTCAGACCACTCCAGTTCAAAAGGGGGTAGAGCTCAGAAAGCACCCCACTCCCAACATTTTCCTCTGAAAGTGAAAAGAAGATAAGGGACGATAAGGAGGTGTTTGGGAGTATACTCAGCAACATGGAGAAGGAAGGAAGATTGCCTGAAGCTGGGGTTGTGAACCAGCCACTGTCTTTGGAGGAGGAGATGGAGGAAGTGTCAAGGAGAAGCGCTCTAGAAATCTTGGATCCTAAGGAAACTGCTAACGCATAATCCTATGAAGGACCCTCCAGAGTTGGTTTGGAGGAAGTGGTGGCGGAGAAGCAGCCGGAAGTGGCTGAGGAGAAGAAGAAGAAGAAGAAGAAGATCAAAGAGAAGAGGGCTGAAGGAGATGAGCAACCCCATCCAATCAAGAAAGAGAGGAAGATCAAAGAAAGAGGGCTGAGAGCCCAGAACTTGATGGAGAATCCACCTCCATAAAGATGGATAAGGGGGAGTCATCACAACTGAGAGAATCAGCATAACCCAAAGAGGAAACAAGTAAGTCAGATTAGTTGCGACTGATGATGGAGAAGACTCGGACATCACCCCCTTGATGCTGCATCACAAAGAGATTGCACTACAAAGGTCAATCGACTCGCCAATTTTGCACGATGCTTTAGAAGAGCAAGAGACAAGAAGAAATGAGGAGGTAGAAAAGAAAGAGAAAATGTTGCAGGCACAATTAATCATCGCAGAGGGTAGTCGAAGAAGAAAATTACAAGATGAGATGGTGTGCCGCAACAATGAGATATCGACAGAAGAAGAAAGGAAAAAACTCGAGGAAGAACAGCGCATTTTGCTGGCCTCAGAGCAGTTTGAAATGTATATTGGACTTTTGAGGCAATTATTGATCCTAGGTGGCAATTCTTGAACAATTATAATTTGACCCGATTTTAGGTGTGGTCTATTTCTTTTTTTTTGTTCTAGTGACCCTAAAATACCAAATTGTATTCATACTAGGTATAAAAAAAAAACAAACATAGAGTAAAAAAGAATTTGAAACAAAAGTGAGAGAAGAGGAAGAAGAAGAAAGGAAGAAACGGGTAGAAGAAGAAAGGAAGAAGAAGGAAGAGAAGGAGAAGAGGTGCTGAGCAAATGTTCAGCGCATAAAAGAGAAGAAGGGCAAAGAAATTGCCGAGAGGGAGAAGGAGGAACAACGCAAGAAAAGGGAAAGGGAACAAAAGCAAAAATCCCACCTTGCATTGACTAAGGAGAAGGGTAAAGCAGTAGTGGAAAGCAGCGAGTCCGCATTGGCCAAGGGACGTCCATCAAGGAAGAAAGAAAATGATGATATGATGATGGAAATGGGATTCTTCCCCGCGCCAATGCCACTACCAGATCTGATCACAAGTGTTATCGTAGAACCTTGATGGGAAACATTTTACCAGTGCCCAGCCATAGTCATTCCAAAGGTAGTGTGGGACTTCTACAATGGACGGTTCCATGGCACCAAAGATGCGGTGACCATAGAAGGAGAAGTGGTGTCTTTCAACGCAAGGGACATCAATGAACTGTACCAGATGAGGGATATCCCAGATGCACCGGGTAATAAAATCATTGATAATCCTACCAAAGAGTAGATGGAAGATGCGCTGACGACATTAATGCAACTAGGCACTCGATGGATGGTCTCCCTAAAAGGCATCCAAATCCTGGCGTCCAAGACACTACTTCTAGAGGCGTGGCTTTGGGTATACTTGGTTAAACGGTGGCTCATCCTAACTTCCCATGATAAGACAGTTTCAAGGGATCGAGTCAAGACCGCATATTGTATTGCACGCGGCATTCCAATCAATGTGGGTCAGTTGATCGCAAGTCAGCTTTGAGCTTTGGTGGTGCATATAAGAGGTCAGTATTTCTTCCCGTGGACAGTTTCAAGCTTATGCCTATCACTGGGTGTAGGTATTGATGAAGAGCCAATGCCAGAAGTTCATGGCCTCATAAACATCAAGATTTTGAGGATTCTCCTCAAAGATTCCCCACACTGCCCCGAGCTCCCATTGAAGAGGCCCAACATTGATTTAAATGCGCCGCAAGAACCCAAGCAAAAGAAACAGCGCAAAGATGACAAAGGAAAGGAGAAAAATGCAAGAACAAGAACCCTTGGACCCTTTGCCTTTGATAATTCACCCTCCAAGCCTTCCTGTTGAACCTTCTTCCCCACTGTCCGAACATTTTATTAACCTTCTCCTCGCCCCTGACTCACCAACCGTATATCCAAAAGCTCTATCCTCCCCTTCATCATCATCACCGTAACTTACCTTTCCACCGCCACATGTCGATGACCCACGTGATTTGGGAGAAGGCACTTCTGCCCAACCCCAAAACGTCGATGGCGAAACATCGTAGGCACAACCCACCATTGCCTCCTTAGCTGCTGAATTAGCAGATATGCAGTCCCTTCTCGCCCAACAACAGGAACTCTTCTCCCAACAAAATGACTTCTTTTACCAAAGAATAGATGCAGTAATTGAGCGAGTAGAAGATTTGCAACGCAGTTCTGCCATGACAAGGCAGGTGATGATCAATATTCAACGGAACATCTATACGATCCACCTAAACCAAAGGCAACTAGCGGCGTGCAACCATGATTACTTCAACTTTCTAACAGCGTATCTTTATGGTCCTATGGTACCTCCGCATCTCCAGCAGCATCTGAATTTTGAAGAAGCTCCTCACGTACACATCAGAATCCTCCTCCGGAACCTCCTCCTCCTCAATAACTTTACAATTTTTTTATTGCGGTCATTCTTTTATTTTTCATTCATTCATTATTTTCTATGTATAGAAATACAAGTTATTTATACTGTTTAATTTAGATATTGCGGCCAAAAGGAAGGAAAGTTGCGTCGATTGTATAGAAATTGGCTAAGAAATGCAAGAATTATAAATTGTCGTCAATACACCCCCTGACAGCATTGCGATGGTTGAATGGAATGTTTCGTTTCTATTTTGAAGGAAATCAAGTCACCGCATATGTTCATGGCTCAAGATAAAAAGAACAATGCATCTATGTCGCATTACGCCCATCATTCAGGAATGAATAGATGATCAACGCAATGACGGCGCATGTGAAAATCGATCCAGAGCTTAGCAATCAATGCAATCTCAACCGCATGCAGTTATCAAAAACAACACCGCATGCGGGCAAACGATCGAGGATGTAAAGAGCAACAATGCATTTGCGGAGGAGTCTGACGAATATACAGCTGACCGTTGTGCATTTCTGACGGGATTGATTGTGTAACAGAAGAAATATTCACTCCACCATTTCAGGAACTACCATAACAGTAAAGTGGGGACCACAAGTCAGAGAGTTAAGCTTCACCTATAAATAGCTTCTGAAATTTCACTAAAAGATATGCTTGAATACTTAGAAACGTGTATATACTGATCTGAGAGAGAGACTGGTTGAGCGACTAATCATAGTAGATCCAGGAAGAATAAAGACACAAGGCCGAGAGGTGATTCTCTGGGCAAGGAATCCTTCCGATCCCCGCCGTCGAAGCTCTGTACGAAGATCACTTCTACCAGAAGAGCAAGCCTGAGAGGGAAGCTCTCCTCCTCATCACCACCACACGCCGACAAGCAAAACCTCCGACCAGATCTGTGTCAAGACGTTGACACTCTCCTGTATTTGTTTCTCTCTCTTTATCATCACTTGTATTCATCTTCTTGGTCTTTCATTCACACTATGTATCGATGCTTAATCTTAGTATTGAATGTTATGATCATTTCCATTATCATCTCTCCCTCTATTTCCATTCACCCATAATTCATTTTCTCCATGACGTTTTCTTAATCCCCAGGGCAATTAGCAAGAATTAAGCAAGTAAATTAATTGGGTTGAGGAAATAATTATGTTTCGTCAAAGCATGCTAGATGGCATCTTCACTTGTGAGAGCAGAAGTGAAGATGCTATTCCGCCTATCAAGAGAGGATTGGAAGAATGCGTTAACTAAAGTGAGAAGTACTTTCAGAGATGGAGGCAACCTTGCGTTCATCACGTTCATCCTTGTTTCACCATAGAGATATGGGAACGCGGTCGATCACCGAGAGGTGTACGCCAAGCGAGAGCTGAACCTTAGTTGTATGTTTAACGCAATAACAAACTTGCGATGTTTTTACTATTTATCCTTTCCCTGTTTCTGATTCATCTCTAAAGACTTGCCATCACATACCATGATCCTTTGTATAAACTTTACAGTCAGTCTCGAACTCAGTATCATGTATATCTTGTATCTTGTATCTTATATCACATTAGCTTAGGTTTATTTTCATCGTAATTTAGTTTATGAATGCAACTTTATTTTACCGCAACTTTAGATACCTGTATAAACACCAATTCTTTATTAATTGTAAAAACCGATCGCATGTATCACAAAAGTAACACATTAACGAGAACAATCCCTCTGTACGACCTCGGATTACTCTGAGAAACTTGCGTTGTACTTGGTTTCAGCATAAGGAAACTTGTGACAATGCATTACTCCATAGCATACTACAAGCATATAGTTAACAATGCATATATCTAGAAGTAGTAATGCGTAACACAACATCCACATTCCATTTCCATCTTTACGTCATCAAGTTTTTGGCAACATGAGCTTGAATGATTCATTCATCCGTATTTATATTTGTCCTCATGATGTAAGTAAAAGACACATTTCAAGTTTACATACATGCTTGTATATGGTTGTAAGGATTTGATCCTTATAGGATACACAGACTCTGATTCCTAGACTGATAAAGATTCTAGGAAATTCACTTTAGAATCAGTGTTCACTCATAAGGAAGGAGCAGTAGTCTAGTGGAGCACCAAGCAGGGGTGCATTATTAGCTCCACTACGGAAGCTGAGTACGTAGCGATTTGTGAAACTGCTAAGGAAGCCGTGTGGCTTAGGAAATTCCAGACTGATCTAGAAGAGGTTTTAGACATGTCAAAGCCCATCACAGTTTATTGTGATAATAGTGGTGTTGTGGTTAATTCCTGAAAGCCTCGGAGTTACAAGTGCGAGAAAAACATAGAGCGAAAGTATCATCTCATCTGAGAGACTGTGCATTGAAGGGATGTGATCGTCATGCAGATAGCTTTAGAGCATAACGTTACTGATCCATTTACAAAGGCCCTCATGGCAAAGGTGTTTGAAGGTCAACTGCAGAGTATGGGTCTACGGGACAAGCCACATCTAGTCTGGGGCAAGTGGGAGATTTTGTACTGGGCGTGTTTTATGCCCTAGTTTTTTTCTTTGTGTACATGTATATTAGTATGACTTGTATATATTGTACACCCCACTAGCTTTAGGATAAGTGGGAGATTGTTGGGGTCGATGCCCTAAATCTCACAGGGTTCTGTAGTTTGTAATTGTAATATACAAATGATCTATTTAATAAAATATGATATGTTTTATTTGACACTCAGTAGCATTAAACCCATAAACCAATAAACTAACATCCAAGGTTATCATATGTAGCTTAAACATGTATGTAGTGACATATAGGTGGATCATCTTTAAGTGATATCCTAAATGGTTTGTAGTAGATGGATAACGTTGGATACCTTATCCTAGTTACACTACGAGTACGACCCGCTTTGTAGATGTTACAAATGTTGTAAAGTGCTACAAATGATCTGATCCTGATTATTTATGTAGAGACATATGAGCGAGGATATTCTATACATAGGGGTTTGTATAATACCGAACCATGAAATGACTAGTCTCATTATATAACACCGTTTATAATAGAGACTTACATTTCACCATGATGACCATCGGTGACATGACCTGACTCCTTTGTGAGTTGTGAACTCCTTCCTATGAAAGCGGTCCTTTGATTTGTATGGGTGAGAATGGCCAGATCGCCAACTTAATAAGCCTAGCATATTGGGGATTCGTCTGATTGGCGAGCTAGGAACACAGCTACAGAAGACAGAATTCATTCCTTCCCCAATGTCGGGGTAAGTAGATAAATTACTCCCTTAAAGGCTAATTTCGGGGCTTGAACAATGTGGCACCACACCCTCTTCTAGCCCGAGAGGGGTTTGGTCATAGTTGAACTATGGCTTATTGTTCATTAGAGGGATCAATGGCTCTTAAGTAGTTAGATGTAACTATAGGGGCAAACCAGTAATGTCCAACTGTACTTACGAGCAATTTATGAAGGGTCATTGCACTGTTGACTTGTTATATCTAATGGATACGGAAATATATCTGTAGTGTGAAGGGTGTAGCTATTGGTCTTTAGTGAAGTGCCCGTCAGTTAATGGATGTTGAATAATTTAATTAAAGGAGTTTAATTAATTATTCAAGTATCACTAGAGCTTCAATCTACAAGTCCATGAGGTCCCCTCTGTAGCTCAACAAGGATTTAATGAGAATCAATTTTGGATTAATTTGAATTGTTCAAATTATTTGAGGGAATTAATTATATGTGGTATAATTAATTCTACTTAATTATATATGATATAAGTAATATAATGTTTTTGATACATTATTTGAGAGGAAATAAATATTTAAATATAATTTAAATATTAATTACGTCAATTGGATTCATCTAATTAAATTTAATATAAATATGTTTTATATTAAATATCATGCATCATTGAGATAATGAAACTATAGATTATATTGTATTTGATACAATATTAAACTATAGGTTATATGCTATATTAGTTAAAACATATAGTTTAATATATATTATATGATAAAGTAGTTATCATATAAATATATATTAAATATTTTTTAAATAAATTATTTTAATTAATTTTTGAAAAATGGTTTTGGGAGGGAGTTGTAACTGCCTGATAGCACTAGAAATGTGCTATCTTCTTCTGCTTAGCTCAGGGTTGTTTAGCTACTTAATTTGGTTAAATTCATTATTTTGTAGGACTCGAGTGTAAAGCAGTCAGATTAAGCGTTCAGGACAAAAAGGCGCTAAAGTGACAAAGTTAGGAGCTAAATTGATCAAATGACGAAGGAATGAAGAATGCTACCCTATCGAGCGTTGCAACACTCTCATTAAATCTAAGTCCAACGCTAGCTCAAAGCCATTGGACAGAATGCTAGGATGCAGGGCAGCGTTGCAACATTGCCCTAAGCGTTGCAATTCTTCGAAGATGTTCTAATGCCACCATCGCACTGCTCGTCAACGCTGCCCTCAAACACTCTACGACAGAATAGGCAGTGTTGAAATGCTCCCCTAAAGCGTTGAAATGCTACGTGGATTGTCGGACGTACAGCCTCAGCGTGCGCACAACACTGTGTCAAGATAGCATTGTGACGCTTGCCTGACGCTCGACCATTATGCGCCGCAGCGTTGCAATGCTCTTCCTATCGTTGTGCTGCTGCGGTAGTTTTATAAAAGAACAATTTGGGTCAGTCGATTACATCACGTCGAGTACACCCGATCTTGGGCATCGTCGATCTATTCCAGCCTCATTTTAGCTCTCTGATCTAGCTAAAGGGTAAGAACTTAGTTTGGTTCCAATTCAATTCTTGAGACTCTTATTATAATTCTGTGAGTTTTGTTATGAATTTATGAGATTTTATCTTGAGCATATTCTTCAAATTTCGTGTATGGGATAATCTGACAAATTAGATATGCATGTTTAATTTATTGCTTTGATTGGCCCTAATTTGTAATCGTTAGGTAGTCGTCACCTAGAAGCATGAGTTAAGTTAGTTTGTTGTGTTAATTTGGGATTCCAATTAGCAAGCATTTACTTTATAACTTGGATAAATCTCGCTCAATTAATTGGTTAGATGATGGAAATCAATTAATTGGCTTAGCTTTTCCTTGAATCTTAATGCACGTTGATTGATTGATTAGTCAAGGATTGTCGCTTTTCTGTTAATTAACTTGATTTTATTGACTACCAAGTAGGATTCTAATTGAGTAGGCTAAGTTTTAATTCGAATATTCTCACGCATCTTTTGATTAGTCTATGATAGAATTGATGAGGAATGAACCAAACTATAATTACCCTGTTTTCTTGCAATTTATTTCACAATTTTTCACAACCCCCCGCCCCCCTTTTGGTTACTTCCTACAAGTTCCAATCTTTGAGGAATCGATATTCAACTCTCAGTCATAAGACCCCGAACTTGCTACTTGTACTACTAGTAAGTATAAGGGGTTAGTTTGGTGCATACAAATTTTATTTGTGTGGGGGAGCGTTCACAGGCGACGACGAATCCAGTGGCCGACCCCTTCATTCCCCCTATTTCTCTCTATTTAGTGCGTGTGTGGAAAAGTGGCTCCCAATATTCTTTTAAACAAAATTCCTCTCAGTTTTCTCCCTCTCTTTCATAAATCTAAGACCTCACAGCTCCTTAGTGATTCTAATCCCCAAAGAGAATACAGGAGGTTCTTATTGTGGTGGTGTTCATTTGGATTATTTTTCTATTCGTGATTGTTTGTGACAAATTCGGAGAAGGGAATTGGTTTTCGTGAAGAAAGGTTCTTCAAGGGTAAGTCTTCTCTCACCCTAATTCTCTCTTTTTCATTTATGTTTACATGCTGTAAATTTGTGTTATGCATAATATTTGTATTCTATAATTTTGATTTTGTGAAAATAAAACGATTGATCCCCATGTTTTCGCTCAAGGACCTTCACAGGTTCATTTCGCGGTTCGGTCTTATATAAAATCTTTGTATAGAATACCCCCACTCACATGTCTCCACGTAAACGATCAGGATCAGATCATTTCTAGCACTTTACAATAATTGTAACATCTACAAAGCAGGTCGTATACATGGTGTCACCAGGATAAGGTATCCAGTCTTATCTATCTACTATAGACAGTTAAGATTATCACTTAAATGTGATCCACCTGCATGTCTCATTGGATCTTAGTTCATTGGATTGATTTAATGCAATCTAAACATTAATAATACCTCTTATTTTATTACATATATAATTTGTCTTTACAAATTACCAATGACACTCAATTTATGACATTAACTCTAACAAAAGAAACTTCATACAAGACCAAATAAGAGTAATTTTTTGTGCATACGTAACTCACTATCTTGGCATGATACGGTAGCGTCTCTTAAGGCATAGCGCCTGAAAGGTTGAATCATTTTTTACCTTTATTTATCCATCATTTTTTTTGTAAATGTTACAAATGATTTGTTCCAAATCATTTATGTAGAGGAATGTGAGTAGGGGTATCTTATACAATGAGTTTGTATAATAAGACAGGACCACAAAATATTTAATCTCTCTTTGTAATACGTCGTTGACTGAAGAGATTAATACTCCAAACGATTACCATATGTAAATCGATCTCAATCCTGAGTGAGTTATGAACTTCTAGCTATGGTGGATCTTCTTTTAATTTGTATGGGTGAGAGCGGCCCAAGTCATCAACTCAATACTCCTACAATTTTGGGGACAAGACCGAGTAAGGAGTTGAAAGCATAGCTACACAAGATAGAATTCACTCCTTCATGCCTATAAGGTAAGTAGATGAGTTGTTCCCTTAAATACTGACTCTTGGACATGAACAATATAGCTCCACTATCTCACTAACTTGAGAGGGACTTGGTTTATAGTTGTACTATAAAGAAGTTGTTCATTAGAAGACTAGTGCTACTTAAGGAGTAAAAGGTAATTACAAGAGTAAAACAGTAATTTGACCCAGCTGTAATTACGAACAACTCGTGAAGGATTGACTTAGTTGTAATGGTTAAATCTATGGATGCAAAATATTCTACAGTTTATAAGAATACAACTATAAGTCTTTAGTGAAGTGCTCATAGTTAATAAATATTGATTAAAACAAGGATCATTAGTTTTGAAAGAATTTGAATTGTTCAAATTGGTTAAAGGGAATTTATGTTAATTGTATGACATACAATTAATATAATATATAAATACATTATATGATGTACTAAATTTTGAGTGAGATTCAAAATTGATGCATTAAGTTTTTAATAAGATTCAAATATTAAAATAATATGAATTGGATTCATAATAAAACTACAAGTTAATATTCATTATGAATGAGATTCATATGAAATATATAAGTGAGAGAGGTATACATTTGAATATGATTCAAAATTATATTTAATTAAATATGACATATTAAATTAATTAGTTAATTAATTTAATTTAAATTAAATTAAGTTAATTATAAATAAATAAAAATAAAAACTCCACTGCAAAGGGGAGTGGGGAAGTGGGTGTAGCCTTTTAAATGAAGATAAGTTGTCATTTGTGGAAGGGAAGTTTTTTACGAAAAAAAGATACTTGTCTCTCTCTCTATATCTTTGTTTCTTGATAGTTTATAGAGAAGCATATTCTTATGTAAAATTCCATTCCTACTTTCAAAAGTGGTTTACACATAATCAATCCTTACCAGAGAATATCAGGGACGACTCTTTTCATGGCGTCACTATTCGTGAGGAGATTAGTTCGTTGATAACGAGTGGAGTATTATTACGGAGAAGATTTGAAGAGGTTTCTTCAATGGTAATCTTTCTCTTCCCTCTACTTTCCTCTGCTTAACCATATATGTTTTTCTTTTCTATGTTACTATTTTTCAAATCAAAATTAGTAGCAAAGTGATCGCTCACGTTTCTGTGGGATTCGATCCCTTCAAATGAACGTAGAAACTTATTAGTTTGATACAAACATAGGCAATCCATAACATATCCAAAAACAAAGAAATAAAAGCCACGCAAAAGAAGGAGAAAGAAGCAAGTCTCTTGACTTTTGTCCTCAAGTTCTGGAACATACTTCAATGATGTCCTCAATCATCCATTCCTCTTAAACTCCAAGTCATTGCCTCTATCCAAAAAAATTAGCTTTTTTTCACCTCAAAGACATGAAAATTTTACATGTTTTTACATTTGTCAAGAACATCTTGGGTGTCTGAACTATTTTTTCTATGGAATATTTTTTTCTATTTGTTGTATATTTTTTTAAGCTATTTTCTGTTTTCGTCCTGGGAAAGATTGTTTGCCCTTACAAAATTGTTTCCTTATAGGGATTATAAATATTAAGTTTCCTCTTGATTTGTAAGGTTAGCCCTTTTGACGAATTTATGTAGATGATTTCGAATTAGGGCATTGTGCTAAAAAGAATAGTGTATTCCTCGTTGTGAGGTTGTGGCTATTGTCTTGTACTGCAACATATGTTCTTGTTTCTACTTCACTAAAGAATAAGTTTTAAAATTGGTTTTGTACTTGGAGGAGTATAAGTTTTAGCTCTAGGAGAGATTCTTGTTTATAGGGGCATCATAAGTTATCTTGTTTGAAGTGCATTTCAAACAAGAAGATGAAAAGAGTGATAAAACAAGAAGGGAGTCCTAGGTTTAGGGGAGCATAAAATCTTCAATAGAAGTAAGCTCTTTGAGATTCTTTATAGAAGTTTTTTAACATATAAGTGTTTCATTGTAATCGCTTAACACTTTTTAGTGAAGCTATTTTCCTCAGCCATGTTGTCTCCAAACATAGGTGTGATTGCATTGAACTGGATCACTAATCTCTAAGTGTTTATCTTTATTTTATTCTAAAAGTTTAGTTTATTGTCTTCTGTATTATTTGAAACATTGTCTTTGACTTGTGTAGTCGCATATTAGATTCACCTAATTTTAAAAATCAATGAATCTAATAATATAGATGGATAGAAGGTGAAAAATGAAGAAGACGAGCAATCATTGCCCAAAATGGCCACCAACTCTAGAAGTTATGACTTAAAGAGCAATTTTTATCCCAACGATAGGGTCATAACGCGAAAAATAAGCATTACAACCCTTGCTCATAGGTTCAAAGCATTGAGCTACGCTTCGAGACACCTTTTTGGCCCATAGTCTTCATCTTTCCATGCCTTAGATCTCAAATTGGGTCTTTAGGCCCTATTTTCTCTATTATTGCTTCAAAGTCTTTAATGATCACTCAAAATAGTCGATTCCTACAAAACAAGACAGAAAAGCATCAAAGTACACATTTAATGATCAAAACTAACTTAATCGTTATTGTTATGTTGCATTACATGTTTAAAATATGTTTATCGACAAAGGGACATCATGCATTATGTTTGTTCGTAAGATTAAATTTTAATTAGATAAAGGTTATGCTTCTAGGGCTAATAGGGCATGTATGGTTGCACCCCCTAGACCCAATTCTATGTCAAGTTTATGCTAGGGACTAAGAGGGTATGTATGGTTGCACCCCTCTAGTCCAATCTTACGTTTAGGTTAACGGTTCATGTTGGATGTAACTCTGGCCCTACTGACTGCATGACCCGCTAATCATCAGATGGGTTAGTTTCCGCCTAAGTCCTCATCTTCCTATCAGGGCGGAGAAATTTACATTAGAAGCATAACCGACCACCACATGTTATTATATGTTTTCGGTCCCAATCATATGTTTTCAGGACATGTTGCATGTGATTGTGCATTTGGTCACTACCCTATGTGAGAACTACTTACTGGGTATATTATATACTCATCCGATTTTTACAGAATTTGTAGGTAAGGACACAGCGTAGGTGGCAGAACTGGACATCGCTCAAATGGCCAATCATCAAACTCACTATTATAGGCATATGCATTTTTGTATCACTACGCTAATGTTTTATCGATCCTGGTGTTTTGTAAAATAAACTTTTTATATAGTTTTCTACCTAATTAATAAAATTTTAGATATGTTCTTTTGAGATTTTTGCCAAAACTCATCTCATGATAGAAATGCCTAAGTATGAATGTCGTAACGGTCGGATCATAATATGTAAGGATCCGGTCGTTACAGTTTGGTATCAGAGCATTTGAGCCAATTAGGCTATACTAATTAGAAGAGTCGTGGTGTTTGATGGTTTCGCTTGTTAGTGATGCCCACAGTTATGCCAAATACGCTAGTAAGTGGAATTTTCAAACGAGTAATTTGGTAAATAACTTAGTAAACATAAGGTATGAGTTAAAAAAAATAAAATTAGATTGCTTCTTTATTATGAAAATAAAATGTGTGTACCAGATGCCACCACAAAGGGCTCCAACACGACGAGGCATACCTCAAAGTGAATCCACAAGGGATCAAAATCAAGGATATGGAAAGACGCCTTACGTGTACTTACACTAGATGTGTTACGAATACTAATACAAAATATGAGTAATGGAAACACAACCTCGTCCACCACACCAATAACCAATGATACAAATGACTCGAAGATCATTCGAGAATTCAGGAAGTTCAATCCTTCAACATTTGATGGATCATCTCTGGATCCAATTATAGTAGAAAATTGGATAACAGAAATAGAAACTATTTTCCGCCATATGAACACCCCAGAAGAACAGAAAGTAAATTGTGCCACCTTCATGTTAAGAGGTGATGCAAAGTTCTGGTGGGAATCCACACAAAGAACAATCAAAGGTTCAATCTCATGGCAGTAATTCAATCAGGCTTTTTACAACAAGTATTTCCCTTTGATAGTGAGATATCAAAAAGAAGTGGAATTTCTTAATCTTCATCAAGAGAACATATTGGTGGCAGAGTATGAATGGAAATTTGATCGCTTGTCCCACTTTGTCCCTCGACTAGTGGACACAGAACAGAAGAAGGTGGAAAGGTTTATTTGGGGATTAAGAGAAGGCATTCGAGGCATTATTACTGCTTTCCGACACAAAGAGTATGCTCTTGCCCTCGAGTCGGCCTTACTCATGGAAGTAGATCTTGCTGCCAAAACCTCAACTTCTGAACGAGGATTCATGTCAAATCAAAAGAGGAAATTCACTCAACAGGGCTTCCAACGTTCACAACGGCAAGCAAAAATTTCCCAAAGCACACAAGGCGTACAGTTACAACAGAAGAGTCAAACATTCACATATCCTAAGTGTAGAAATTGTGGAAAACATCATTAGGGGCAATGTTTTCAGAACTTAGGGGTGTGTTTCAACTGCGGCCAGACGGGTCACTATGAAAAGGCTTACCCAAAGCTCATTAACCAAGTATCAATTGCCCAGACCACCCAGCCTACTAGTAACAAGGTTACCCAACAACAGAAAGGACAGGTGTTTGCTGTTACACGTCAAGAGGCAGAGGATCAAGATGCAATTGTTACAGGTACATTACCCATCCTCGGGTATTATGCCTTCACTTTATTTGATTTGGGCCCTAGTCATTCATTCATCTCTACAACATTTGCACAACATGCTCAATTAACATCAAAGCCCTTAGGCTACATTCTATCCATAGCTACTCCTGCCGAAATATCTATGTTGGTTCACTCAGTAGTAGAAAACTGCGAATTGTCAGTATCGAGACATAAACTAGGGGTGACCCTTATCATCCTAGACATAAGTGATTTCGACATAATACTAGGTATGGACTGGTTAGCAGCAAACTATGCAAGCATAGATTGCCATAATAAAGAGGTCATATTCATCTTTCCAACAGGAACCATGTTTAAGTTTAAGAGTTCTAATACACAATCAGCTCCAAGAATAATTTCAGCCTTAAAAATTAAACATTTGCTCAACCATGGGGCTTGAGCATATTTAGCAAGTGTAGTGGATTAACGAAACCAAAAGGATGAAATTAAGGCCATTCCTGTAATAAGGGAATTTGAAGATGTATTCCCAGAAGAGCTTCCAGGTTTACCACCTAGTTGAGAAATAGAATTTTGTATAGATCTAATTCCCGGAGCTGAACCAATATCTAAAGCACCATATAGAATGACACCTGCGGAATTAAAAGAACTCAAAATACAATTACAAGAATTTTTAGATAAGGGATTTATACGCCCTAACGTTTCTCCATGGGGAGCACCTGTATTATTTGTTAAGAAAAAGGATGGATCAATGCGTTTATGTATAGATTATCGGGAGTTGAATAAGTTAACAATAAAGAATAAGTACCCACTCCCACGAATTGATGACCTATTTGACCAATTACAAGGAGCCTCAGTATTCTCCAAAATAGACTTACAATCTGGATATCATCAACTACGAATCAAGGAGTCTGATATACCCAAGACTGCTTTCCGAACAAGATATGGGCTTTATGAATTCGTTGTGATGCCCTTTGGATTAACGAATGCCCCAGCAGCCTTCATGAACTTGATGAATAGAATTCTTAAGGACTATCTTGATAACTTCGTGATCGTATTTATAGATGATATTTTGGTCTATTTCAAGTCTGAGGCAGAACATGAAAAACATCTTAGGAACGTCCTTTCCATATTGAGAAATGAAAAGTTGTATGCCAAATTCTCCAAGTGTGAGTTTTGGACGCGACAAGTTGCCTACCTATGGCATATTGTAAAGCATGAAGGAATTTCAGTGGATCCTGCTAAGATTGAAACAGTTAGCAAATGGCCTCGCCCAACAACAGTCAGTGAAGTGCGAAGCTTCCTTGGATTAGCAGGATATTATAGACGATTTGTGAAGAATTTCTCAAGTATAGCATTACCCTTAACGAACCTCACCAAGAAGAATAATCCTTTTGTCTGGAATCAAGCATGTGAGCAAAGCTTCTAGGAACTAAAAGAAAAGTTGACCACAGCCCCTATTCTCACTATACCTGACAGATTAGGGGGTTTAATTGTGTATAGTGACACATCGAAGAAGGGGCTTGGTTGTGTATTGATGCAACACGGAAAGGTAATAGCATATGCTTCAAGACAACTAAAACCTTATGAACAACATTATCCCGTTCATGACTTGGAGTTAGCTACCTTAGTCTTTGTCTTAAGGTTATGGAGACATTACTTATATGGGGAAAAGATCCAAATTTATACAGATCATAAAAGCCTTAAGTACTTCTTTACACAGAATGAGTTAAATATGAGGCAACAAAGATGGTTAGAATTAGTCAAAGACTATGACTATGAGATCCTCTATCATCCAGGAAAAGCTAACATTGTTGCTGATGCTCTTAGCAGAAAGTCAGCTCATACAACAGCTCTAAGTACCATCTCCAAACACATAATGGATGACCTTGAAAGAGTTGAGATCTCACTAATACCAGAAACCTTCACAACTCAAATAGCACATTTAATTGCAAGACCTGCATTGAGGCAAAGGATAATTGATGCACAACAAATAGATAAATACCTAAACAAACAACTGCAGTCAGAGAATGAAGAAACCAGCCAATTCTCTATAGCCCTAGACTCTGCACTCTTCCATCATGGACGTCTATGTGTACCAGATGATAAAGAAATCAAGAAAGAACTATTGAAGGAAGCTCATGAATCATGATTTTCAATACATCCTGGGAGTACCAAAATGTATCGAGACTTAAAAGCACATTACTGGTGGTGTAACATGAAAAAGGATATAGTCGACTATGTAAGTAAATGTTTGGTTTGTCAACAAGTGAAAGCTCTACGACAACAACCACAAGGACTCCTCTAGCCTCTAAATGTTCCAAAATGGAAATGGGAGCATATTTCTGTGGACTTCATCTCAGGACTCCCGAGAATTGTTAAAGGCCACAACATGATTTGGGTGATTGTAGATCAACTCACCAAATCGGCCCATTTCCTACCATGCAAGATTACTCACACTACAGAAGCACTAGTTCAAATGTACTTAAAAGAGGTCATCCGGTTACATGGAATCCCAGTATCAATTTGTTTCAGATCGAGACCCTCGTTTTGTCTCCAAGTTCTGGAAAAGTTTGCAGAAAGTAATGGGCACACAGCTAAATTGTAGCACAGCCTTCCATCCACAAACTGATGGCCAAACAGAATGAGTTAATCAAATCTTAGAAGACATGTTGAGGTCATGTGCTTTGGATTTTACTGGAGCATGGGATTCACAGATACATCTTATAGAATTTGCTTATAATAATAGTTATCAGGCGACAATTGGTATGGCTCCCTTCGAAGCCTTATATGGAAAGAAATGCAGATCCCTGTACACTGGGATGAAGTGGGGGAGCGAACGCTATTAGGACCTAAATTGGTGCAGCAAACATCAGAGTCAATTATGCTAATTCGGGAAAGAATGCGAATAGCTCAAAACAGACAGAAGAGTTATGCTGATAACCGTCGAAAAGAGTTGGAATTCAAAGTAGGAGATCATGTATTTCTAAAGGTAGCACCAATGAAAGGCATTATGCGTTTCGGACGAAAAGGCAAACTTAGCCCCCGCTTTATTGGACCCTTTGAAATATTAGAACGTATTGGCCAAGTAGCTTATCGATTAGCATTACCACCCACCCTTTCTACAATACATAATGTCTTTCATGTATCAATGCTTCGAAAATAAGTTTTTGACCCATCACATGTAGTAAATTATGAACCTCTACAAATAAGTGAAAACTTGGAATATGAAAAGACTCTAGTTTGCATCCTAGCAAGAGAAAGAAGTCACTTCGTAAACGGGAAATAAGTTTAGTGAAGGTTCTCTGGAGAAATCAGCAAGTAGAAGAAGCTACATGGGAACGAGAAGAAGAGATGAAAGTCAAATACCCTTATCTGTTTAAGAACCAAGAAACTTTCGAGGACGAAAGTTCTTAAGGGGGGAAGAATGTAACAACCCAAATTTGTACGTAAACATTATAGGAAATTAAATGTCAAATGTTAAGCAGGACGAAATTTTATTTAAACGGGTGGTAAATGTAATACCCTAACCCTAATTTAGAAAGTAGGAAGACAAATAAAATATATAATTAAGAAGGAAAAATATATAAACTTAATAGGAAAATCGGGTGGAAATTTATAATTGGAAAAAAAATAAGAAATTTATTAATTATCCAAAAACAATGAATAAGGGGGCAGAATCAGGGAGGATTAATTAGAAGTTGGACGCTAGTTAATTCAGGAGACAAAGGGCAGTAGATAACTTTTTGTTTGGGCAATGCTCATTGGATGAATTGGAGGTGAATTAATTGCCCATATACTCTTAAAATTTAAAAGAGTTAGATAGGTGAAGTGGAATCCACAAGCAGTGAAGGAAACCCACGCATGAAAACTAGCGAGATTGGAGAGAAAATTGGAGAGAGCTAGATTCTCAGCGAGACAGTGGGAGAGAGCGGGAGCGGGAGCGAGAGCCAAACTAGCGAGAGTCACGAGAGGCAAACCAGCGAGAAAACTGAAGAAAGCAAGATTCTGAGAACAGAAAGAGCGAGATTTGGACAGAAGTGTGGAATATGCGTTGAATTTGGCCACGATCTTATAGATTATATATGAAGAACCCTAAAATGGAATACAAACAAAGGTTGATGACGTAAGGGTAAACGTTAGCCAAAATTAGGTGTCTTATTAAGAGAAATTCTTAAACCTAAGTAATTTTAAAGAAGCCATTTGTAGGATGAGTTGTCACATAGAGAAGAGCTGGAAACGGCTATAAATAGTAGGCTTTAGGCTGGAAGTTAAACAGATTCTCAAACAAAACTCAGTAGTAAAAATCATATGAAAAAGGTGAAGTAATTCTGTTAGTTTGAAGGAGGAAACGCGAGGGAAGTGCTGCCCAAATTTCCTTTTGGTTTAAGAGGGAAAGCTCTATTGATTAAACCATAAGGAATAATAAGAAATAACTAGGATCGCAGTCAAGGTAAGTAGTTTATCTCACCCTCTCTTTAAGTGTTTCATGGTAGTGTACCTTTAATATGTTGCATAATTATGTTATTGTTATGTTGCATTACATGTTTAAAATATGTTTATCGACAAAGGGACCTCAAGCATTATGTTTGTTCATAAGATTGAATTTTAATTAGATAAAGGTTATGCTTCTAGGGCTAGCAGGGCATGTATGGTTGCACCCCTCTAGACCCAATTCTATGTCAAGTTTATGCTAGGGACTAACAAGGTATGTATGGTTGCACCCCTCTAGTCCAATCTTACGTTTATGTTAATGGTTCATGTTGGATGTGACTCTGGCCCTATTGACTACATGACCCGCTAATCATCAGATGGGTTAGTTTCCGCCTAAGTTCTCATCTTCCTATCCAGGCAGAGAAAGTTAGAAACATAATCGACCACCACATGTTATTATATGTTTTCGGTCCCAATCATATGTTTTCAGGACATGTTGCATGTGATTGTGCATTTGGTCACTACCCTATGTGAGAACTACTTACTGGGTATATTCTATACTCATCCTATTTTTACAAACTTTGTAGGTAAGGACACAGCGTAGGTGGCAGAACTGAACATCGCTCAAATGGCCAACCATCAAACTCACTATTATAGGCATATGCATTTTTGTATCACTACGTTAATGTTTTATGGATCCTGGTGTTTTGTAAAATAAAACTTTTTATATAGTTTTCTACCTAATTAATAAAATATTAGATATGTTCTTTTGAGATTTTTGCCAAAACTCATTTCATAATAGAAATGTCTAAGTATACATGTCGTAGTGGTCAGACCATAATATGTAAGGATCTGGTAGTTACATAATTCATGGAAGAACTAATAGAAACAGGCATATTTGTGTGTTCATAAATATTGAAACTTTGTAGTATTATATAGTGTTATGAACTTATAATGAGAAAGAAAGTAAAGGATATATTTTTCTAAACCATCAAATAAGGTAGGCGAGTTGGGAATTCGCTGAGGAATAGTATTATGTGTAGCATTGATGGAATAAAAGTTCGTGATGCTACAAGAAATTTTGTCACAAAGCGCACATTCCTAAGTACGAGATTTAAGTTGCTTTATAAGATATGCAAGTGGCGAGGAAGAGACGATGGTTTATTTAGAGATTACTAGATATTGAGGTCAAAACGTTTCAAGAGAAATTTTGAAAGAATTGATAGGTCATAATCAATTTAATGGAGTCAGAGTTGATGGATTGAGTAAGGTATAGTGTTTTGGTTCTTCATGTAATGCATCTAAAAGGAAGAAGAATTACTAGTTGGAACATAAAGCAATAGTATAAGGAATTCGTAACGAGACTTAAGTTAAATAAATTGGTCAAGGAAGGTGAGGTGGTTGAAATTGTAATTGGTATAAAATGGAAGAAAATAAGTTGTTGGAATGAATGGTTGATCTCAACGTACTTTGACTTTACCTATGTCTTATTGCGATGAAGAGGCTTAAGTTTAATTAGCTATACTAGGATGAAGGATGAGAATTTGGAGTTTAAAGGTCATGTTAAATTGTGGAAAGTACCTTAATGAAAGTATGAAGATTGAAGTTGAATTGTAGGTTATAAAAGGGTTGGAAGTGATCACATATTTTGGTGTAGAGAGTATGTTTCACTTGGGAATTGAAAAAGAGAACCTTTAACTTATTGATCTTAACGAAGATAAGTGGGAGGAAAATAAAATCATTTAATGAAGGTTTTATTATTTTGATAGGATAAAGGAAATTAATATTTTGAGGTCAAAGGCTAAGTTGGTTTGGCTTCCTAAGTTAAGAGTTCTTTGGTTGTGAGCATTTGAGATCGACTTCAATTGGTTTTCCTTCGAAAATTTGGAGATGTTATATGAAAGGAGGTATAGAACTTTATGGACAATTGAAGTTTGAAATACTATTCACTTGGATCGATGAACCAACTCGAAAGCGAGAGGATGAGGTGAGGATTAAGTATCAAAAGCTCTTCGAGATTTGAACTTTCGAGGACGAAAGTTTTAAAGGTAGGAAGAATGTAACATCCCGATTTTTTTAGGAAAATTTAAGTTAATTATCTCAAATTGCTGAGTTTTAGTTTCCTAATCTTTGGAATTTGGAAACAAATTGTTACAGTTAAAGAAGTTTTATTGGTTAATGTGAATTCTTTGAGTATGAGTTTTAAATTAATTGGAAGGGATAATTGAATTATTTGTATAAGAAATTTTGAGTTTTTGTGAAATTTAAAAGGGAAAAGAGGAAATTATGGTATTAAAATTTTACCCTCTTTAATCTTGGAACTTGGATCCAAAATTTAAGTAAAGAATTAGGAAAAGATAATTAGTTTATTTGGAAATAATTAAATCAAGTACTTAAAAATATTTTTAAATTTGGATTCAAGTTAATTTGGAAAGTTAGAATTTAATTTTGGGATTTAGAATTTTTGGAAAGAAGTGATTTAAAATTGATGAATTTATTTTTAGGTTTATTTAATTAATTGGAGAAGAGGTGAAAGATTTGAGTTTGATATGATATATTTATTAAGGAAAGAAAATATATATATATATATATATATATAAGGGTTTTGGAATTTAAGAAAAGGAAAGGAGATAATATATATATATATATATACCTCTCGATTCAGAGAGGAAATGCGCATTTGTATTATTTTGAGTCTCCCCATCTCGATTTTGGAATTTAAGAAAAGAAAAGGAGATAATATATATATATATATATATATATATATTACTTATGTATTTGTGTGATGGAGAAATAAAAAGATAAGAAATATGGAATTTTCAAACCCCCACTTTCTCACTTTCTCTCTGGTTTGGACGAACTTCGGCTATAGCACCGTCGACGTCCACATCCTTTCCTCCGTCAAGTTGCAACCGCGCCGCTCCGACCTTCACGTCACCGAATCTACTTGCTGTTGGTCCTCCTCTCTTCCAGTCATTGTCCTCTGTCGAACGTCGTCGTGAGATTCATAGTTTTGGGATAAGATCTAAATGATTTTCATAGTTTTGTTGAAGATTTTGAATATAAAATAAATAACGTGTTTTATTATCATTTCAATCATGATTTTGGAGGTTGAATTTGAAAGTTTGTAGGAGTTTAAAAGGTCGTTAGTGTGCTGTTAAGAAGAGTTAAGGGATTTCGGCAAGAATTTTGGTAAGATTTGGGGCTTTGTGACTTGTTTAGTTCAAATGTAATTTATACGAATTAAGTTATTAAGTTTTGTTGCTGATTTTGGCGTGATTAAACGCTTAGGTGTGAACCTGAAGGTTAAATTTTATTTTGGTTTATGTACTAGGATTTAATTCAAAGATTGTGGAGATTAGAAGTGGTTAGTTGCTCAAATAATTGGCTCGATTAAGGATTCAATAATTTCACAAAGATTCAATTGCTTTTTGGTTCAACCTAATATCAAAGTAAGTAATCATACTATTGGAAATGCCCATGGGTTAGATACTAGATATATGTCAGCATGATAGATGAATATTATGACAGAACGATAACATGATAGATGGATAGTATAGTATGACTGATATATGTTCTTGTATGAAAATCTGAAAGATTTATTTGTGCACATAGAGACTTGTATGCTAGTAAGAGGTGATACTTGATTCACTGAGGGTGTATTTGATATGAGGATATAGAGGCATATATGCATGCTGTATAGCCATGATGTTGAGGTGTATATGTATGTTATAAAACCATATTGTAATAATTGTGATGTTGATATTGTGATAGCATCTTTACTGATTAGTTAGATGCCCACTAGGTATTGTGTTTCCTTCGGGATTCACCAGATTTTGTTTCCTTCAAGATTCACCAGATATTGTGTTTCCTTCGGGATTCATCAGATTGTGTTTCCTTCGGGATTCACCAGATAGATTGTGTTTCCTTCAGGATTCACCAGATTGTGTTTCCTTCGGGATTCAGCAGATATTGTGTTTCCTTCAGGATTCACTAGAGGTAGTGGGCATACTTAACTATAGTAGGATAGAAACCAGTTTTGCATGTATGTATGTGTCTCATGAGGACTAGAGCAATTTTTATGTTCCACCAGAGGTAGGCATCTAGATGACATAGATGCCTTACCCGACCCTAGTAGTGGGGTTACTTACTGAGTATTTTATACTCACCATTTCTCATGTTTATGTTTTAGGTAAGGGCAAGGATGCACTGGCGAATGACAAGAGGAATCCTTGAATGAGCCACTGGGGACAAGTTTTATGCTTCCGCTCATGATATTTAGATTTCTTTCCATGCTTTTCAACTTTCAATTTGATGTTTGAAACTTACTATTAAGATTTGTTTTTAGACTTATTATTATCATATATGATTTATGGGTACCCTATCGTCTATTTTTAATATCTAAATTTAATGAAGGTCTTTTGAGTTTAACTTATTTATTTAGCATTTATTCACTATAAAAGGATGTCATTTTAAGTTCCATGCATGTATGTGTATAGTATCGGCCTAACTTGAGTCCTAGGGGGTCGGGTCGTTACAAATCATCTGGTTGAAGTTACCTCAGCTAAAACCATTCAAGAGAATAGGATAGCTAGAAACGCATTAAGTTAGAATGCACAGTAGCTTTAGAGATAAAAATTAAGAATTAATGTAACATGCAACGGAAGAAATCAGAATCAATAAGCACTTTAACTAAACTTAATTTGAGTTTTAAACATGCTACTCAAGTAAAGTTTATAAGAGGGTTTGTACAGTGCAGTACCTTTGTACAATTCTCCACGAATTCAACTGGATCTCCCCTAATCCGAGTTTGAAACTTCAAGTAGACTACCACCAAGGTCTTCTTTACTAAACTCAAGAAGGAATGTGTGGTGGAAACACTTACATTGAGCTCAATTTTGGATGAACTTAGATGGGTTGTCAAGGGTTTACAAAGGTGCAAACTTTCTGCTTAAAATTTCAGAGCTCTCTCTTTTAAATCTCAACATGCAAGTTCAATATAAAGGCTCAATCCATGTAAGGAGAAAGACTGCATATAGGACAACTCCTACTAGGGGTTATCATTGAAGAGGTGAGTGGAATCGGGTGATATATCACACAATTTGAGTTTTAGTGTATTTTCCCCAAAAAAAAAATGTTGTAAAAATCCATTAACTCATTTTGGATCTCAAAAATATTTTCTTTTAAATAAAATGATTTTATTTAAATAATTTAGTTTTATAAAATTAATTCAAAATAATTAATTAAATAAAACTAAATTTAATTTTTAATGAAACCTTTTAATTAAATTAAATTATTATTAATTTAGTATCTTAATATTAAATTAATAAAACACCAATTTGACCAATATGAGTCAATTTCATATTATTAATATTTAAATCATAATTTAAATATTAATTGATTCTCCAATTTCGTTCAATTTTTGATAATATTAAACGTTTCAATTATATCAAATACAATTAATTGAAATCCTTAAAAACTGAATTTGAATGTTTCAAATACACAACCCTAATAGACCGACAGATCATGAACATACTAAATTTATTAATCCAATTTATGAGCTAGTAGATGGACCTAATGGACCTACAAATCATGAGCGCCAACAATTTGTAATTAATTGGTTAAACTCTTTAAAACCGAATTAATCACTATTCGTTAACTATCAAGACATACCACTATAGCTTGATAGTTGTACTCTCCTCACTATAGATATGTTTCTATCAATTTTAACCATAATCAGTAAGTCGATCCTCCATAGGTCGTTCATATTTATAGTTGGGTCAAAATTACCATTTTACCCTTGTAAATGCATCTTGTTCCTTAAGCTCCCACTGGCCCTCTATTGAACAACTGATTCATAGAACCAGTTATGAATCATGTCCCCCTCTACAACGAGAGGGCAGAGCCCCATTGTTCAAGACCAGGAATCACAAGTTAAAAGAACAACCTATCTGCTAACCCTAAGATGGGTAGGAGTGAATTCCATCTTGCAAGGTTATGTCCCTAGCTATCTATCTGGTCTTATCCCCAAAATGGGAGGCTTTTTAAGAAATGTTGTTGGACTACTCTCACCTATACAGCTCAAAGAATAATCCCGAATAAACAGGAGTTCATAGTTAACTCAGGATTAAGATCGAGTTATCCTAGGTTATTTTAGTATGATAAAGTCAATTTTAACAGTAAACGATCGTTATAAAGAATAATGACTATTTCGAGGTCCAGTTTTTATGCAAACTCATTGCATAGGATGCCCTCACTCAGATGTCTCTACATGAATGATCTGTGGATCACATATTTTGTATCAGCATACAAAATAGGCCGCATCCAATAGTGTTACTAGGATGAGATACCCAATTTCATCCATATACTTATAGACTATCTAGGTTATATACTATAACTTGATCCTTTTTATGTCTTTACATAAAGTTAAAGTATTCATACTATAGCCATGGATTTTTTATTGGATTTCATAATAAAATGTAATATCAACAACTTTATTGAATAAAATATTCAATAATATTTTATTGATAAATAGAATTTTTAACATGAATTAGAACTATGAGTTTTTAGGACATCCGCAACAATCTCCCACTTGGACTAAAACTCCATTGAGAATAAACATACAAATATATACAATGTTTATAATGCTGAGAAACATAGAGGAAAAATACATACAAATCAAATTCCCTATTGTTAATTTGACATTTCAAACTAACCCAAAAACTTATTTTCAACTTGAATCTATTGAGCTACCAAGGGGATCTTATGGACCTATAGCTTGAAGCTCCAATAGTACGTGAATAAATGACTAAACTCTTTAATCACGATATCCACCATCCATTAACTGTCGGGCACTCCACTAAAGACCGACAGTTGCACTCTTCACACTACAAACATATTTACCTATCCATTGGATATAACCAATCAATAGTACGATGACCCTTCACAAATCGCTCATAAGTACAGTTGGACCAATTTACCGTTTTGCCCCTGTAGTTACATCTAACTCCTTAACTACCATTGATTCCTCTAATGAACAATAGATCATAGTCCTACTATGACTAAACCCTTCTCGGGCCAAGAGAAGTTGTGGCATCACATTGTTTAAGCCCTAGAATCAGCTCTTAAGGGAGCAATTTATCTACTTATCTCTGCTTCGGGGAATGAGTGAATTCCATCTTATGTAGTTGAGTTCCCAACTCCCCAATCAGATGAATCCCCAAAGTGGTAGGTTTGAGTCGGCGATCTGGCCACTCTCACCCATGCAAATCAAAGAACTGCTTTCATAGGTAGGAGTTCACAACTCACTCAGGATTAAGGTCATGTTACCTATGGTCATCTTATTGAAATGAAAGTCTTAATTATGAACGACATTATATAACGAGACTAAACATTTCGTGGTCTGGTCTAATACAAACTTCTTTGTATAGAGTATCCTCGCTCGCATGTCTAATACACAAATGATCAGAATCAAATCATTTGTAGCACTTTACAACATTTATAACACCTACAAAGTGGGCCACACTCGTAGTGTCACCAAGATAAGGCATCCCTCATTTATCCATATACTACAGACCATTTAGGTTATCACTTAAAGCACGATCTACTTGTATGTCTCCACATATAGGCTCAAGTTACAACGATAACCATAAATCTTAGTTTATTGGTTTGTGGTTAATGCAACTAAAATATCTCATATTTCATAGACTGGAGTGAATAAAGTATCATATATTATGAATCACAAAGTGGTTTTTCATATATGTGTTTACAAACTAAAAGACCCTATGAGATTTAGGGCATCAACCCCAACACTTCTTCAATCCACGAATTCAACTTCAATCTTCACTCTAAAAGCTTAAATTTATTTTACATAACTTGAAAATTCCAGAGGCAATAGAAACAGTATAAACAAAAATAAACCTAAGCATGTTTCTACTGCAAAACAAAGAAGAAAGGGAAATCGAAACTAACCCTTAGAGAACTAGTTCTTCGCATTTCCTCTCTGGTAGTAGATCACGAACCGATACATTACTTCTCCCGATCTCAACACCATGAATACAGCAACACAATAGAAACTTGAACACCATAATGAGGACACCTCCACAATGTCTTCCTTGTTATTCTCAAGGAGAGAATAACAAAGAGTTGTGAGCTTTTGTAAATTCTAAGGAAGGGAGGGAGTTTTTCTTTGAGAGCAATGCAGAGGAGAAGAAGATTGAGTGAGATCTGTGAAACCAATTTCATATTCAACTTCTGAATTCCCTTCTTTGTCTTTCACGTATATGAGAGGGGGTTCAGAGAGTTATCAATAACTCCCTAATTTAATTGAGCGGGCCTTCTCCACTCCACACTATTATTCTGTCACCAACAGCCTTGACATTACACCTACTGGAAGTAAGAAATTACTGAAAAGTGCCCTTGCCTTTACTCTCTTCTTTTATTTTACTGTTGTATTGCATTTGAGAATGAGAGATTATTAACTTTTGTAAACAAAAAAGTCTATTTTTATTTATATATCTGTTGGGTTTTATGTCTTAAAAACTCGCAGTTTGTAAAATGATAAACATTTTCTATAATCAATATACTTGTTATTGATTTCATAAATTGTATGAAAGTCTAAATCCAATAAACTAAGATCCATGACTATTGTATGAGTACTTGAACTTTATGTGGAGACATAAGAGAGGATCGGGTTCGAGTAAATAGTCAAAATGATTTATGGTACATGAATATGGTTGAGTACCTTTTTCTGGTAACACTATTGGATGCGGCCTACTCTGTAGTTGTAAAGTGCTACATAAGATGTGATCTTAATTCGTAATGACACGAGGAGTGGGGGCGTCATATGCAATGAGTTTGCATAAGATCAAGACCAAGAAATAAATCACTCTTACTTTATAACGTTGTTTACTATATAAGACTGATTATTTCACCTAGATGACTCAGGTAACTCGATCTTAATCCCAAGCTAACTATGAACTTTTGTTTATTCAGGATTGCCCTTAGATTTGATTAAGTGAGGGTTGGTTCAACAATGCCAGCTCAATAAGACTCCCCTTTTAAGAGTAAGACTAGATAGATAGTTGGGGACATAGGGTGCAAGACGGAGTTCATGCCTACCCGATTTAGGGATAGGAGAAAGGTTGTTTTCTCAAGTACTGAATTTAGGTCTTGAACAAGGGGCCGCACCCTCTCACTGGGATGAGAGAGTTTGGTTTAGTGATTGGATCACAAACCAGTTGTTCATTAGAGAATCAGTAGGGACTTGAGGAATAAGACGCAATCTAGGGGGTAAAACAGATATTTGACCCAATCGTTATTATGATCAACTTGTGAATGGTCGACTTGCTGATTATGGTTAAATCATGTGGACATAATATATCCACAGTGAGGGGAGTGCAACTATGGGCTTTAGTGGAGTGGCTAGTTAACGAATGGGGATTAATCTGGTCTAATGAGTTTAGCCAATTAATCTCGAATAGTTGGAGCCCATGATTTGTAGGTCCACGAGGTCCCCCTACTAGCTAGTAACGGACTAGCTCTGGAATAGCGTGATACGTTAATTTGAAAGGTTTAAATTAGAATTAAGGGAATTAGTAACTATATGAGATATAATTACATGTTTAATTTGAGAATTAAATGGAATAGGAGAATTTATATATTGAAATATGATTTAAATATATAAAAATGGATATGTGTTAAAATTAATTTAATATTTGATATTAAAGTAATTAAGTTTTATTTAATAATTAATTTTTGAAATTAATTAAAGTTTTCATTTTTAAAATCAAAATAGATTTAATAAAATCAAATTTTGATTCTTGAGATAAAATTGAAAAGAGAAAACAAAACACACAAATGGAAAAATTGGTTTTTCCATTATCCATCTTTCAAGTAGCTCACACAAAATGCATTCATCTTTGCCTTGTCTTCTACAAGCATGAGCTGCAACTCATGCAAGCCTCTCCTTTGCATGTTGATAATAATGAAGAGATTGGAGTGAAAATCTAGCATGCAATCTATAGAGAATTTTAGAGAAAATTCGGGTTGAAGAAAGAATTCTTCAACAAGATTACTACAGTGAGCATTTCTCCTTCATCCCTTGATTCAAGCTTGTTTTGAGTCCCTCAACTCCATCCAGAGCACCAAGAGAATAGTGAGGAAGATCTTAAGGTGGTCTACAACAAGATTTGGAGAAGATAGCAGCTGGAAAAGGAGCTTTGAAGAAGTTCTACAAGAGGTATGTCTTGAAATTCACTTGTTTTCTACAATAACATGCTTTATACTTTGACAAAATTAGTGAATTTGAATGCTTAGGTGATCCTTGTGCTTTCGTTGTTGCTGATACAATAATACAATTGGTATCAGAGGATTAAATAAGCATTCAATTCGGATTAATTTTTGTTTGGTGGGTGTTTTATATGAGAAATTGGCTTGTGCTTCCATTATTGTTGATACAATCCTACACTGATATGGTTTTCTAAGATTTGGTTGTTTAATTCTCTTTAATTTCTCATTTAAATTTGTAATTGGCTCTTGTTTCATGAGCTTTTATGTGTTAACAAGAGTCTATAATTTATTTGGAGTCATTAGAGTCGAAATTAAGATGTAATTGAAGAAACAAGTGAAGGAGGTCGAGCTGCTGTTCTAATTTTTTCAGCTTCTGCACAAAATTGTTATTGAGGTTTAGTTGCTAAGCGATCATCTAGCTCCAGGTGCTACACGATGTGAAGAAAAGCTAGACGATCGTATAGTAATGGGCGCTAGTCGTTGTGATGTTGAACATTTGACGATCGTGTACCTGCGGGAGCTAAACGATGCGTTCAATTTGCTATACGATAGCACTAAGCAATCGTTTAGATTTGGCGTGGGAACTAAACGATACGTTGAATTTACTATACGATGGTACTGCGTGATTGTTTAGCTACGATGCGCATTAAGCAATGCGATGAAACTAGACGATAGCGCTGAGCGATCGCTTAGATGCGTAGCTAAGCAATCGTGTAGACAAAGTTCTAAGTGATGCGTTGAAGTTTCTATGCGATGGAACTAAACGATCGCTTACCTATGAAATGCTAAGTGACGTGATGATCTTCTATATGATGGAGCTAAGTGATCGTTTAGCTACGACAGATACTAAATGATGATATGATGCATTAGACAATGGTGTTAAGCGATAGTTATGCAATCGCTAAGCGATGAAGTTGAATGATCGTGTAGTTCTATATGATAGAGCTAAGCGATCGTTTAGCTTCGGCAGACACTAAACGATCGTGTAGTTCTATACGATGGAGCTAAACGATTGTTTAGTTGAGGCAAACACTAAGCCATCGTGTACCCTTCCACAACACAAGGCGATGGAGCTAGACAATTACTGTTAGCGCTACATGATTGGCCTTTACAAGACTTTGAGGTTAGACTAAGAGTAGTCGGTTCGACCAGTTTTCTCAAGGTCCAATCTGATTCCACCTCAAAGAATTTTGGCTGGTCCGGTTCAGACTCATCCAGTCTGGTTTAAGGTGTTTGGGTTCGGTTTGGAGCAGTTCGAGTAGTTCAAAGACCGTTTTGAAGCTAATTATAATAGTTAGGCTTATGTTTGCTTGTTTTTGTCAAAACTAAAACTATATCAGTCTGTGATTAATTATTTATACATTTGATGTATGTTATAATTAAATAAATCTTGTATGTGCATATAGTATGCCATTTAGATTTAAAATCCCGCCATAGGAAGCATGTTACATGCATTGAAAGTATGTTATAATTGTTATAATATATAGTATGCATGTTAGTGTTTCTCATATTTTATATAAATGTTATATTAAAATTTGAATGCCTCATGTATGTTATGGATGATTAGCATGTCTAAAGTTTTATAAGTTGTTATAAAATTAGGTTAGACATTTAAAATCCATAAATAACAACTGCATGCTCACGTAGGTTGACCACCTGTTTTAATTGTTAAAACTTATAAAACCTGGTTACAAACTCAACCTATATATAATCTTGTCTAAGGATGGGGCTACTTAAGTTGAAGGTTTACGAAACACCTCCTACCTGGGGATTATGACCGAATTATTGAGGGTTGGTAACCGGTTTTATGAGCATACGTGAGTGATGTGAGGTAATAAAATGGTTTATCACCTAGACATCGTAGGTTAAAATCCAATTCTAAGAGTTATACTTGGATAAATCACATAAACTTAGGGTTGTTTTATTAGCCGAAAAGAACCTAAGTATAAATCTACCCAAAATAGAACACTTCAGTAACAGTTTAATAACTTCTATATGATAGAGTTATTAGAAAACATCAGTGGGCGATTAATAACATATACGATATGTTATTTATTGCTGCCACGTCTCCAAGAATTCACAATCCAGATTTAAGCGATACTTCGCTCACCTTGGAAGTGACCTCCTTACGGAAAGTATTTTTAGCTTAAATCTAGATTTTGGTGAATAAGAGGAAGTTGTTCAAACATAAGTCTATTATATGGTAAATAGATTTCAACTGCCACGTGTCTACATAGTTTACACCATGAGATTCATATGACACTTCGTGTCACCCTGGAAGTGGCCTCCCTACGGAGAGTGATTTGTATGAGTCAATATCAAGGTAAAGGGAGGAAGTAGTTCATAGTAAGTGGGTGAAAAATATGTGTCAATATATCCTACGGTCTCCTCCATTAGTCTGAACCATGAGATTCCTATGTTGCGCCTGCTGGTTAGCTTTAAGTGGCCTTTTGCTATTCGTTTAGTGACGGCTATCCCCACGGAGGGTTGTAACATAGGATTCGAAACAACCCAGGCTTCAGTAAAATGAATAGGCTCTTATAGTTCTATCTTGGATGTTTTCTTCTATTTTGGAGGCAAGTTCATACCGTTCTATAAGATTTGAAAATAGCGGGTCACACTTACAATAATTACTAAGTTGTTAGTAAAGATCTTGACCAAAACAATAACTAAACAACTATAGGAATAAGAGTTATTCTGCGGATAGTGTTTGGTCAAAATTGTTTGTTTTAGTGAAGGAGTATCTGACTGCCCCACGATAGCACATATTCTGACTCACTAAAGTATCGTTACAAATAAATAATGGTTATGGGTATATTATTATTTTTTGCTAAAACTTGATCTTGGATTTCGTTACAATTTTCTAATTAGAATTTATTTGAATTTGATCAGTATGTCAAATTCTTCTAGAAAACTCACTTCCGATGTACATAACAGTAAAATCAAATCGACAAACAAATTACTAGCAGTTGATTACACTAACAGAGTTTTAATAGAGGATTGTCCTCTATCTTCCAACTCATCTAAAATTATGAATTATATAGATAAGAGTGTTGAATTCGAACAACGAGATAAATATGATTTACTTGTTATCGAAGCATGTTTAGTGGAAAATGATAAAATCTGGATAATTGATTCAGGTGCCGCTAATCATGTATGTACTATCTCACAGGAAACAAGTTCCTGGAGACAGTTGATAGACGGTGAACAGTCTTTAAGGTAGGGACCGGGGAGATTATTTCAGCCAAAACAGTGGGAGATATGAAGTTATTTACAGGAGATTACATTTATTTAAAAAATGTATATTACATTCCTTCTATGAAAAGGAATCTAATTTCTATCTCTTGTTCGCTAGAACAAAATTATAAAGTTTATTTTGAAAAGGATGAAGTGTTCATCAATATAGGAAATAAACATATTTGTTCTGCAAAATTAGAAAATAACTTGTAAATGTTAAAACCAACTGAGGTCAAAGCTGTTTTGAACATAGAGATGTTTAAAACTGTTGGGACTCATAAGAAGAGGACGATTTCTCCAAATTCCTATCTTTGGCACTTGAGACTAGGTCACATAAATCTCAACAAGATTGAGAGATTGGTTAAGAATGATCTTCTAAATAAATTGGAATACAATTCATTACCACCATGTGAGTCCTGTCTTGAGGGTAAAATGACAAAAATATCTTTTTTCTAGAAAAGGTCTTAGAGCCAAAGAACCCCTAGAGTTGATTCACCCAGACCTTTGTGGGCCTCTAAATGTTAGAGCAAGAGGAGGATGTGAATATTTCATCAGTTTTACAGATGATTATTCCAAGTATGGGCATGTTTACCTAATGCACCAAAAGTTTGAAAAGTTCAAAGAGTATAAGGCTGAGGTTAAGAACCAATTAGGTAAAAATATTAAAATACTTCGATCGGATCGAGGTGGTGAGTATATGGCATAGAATTCCATAACTATTTAATAGAACATGGAATTCAGTCTCAACTCGCAACCCTTGACACTCCTTAGCAGAACGGTATGGCAGAGAGGAGAAATAAAACCTTGTTGAACATGGTTCGTTCCACGATGAGTTACGCTCAATTACCAAATTCATTTTCGGGATACACAGTTGGGATTGCGGTGTATATTTTGAACATAGTTCCCTCGAAAAGTATTTTTGAAATGCCTTACGAGCCCTGGATGGGACGTAAAGAAAATTTACGTCATTTCAGAATTTGGAGTTATCCAGCACATGTGTTGGTGCAAAATCCTAGAAAGTTGGAACACCGTTCAAAAGTGTGCCTATTTGTAGGCTACCCAAAAGAAACAAAAGGTGGTTTCTTTTATGATCATCAGGAAGATAAAGTATTTGTTTCGACAAATGAAACCTTCCTGGAGGAAGATTATATAAAGAACCATCAACCTCGCAGTAAGCTAGTAATAGAAGAAATGTCCAGAGAAACGAAAAATGCATCAACAAGAGTTGTTGATCGAGTAGGTCCTTCAACAAGAGTTGTTGATAGAGCAGGTCCGTTAACAAGAGTTGTTGATGAAATTGATATTTTACATCCTTCTCAAGAGTTGAGAATGTCTCGTCGTAGTGGGAGGGTTGTGCAACAGCTTGACCGGTACATGGGTTTAACTGAAACTCAAGTCATCATACCAGATGATAGTTTAGAAGATCCATTATCTTTTAATCAAGCAATGAATGATGTAGACAAAGACCAATGGATTAAAGCCATGGACCTTAAAGTAGAATCTATGTATTTCAATTATGTCTGGGATCTTGTAGATCAAATTGAAGGGGTAAAACCCATTGGTTGCAAATGGATCTAACCCATTGGTTGCAAATGGATCTACAAGAGAAAATGAGACGAACGTTGTAAGGTACAGACCTACAAAGCTAGACTTGTGGAAAAAAGGGTTTACCCAAAGAGAGAGGTTAGATTTTGAAGAAACCTTCTCTCCAGTTTCCATGATAAAGTCTATTAGAATATTCTTGTCCATAGCCACATTTTATGATTATGAAATATGGAAAATGGATGTCAAGACAACTTTTCTGAATTGCTATCTTGAAGAGAGTATCTATATGTCTCAACTAGAAGGGTTTATATATAAGGGTCAAGAGCAAATGGTTTGTAAGTTTAATCGATCCATTTAAGGATTAAAACAAGCTTCTAGATCCTGGAATATGAGATTTGATGCTGCGATCAAATCTTATGACTTTGAACAAAATGTTGACGAACCCTGTGTATACAAGACAATCATCAATAAAATTGTCGCTTTTCTGGTGTTGTACGTCGATGATATTCTACTCATTGGGAATGAGGTAGAATATCTAGCTGACGTTAAGAGATGGTTGGCTTCACAATTCCAAATGAAAGATTTGGGAGAAGCACAGTATGTTCTTGAAATCCAAATAGTTCGGAATCGTAAGAACAAAACATTAGCATTATCTCAAGCATCTTATATAGACAAGATGTTGTATAGGTATAAAATGAAAAATTCCAAGAAAGGTTCTTTACCTTTCAGGCATGGAATTCACCTGTCTAAGGAACAGAGTCCTAAGACACCTCAAGAAGTTGAGGCGATGAATCGAATTCCATATACATCTACAGTTGGGAGTTTGATGTATGCAATGTTGTGTACTCGTCCCGATATATGCTTTGTCGTAGGAATTGTCAGTAGATTTTAGTCCAATCCTGGTCATGACCATTGGACTGCTGTTAAAAACATTCTCAAGTATCTTTGGAGAACAAGAGATTATATGCTCGTGTATGGTGCTAAGGATCTGATACTGACTGGATACATAGATTCTGACTTTCCGACCGATATTGATTCGAGGAAATCAACTTCGAGGTCAACGTTCACTCTAAACGAAGGAGCAGTTGTGTGGAGAAGCATCAAGCAGAGTTGTATTGCAGACTCCACAATGGAAGCTGAGTATGTAGCTGCAAGCAAAGCAGCAAAAGAAGCAGTATGGCTCAGAAAGTTCTTGACAAATCTGGACGTAGTTCCTAACATGCACCTGCCTGTCACTCTCTATTGTGACAATAGTGGAGCAGTTGCAAATTCAAAGAAACCACGAAGCCATAAAAGGGGAAAGCATATCGAACGAAAGTACCATCTCATAAGGAAGATTGTATACAGAGGAGACATTGTTGTCACTCAGATTGCTTCCCAAGACAACTTAGCTGATCTATTTACGAAGGCCCTCTCCGTTAAAGTGTTCGAGGGTCACCTAGTAGGACTAGGTCTACGAGTTTTGTATCACTAAGGCAAGTGGAAGAATTTGTGGGTATTTTAATGCCCTAGTTTATTGTATTTGTATATTTTATTCTCTCCATGTAAACTCAACATTATATATATTGGTATATATTGATCCACTGGAGTTTTAGTCCAAGTGGGAGTATTGTTAGGTTTTATGTCCTAAAAACTCGCCTTTTGTAAAATGATAAATATTTTCTATAATCAATATACTTGTTATTCATTTCATAAATTGTATGAAAGTCCAAATCCAATAAACTAAGACCCATGACTATTGTATGAGTACTTGAACTTTATGTGGAAACATAAGAGTGGATCAGGTTCGAGAAAATAGTCAAATGATCTATGGTACATGAATAAGGTTGGGTACCTTATTCTGGTAACACCATTGGATGCGGCCTACTCTGTAGTTGTTACAAAGAGTTGTAAAGTACTACATACAATGTGATCCTAATTCGTATATGTTATGACATGAGGAGTGGGAGCGTCTCATGCAATGAGTTTGCATAAGATCAGGACCAAGAAATAAGTCACTCTTACTATATAACGTCGTTTATTGTATAAGACTGACTATTTCACCTAGATGACCTAGGTAACTCGATCTTAATCCTGAGCTAATTATGAATTCCTGTTTCTTTGGGATTGCCCTTAGATTTGCATAGGAGAGGGTTGGCACAACAGCGTCGGCACAATAAGACTCCCATTTCAGGGGTAAGATTGGATAGATAGCTAGAGACATAGGGTGCAAGAAGAAGTTCATGCCTACCCGATTTAGGGATAGAAGAAAGGTTATTCTCTAAAGTACTGAATCCAAGTCTTGAACAAGGGGCCCCACCCTCTCACTGGGATGAGAGAGTTTAGTTTAGTGATTGGATCACAAACCAGTTGTTCATTAGAGGATCAGTAGGGACTTGAGGAATAAGACATAATCTCCGGGGTAAACAGATATTTGACCTAACCGTTATTACGAACAACCTGTGAATGGTCAACTTGCTGATTATGGTTAAATCATGTGGACATAATATATCCACAGTGAAGGGAGTGCAAGTATGGGCTTTAGTGGATTGAACCATTAGTTAACGAATGGGGATTAATCTGGTCTAATGAGTTTAGCCAATTAATCTCGGATCATTGGAGCCCATGATCTATAGGTCCACGAGGTCCCCTTACTAGCTCGTAACAGAGTAGCTCTAGAATAGCGTGATAAGTTAATTTGAAAGGTTCAAATTAGAATTAAAGGAATTATTAACTATATGAGATATAATTACATGTTTAATTTGAGAATTAAACGGAATAGTAAAATTTATATATTTAAATATGATTTAAATATATAAAGATGAATACATATTAAAATTAATTTAATATTTGATATTATATTAATTAAGTTTTATTTAATAATTAATGTATGAAATTAATTAAATTTTTCATTTTTAAAATCAAAATAGATTTAATAAAATCAAAATTTTATTTTTGAGATAAAATTGAAAAAGAGAAAACAAAACACACAAATGGAAAAATTGGTTTTTCCATTATCCATCTTTCAAGTAGCTCACACAAAATGCAGTCTTCTTTGCCTTGTCTTCTCCAAGCATGAGCTGCAACTCATACAAGCCTCTCCTTTGCATGTTGATTTGCAATATAATGAAGAGATTGGAGTGAAAATCTAGCATACAATCTATAGAGAATTTTAGAGAAAATTCGGGTTGAAGAAAGAGTTCTTCAACAAGATTACTACAGTGAACATTTCTCCTTCATCCCTTGATTCAAGCTTGTTTTGAGTCCCACAACTCAATCTAGAGCACCAAGAGAATAGTGAGGAAGATCTTGAGGTGGTCTACAACAGGATTTGGAGAAGATAACAACTGAAGAAGGAGCTTTGAAGAAGTTCTACAAGAGGTATGCTTGAAACTCACTTGTTTTCTGCAAGAGCATGTGTTATACTTTGCCAAAATTAGTGAATTTGAATGCTTAGGTGATTCTTGTGCTTTCACTGTTGCTGATACAATCCTACAATATCATCATGTCTACTTCCATTATCTCTTCTCTCTTTACTGCCTTTTTTTCTTTCATCATGAGTAACTAATCTCAATGGGCTAAGAGAGAAGCTTAATGCTATAAGCTAAGTCGTCTGAGGGTTAATCTTGTTTGCTTAGTGTGTGAAATTTAAATGCTTGCCTATGATAACTCATTGAGTCATGTAACTACAACCAATTGCCCAAGAGGGTAAGTAGTTGTGGATCTCATTAAGAAAAATAAGAAGTGTTTCTAGAGGTAGAAATAACCTTATGCTCAACGCAACAACATTCATGTGTCATAGGGATATGACAAATGTGGTTGACCATCGAGAAGTGTACGATGAATGGATGTTGCGGGCTAGGATTAACCTTGGAACTAAACTTATGGATTTGGTATCGACTTCCCCCCAAACCCTGCTTCTCTATAGATTTCCTTACACGTTAAAGTTGTTGTCTATATAAGTTTCTCAGAATTAAACTCAGAGATTTCTTTGCCTGTTTAGATAATTTAATCGCATGGTTTCTTTAATGGCATGATGTTTGACTCTACTATAATTATTTTAGTCCTTTCAGATGTATGTTATTCTCCAAACATTCACAATTACAAATCCCTGAGTTCGACCTTGGCTCACACCGAGAAACTTGTAGGTTGTTTATACTTGTCATTCTACCAGAGTTCATGTCAACGGCATTGAAGTCAACAAGTTTTTGATGCCGTAGCTGGGGATGGGACAACTGATCAATTATTTGAATGTGTTTTTGTAGGCACCTTCTTGATTTTAGGTGTATTGCTGGCTTGAGCAACAAAGTGGCAAACAATATATTAGTATGGGTACTAAACCTGAATTCAATATTGATCCTAAAATTGAAAGAACCTTTCATCGCAAAGCAAAACAAAACAGAAACAGAAGAAGAAGGAATATGGATAACAACCAGAACAACAACTGGCCTGGGAAAAATGGAATACATGGTCATGAACAGCAGAACCCTATCATGGTGGCTGTTGATCACAACATTCCAATGCGAAACTATGCAGCCCTGAACTTAACGACTTCTCATCGCGTATTATACGACCAACCATTGATGGGAATGCAAGATTTGAGATAAACTTGAAAAGTATCTAAAAAGTGCTTTTATTACATTCAAATTTAGAATTAATATTTCTAGTTTTATTTAGTTCGATGTGGTTTAGGCTCTCTAGAATGTAGAATTCCTGACCTCTCCAAATGAGGAGAGCTTCTCTATTTATAGAGTTCACAGGTGGGCTTGGGCTTGGCTCTTAGTTTTGAGGAGATTGAATCTTCAGCTCGTAGGTTGTGAAGATACAGTCAGTTTGTTGAAATCTTCTAATCTTCAAAGCTTCAAATAATTCAGATCTTCAGTTCTTCAAAATTTGAGAACTTTAGTCTTTGAAGCCTTAGAAGTTTCGATCTTCAGCACCTGAGAGCCTAAGTCTTGGATCTTGAGAGCTTAAATCTTTAGAGCTTTAATATATCTTTTGATCTTTAGAGCTTTAGTATCTTTTGATCTTCAGAGCTTTGATATGTCTTCTGATCTTCAGAGCTTTAGTGACTTCTGATCTTCAAAGCTTCGGAGGAGTTATGTTCTTCAGATCCTTGGAACTTTAGACTTCATATCTTCAAAGAGCTTTTGCCTTCAATACTTCCAACCTTCTCCCAAATTAAGAGATAATGCCTCTATTTATAGAGGTTTCTAATGAGCCTTACATGGGCTTGGGCCTAATTACTTTACTGGGCCAAAATTTGATTTAGGCTAAAGTTGGGCTTCAGCCCATTTGTTGTTGGACCGAAATACTGGGCTTGAGCTTATCTTTAATTTAGCCCAAAATTTCACCATGAGTTTGAATTGGGTTAGGCCCTAGCGACTTTAATTACTTGACCCAATCCAACTTATAATTTTTTCAATAGCCTCGGGATTTCATTGATTATGTGGAAACTCGTGATTCTTCGAACTCATTCAATACATACATTTGAAGAACTCTTTTAATCTTCAAATTGAGCTTGAATCTCCTCAACAAAAACTTTGTAGACCCCCACTAAATCTTCCCTACTTTTCTCTAGGACCTTAGATTGAATTTTAGAATTCAAAATGAGCTGAATTTTGGGAAGTTTAGTGAGGAGAAGACTAAATACTCATGTTGAGTTGAAGAACTCTTCTTACTCAAAAGCCAATACCAAAATCATTTTGCATGGCCTTCCAATTTCAGCAATTGGACTGAGTTTTGTTCACCTCATCTATGCAAGCTAGTTGCATAAAATGAAGACACCACCTACTTAAAGAATGTGGTGGAATTTTAGTGATTGTGTTAAAAGTGCCAAACGTGGGATAAACCCACTCACAATTTTAAAATTGATTCAAAATCAAATTTATTAAAAAATCAACTTCTCAATTTAATTTAACTTCTCAAAACGTTAATTGAAAACAAAATTACAATTTTATGTTTTAAATAAAATTAATTCAAACCATTAATTTTAAATAAAATTTAATTAATAAAATAATTTAATTAATTAACATAATTTAATATCCAATATTAATTACACAACAAGGATCTTTATTCATATAATTAAATATTTAAATCAAATTTAAATATTATTCAAGCCAAAGTAGAGAGAATGAATTGAATTTAGGAACAAATTGGTTTTTCTCTTTAGTGTGTCATTACCACTTTGAATTTAAGAAACTTAGTTCTAGATCATCCGCGCTAAAGTAGAGAGAAAATGAATCGAAAGCTATATAAACCATTTCGAGAGTGTTTAGCCTTAAATAGAAAGACTTTCAATTCATTCATGTATGGATAGATCTAGAATTATCTTTAAGAGTTGCTTTATTCATTGATTATGATTTGTTTTCATTGTTGACTGCAATCTTTGTTTTAAAAGACTGATAAAACTTGAGTAACAAAATTTACAATTAAGCGAGCATTATTTGTGTGATTGCATGTTTCTACCTTGCTTGAGGACGATCAAAAATCAATTTGGGGGTGGTTTGACAGCACCTTCAATGTGCTATCCCGCTTAACTTAATTCAGGTTTGTTCCTTGGTCTTAGATGTTTATTTTTTGAGTTTATAAGTTTCTGACACAATTGATGTATAATCGACCCATATGGTTAAAATTAGGTTAAAACGAGCTTAAATGGAGTCTTGAAGTATCAACCAGGACAAAAGAAAGGCAAATGAGCCCTTGAGGGTCGGCGTCACAGCACTTCAAGGCATTTGTTGTGGCGCCATTGGCAAAATGTGAAGTAGGTGTGAAGTGCCACAACGCTTCATGACGTTGTGACACGACACTTTACACAGAAGGATTGATTGCCCTGACGCGCCGCATTGCTCCACGGTGCTACGACACAATGCGCGTTTCACAATAACATTGCTCAATGGTAGTGCCGCAGCACTGCCCTGTTGCCCTGCTGTACTAGAATTAACGATTAGGCGCACGTGGAAGGAGTGCCACAACACTCCACAACACAACACTCTTATTCAATGTCTACAACACTGCGACGCTGGCATAATTTTAATAAATTAAACTCTAGCCATAAGCACTAATCATCAACAATTTTCCAAATTTTCCCTCTGCAACTTTTCATTCTCTTCTAGTTTTTACTCATTTGGGCTTGTATTTACGCATTTTAATCACTATGCATCAATTTCAAGGATGATTATCAGCTAAACACATAAGTTCTACCTTGGGTATAGGAGTATTTTCTCTTTTGTGTAAACTTGTGAGACATTTTCCTTAATCTGAATTAATTTCTACTTTTGTCTATGGATTTTCCTCTTAAATGAATTCTATTGATCATCTTATCTTAAGAATATTTCACAAACAAGTCACGATTGCATGATCTTTAGTTAGAGATTTACACTTAGATCATGTGCTACTAATCTATAATCAAAATGACTTCAATCGTCATAATTTTTTTTTATTATTCATAATTCACTGAATATTGTTAACTAATTTTCTGGAAACATGTTCAAATCGGTCCCACTTTACATATTATGATTGATAGTTTACATTTATTGGAAAGTAGACATGGCCTTAATCTGTAATTATTAAGTTAATGAATCATGAAGTAGCAAATGTTTAGGTTTGCTTGTGAATTTTTAGGCATCCATTCAATAAACATTGATTAATCAGCCAAGGGAAAAACCATATTAGGCATCTAATTAGGCATTACCAATTAGATGTTCATCTTAACATAACTCTAGACTTTGATGCAATTAGTTCAATTGATTAACATGAGTTCATCTACTGACATTGACTAATTAGTTAATTAAGACGATTGGTTAGCATTACTAATCAATTTGACTAAGTTTAGACATTAAGTAAAAATCGAATGGTATGAGTTCAATGATCAAGTAACTAATTAGGGAAGACTTTCCGAAACTACCCACGTTAGATCTCTTTAAACATTGTTAATTTATCTTTTTTAACGATCGCATTGCCTACAATTTACACTTTGCAACATTTACTTTCAAGCAATTTTAATTTCGTAATCAAGACTCAAACCAAACATTGCCTACAATGTTAAAGATTTGTGAAATCTGGTACTTCCAGAGGACGTAATTGGTTGTATAAAGACGAAAAGATACAAGGTTGCAGATAGTTGTGAGTAGAAACATGGAGGAATTCTGAGAAGGTTGCTGATCAACCATGGTCATTATCGATTTAGTGAGAAGAGATCAAAATCGAAGACGAGAGTCTTTGGCTTTGATACCATAAAGAGCCTCAAAAAAATTTAAATTCCTCTCAACTTTATAAAATAACATATCAGTAGCATTTATACAGAGAAGAAGAAATAACTAGAGTTGATAATTAACCTAACATAGATTAGAGATGTAAACAACTTTCTAACTAAATGTTACGAAGTAACTGAATCTTTGTAGACATCATTACCTTGTTGAAAATAACTAACATAGCAAAAGAAAAGAAACCCAAAGAAGGTTTTTTTATCGTTTGAAATTAATTCCAAGAATTAATTGTTTGTGATTAATTCCAATAAATAATCTCAACTAATTCTAGAGCGGTTTCTACTTTTAGTTCTTCTATTATTTTTCGTTAAATAGTGCTCTTAGCTTTTGGGACAGACATGAAAGTCTTTACTTTCTTCTTCCTCCGAGTTTTCTCTCTAGATCTTATATTTTTCATTCCATTCCTTTCTTCAGTGAATGCATGCTTGATTTGGGAGGTTGTGTTAACCTTGGGAGCAACTGGCATAGAAAATTTAGTGCCAAGGTCGGGAAGAATTTTGCTTTCAAAGCAGTGGTTTATCCACGACATAACAATGATCGACATTTGATAATAACAATTGAGAAGCAAAATTCCTTTCTACCCAATGTCGATCAAATCCAAAAATGTTCTTCTTGCAAAGCTCTTAAAATTTCAGCAGAAGTAGCCCAGATGACGAAGGTTTAGGAAGTCTATGCAATATTGCGAAAGAAATTGCCGAGAACTTTGGGCTTTAGAGATGATGTAGATCAATGAGACTCTTTGTCGGACTGTGCTGAAGTCTTTGATGGGCTTGTCAAAGTTACACCAAGGCCCAAACTTGCAAGCTATTCAGCTCAAAACAGCTGAAGTAAAAACCTTTCTCCGAAAACCATGCGCTGAAAGCATAATCCATGTGAAGGCTTAATCTGGCTTTATACGATAATGGTTGGGATTAGACCTATGCACTCACGCAATCAGATTGCTTTGAACGACTATCTTTTATTTTGCTTTCTTTCAAGTCAGATAGCTCGAGAGAGGAGAAAAAAGAAGGAAAATGTTGTCTGTTTCAATTTGAAGAAGAAGATTGAGAAGGAGATGAGAATTTAGTAAGCAAAAAGTACAAAGGGAAGGAAAGAAGAAGAACAACACTAATCTTTTAACGTGGTTCGGCAACAACAAGACCTATATCCACGGAGGAGCTGATTTATTATTTAGTCTTGAAAAGATCTTGGAGATTACAGATAAGTGACAAGAAGAACTTTCTATTTTTCTCAAGGTATGATGTATATTTATAGGGCTTTACAAAGTAATTATAATAGACTTATAAAGTTAATTTCAACATGTTCTCCTTAACACTCTTCTTGAGATGAATTTGCTTCTGTGAGTAATCAATTAACACGTTTGGATTTTGGTAATGATGCATTTTGGTTACACGTTGGAATTTGCTTATGTTGTCACTCACTATCTCTCTTTCTTCCATCATCTAACTTTTTCCCCTTATTAGGACTATCTATGTGGTGCTCAATTCCATTCTTTTTAAATTTATTGATCTGTTAGGATTTTGCCTATGAGAAATTCACTAATTTTCAAGGTATAGGAACTAGTTGATGGCTACTTCACTAGCTTTTGTAAATGTAAGTAAGAAATAACGAGTAACTTATACGGGAAAAATTAAAGATTTTTTTTAATAATGTTGATATTAAGAGTGGCGAATGTAGATAAATAAAGGACGATGTTCATATCATCTAGATAAAGCGATTTAACTTGAATAGAATAAATAGAAAAGATCAAACTTTTTCGTTATTGTATCAATATCGAACATGCTAAATCATTCTAGCTTTGGACACTAGGCTTTTTCTACCAGGAAAGAAAATTAATAAAAAAAAAAAAAACAATAATTAAGAAGATCCATTTGGCCTTCTTAGATAATGTATAAGGAAGGTACCAAGTGGACACAATAATAAATGCATGATGCTTAATTGTAGGTGATAAATGGTGACAATGCAATGGACTATGTATTGAAATTTGTGAATTCCCGTATTGTGATTATTTTCCACAATAGAGAAAGGCTAGATTTGAAGAATGGTTAAGGAGGATGTGATATATTTTTTTCCCCTTTGATCGATGTTGCTACTGATTTGAAAGTGCTGAAAGACCAATTTCATTGGGAGAATTAGTTGGTTGGCTAGTTTTCTTATAGGAAGAATTAGCTCTAGTTTTGTTTATTTTATACTTATATCCTCTATGTGGTGATTGAATCTATGAGCCTTTAATGCAATATTGAGATCAAAGAAGTTAATCGGTTGAGACTTTAATATAAATCCTAATAGTTATATTGGATTTCTTCACTTTCTCTGATATCATCGAGTTCGTTGAGATTGCTAGAAATTCACTTCTTTCTTATCAAGCATTTGGTTTCATCTTTCCAACTTTCTTGGTGAAACATTTTATTTTAATTTTAATCATGATACCTTCATTTTTGTTGATAGAAAGAAATTTTGAGAGTCATATTTTTATTCTTGAGATTGCGAAAAGTATGAAATTTGGAATAATTTGCAATGCAAATTGAGAAAGAAAATAAAAAAGAAGATATTGGGTAAAATAAATTAATGACTCACATATATTTTTGCATTTATTTTCGAAATGATATTTTGACTAAATCATCCAATTGAAGGCATGATTTGAGAGACAAAGAGACAACTCAGCATATTGAGCTTCCACTTTGTGAAGAGCATAATAGTGGGACTAATTTATGTTGATTGCTATATGTGCTTGTGATAGAGCTTTTTTTTAATATGTGGTTTTGTTGCATTGTTGATCATCAAAGATATTTCAAATCTTTATCGATTGCATGAAAATTTAGCAATTTTATCCTATTGCTACACTTGAGCATGATATTTAATCTATCTATCTTTCTATCTATCTATTTATCTCTCTCTCTCTCTCTCTATATATATATATATAATAAGTGTATATTTGTATATTTCATGACTATGAAATTATCTCATGGCACATGTGACAAGAAAAGAATAATATTGTTGTATTGTTTTTCAAGCCTTAGATGGGTTGCTATCGTGATCTACTTGAGCATGTCTATTAACATGTTAGCATGAATGGAAATGATATTTCTTGTGTGTTATATTTGACACAATTTATGCAGTTGTCATGTTTCGCCATTAAATTTCATGAAGTTGAAATGTATTATTATGACATTTAAGTTGAGTTTGCCCCTATAACATTATTTTTTACTATCATCTAGTTTGTTTGTAGTATAAAAATACGTAAATTTCATCATTTTTATGTGGAAGCTTGTAGAATTGATGGTAATTTGAGATAGTGTCTAAACTATAAAATATGTCGATATTTTATAAGGACTTTTCATGGATGTATAACTATCTTCGTTCATATGAGGCTTTTTCAATCAAGCCAAAAAGCAAGGCCATGAGGACTTATGTCCAAAGTAGATACAATATCATACTATTGTGAAACTATTTGGAGAGATGTCATCTTAATAAATAGTATTAGAGTCGTGTCCTTAGTTTATCATGTTGATATAATTCTTAGATGTCGAACAAAGATGTAGTAGAACCTCGAAAGTAGTTATGATATGATCCACACTCTATCAAATAGGTAGTATGCTCTGGTGAAAAGGAGTTAGCCTAGATAAGAGTGAGATGGATGGATGGCTGCTTTAGGGGAGGATCAGTTGGTCCTTTGATCGAGGGGAGGATTGATGGAAATACGACCAAAGTCTCATACTGGTTAGATAAAAGTCTCTATCTATTGAGAATATCTAAGATCTTGAAAAGTGAAAATAAGATTGATTATTTATGATTGTTATGTGATTTAACAACTTATAAAGAGATATTATGAATTAAACATGGATCTTCTATTTTTGAAAGAAAACAAACAAGTTATATTTAAATGGATCATCAAATATTTTGATGCATATTCTCATGTGACTAAAATATTTGAAATAGTTAGTATAATGTCTTGATAGCATTTGTATAATATATTACATGGATATAAAGAAGTCATTTACTCAAATTGTTTGAGCTAATTATGTGAATATTTGTTAATATCATTTGATACATGTGTTTACTCTAATTTATTTAAGTTGCTTGTGTGATTATCTGTTTGTATGATAAAGATTTATTGATCTTTGATACAAGCATAGATATAAATAACAATACTAAGTTATTTATGTCCTCACAATTTGAAATGAACGATTTAGATGAGGGTAATGTGATACTTGGTATGAAGAAAAGAAAAACTAAAAATGGTTCTTTCTTTATGACAATCAAATTTGATTGTTTTGATGATACTTCTATAAAAATTCCTTATCATGCTAGCATGAATCTTGAGAAAAATAGGGAAGATAGTATTTCTAGATCTGAATATGCAAAGATTATAGAACGTATTATGCTTTTATGAACTAAATTAGACCTATTTTTGCATATGTTGTAAGAATATTGAGTAGATATACACATAATCCTAATAAAGATCATTTGATTTCTCTTCATCGTTTATTAAGGTATCTTAATGATACATTAAATTATTTTTTGCATTTTAATATTTTCTGTCATAATAGAATAGTAATGTATACAAACTCGGTAACTTAGAATGACGAAGTAAGCTTTATTAGTGGATGTGTTCTTATTGGGTAAAGGAGCTATTTCATGGAAGTGTGAATTTATTGCTCAAGAATTAATAGGACATGAGTATGAGTGGCTTAGAAGCCTACTGGGAGATGTACCATTATTGGGGCATCAATATCAATATTTTTATATTATTATTCATATGTTGCTATAGGAATTGCCAAGAATAGTGTGTATGATGGCAAGAGGAGGCATATACTGCTCAAACATGGAGTTGTGAAACAATTACAGAAAGAAGGATTATCTCATTGGAGTATGTAATATCTGATCGAAATTTAGCAGAGTCTTTCAGTAAGGGGGTGTTTGACAACCAAGGAGAGTTGGGTTTTACCAACTCAAGGTTTGACAACCAACTTTAAATGTTGGTAGGGTTGAGTTGGTTATTTTACTAACTCACCCAAGCTCTCCCAAATTCTCGCTCCCTCCAATGTTTTTAATGGTTCCACCCAATGGTCTCTGTTGGCGATTATCGCTACCACACTCTGGCGACATACTCTGATGACCACCTTCGGGTGGCCAAATCCAACGACCAACTTTGAGCTCTAGCAACCACCTCCGACGACACTCCGACAAGCAATTCCAACAATTACCTTAGTAAAAAAAAAAAAAAAAAAAAAAAAAAAAAAAAAAAAAAAAAAAAAAAAAAAAAAAAAAAAACTCTGACTTCCGCATTTGCACAAGCATCTTCAGCGACATACTCTGCCTACCACCTTCGTGTGCTCAACTTCGACAACCACTAATAAAAATAAAACGGTGAGTTTAATTACCCATCATTTTAGCACTTTTACTCTCACTCGTTTTCCAACGCGTTTTCATTACTCTCTCAACTCCCTCAATTACTTTGTCGTTTCTCTCCCTCTCATGCTCTCTTCACATTTACTCCCCTTCTCTCATCTTCTCTCTTTTCTCGCCGTCTGGTTGGTCTTTCTCATTTTCTCTCTTCTTTCTCTGTTTGGCTCGTATGGGTTTTATTTTCTCTTTTCTTTCTCAACTCCTCCTTTCTCTTTTTTAATTTTCTTTCTATGATTGTTCTTTTATATCTAATTATTCTTCTTTTATTTCATTTTCTCTCAAATCTAAAAAATATTACATATGACGTCTTATTGTTATTTCACTAAACAAAAGTTCAAGGATATGTTTTAAACAACCTATCCCTCGATGTTTTCAAATATTACATAATTCTAATGAAATAGTGGAATTTAAAATTATGGCTCAAGTTTTTTTTTAAAAAAGGATAGTTTGTACATTGATGCAATATAATAGTAGAAAAAATAGACATCGATATTTCTAAAATTATTTCACCGAATTTAGAAAAAGTTAAATCCATATTCCACAAATTGGTCAAAAAAGACTATTTAATTGTTGATTTTATGATTTAAATTGTAAGAATTTGGTTTTTCTAAGATTAACATTTAAGTGTCATCCTTTCTATCTAAAACAATGTCAATAATTTTATTTGATGGCACTAGTCCTTTCAATTCTTTTTAATTTTTATGGTAATTAATGAATAGTTGGGTTTTTTAATGGAATAATCACTTCTATTAGTGTTTTAAAAATTTGAATTTAAAATTTTGTATTATGTATATGAATACATTGGAGAGAATTTGTTATGTTTTGAGAATAAAAAAGAATTGGAAGTTTTTTTATTTTTATCTTAGAAAAGTTTGAAAAATATGCCTAGTTGAAAATTAAAATCAACAATAGAAAAAAAAAAGAAAAAGAAAGAAAAAGAAAAAGACAAAATCAATTTTATTTACAAAACCAACACCAGATACCCCAACTCAACTCAACTCTACATCCAAACACAAACAATAATTATCAACTCAACTCAACTCTGCACACTAAACACAGACAATGTAACTCTCTAGATAATTTAACTCTCTATATAATAATTACCAATTTAACTCAACTCATCTCTGATTTTATTGCCATCAAACACCCTCTAAAGGCCTAACAAGGAGAGTAATTCTAGAATTTTCAACAAGTATGAGGCTTAAACCATTTTAGTGATTCATAACCCTTTATCTGGGTTGTCTATTGCGATAGACTTTATGGTCCATAACCCTTTATCTAGGTAGTCTTAGACTTGATGGTCCATAACCCTTCATTTGGGTGGTCCTAGTATGGACTTGATGGACAGAACTAAAACCTTTAAAAATTAACGTGATTGTAAAGGTCTGATCGCCTTCTACGAAAAAGTTTAAGGATAATTTTCTAGAGCTTTCACGTTGACCTGCGGTTCTATGTGCATGGCCTCAAATATCACACTTTTATTAAGGAATCAATAGTAATTTAAGGAGTAAATGTGTTGTGGGGGTCTCGACCATAGTTATTGAAAGTTCAAGAGGTAATTCACTCTCTCTAACAAATTTTTTGCTTCATTTCATTATGTATCAATTTGAATCATTAAGATATTGATGTTTAAGTTTGGTCTCCTAACTTTGCTTAGAAAATAGGTTGTTTTGTTTGCTATGCTAGTTATTCATGAAGGGATTGTTTGGAATAACTAACATAGCAAAAGAAAAGAAAATGAGAAATTTTTTTATTACCATTTGAAATTAATTCCAAGAATTAATTGGTTGTGATTAATTCAAAGGATTAATCTCAATTAATTCTAGAACGGTTCCTACTTTTAATTCTTCAATTATTTTTATTTAAATAATGCTCTTAGCTTTTGGAAGAGACATACAATTCTTTTCTTTCTTCTTTCTCCAAGTTCTCTCTAGATCTCCGCTTTCTAAGCTTATTTCATTGATTTCATTCCTTTCTTCGGCGACTGCACGCTTGAGTTGGAAGGTTATGCTAATCTTAAAGAACATGAGTTTGTTAAAGTTTATAACGAAAGTTTTTGCTAGCCACTTATTTGAAAAATGTTCTTAGAGATTGACAAAGGGTTCTATCGTTTAGTTGGAATCTATTTCCAAGATGCAACGTTGTAGATTTAGTATGGTAACTTAGAGTGAGGCATGAGACAAGTTTTAAACAAGGATAAAAGATCATAATTATTTATATATTAATATACTTATATGTTCCTTCCATAGAACCAACAAGGTTATTTATCCATCATAATTATTCATATAAACTTACAAGTAGTATTGTTGTCAACTTATGTCATTAGAGACTCATGCAATAAGCATAGAGTTCTACTGATTATATATTTGACGTGCAATCGACTCACCATCAGGCAATGGGGCGACATAGCAAGTCTGGCTATCAGTGCTGGGAGGATAATGGCCTCCAGAGCTAAAGATATGATCAACCAACCAACCAACAAAGGCACCTACCACAAAGGCTCCCACAATGCTGCCTATAATTGCAGTAGCCATCAAAAATAGAGAAGAAGCTTCAACGCCAGCTAAAGTTGGCAAAGCAGCTCCCACAACTTGTCCGACCATTGCCCCACCCACTGTCGCAACAGTCACCATTACATCTTTTGTTGCTGTCTGTAGAACATGTTCAGCGGTAAAGATGTCCCATACCATTATTCCTGTTGCAAGGATGAGAAACAAAATGCCTGCTACACCAGACACAATTGATATTGTGTCCGCTATCACACTTCCTCGCCCAGAAGCTACAATTATGTCGTTATACACCTACGTCCAAATCCCATGTAAAGATAACATATAGGAATTGGATATTATTGCCTACATTATTTTTAGTACCCTTTTTTTCTTTAATTCTACTCAATACATTTAAATTACAAAAATTAATGTTTTACTTCATAAAATATTTTTATAAAATATGAAAGGTACTAAATTAGTAATTTGTTTTCAATTTTTTATTAAAATATCATTAAATGTCCAATTTTCGTCACTATATTCTTTTGGTTCCAACCATTAAATTAGGGTTAGCATCTAGTGGACTTGGCAAAGAAAAATACCAAATTATATATATATATATTTATATATATGCACACCTGTGGACTCAACTTGACGTTAACCTAACTCAATGGTACAGGCTAGTTTTAAATCTTATTGAAAATACATAAGTCAAAATTAAATACTATAATGGAATAAGCATTATAGTATTTTTAATCTAAATTTTTTGTAACATGAATTGTTTATTAATTAAAATTTAATAAACAAACCGACAAACATTTTTATTTATGCTTTGAATATTTTGCATTCGATTTTTAGGAAGGATTGTTTTCGTAAGGAGATTTCTTAAGAATTGAAAACAGAAGTAAGATTAGAGAAAAGGGAAATAAGAGCAAATTACCTTACAACCTCTAATGACAACAAATTGAATCTAAATGCTCTCAGTTATAGTGTGATTATTTTAAATGGTAAAACTATTGAAATATTTTTAAGTATAGCAAAACGTCACGGTCTATCAGTGATAAACTGTGATAGACATCTATTGTCATTCACGATATATCGTGGTCTATCACTAATAGTTAGTAAAAATTTTGCTATATTTATAAATAAATTGAATTATTTTTCTTTATTTAAAAACAACCCTAATTATTACAAGAAATTTAATTACCAGAAGCTTTTCTTCATTTTCCAAATTCTTGAATAGTCCCGTAAAACCACGTTTGTTTTGGTACCTAGATGTGTCCACATTGGAAATGTTAGGAGACTTTGTTGAGATGAGCACTCTAAAAAGATTAGCTTTTTTTAATTATATTAAATGGTTATTTTTAAATATAGAAAAATAAATTAAAATATTTACAAAATTTAAATAAATTAAAATATTTACAACATTATCCAACTATCCACTAACTAATGTGAGCATTCAATATCAGAAATTCAAAGATCTAAATCATCATACCCTATCTTATATTTGTTATAACTTATAATTAAAAGAATTAAAAAAAAAAAACTATCCACTAAAGGAAAAAATTTTCAAATAGTAAAATGGTTGAAAATATTTACAAGATATTACAAAATTTTTAGAACTATTAATGATAGACGCTGATAGACATTGATAGAAGTTAAGTCACTGTCTATCGCGTCTATTATTGATAGTTCTAAAATTTTACTAAATTTTTTAAATATTTTAGTTTATTTTTCTATATTTGAAAACAACACTACACTAAATATATAAATAAAGAATGAAACTTAAAACATCTAACAATTTTCAAATGATAAAGTTTACTGTTTTTTCCCTACTAAAAATATTACTGTTTACATGCAATTAATTAAACTTTTTAAAAATAAATTGAATAAAAAAGTTTCTGTTTGATAACTATTTGGTTTTTTATTTTTAAAAACTAAGTCTATTTCCACTTGAATCGTACCTAATTAATTAGCATTATAGTAAGAAAATGTATGAATAGACAGAAAGTATGGTTGAGTAAGTTTACCTTGTGACAAGGTCTTCAAACTTAGTTCCACTGTCCTTTAGCCATTTGGAGAAATTGCGTGAAGCAGGACTCTGATGGTTTAACATGATCTGTTGCATACTCTCATTATATTGATTAGCCTCCTTGGCCAAACGAGCTACATTGGTCACATTGTTTGGGTCTAAGGTTTTTAATGCTTCGAAAATGTCTTCAGAGTGCGCACCAATCTTTGACAGATAGTTTGTTCGAAGTGCATAGTTCTTCACTGCTTGGAGCGAGATGTTAACAGCTTTTTCCACATAAGAATACAGTTCATGAGCAATCGAAGATTTAGTTTCGTCGTCTTTGAACGTTTGCTTGATGGCATCTGCATCGTCCAAAAGTTTTATGGTTGCGTGGTAATTATCTCCCACCTCCCTCATATATTTTGCTTGTTCTTGTTCGGATTGGAAAGGGAGATTGCTCACTATATCGATCTCTTTGTTTCGGATTACTCTTGCGAGCTTTTGTAGATCCTCACCTTGAAGAAGCAAAAGAGGAGCCATTGATGAGTATACACAAGACAACTCAAAGTTATTCTATTCAAATATATCTCACGATGGGAAAGACAGAGATTTTGAAGGTTTAAATAGGCCAAATCAATAGAAAAGTTAATTATTTTTGTCTTTGAAATTAAGTTTTCTTTAAAAAAAAAAGATTAAGAATTGCAACAATTTCATGCTTTTTCAAAAATAAAAGGAGTCACTAGAGAGTAGGGGTGTTCGTGAATTGGATTGGATTGAGTTGGGTTGAAGAATTTTTTAGGCCCAACCCAATTGTTCGGGTTGTAAATTTTTTCAACCCAAATAACCCTCATTTAAAAATGAACTCAACCCAATCCAACCATGAAATATTTGGATTGGATTGGTTTGGGTTATTTGGGTCGTTTATTTATTTTTTTATTTTTTATAAAAGGAAGTAGAATGTTAATATGTAAAAACTCGATTTAACCATTTTCATATATGAATTAAGATTAACAACTCAATTTCAATTTATACAATGTATAATATTTTTTCAAAGTGAAAAAAAAAAAAAAAACTTTTTAGGAGTTTTGGAAGAATAAATTATCCAAAAAACTGATAAAATTAAAAAAAACTAAAATAAATATATGTATATCTAATTGTACATAAGCAAAAAAATTACAATCTAAAGTTAATAATAAGTTCAGGTTGATTCAAGATGGTTTGGGTTATTTTAGGTTATTTTAGGTGACCTATGAACCAACTCAACCCATAAAATTTTCATTTATCTGAACCCAACCCAATACAAAAGAATTCATAACCCAACCCAAACCGAACGGGTTGGGTTGGGTTGATCGATTTTTTCGAGTCATCGTGTTTTTTTTAACACTCCTACTAGAGAGGTTGGAAGAAAATTAAACAAAATTGTCAAAATAAGTAATATTTACTATCTCGATAAAAAAATTACTATTTTTAAATATAGGAAACTGAACCATAATATTTATAAGTAATGATAAAATACCACAATTTACGTATGATACACCGCAATAGACTACTAATTTTATCTATCTATGTGATGATAGACATAGAAATGAGCTATCGCAGATAGATTGTGATATTTTACTATTACTTATAGATATTTACAGTAATTTGGTCATTTAAAATAATTTTTCATAAAAAAATCAATATTGTCATTTTGATCTTAATTTTTAATTTATTAGATTTCCAAATTTGAAAGCAAAGCATGTAGCACAAAAAAAAAAAAGTAATAAATAAATAATTATATGGTTTAGACAAAAATAATTACCATATAACTTGTGTTCGACAAACATGCATGAAAAATATTATTATTACATATAAAGTATGTAGTCCACTAACAAAATATTTTAATAAAACCAAAGATGACGAGAATCTTAGGGATAGATGTTTATTGGGAATAAAAAAAAAATAGTTATTAAAATTTCTTCCTCATAAAATCTGACAAAAGGTGTGTGAAAATAATGTTGAGTGTTTTTTTCGAATAAAGAAAAATAAATTAAATTATTTACGAATATAATAAAATGTCACTATTTAGATTGCGGTCTATCGCTCACTGATAAACGTCTATCATACTTTATCGTTGATTGATAGTGACATTTTACTATACTTAAAAATATTTTCAACAATTTTATTATTTAAAACAATTGTCCTCATATTTATTACATTAATGATTTAAAGGAAAAATAAATAAGGTTTAAATAATATTTTGATCATAACTTTTAAACCTTATTCTATTTTGGTTCTTGGACTTTAAAAAACGCTCATTTTAGTCCCTGAAGTTTTAAAAAATATTTATTTTGATCCCTATTATTAAGATTATGTTAACTTTTTAAAGATGAAATCTGTTTAAGGATGAAATTGCATTTACATGGGTTGAGCAAGATGAGGGTGAAGTAAATTATCAACAACCAACGTACAAAAATGGTGAACAATCAAATTTTGGACGCAAAATGACTTTCGACAAAATTACTTTACCACCTAATTGAAAATTGAAACCCTAGATTTTCTAGCATGGGTAACTTATTTGGTAGCCTAATTATTCAAAATATAAGTCATCTCACCATTATGTTTAAGAGTTAACAGAATCTTAATGGTAGGGACTAAAGTAGACATTTTTTTAAAATCTAGGGACTAGAATAAACACTTCTGAAAGTGTAGAGACCAAATTAGAACCAAAATAGGATTTAAACCAATAAATAAATGAACACGACGAATTTTTTCCCTTTAAAAAAAAATCAAATCAAATATGCAATAAATAATAAAAAAAATAAGGTTGTTCACATTATAAGAAATAAATCCATGTTTCAAAGACATGACTTTAAAGGTAAGCATTTAGAAGTACATGAGATTATAATTTATAGCTAATCACTTTAATTTGTTTAACTGTTTATAATTAAAACAGTTTAGAAAGAGTAAACTAGATAACAAAAAGTACTTTCACCTAACAAAAGTATCATTTTAGAATTAGAGGATCTTTAAAACTTAAGTTTGTTGGTTGTGATTAGTCTCCAAAATGAAAAGGAGAGCCATTAAGAGTCAAATACTCAATAAATTATATTTAGCATCATGAAATTGGAAGAGGATATTTTTTAAGCCTTAAATTTAGTTCAAATATACTTTTGATCTATAACATTTTATTTTAATTTCTATTTGATGCACAAATTTGAAAAAAAAAAAAATAGCACATAGAGAAAAAGTTGAAATTACAAAAAAAAGAGGATAAATTGAAAATAAAATAAATAACAAGCAAATATATGGGTTAAACTTTATTATATAATTGGCTACATCAAATATGAATTATGTTACTGACTTACTGTGCAATTCAATAACAATGTATTATATTTGGATAAAATGTACTTTACTTTGGTTATGCATATCTATAATTGATGTTAGATTTCAAAAAATACACTTTAATTTTTTATTTTTTCAAATGATTCTAAATGTTTTTTGAATTAACTTTAAATGAACAAAATGCTGATTGAATTGTTAAAATCTCACTTGATAACGATTTAGTTTTTGAATTTTTATTTTTAAAAATTAAGCCTATAAACACTACTTCCACCTTTAAATTTCTTTCTTTGAAATCTTATTTTTATTTTGGAATTTGGATTTTGAATTCAACCATTATATTTAAGAAAGATATAGTTCATGATAAGAAATATGGAGAGAAAATAAGTTGAATTTAAAAAAAATAATAAAAATAAAATAATTACCGAATGTGGATGAGATGACAAATTACTTAATTTAAGTATTTAAATTTGGTGAGATCACATCATTGGTGGTAAAGATTGTCTACGAAGAGTGAATTTTTTACTATATTATTGCTTTAATGGAAAAGAAATTAACACTAACATTATGTTCCACTCGAACAAAAAGTACATGAAAATAGTATGAAATAAGACATTTCATATTAGAATATATAAATGTATGTGGGAATGACATGACTTCAAAGGTAATACATTTGAAAAATGACATTTAGAATTTAAACCTTTTAAGTTACTTTTAATTTTCTTAATTTTAATTAATTCAAAGCTTTTAAGTTACTTTAATTTTCTTTGAGATCCTAAATAAATTTAATTTTTATTTGATAAAATTAATTTAACCTGGGGATTTTCAAAAATAGAAAATAAGGAAAACTATTTACATAAAATAACAAAATTTAAATATTCTTTGATCGAGATTGATAGAGACTGATAGAACTTTATCAGTATCTATCAATGAGAGAATCTAATAGAAATCTATCAACGATAGATGCTGATAAAAGATTGATATTCGAGGGGGGGGAGGGGGGTTGTGTATTTTTCCTAGAAAATATAGTATCTTGACATTTTAAAAACGTTAAGAATTGTAGAATATACAGGATAGCGTTGCAACGCTACGTATTTTGACGGAAAAATGAAAAACGCGTGCGCCTCAAATGACGGTGGACCTAGGGAGGAGCACTTTACTTTAAGGCGTTCCCCGTCTTTAGAAAAGAAATTCTTGGAGCCGGCGTATGAGGTGTAAAAGGACAGATGACATTACCAAGAACCAGAGATGGTGGACTGAATCTCGGCACCGCTTTGTATATTAAGTCTTGCAGGGTAGTCCTTTAGAGGTATTCTTAATGAAAGGACAACTCACCCCTCTTTACCTTTTTCGGCGTCACTTAACCATCTGTTGTATATCTCGTTCGTACATATCTTCTCTTTGTTTCTCGAGCCTATAATGAGTTACACACAGAGTTCGAAAAGGTCAAATCTTTGATGATTTCATCATACATGATTGAGTTGCAAAAACTTCAAAAATCTCACATCTAGACTGGTTAAAGAATCTCTACATTCGAAGAAGAAATATTGGAATATCAATCTCATTGATCTCATAAGTATCCTACCAAATCCCATCAATCAAATCAGTTTTTCGAGAAATACGAGACAACTAAGTCATACAAGTAAAGAGATTCATTGATAAGAAAAAGAAAAAATGTGAATGGGGTCTCAAACAATGCTTTCTGATAAAGAAAGAAAATTCTTACCAACTTAACAAAAAAAAAAAAAAAGGATTGATCAAATTCTCTTGAGTCTGACTCATAGTGCATTTATCAAAGAATGACTCTGGTTATCAAATGATTGAACAACCGGGAGTAATTTACTTACGATACTTAGTTAGCGCACGCAATGTTGCAACGCTACGGGTTTTGACAGAAAAATTGCACGCCTCTTGAACAGCGTTACAACGCTCTTTTACTAGTGTCGCAACGCTGTCATACAGATTTAAAAGAAATTCCAGCAGTTGATTTTCAGTCTATTCTTTGCAACGCATTTAGTCGATTTTTTGTGCAATACACTCGAAATCTTTTTGGTTTTTCACTTCCCTTTGATACATCTTTGTTATTCCATCAATCTTGAAGAGATTCTTCATTGAGGTAAGTAGATTTGAGACATGAACTTTCAAAGTTAAGGCTTAATCTTGATTTTCTTGTTTAGATTGGGTTTCAGTCTTGATTTTCTTGGTTTGATTAGGCTTAATCTTAATTTTCTTGTTTAGATTAGGCTTAATCTATTTTAGATTAGGTTTAATTCTTGATTTTCTTAGTTTGAGGCATGAAGTGTCAAAGTTCGGGCTTGATTTTCTTGGTTTGAGGCATGAACTTTCAAAGTTAGAGCTTGATTTTTTTGGTTTGAGGCTTGAACTTTCAAAGTTAGGGTTTAATCTCTCATGTATATTCTTGAATCTCATAATAAACTCTTGTTTCATATTGTTCATTAATGAGATTGAATTTTATAGAACTTGCCAAAGTTAGGATTGCTCTTTGCCAAAGTTAGGGCTTTAATTTTAGAGAATTTGCAAGAACTTGCCACTTTTCTTTGATTAAATGCTTGCCAAAGTTAGATATATCAATGTGTCTAATTTGTTAGGGCTTTATGAACTAAGTAATGCTTTGCCAAACTTGGATTCAATTTTGAGTTATTGGAATTAATATATGTTTAGCACATTAGAGCACGTGCACACCATGGGTTCAATTTTTTGAGCTTCGATTATACCTTGGTTCAATTTTTTTAGATGTGTTTGTCTTTGTTCTCCGATTTGCCTTGAAGTTCTCTCATTTGTCTTACTTTCTTGAGGTTGGAATGTTATAGAGCTAAAATGACAAGTTGTATGTATTGGGAACTTGTTTGTTTTCCACAACTTGTTTTTTTTATGAAGTTGATCATTGTTTATTATCTTTTCTTACTAGATTTACAATTATGGATAAATCATGGATGCACAAGAGTATATTATCCAAAGATTATGAATTGGGTGTGGAAAACTTCATAAAATTTGGATTTTCTAATACAAATAGCTCCTATATTCGTTGTCCTTGTTTGAAATGTGGGAATTGTAAAAAGCATAGTAGCAAGGATATTAGAGATCAATATGTCAATGAGATTGATGAAAGTTATAAAATTTGATTTTGGCATGGGAAAAAACTTCCTAACATATTTACGATCGAATTGTGAAGGCACGGGGATACCTACATAACATTTTATGGGTATGTTATTTATTGTGTAATATGATAATTATTTTTTTAATTTATAATTTTTATCAATTATATTTGATTTTTTGTTTGCTTAATATGTATACAATGCTAATTGTTTCTTAAATTTGATTGCATTTTTTATTTATACACCAGATGGAGCATAATACAGTGGCTGACGAAGATTTAGAGTTTGGTTACAAAGAAATAGTAGTTGTTAGGTCAAATAAAACCACTAATTAGAGAGAACGGGGAGCTACAATTATGTTTGATGTAACACGTATTAGGAGTGCAGGAGAAAAGAAGTTTGTGGAATAATTTTTTCATTGGGTCCTCTATGCATTATCATGTACCTATTATATATACATCTTAGAAATGTATGCCTACTGAGTTGAAAGATAAAATATATAGTACAATTGAGGTATAAAATATATATGTATAATTTGTTCTTCAATTGAGGCATATTACGTCCACAAAATTTTAGTTGTTGAGTAATTGACATCTAATTTTCCATCAATAGCATGAACTCCATCTTGCACCCTATGTCCCAAGCTATTTAACTAGTCTTGCCCTTGAAATGGGAGGCTTATTGAGCTCGCACTATTTAGCCAACCCTCACCTATGCAAATCTAAGGATAATCCTGAAGAAATAGGAGTTAATGGTTTGCTCCAGATTAAGATTGAGTTACCTAGATCATCTATGTGAAATAGTCACTCTTAAATAGTAAATAGCATTATAAAGTAAGAGTGACTTATTTCTCGATCTGATCTTACACAAACTCATTGCATAGGTGATAACGAGAAGAAATGCATGTTATTACATCGCTAAAGTATTAAACAGTGAGGGTCTGCATTAATGAAATATGTTAGATTGCATCCAAAAAGCATTAAGTTTATAACATTGCAGTCGCATGCATTCATCGCATAGGAACAGTTAATTTTTGTATTTTTTATGCAGAATATGCATTGATGCAAGGCAAAAAGAGCGATCACAAGAGATCAACGGACGAGCATAGCATTACCGCAAGGCTTTGCGGTGATTTATGTTCGCAAACATCTGCTCAAGAAGGATTGTCGCATAGAGCTGGCGCAACTTGGTGGGCGCATCGGGTGAAAGGCATAATTAATCACGATGGAACAGAAAGCTGATGACGGTCAAATCTGAATTAAATTGACAGCCGCTAACGATAATAAGTACATTCAGCTTTTCGGTGACAAATATTCGACGCATCAGTCGGGGAATTAAAGCCATCCCATCTGTGCAATCATAAGAGAGAAGCCACCCTTCACTCCGGAGCTTTATAAATACCAAAGACATCCTTCAGAAAAGGGGTTAACAAGTTCACCTGTTCACCGATTTAGGATTTTTAGTCGTGTTCATAGTTTTCTTTTATTTTTAAGGTGGAGCAAAGGAAGAATAGAGATGCCGAAAGATTGCTCAGGGCAAATCGAGAGAGAACCCGAAGGCATAGAAAACAGAGAGCGGGCCGACTCTCGCGAGAGCGAGATTATCTTTTGAACAAGAGTAGAATGACAGTGTAAAAGTCTGGGAAGCAAGAGATTGCTGCCAGGCTCTTTATTCTCTTCTTGCATTGTTATTTTGTACTTCAACTTTATATTTATACAATGGAAGTTTTTATTCTACATCTGTTCACTCTCTTCGCACGCATGAGTAGCTAAACTCGTCGAATGGGTTGAGAAGAACTAAGCTAACATGACCTAAGAAGTTCATTGCTTGCGATTATCTTGTGTTATGCTGTGCCAAACATCCCTTTAGAGCTACTCGTGAGAGAGTCTAAAGAAAGAACCTAAGACATGAGAGAGCTAGGTTAGAATCTAGACTCGAGAGAGCAACATCTGAACTGCATAAACAAGAGATAGGGACTTAGAGATAAGCTCTGTTTTCCGACCTGCATCGCATGCATCCTAGAGATAGGAATGATATTATGTGGTCGCCTTATTTTTGTGTGTGTCATTTTGTCATCGCATAAATAAGAATAGAGGCTTATGTGTAGGTCCTATAGACTTATCGCATATATTGCATGCGTTCTAACATTAAAAGCCGTAGCATTCGCATCGAGAGATGGTTTACTATTGTATGTGTGTTGCATGATCGCATAGCATGAAAGCATCCTAGGAAATGTTAGCCGAAACCCTTCTAAACTCGTTCACCGCATACTCATTGCATCTTCCATTTTATCAACTCTTTTTGAACTCCGCTGCATTTGTTTATTTTCATTACCGCAACAAACAAAACCAACAACTATTTGAGTTACTGGTTACCGCAAAGTTTTCCTGAAAAATTACCACCATATATTGTTTTCCCAAGTCTCTGAGTTTGACCCTGGACTTACCAGGAAACTCAGTGGGGTTTACACTTGGATTCCACTGAGAAAAATTGAGTGCTCAACGCATTTTTATCATCGCATTTCATCCATAATTCAATATCATGAAATAATGCATCAAGTTTTTGGCGTCGTTGCCAGGGACTTCGGCAAATTAGTGTGCTAACGGTGATTTTTTTCTGATTTCTTTGTAGCTCTCAATCTCTTGCAAATTATGACCTGGAGATTGAGAGAACATTTCAACGCAGACTAAGAGACAACCGCTAACAATAAGACAAAACACTAAGAATGGCGGAATAACTGAAAGAAAAGGCCGCAAACGCGAACAATATAAAGACCAACCCATCCTTCTGCGAATGACCGCATTAGAACCATTCGGGACTATGCATCGCCCAACCTCTACGATTTCTCTCCAGGAATCATGAGGCCAGCGTTAGATGGACCGAGGTTTGAAATGAAGCCGATAATGTTGCTGATGATCCATGCTGTTGGGCAGTTTGGAGAGAGGCATGGCGAAGACCCGCACGCCCACCTCCGGAGCTTCATAGAAATTTGCAACACTTTTGTGTTCCCAAATATCTCCATCGAGGAAGTTCGATTCACATTGTTCCCATTTTCCTTATGCGATCAAGCAAGAAAATGGGCATATTCTCATGAATCGGGGGAGATAACCTCGTGGGAACAAGTCGTCGAAAAGTTTATGAATAAGTATTTCCTACCAACCGAGAATGCTAAGAGAAGGAAATTAATAACAAATTTTGAACAAGAAGATGACGAATCGCTCAGCGATGCTTGGGCGAGGTTCAAGCGGCTGGTAAGAGACTGTCCACATAATGGCTTACCAGACTGCCAACAAATGGAGATTTTTTACCAAGGATTGAATCCCTCTTCGCAAACCGCTGCCAATGCGGCAGTCGCTGATGGTCTGCTAGACAAAATATATGAGGAGGCAAATAGTATACTTGATCGCATTTCCAAAAATTATGAGGATTGGCTGGAAAGCGATCAGAGATTAAGAATAAAAGATAATGACGCAAACAATGGGGCCATCGCATCCCTGCAAAATCAAATGATTGCGATGATGAGTTTGATACACGAAATTGTAATTAATAACACAAGAGTGAAGAAAGGGTAGGTCAACGCAATTGCTCAAACGACCACAAGTTGTGTCATTTGCGGAGTTGCTCATTCGATGGATCGCCCAACAAACCCGCAGTCAGTATGCTTCATAAAGAATAATCCCTATTTCGATACATATAACCTCGGGTGGAGAAACCACCCAAATTTTGCGTGGAAAAATAAACAAAAAAGCTTCCAACCAGTGGCGCAGAAAGGAGGGCCACCCGAATTTTTTCCACAAAACAACGGTCCAACGCATAGTCAAGCTAGCAGCTTGTAAACACTGCAATCTTCGTCCTTTGAGAGCTTGTTGAAGCAGTACATTGAGAAAAACGAATCAATGCTTCAGAATCAAGCAACATCCATTCGAAATCTAGGAATTCAACTAGGACAAATTGCAGGCGAGCTGAAAAATAGACCGCAAGGAGCATTGTTGAGCTCAACTGAGCTCCCTCGCAATACTTGAGGACCGGGAAGGAACAATGCTTAGCATTATCCTTGCTAAACGACAACATGACTGCAGAAGTAGAGAAGGAGCCTATTGCGGTCAACTTGAATGCGGTGACATCCGAGGACCCGTTGACTTATAATTCAGAAAAGCCCAAGAAAATGAAACCCCGAAGTTGCATCCACCCTCAAGCCTTCAGAACACGAGACAGAAGAAGTTCAGCTACTACCAGCTCCGCAAGTATTGAAAGAAAAACTAGATGATGAAGAAAAGATAGCAATAGTGGCCGCAACGCAAAATGTTATGATCCCACCAAAAATGGGCGACCCAGGAATCTTCATGATACCATGCTTCATTGGAGAGATCTACAGTGGCCAAGCACTATGTGATCTTGGGGTGAGTATAAACATAATGCCATTATCAATCTTCAAATGATTGAGTATTGATACACTCACACCCACAACAGAAACTCTCATACTTATGGACATATCCCGAATACATCCTGAAGGAGAGCTGAAAAATGTCGCAAAATCGATTGATAAATTCATCTTGCCGGCAGACTTCCTCATTTTGGATTATAAAGCGTACGAAGATGCGGCCATCATATTGGGACAACCATTCCTTTCGACCGGTCGCGCTCAAATTGATGTGCGTAAGGGGGAGATCGTAATGAACATTCATGGGGAAAAGCTCCGGATTAAGGCAGTCAAGATCCAAGTGGGAAAATAAAAGAGGGAGAAGCCACAGCGGATATGAAAAGACCAACTCGAGAATAAGCAATCCCTGAGTTACTATATAACTCAACCTCACCAGGGACGCAAACCTTTTGAATATCCTTTCTTTACATCAATACTTCATGAACTTTCAGCATCTTAATTTTTTCTATTATCGCATATCTATTTTTTTACTTTATATTCTAAAAAAAAAAGTGATCATGTTGAACAATTTTGGTAAAAGATGTTGTTTTGTTTAAAATAATTTGACCCTTTCGATGTTTTTCTTGCAACGATCGAGGCAAACGATTGCAGAGGCATTACACGAAAAAGAAACTTATCTTATTCCGTCACCGCAATCCAAAGAAGATAGATCGCCGCAAATTATGATTTCAATGATGAAACATATGCTTCTATTTTTTTTGTATATACTAGAGTCAACTTAATCTTAGAAAAGTCACCTCATGAAATATTTCTAGAAGTTAGGGGTTTGCTAGCTTTCTTTCAAACTGACCCGTTACCAAACCTCCTAAGAACATCACATTAATTCTTTCAATCTTTTAGCAATGAGGACATTGCCACATTTTAAATTTGGGGATGGGGTCTTTATTTTTGACCTTGCTATTAAAAAAAAATTGAGAATAATAACTCTATTGTCAATGCAATGGGAAAACCCATGTTGATAAGAGTTAAGTTGTGAAGGGGACTTACCCGTAGTTGGATGTTTGCATGACACATGTGGGGGCAAGCCAAAACGAAAGTAAGTCGCTGGGATCAACGCATAAATACAATGACCGCAACTCCGCTGCCAAGAAGGTATGAGTTTAGTATGAGAAAGAGCGCATTGCTCGAAGTTGGATGTCCACATGACACACGTGGGCGATCACAAGAGATCAACAGACGAGTGTAGCATTACCGTAAGGCTTTGCGGTAATTTATGTTCACAAACATATGCTCAAGAAGGATTGCCGCATAGAGCTGGTGCAACTTGGTGGGCGCATCTGGGTGAAAGGCATAATTAATCACGATGGGACAGAAAGCTGATGACAGTCAAATCCGAAGGATTAAGTCTAGAAAACCTGAGGGTTGAGTTTAGTAAAACCAGAGGGAAGTGTGGTAGAGTAAAGGTTTAAAGAGAAATCTAAGAATTAGTCAAGGTAGACTAAGAGGAATGGCAGAAGTGGCATGACCTAGCAAACAACAGGAGCTGGAACTCACAACACTACCTGAAGATCTACCGAGGAAGGTAAGTGTGAATTTAAGTTATTCTCATTTAGTATTTAAGATAGAATTGTTTATGTTGAAGATAGTTGGTTCAACATCTAGCTTAGAGATTGCTAGGTAAGGTATCGTTGAACAAACTAAGAAAGTTGATCTCAAAGTAGCACAGTGGAAGCGTGGTAATAGACAAGGTTATAAGAGGTTACGACAGTGGTTGTTGTGAAACCTTAATTTGAAGTTAGTTCGAATAAATTTCAAGGACAAAATTTTCTTAATGGGGAAGTAAATGTGAAACCCAGATTTCCATTATTCCTACTTAAGCAGGTGGCTAAGGAAATTTCTAAGTGTTGAATAGATTTTCCTTGAGTAGTTTTGAGTTAAGCTTCACTTTTGGGGAAAAACTTGGAAAATTGGCTAAGTATAAACCTATATGATGGATGCGTTGGATGCATTGGATGATGGATGCGTTAGATGCATTGGATGCATTGGAAGGGTAGTATGCATCCATACGGCTGAAGAAAGAAAGTTGAAAGTGATGTGTTGAAAGGTTGGGATGGCACGACGGTCGGCAGTGTAAAGGGCATGCGGACGCAAGGGTGTGCGAGGATGTGGGGCCAGACATGCGATGGAGGGTGCCATGCGGCCGTCCCATGCATCGATGCCAAGTGCCCATGTGTCGACGCCAGCAGCCGTGCCAAGCGCCTATTCGTCGATGCAGCCCAGCGAGCCATGTTATGTCGATGCAGCCAAGAGCCTATGCGTTGACGTGGCCAAGCGCCTATGTGTCGATGCGACCAAGCGCCTATGTGTCGATGCGGCCAAACGCCTATGTGTCGATGCGGTCGAGCGAGGCTATACGTTTGTGCCATGCGACCTTGCAATGCATTGGAGGTTGACGATGGCTTGCACGATGGATACATTGGACATAGGCTATGCGATGAGCTAGGTTGGACGCATGGTGGTTGGCTCTTGCGATGGTTAAGGCTTGTGATGACTGAGTGAGTTGGGTTGCGATGGTGCTGTGTTGAAAACCAAAGGAAACCAAAGGTTGCTATGCGTTGATTTCATACTATGCGTTGATGACCTACTATGCGTTGTTGATTACACTATGCATAGATACCCGAGGCTAGCAGTATGCAATGAGAAGGGGTGTTGGCCATCAACCTAATGAACGCATATTGAGTGGAATGGACGCATAAGAAGGATGAGCTCATATGGAGGACGTCATCAGACATGTGGCTTGTTAAGAGGAATTCTTAAGCCTTAAGTAAAAGAGGTGGATGCATAAGAAGACATGTAAAATTGAGGGCTATGCATTGGTGAAAGGAGAAGAAGAAACCTTGGCTTGCGCATGTAAGAATGCGTTGATGGTGTGAAGAAAAGACACTTGGAAATGCAGCCAAGTAGGAGGTGTCGGCCGTTGAGAAATCTTGGACGCCTATAAATAGGGTCAAGGACTTCAGATGAGAACTCAAATTCTCTTCAAATGACATAAACAAGAGTGTGTGAGGACGAATTGGGAGAAGATTATGTGTTGATGGAAGAACGTATGCGTTGGTAGCAAGACCATGCGTTGGTCAAGAAGTTCCAAGAGGGGAGATGCTGTCGGGCAGAAAAGAAAGGAAGTAGCATCAACTTGGAACGAGGAGTTCTCCTAGAATAATCATGTGTTTGATGTGATTCCAAAGCCATCTGAAAGTTAAAAGAGTCTAGTTTTCAAGGTAGGGTTTCCGGAGAAGAAGCTCCAAGGAATCTGCCTGGAAAGTGAGGACAAGTTAGAGAGGTTAAGCTGTCGGGTAAGGTGGGCCAGTCTTGATGTTTTGATGTTTCTGGCCAAACCACAAGGAGTTATGAGCTAAGATTTTATGGGTTCAAAAGGGAAACTTAAGGAACTTCGAAAAGGAAAGTTCCTAACCAACCAAGGTAGCGGAATGATGAGGAGTTCCAGGGTGCTATTAAGGTCAAGGTTTGTCACATGCCACAGTTACATTTCCTGAGAGTTTTACAGTTGTTGTTGTAAACTTTATAGTTAAGTCTTGAAGTTGTATAAATGATACATTGTTGTAATAAAATGGGCCTACTTAATCAGTTGATTTGCTAAATTTATTCATTGGTATCAGAGTTATTTCCACAAGAGTTATTAGGCAATAAGTGTCAACGAAAGGGTTGACAACTGCTGTAGTCATGCCTTTTCTCAGGCTCAGAGGGTAGCTACTCGAGAGAGAGTCTAAAGAAAGAACCTAAGACTTGAAAGAGCTAGGTCATAATCTAGACTCGAGAGAGCAAGATTTGAACTGCATAAACAAGGGATAAGGACTTAGAGATAAGCTCTGTTTGCCAACCTGCATTGCATGCATCCTAGAGATAGGAATGATATTATGTGGCTGCCTTATTTGTGTGTGTGTCATTTTGTCATCGCATAAATAAGAATAGAGGCTTATGTGTAGGTCCTATAGACTTATCGCATATATTGCATGCGTTCTAACATTAAAAACCGTAGCATGCGCATCGAGAGATGGTTTACTATTGTATGTGTGTTGCATGATCGCAAAGCATGAAAGCATCCTAGGAAATGTTAGCCGAAACCCTTCTAAACTCGTTCACTGCATACTCATTGCATCTTCCGTTTTATCAACTCTTTTTGAACTCCGCCGCATTTGTTTATTTTCATTACCGTAACAAACAAAACCAACAACTAATTGAGTTACTGTTGACTAAAATTTAATATGTTCTATAAAGCATATGGACAATGTGAATATGAATCATACAAGCTCATGTCCCTGGCAACGGCGCCATAAACTTGTTGACAATAAACATAAAGATGTTATGCTGTGTATTGTTCATGCACACTACTGATGATATTTTATGCAATACTACGTTCTAAGTGTATGTGTTGATAGTGATATCCTCGTAGTATGCGATGAAGTAGTGCGTGTCACAAGTTTTCTTGCACTGAAACCAAGTATAATTCCAACGCAAGTTTCTCAGAATGATCCGAAGTCAAACATGGGGATTGTTGTCATTAAATGCGATACATATGTGATACATGCAACCATTTATAATAATGAATAAAGAATTTTGGTTTATACAGAAATATAAATTGCGTTGAAAGTAAAAATGCGTTGATAAAGTAAATTCCTAAACTACTGTGATGCATGGTACAGGGGTCGAGGACTGGCTGTGAAGTTGTACAAAATAATCGACGAATGTGATGGCAAGTCTTATGAATGAAACAGAAAGAGAAAGAGTGGAGTAAAAACATCGCAAGTTCGTCAATCGCGTTAAAGACGCAACTAAGGTTCCACTTTCCCTTGGCGTACACCTTCTAGTGATCGGTCGCATTCCCATATGTCTATGGTGAAACAGAGATGAAACGTGATGAATGCAAGGTTGTTTCCATCTCTAGAAATACTTCTCGCTTTAGTTAACGCATTCTTCCAACCTTCTCTCGATAGGCGGAATAACATCTTCACTTCTGCTCTCACATGTGAAGATGTCGTCGAGCATGCTTTAGCTAAACTTAATTGATTCCTTGACATAGATTAACTCACTCGCTTAATTCTCGCTTTTTATCCTGGGGATTAAGAACACATCATGGAGAAAATGGATGATAAATGTATGGAAAGAGACAGAGCAATGATAACGATGACGATGATAACATTTAATTCTAAATTTAAGCATTTGATACATGTTTGTGAATCAAGGATTAAAGAAGATGAACATAGACGATGAATTAGAGAATAGAAACAAATATGGAAAGAGTGTCAACGTCTTAACATAGATCCCGATCGGAGACTTGTGCTTGTTGGCATATGGATGTGGTGGAGAGGAAAGCTTCCCTCTTAGGCTTGCTTTCCCGGTAGAATTGACCTTTTGCACAAAGTTTCAGCTTCGAGAATCGAAAGAATTTCTTGCTCGAAGACTCACCTTTCAGCCTTGTCTCGTAGTTCTCCTGGATTTACTCTGTAAAGTCTCTTCAGACCAGCTTCTCTCTCCCCGTTTCAGTATATTTTTCAGCGAATTTGAGGAAGCTATTTATAGACAAGACCTTGGCTCTTTGAATTTGTGATCCCCACTGTATAATTATAGTAATTCTTATAATGGTGTAATAAAAAATTCCTTTTTGTTCCACGATCAATCTGTCAGAATTGCACAACAAAAAGCTGTACACTTTTCAGAATCGTCTGCGAATGCGTTGCTCTTCACATCTTCGATCTATCACCGCATGCGGTGTTGTTTTTTATTACCGCATGCGGTTGAAATGCGTTGATCGCTAAAGCTTTGATCGATTTTCGCATGCGCCGTCATTGCGTTGATCATCTCTTCCTTCTTGATTGATGGGCGCATGCGATATAGATGCGTTGTACATTTTGTCTTCGAGCCATTAATGCATGCGGTGACCTATTTCCTGCAAAACAGAGACTGAAATATTCTATTTCGTCATCGCAATGGTGTTAGTGGATGCGTTTACGAAATTTCATAATTTTTGTATTTCTTAGCCAATTCTTATACTATCAACGCAACATTCCTCTCTTTTGCCGCAATATCTAAATAAAACAATATAAATAACTTGTATTTCTACAAGTTATCAATTACCGATTACCGCAAAGCTTTCCGCAAAGTTTTCCTGAAAAATTACCACTGCATATTGTTTTCTCAAGTCCCTAAGTTCGACCCTGGATGTACCAGGAAACTCAGTGGGGTTTACATTTAGATTCCACTGAGAAAACTTGAGTGCTCAACGCATTTTCATCATCACATTTCATCCATAATTCCACATCATAAAATAACGCATCAATAGGACACCCCCACTCCTAATGTCAATAAATGAACAAATCAAGATCACTTTGATTGTAGTACCTTGCAACAAATTGTAACAACTACATAGTGGACCACATCTGATATTGTTACTAGGTAAGGCACCGAACCCCATTCTATACTATAGACCGTTTTGTCTATTTACTCAAACCTGATCCATCTTTATGTCTCCACATAAAGTTCAAGTACTCATGTAATAGCCATAGATCTTAGTTTATTGGATTTAGTCTTTACAATTGCATTGTACAAATTCAATAACAACTTTATTGAATAAATGTTAAATAACACCTTTATTAATAATGGAAAATGTTTAACTTTACAAATTGTGAGTTTTAGGACGTAAACCCAACAGTCAGGTCGTCACATCAAATATTTACTGATTCATGTCTGAGACACTCATAACGTATATCTGATATACTTGGAATATCATGCTCATAAAAAGAAGCACACATGCTTAAATTCAAAATAAGTTAGTAATTAAATGTTGATTGTTGTTAGATATATTGCTCGTAATGTTAATTGATGTTAGATATACTGTTGATACATTCATGTATTACTTCAAGTATTTACTGATTGATGTCTGATACACTCATGTCTTAAACATGATATATTACTTATTGTTCATGAATTCGTGATGTGCGCTAGGAGTGTATTATAAACGAAGATGGAAGACAAAATCGATGTGAATGAAGATGAGTGGTGAATGACTTGTCTAGGTGAGAAGACTGGGTAATGCGTTACACTTTCTCGCTAATGCGTACAAGCTTTTCCTGAGTTAGATCCAAGTATAAATCTAATTCAGATTCCTGGTAAGTTTAGGGTCGAATATAGAGATTTAGACTAGACTAACGTAGACCATGCATTGCAGCAGATGTAGAAGGGTTCTAAATCAATGTTTGAAACGTTTTATCTACACTATTTTTATACATGCATACAAGAAGGCACAAGAGTTCAATGGGAATATAGGGTTTAATGAAAGAATTGTGTTAAGTAATAGGGGAATGCATTAATCCAATTAAGATGAACACGTTAGAGTGTAGGTAGGGATGAAGATGAGAGATGCTTGTTTACAATCCAAATGTATGTAGATGCATTGGGTTTCTGTTTATCTAATTATTCAACATTTCTAAATGAGAATGCCTTAAGTTCCTATTTCTAGAGTACATGCGTTGGTTACAAAAAGCAGTGAAGCACAAGTATTTTTATCTCTAAAGCTACTGTGCGTTTTGACTTAATGTGTTTCTAGCTATCCTATTCTCTCGAATGGTTTTAAATGAGATAACTTCAACCATATGATCAAAATGATTAAAGCTTTAGAAATTAAGCATGCACAAAGTCACTAATGGATTTAACACACTAGATTGTAAGTAGAGGCAAAAGTGATGGATCAAGTGCACGATTTTATAAAGAATGAAATTTTCTTTACAATAGCAACACTTAATTGCATGGGATGATAAATGGAAATAAAGTGAAAAGAAAAGAGTCAAGCCGCAAAGTTCATGTCCTCTTTGGATTGATCTTAATGTATGTACAACCAACTTGTTAAGGGAATGAAGAAGAATTCTCTCTCGAGCTTGGTCTTCAAAAGTTCTCCTTGATCAACAATGGCAATGGTTCTTTTTCTCCTGTGTTCTTCTTGCAGCAGCAAAACAACTATAGTCTAAGCTCTAAAGTGCTCTATCTATGTTATTATTCATCTCCGATTGCAAGTCATCCTATTTATAAGCATTTTCTCTTAGCAACTTGTGATATGAAAACATTAATTTCCATGCCCTGGTCAGCCGCCTGCCACTTCAGTTGCATTTCAGATGCCGACATTCAGATACCCATACTTGCAAGTGGTGAATTGACAAGAACAACACGAACCAATGTATCTTCTATGCATTGGAATCCTTCAAACATATGCCTTTTTGTTAGTTGAGCTTGCGACACTTAGTGAATTTTATTGAAATCCTGCGATGATTTATGTTAATGATGCAGTTTTATCAAAAAAATGTTTTTACAAAGGCTACTAGTGTTTATCAAAAAGAACGTTCTTAATAAAATGAAGCATATATGCTTAAATTCAACACAAGTTATTGAATGAGTGTTGATTGTCAATTTGGAATGTTGATTCATGTTAGATATATTACTAACACACTCCTGAAGGAATTTAATCTCGTATGTTTTCCAACTCCAATGTTCTATCGCCACTCCTATTTCAGACGCCATCGACAGCCATGCCAGATCCAAGCTATGCCGTCCAGTGCAATCAAGGCTATTTTTTGTGAGTTCTTGTTGGTTTCGTACATTCTCTTTGAAGTATTTTGGCTTGAATCTTGAAGACACACTATGAATTGGGTTTAATTTTATTTTTCTCTAGGCATTGGAAGGTTAAACTGGAGGTTTTAGGTTGCTGTCCAGTGGGTCAGGAACGATTCTAGTAAGTTTTTGGTGGGATACTTGAATTGTTTCCATTACCCAGTGAATGTTGCTTTGATGCCGTTATGTTTTGAAGATTGGAATAAAGTTGTAAAGTCTTGAACGTGTTGTCCAACGTTACAAGGATCGATCTTTGGAGAATTTTGGTATGTTTTGGTGAGTTTTAGCACGTTCGGCAGGTACTTGTTGAAAATTGAGTTATTAAATTTTGGATTTGATTTATGTTCTGGTTGGGTAACTAAATTAAGTTTTGGAACTAATTTTGGTTCAAGCCACAATTTCGATAAGTTAAATTGGAGACATTTGGATAGATTTGGTTAATTGGAATTAGACCCCAAAGGCTTAATTTAATTTTTGGCTCAATATTCTAGGTCTTGATTTAAGGTTGTGTTTGGATAAAGGAAGATAAGCTTATTTAAGTTTGCCTTTGGACCTAAATTATGAGACAAGTAATCCTACTTTTAGAGTTGCCTTTATGTCGGACAATAAAATTAGGATTAATTATGATGGTTCTAAGATTGTATGCATCATGATATCTGATTAGAGAGGATATGCGAGGATGTGATAAATGTGTTTGAAGTATGTTGTGTATATGAGCATGATCTATAATTTAATGAGATGTTTTAAGAGGATGAATGAGCATGAATTAATTTTATTTAATATTTTATGGGGATGTATGAGTATGATGTTATATTTCCATGATTATGGACTCTTATCTAATACATGATATTTTTTTTATTGATAGTTGCTCATTACCCGTACTCTTGTACCAACCAGAGGTTGTGCCTCCTTCGGGATTCACCAGAGGTTAGTATCTCCTTCGGGATTTACTAGAGGTTAGTGTCTCCTTCGGGATTCACTAGAGGTTGTGACTCATTTGGGATTCACCAGATAGTATCTCCTATGGGATTCATCAGATGTTAGTATCACCTTTGGGATTCATTAGAGGTTGTGATTTCTTTCGAGACATCACCAGAGGTTAAGTGATCTCCTTCGAGATTTCACTAGAAGTTTGTAGGTACATCTCACCTATGGTAGGGTGGGTTCAATTACACACTAGATGGCCATCCATGACAAGCAGAGATTTTTGCATGTCCCACTGTCATGTTGCATTTATTGGACATAAATGCTTAGCTTGGTATTTTATACTCATTCTTTATCATGTTTCTTTTTTAGATAAAGATAAGAACACATTAACGAAAGATAGGTGGAATTTATGATCGTGCCACTAGGACTAGTCAAATGCTTTTGCTCATGTCTTTCTTTCTATGTTTTCATGTTTTAAAACTTAGTCAGTTGTTGAATTTAGAGAGTTTTGAATTTTTACACTTTTAAGTTTTTTTAGATAATATTTACTGGTGATGTTTTATTTTATTTTATTTTATTAAAGGTGCCCTGTTAAATGAATTTTAGTTATTTACTTTTAATAAAATTATTTCATAGCATTGCTTTTGTTTTTGCCAATTCATGAAAAGTGTCGTTTTGAGGTGAATGCATGTGTAAAGTAATGGCTTGTATAAGTCCTAGGGAGTCCAATTGTTACAGTTGGTGTAAGAGCTCATGTTTTGGGTTCTGTAGACTGACTTATTATGTAAGTCAAAATTGTTCCTATGGCTCAGTTACGAATTCTTTGTCATTGCCAAGAATGTCTTACAAGTAAAAGTTTTCAATATGTTACGCATGAGATTTAGTTTGATCTAATGTTTTTGTAGACATGTTTTTATGATAAGGAATCTATCAAGAATTGATTTTGAGTACATTTTACGATATGACACCTAAACTCATGGTAAAAAAGAAGGTTAGAGGAGGGGTTTAGGACATCTAAGTTGGGGATCCCCAAGTCAAGGACCCTTCCATGTCGAGAGCACAAAAGAATGAAGCCAACAGGAGTTAGAATGTTCCAATAGGTTCAACCCCACCTAGTGCCCAAGTTGACGAGGAGGCAATGGCAACACGAATTGGGGAAAATTTTAATGGCAACACGAATTGGGGAAAATTTTACATCATCTTTGATAGAGAGGATATAAGAACTGGTCCACATCGGAGTGGCAGAGCAGGTAACTCAAATGAATAGGACTCAACAGGTACCAATACCACCAATTCAGGTGCAATGACCCAACCCCGGAACAAGAACGTGCAAGATTTGTCCTATGAAGCTAAGCATTTGAAGGATTTTAGAAAATTCAACCCTCGTACCTTCGACGGGTCACGGGAGAACCCTATAAGGGTAGAGATATGGTTGTCCGCCATCGAAACAATCTCCCATTATATGAAGTGTCCAGAAGACCAGAAACTATAGTGCATAGTTTTTATGTTGAGAAATAATGTAGAGATATGGTGGCGTTTAGCAAACAAGATGATTAACAGTAATGGAGGGCTAGCATCATGGGATCAATTTAAAGAGCATTTTTATGAAAAATACTACTCTACGAGTGGAAGCCTATGAGAAAGAGTTTGACAAGTTATCCTATTTTTTCCCCTGAGTTGGTGGCCATTAAGGTGGCGAGGATGAAAAGGTTCGTTCAGAGCTTGAGGAGCGGATTATGTGGTACGATGCACACTCTTGACCATAGAACCTATGCCCCAACGCTACAGGCAACCATGAGGATCGATGGTGATTCCCATGAGGGGGATGAGTACAAGAGGTCATTGAGAGTAGGGACCTCTGCAGGGCAGAAAAGAAAAACGAAGCATAAGACTTTGAGCCTTGGCAAAAGAGTCAAAGCACAGACAAAACTTCAGGACATTGAGGGTAGCATGGCTCCTAGTGTGTAATAGTTAGAGAGGATAAGTCAATATGTTCGTCTTATGGAAGACGTCACTCTGGGCTTTGTCTAGCTGATACTAGAGTTTGTTTTCGATGTGGCCAAGAAGGGCACATGTCTGTGAAGTGCCCAAAAAGAATGCATTTGATAATAAGAGCAAGCATATGAGCTCGAACCAAGGGGGTTCCAACTGTCAACAGCAATAGGGTCGTGTCTATTCAACCACTCGGCAGGAGGCCGAGAAGTCTGGCACCGTGGTGATACATACGCTCCCAATCTTGGGACACTATGCATTGGTTTTGTTTGACTCCGACTCATCTCACTCATTTATATCATTGAAATTTTGTAAAGCATGCCATGTTAGAGTTAGAACCCTTACATTATGTCCTATCAGTTTCTACTCCGTCTAGATGAATTATGTTAGTTAATGAAAAGATAAAGGCATGTCAGATTGAGATAGCAAATCATACATTAAATGTGACCTTAACAGTTTTGGACATGCGTGATTTTGATTTGATACTAGACATGGATTGGTTGGCTACTAATCATGCCTATATGGACTACTCTCAAAATGAGGTGATTTTCAAACCTCTTATGGAAGCTAGCTTTAAGTTTAAAGGGACTGGGACCGTGGTCCTGCCCAAAGTAATTTCAGCTATGAAAGTCAACAAGTTGTTTAACCAAGATACCTAAAGTTTCTTGGCCAGTATGGTTGATACTAGAGAAGTTGAGGACTCTTTGACTTCGGAGCCAATGGTAAAAGATTATCGAAATGTTTTTCCAGAGGATCTCCTGGGGTCACCGCCACATCAAGATATAGAATTTACGATTGAAGAGCAAGACACAACTTCTATCTCAAAATCTCCATGTAGAATGGCCCTAGCAGAGTTGAAGAAGCTTAAGATTCAGTTGCATGAGTTATTGAATAAGGGTTTCATACGCCCTAGTGTGTCACCTTGGGGTGCACTAGTGCTATTTGTGAAAAAGAAAGATGGATTGTTGCGTCTCTGCATTGATTATAGGGAATTGAATAAACTGGCTATAAAAAATAAGTATCAACTTCCTAGGATTATTGACTTGTCTGACCAGTTGCAAGGAGCTACAGTGTTCTCCAAGATTGACCTTCGATCAGGTTACCATCAGTTGAGGATAAAATATAGCAGTATACCCAAGACAACTTTTTGTTGTACGTATGAACATTAAAAGTTCCTCGAAACGTCGTTTGGTTTCACTAATACTCCCATAGTATTTATGGACCTGATGAATAGGGTGTTCAAGGAGTTTCTTGACACTTTTGTGATAGTTTTCATAGATGATATCTTGGTTTACTCCAACACAGAGGCAGAACACGAGAAGCATTTACGAAAATATTTGGAGACTCTAAGGTTAAATAAGTTATATGCAAAGTTTTCTAAATGTGAGTCTTGGTTGAGGTAGGTATCCTTTGTAGGACATGTGGTATCAAAAGAGGGAGTATCCATTGACCTAGCAAAGATTGAGGCAGTTACGAGTTGGCCTCGCCCAACCACAGTTAGTGAGATGCGCAGTTTCCTGGGGTTAACAAGCTATTATCGTCGATTTGTGAAGGATTTTTTTCTCATAACCACTCCCTTGACATAATTGACTAGAAAATGAGCTTCTTTTGTTTTGAGCAAGGCATGTGAGGACAGTTTTTAGAATCTTAAATAGAAGTTGGTTTCTGCATCAGTTCTTACGGTACTAGATGGATTAGGAAGTTTCATTATCTACATTTATGCCTTCAAGAAAGGATTGGAGTGTATATTGATGCAACATGGTAAGATGGTTGCTTATGCCTCTCATTAGTTTAAGAATCATGAAAGAAACTAACATACACATGACTTAAAGTTGGTAGTAGTGGTGTTTGCATTAAAATTTTTGAGACATTATTTATACGGAGAGAAGATACAGATTTTCACAGACCATAAGAGCTTCAAATACTTCTTCACACAGAAGGATAATGATTTTGAAATTCTGTATCATCCCAAGCAAGGAAAATGCAGTGGCAGATGCTCTAAGTAAAAAGATAGCCCACTCAGCAGCCCTGATTACCAAACAAACTCATCTATGCAAGGATTTTGAATAGGTTGAGATTTCAATAGCAAACTAGCAGTGAAGAAGTCACTACACAGTTGGCACAGTTGACGGTGTAACCGACCATAAGATAGAAGATTATTGGTGCACAGTAGGGCGATCCTTCGCAAGATAGAGTCAGGACAGGATGGTGAGTAACCAGTATTTTCAGACAACGGTCTGTTTTACCAAGAGCGCTTATGCGTACCCACAGATAGTGACCTTAAGAATTAATTGTTGATAAAAAGTCATAGTCCCCATTTTTGATACATCCTGGTAGTACCAAGATGTATGAAGACTTGCAACATTGTTACTGGTGGAATGACATGACAAGAGAGATAGTGAAGTTTATCAATAAGTTCTTAGTGTGTCAGCAAGTGAAAGCTCTGAGATAGAAGTCGGCAGGCTTGTTGCATCCTTGTGCGTACCAAACTGGAAGTGGGAGAATGTGTCTATGGATTTCATTGTGAGGTTGCTCCGAACAACAAAGGGCTTTATGGTGATTTGGGTTGTAGTAGACAGGCTCACTAATCTACCATATTTCATTCCAAGGAGGTCTACTTTTTCGGTGATTATGTGGTCGCAGTTATTCATGAAAAAGGTGGTGAGATTGCATGGAGCGCTAGTATCTTTTGTGTATGTCAGAGACCCTCGTTTTACATCTAGTTTTTGAAAGAGTCTCCAATTATCGTTCGGTACTCGGTTAGATTTCTGTATAGATTTTCAACCATAGACTAATGGTTAAATAGAGTGTCTGAACCAAACATTCAACCATAGACTCTCACCTGCATTTTTCAGAGTTTGCGTATAATAACAGTTATCAAGCTACCATTGACATGTCATCGTTTGAGGCTATGTATGAGAAGTGTTGCAGGTCTCCCATATGCTAGGATGAGGTTGTGAATGGAATTTTCTAGGACCAGAGTTAGTGTAGACCACAAATGCGGCAATACAGAACATCAGAGCACGTATGCACATAGCTCAGAGCAGATAGAAAAGTTATGCCAATGTTAAACGTAAAGACCTAGAAAAGTTTTAGAGTGTGTATATATATATATATATATATTGGAGCTAAAAGTTAAAAAGAAAGAAAGAAAAAAGAAAATTTAGAACCCTTTTCTCTCTCCCCACATACGAAGGTGCGAAGTGGCCGCCCTTTTTTTCTTTCTCGCATGAATGCCGGCGCCGCCACTAAAGCTCTAGTGATAGCATCAAAAATGTGCTATAATTCAATGTATTTACTATGTTTAATGTGTTTATTTAGTTTTTTTGTAGGTATCGAGCATCTTGGAGGAGAATTGGTCGTTACAGGCTGTTCGGGGTTAATTTAGAGAAATTAGGATCTAAAAAGAGCATTTAGGCTTCAGATGAGGCAAAATGACAAAAACGTCCCTAGAGACATAACGTTCAGAGCCATGGCGATAGCGCGTGGCGCTTTTTCAAGAAGCACTAGATTTTGGTGCAGCCACAAGGCACTACATACTTTGACGGACGCGCGCGCACACCAGAGCACTGCAACGCTGTCCCTAGCATCACGACGCCACCGCGACTGCTATATATAGAATTCTTCATTTTATAGAAAGGGGATCAACCTTCTAATTGGCCTCTAGTCGATTTCTCCACCTTCTCACCTCTTTCACTTGCATTTTTCTCTTATTTCTTCCTTCTTCTCATGTAATTAGTTAAGATGGAGCTCAAATTTTTTCTTCTCATCGCGTGGGAAGGTATAGAGTTTTCTCTAGTTGAAGGATATGGAAGAACTCAATGTAATTTTTGGGAGAACTTTTATATTATGATGTATATATGTTGTTTATGGATTCTCACTCTGAATTTACTAATTTCAAATTGCATTTTCATGTATTTGATTGACAATCAATACTTGTTTATGTAGTTCCATGCTTAGGTTTAACCTTGATTAAGCCAACGAATCATAAGACGCAAGAGGTTAGATTAACATGCTTAATTGTGAAGTCGACCGCTTTAGGGAATGGTTTAATCAATCTCGATGTGAAAATCATATTGAACGAGTTAACTAGATAGTGGAAGTTAATTAGTTCATCCAAGCATCTCCCTAAAGCTTAATGTGATTAGTTAATGTGTTTAGAGAAAATTCATCTTTTCATGTTAGCTAATTAGATTTTAAGGACGATTAATGAGAATTCTAATTAATTTGGCTAGGCATAAACAAGAAAAGTTAAGTCATATTATGAAAATTCAATGACCTGAATTACATTGGGTTACTCCATTCCTCTAAACTAGGAAGCCTTGATTAATTGCATTTGTATGTTTTATTTTCTACATTTTACTTTTCATGCATTTTGACTTATCCAATCCATACCAAGCCCACCCCACCTCTCCCCCCATTTTACCACTTTAACTAAAAATGAGCTTCGAGGAACTAATCTTCCTTGCTTCCCTGTAGTTCGACCCCGGACTTGCCACCCGTACTATTAGGTAGTATAAGTAGTTTCTTTGGTGATTTATAAATATTATTTGATTAACATCCTTTTGGGAGCGAAACCTAAAAGATTCGTCCGTTCAATTGGCACCATTGTTAGGGAAACCAATTAGTTTTTCTTTGTTAGTTTTTAGTTAAAGTTTCTTTTGTCTTGATTTGTTTTCTTTCTTGTGTCAGTTGAGCATGACAAGATTTCCAAATCAATCTTGGATGCCCAAAAGCGGAGTTATAGGTTTTGATGACATGGTAAGTGGCCTTGGCTGCGACATTGTCGAGTTGACTACCTTGGTTGTCCACATGACATAGTGGACTTCGTAGCAAGCAGAGCCAACAAGCCCAAGCTTGCAGTGGAGTCTAGTACCACATGGTCATTCTGGGGAGGGGTATTATGCTCATTTGGACTACAAGCCTCACCATTCGTGGTGGGAGGAGACCTTTGACCATGGATACTCAGGATGCCAGCAAAGCTTGGATAGTTGAGATTCCACATCACCCATAGTCGACTCATGTTCAGTCTTCAGGGTCAGAAAATTCTTTAAAGACTTTGGTTTTGGAGCTTTGTAACAGTACTTTTGAACTTCAGAAGGACAATCTCCATAGACAGCAGGAGTTCAAGCACTTCCAGCAGAAGAGTCTTTGCCCCGAGGCAGAGACTAAAACTTACTTGCAAAGTCTAAGTGACCTTGTTGCTCAGCTTGGAACGTCGTTTAGGAGGTTGGACGAGTCGTTGTTAGACCATTCCTTTAACTTGTCAGCTGCCTAGAAGCATGAGGTACTCCATGTCGACACTGTGGAGGAGAAGGAACCATTGTCTAGAGATTCGTCCCCAGGTACGACTTTGGAGTTTTTAGTGTATGAACTTGCTAATAGTTCTCTTCACTTTTAGCAAAAAATTCAAGCTCGGCTGCAAAGCATGGCCGACCATGTTTCCCAGCTGACCAATGCCTTGTAGAGATTAGAGAGTCTGCTAGATTAGTCCATCGTTTGTACCTCGAAGGTAGAGTTTCTGGCATAGTGCTAGTCCTCCAGTAATGATGAGGACATTACTCCATGCTTGCTAGTTTGTGAGGCTAAGGAGAACCCAGAGCCTAAACCCGACGATATTCAGGTGATAGAATTAGAGGTCGAAAGACCTTGCCCTGTTCCAACTCTTGGTATTGCGTATATTTTCAAAATTTTCTCCCCTAGTCCTCACGAGTCTATTGATTCTTTTCTTTTTTTTTTTTTGACTCTTTTGTGTCATTTTAGTCTTTCGGTTCTTTCTTTTTACCCTTTTTCCCTTATTAAAAAAACATACAAATTCGACCTGCCTAGTTCTCTTCAAAAGATAAAGAGCCTTATAGTGTTATTGGGCTATATTGACTCATCTAAAAAGGGACCAAAGAAATCAAGAATTTCTTTGTGCCTTGACAGGGGACAGGTCACATCAAGCAACTGACGTTAAAATTTTTCCTTTCTTTGGGGGAGCCAAGTGAAAAAAATTTACTGTTTTCCTTTACTACTTTCCTAGCTTAGTTTCTTTTTTCTTTTTTTTTTTTTTTTTTTTTTTTTTTTTTTTTTGTAGGTTCTTTTCCACTGCCCTAAAAGAAGAAGGAGATCAATTCATGTGAAGCCCTCATTACACCATCCCGTGTGGGTAAATGTCATTGGGAGAGGTTTTCTAGTCCCTTGACTCTTTTTATTTTTAGGCTTAGATTAAAGATACATTGGGGACAATGTATCATTTTAATTTGGGGATGGGGTATGTTGTTATAGCTTGGGTTCCTTGAGCGTTGTGCTCGGACAATGTTTGTGTGCTTGAATTGCTTACGTTCTCTCTTGCATGATTTGTTATGATGAGTAGTTGATGACGAACCCTCTTTGTGATTAGGTTTGCATGAACTTATGTTTGAAGAGCATGATCATGATTTTTAGCCCATTTAAAAAAAAATTATTATCTCTCATGCACGCCTAAGTCCTTTGTCTAACAAAATTAGTTCTTGCATGCTTAGAGTAGTATTATTGGACTTATATTTTTGTTATCACCCCGGAAGCCCTAGATGATAGGTGTTAAGTGACTAAAAGCTTAACCTAGTAATGTATTCCTAAGTTTTTGTCAAACTCTTGTTTTGTATAGTAAGAGCCAAGCATGTTGTAAAGTAAAAGAAAGTTTGTAAAAAGAAAAGCATGTTGTAACATAAAAGCAAGTTTTTATGTTATTTTTGAAGGGGATTACTCCTCTTTCTTGGGGTTACGATTAACCTAGGGCGGTTAGACATCCGTAATTTTCCTTTGAGCTAAAGTATCCCTAAGGAATGAGTAAGCTTTGACACCTTGTTAGGAGACGATGCTCGTAGTTGGATGTCTTTCACGTTACCCGTGTGGGCAAGCAAAAACAAAGGTGACATGTCTAGATAAGGTTTCCTCTTTTTTGTAAAAGTAAGAAAATGAGAAAAAGTAAATTTTTGAAAAGTGTGTCATTGCATCGCTAAGTCAAGGAAGCTTAACTCTTGTATCTTCGAGACAGAGTAGGAGAAAAAAAATTGATAGCCTTATAAAACCACTTCGGGTTGTGTAGGCTTAATTAATAGGGCTTTGGACTTACTCGTGCATTGATGCTTGATTTTATGAAATAGAAATGTGGATGATATGCATTGATGAAATTGCATTGTGCACTCAAGTTTCCCCAGCGGGATCAAAGTGTAAATTCCTCTACGATTCCTGGTAAGTCCAGGGTCGAATACAGGGACTTGTGAAAACAGATTGCGTGGGTAATTTTTATGAAAACAACCAAGTAAATAAATTGTTGGTATGTCGTTGATTGTGTTAATGAGAAAATAAACAAATGCGGTGGATTTGAGAAAAGGCAGTTGTGTAATAGATGCAATGAGTATGCGATGAATGGGTTAAGAAGATCTTTAGCTAGCGTTACGTGGGAATGCATCAGACTATGCGATCATGTTACAACCATACACAGGAAGTCATTTTCCAATGCAAATGCGATGCTCCTAAGTCTAGGACGCATGTGTTGAATGCAAAAGTGTCCATAGAGCTTATTCCTAAGTCTCTACTCTTGTCCTATGCGATGATGCAAAATGATTGAAAGCAAGGTGACCACATACAATCATATCCTATCTCTAGGATGCATGTGATGCGTTAATAATAAATAGTGCTCATTCCTAAGCTCCTATCTCTTGATTATGCGTTCTAATCTGGCTCTTTTGAGCCTAGATTCTAACCTGACCTTCCCAAGTCTAGATCCCGTCCTTAGACTACCCTCTCGAGTATCTCTAATGGACGAATGAAGCATACATAATACAAAATAATCGCAAAGAATGAAGATTACCTAGTTGTGCTTGTAAAATGCTTCTCAACCCATTCAACTGATTTAGCTACTCATGCGTAAATAACAGAGAGCGAATAAATATAGAGAAGGAAATTCCATTTTTGTAAAGGAGTATGAGTACAAAATAACAATGGAAGTTAAAGGTAGAGAGCCTGGTAGCAATTCCTTGCTGACCGAGGCTTTTACACTGAAATTTCTATTCGATTCTAAAGATGTTTCTGCTCTCGCAAGCGTTGTCCCTCTCTCTGCCCTTGAAGCTTCTGGTGCTCTCCCAAGCTTACCTGAATGATCTGCTGGCACAACCTCTTTCCTCTCATCCGCCTTAAAATGATATAAAACTAAGAACAAAGGTATGTATGAACTAAAGAATGGTGAACTGATCAACTCGTCGACCCTTTTTCTGAAGAATGCCCTTGGTATTTATAGAGCATCCATGGTGAAAGGCGGCTTCTCTCTCATGGTTGTACAGATGGGATAACTTTAATTCCTGACTGATGTGCCGAATAATTTCCAACAAAAAGCTGAATGTACTTTTTGACGTTATCGACTGTCAACTTAATTCGGATTCGACTGTCATCAGCTTTCTATCCCATCGTGATTTATTAGCCTTTCACCCAGATGCGACCACCATGTTGCCCTGACCATGTTGCGGCGATCCTTCTCGGGTTAATGTTTGCGAACACAATCATCGCAAAGCCTTGTGGTGAAGTTGCACTCGACCAAAGATTTCCTATGATCGAAATTCTTGCATTGCGTTAATGCATATTCTGCACAAAAATATAAAAATCAACTGTTCTAATGTGTTGAACGCATGCAACCGCAATATTATGAAATCGATGCTTAATGGACGCAAATTAACATATTTCATCAACGCAATCCAATATTGTTTAAGAACTTAGTACTATGATAACGTGCATTTCTGCCCGTTATCACACCCCAAAAATTAAACAATGCTTGTTCTCAAGCATAAGCTAAAGATTCCTTTAGCAAGTCAACCGCAATGTTCTTTTTCTAGATTTCTCAAGGATACTTCGTTCAAATCCTATATGCCAAAGATTCCTTAAGTCTTATTTAAGTCTCTACTTAAAATATTTCTAAGACCTAGGAACTGCAATCTTACCTTTCAAAAGGAATTTACTAAATTTCGGAACATCGCATGATTTATTTCAAAAAGAAAATTTTCTACTGGGGTGTCAAAAGATTTTATCCTTGCATAAAAATTTTCTTCATTGATAGTTTTTTTCTGACCTTGCGCTGATCCAAGTGCCTTGCCTTCGTTTTGGCTTGCCCCCACGGGTGTCATGCAGACATTCAAATACGAGCAATGCACTCTTTCTCAAACTAAACTCATACCTATTTGGTAGTGGAGTTGCGGTCATTTATTTATGCGTTGATCCTGGTGACTTACTTTCGTTTTGGCTTGCCTCCACGTGTGTCATGTGGACATCCAACTACGGGTAAGTGCCTTTCACAACTTAACTCTTATCAACATGGGTTTCCCATTGCGTTAACAGTGGAGTTGCTATTCTAAAAAAATTTTATTTTTTTTTAAAAAAATTAGCAAGGTCGAAAATAAATACCTCACCCCCCAAATTTAAAATGCGACAATGTCATTATTTCCAAAAGATTGAAATGAGTCATGCGATGTTCTTAGAATGTGGTGTAAAGAGAGTTTGAAAGAAAGCTAGCAAACCCCTAACTTCTAGAAATATTTCATGAGGTGACTATCTTAAGATTAAGTTGACTTTAGTATATACGAAAGAAATAGAAGCATATTTTTCATCATTGAAATCATACTTGGCAAAGAGACAACATGCGGTAAACTACTAAATTTATCTACGTCAAATGATTGCGGTAATCAAAGAGGATGCAGTGATAAAGCTTTTAAAACTAACATACGATGTGATAGCGCAAAATTTGAAGTAAAGATAAGGAAGAGTACACCCCCAAATTTGCGCTGTCGCCCGCATTGTGTATTGACACATCCATCTTTGCGGCGATCTCTCTTATTTAAATTGCGGTATAGAGTGAGATAATTTGCTGCTTCAAGTAACATCTCCGCAATCATGTTCTTTAATCGATGTAAACAAACAAAGAGAGGGTCAAATGATTTTAAAAAAAACAACAAGGTTTTATTTGTTTATTTATTTATAGGAATAGCAGTAAAATGCAGATAGATAAATGATGATAGAAGTAACGAAGGAATGAGAGTTCAAGAATCAATCAAAGGATATTCTGAGTTTCTCAGCTTCACGAAGGCCTTTTCTGGCTAGAAATCACCTCTGCAATATGCCTTAACTCGCTGTCCATTAAACTTAAATATTCGGCTTCCATCCTCAGTGCTCAACTCCACCGCACCATGTGAAAATATTTCTTTGATGATGAAGGGTCCAGACTAGCGTGATTTTAGTTTTCCCGGGAAGAGCCGTAGACGTGAGTTGAAGAGTAAGACCTTTTGCCCGACTTGGAGTTTTTTTACCGCATATGCGTTTGTCATGCCAGTGCTTGGTGCGCTCTTTATAAATCTTCACATTTTCATATGCGTTGATCCTCCATTCTTCTAGCTCGACCAATTGCGTTTTTCGCGTTTCTCCTGCCTTCTTCAAATTAAAGTTAAGCTTTTTTACCGCCCACAGTGCCTTATGTTTTAGCTCCAAAGGCAAATGACACGCCTTACCAAACACAAATGCATATGGGAACATACCTATGGGTGTTTTAAATGCGGTTCGGTATGCCCATAACACATCATCAAGCTTTGTTGCCCAATCTGTTCGTGAAGGCCTTACTACCTTCTCAAGTATCAGCTTAATTTCTCTATTGGACAATTCAGCCTGACCATTCATTTGCGGATGGTATGCGTTGGCCACTTTCTGGAGAATGTTGTATTTGCGCAGCAACTCCTTGATATTGTGGTTGACAAAGTGGGATCCTTCATCACTTATGATGGCATGGGAAGTGCCAAAACGAGTGAAAATATGTTTCTTCGGGAACTGGGAGACTACTGTCGCATCACTTGCGGTGCATGCTATTGCCTCTACCCACTTGGACACATAATCGACGGCTAATAAAATATAATGTTTACCATTCGAAGGAGGGAATGGTCCCATGAAATCAATCCCCCATACGTTGAATAATTCAAGCTCCAAGATAGTGTTCATTGGGATTGCTTGTTTCCATGAAATGTTACCTGTGCGTTGGCACCAATCACATTTCATTGCGTAGTCAGCCGCATCCTTGAACAATGTAGGCCAAAAGAATCCACTTTGCAAAACTTTGGTTGCGGTGCACTGCCCTCCAAAGTGCCCACCATACGGTGAGTCATGGCATTGTGATAATATGCGTTGTTGAGCAGTATTTGGTATGCATAATCGAAAAATCTGGTTTGCACCTCTTTTATATAGATTCATCTCATCCCAATAATAATGTTTGCATTCATGCTTGAGCTTCTTCTGTTGGTGATAAGTGTAATCTTCAGGAAATTGCTCACAAACCAAATAATTAACTATGTCCGCATATCAGGGCAATTCTTCTATATGGAACAGCTGCTCATCTGGGAATACGACACTCACCTCAGACTCATTGCAGTCCACCTCAGGATTTTTCAGTCCAGACAAGTGATCCATAACTTGATTCTCTATCCCCTTCCGATCAATTATTTCTATATCGAATTCTTGAAGGAGGAGAACCTATCTGATTAGTCTCGGCTTTTCGTCCTTCTTTGTCACTAAGTATTTGATCGTCGAGTGATCAATGTGGATGAGTATCTTTGTTCCCAACAGATATGCCTGAAATTTTTCCAACGCAAAAATTACTGCTAGGAGTTCTTTTTCTGTGGTGGTATAATTTGTTTTAGCAGGGTTTAATGTTTTACTCGCATATGCGATGGGATGCAAGATTGTTTTTCTCTTCTGCGCTAAAGCTGCTCTGATCGCATACCCACTTGCGTCGCACATGATTTCAAAAGAAAGTGTCCAATCCGGCGCAATCAATACGGGTGCGGTAATCAGCGTATCTTTCAAAACTCTGAATGCGTTGAGGCAGAGTTTGTCAAACTCAAATTTTCTATGAGCCTCTAACAACACATTCAGTGGTCGTACTATTTTAGAAAAGTCTTTGACAAATCGTCTGTAGAATCCAGCGTGCCCCAAGAAGCTTCATACAACGTTCATGCTAGTTGGAGGTGGAAGTTTTTCAATTGCTTCGATTTTTTCTTTGTTCACCTCCAACCCATCCCGGGAGCCCTTATGCCCCAACACTATGCCCTCCTTCACCATGAAATGACATTTTTCCTAGTTGAGCACCAGATTTGTCTCTTTGCATCTTTTCAGTATCTTCTCCAAATTGGCTAGACAGACTTCATAAGTGTTCCTATAAACAAAGAAGTCATCCATAAATATTTCCACAGACTCCTCGAGATTATCTGAAAAGATGGCCATTAGGCACCTTTGGAACGTGCTTGGCGCATTATAGAGGCCAAATGGCATGCGGCGAAAAGAAAATGTCCCATATGGGAAGGTGAATGTGGTATTTTCTTGATCTTCTGGAGCTATCATCATTTGATTGTATCCGGCATAACCATCTAGGAAGCAGTAAAAATCATTTCCAGCTAGATGGTCTAGAATTTGGTCAATGAATGGCATAGAGAAATGATCTTTCTTTGAGGCCACATTCAACCTATGGTAGTCCATGCATATGCGCCATCTAGTAATGGTCCTTTGCGGTATTAATTCGTTCCTTTCATTTGGGACTACCGTCATTCCGCCCTTCTTCGGCACACACTACATGGGGCTGACCCACGTGCTATCTGCTATGGGATAGATAATGCCCGCATCTAACCATTTGATAATCTCCTTCTTGACGACCTCCATAATCACATGGTTTAGTCTGTGTTGATGTTTAATTGTTGCTTTGTGGTCATCTTCAAGACGAATGCGGTGCATGCAGTACGCAGGCTAGTTCCTCTAATGTCAGTGAACGTCTAGCCAATTGCTCGCACGTGCTTCCTGAGAATGCACATCGATGTATTCTCCTGATCTTCGTTGAGCGTAGAGAAAATGATAACAAGCAGCTTCTCATTCTGCCCCAAAATGCGTACTTTAAATGGGTTGGTAGGGTCTTCAATTCAAGTGTTGGTGGCTCCACTAGGGAAGGTTGCATTGTTTTTCTTTGATCTGTTTATGTTGGCTCTACTTCTTGCTTTGCGATCATCTCTTCTTCCTTGTTTGTTTTTGTTGTGATCGCATTACAGGCAGCAGCGGATGCGCTGGCCTCCTCTTTTTCATTCTCTTCATCAAACTTTTCTTCTTCAATCACATTCTGGTCATCATCTGAATCATACAGGTCTTCTTCATCCGGAAACTTCATGGCACGAATTATATTAAACTTGAGCTTCTGTCCGTTGATAAAGTGATTTCCCCTTTATGCACATCAGCACGACCCGTTGATAGAAAATGTCGCCCCAGAATGATGGGCACATCTTTGTCGGCCTCGTAGTCTAAAATGATTAAGTCAGCTGGCAGGATAAATTTGTCAATGGTGATCAACACATCCTTCACCTTTCCCTCTGGATGCACCAGAGATCTGTCGGCCAGTTGGAGAGTCACTATTGTGGGCACAAGTTGCCCCACATTCAATTGTCTAAAGATTGACAGAGGCATCAAATTTAGGCTAGCTCCTATTTCACACAGCGCTTGCCCGGTGTATAGTCCTCCTATGGAGTAGGGAATAGTAAAGCTCCTAGGATCACTCATCTTCGGTGGAATTATTGATTTGGAACTTTGCGTTAACACCACCGTGGCAAATTTTCCAGCTCCCCTCTTCTTAGTTACCATATCCTTCAGAAACTTGGTGTAGGCAGGCATTTCCTCAATCACTTCACTGAAAGGAATATTAACATGTAATTGCTTTAACATAGATAAGAAGCGTTGGTACTGTACCTCTTCGTTCTTTTTCTTCCTTAGTCTCTGCGGAAAAGGGCGTAACTGAACTTTCACGGTTCCCGTTCCAGTTGGCTTTGAGGTCGACGCAACCTTCAATTCTACTGCTTCTTTTTCTCTTTCTTCTTCTTGCATCACTGCAATCTTAGGTTCAGCTGCAATGGAAGTTGTTCTACTAAGCTCCTTCTTTTCTCCCTCCACAGTCTTCCCACTGTGCAATGTCACAACCTGACATTGCTCTTTACCTGATCCCCCCGGGTTGCGTGGAAGTTTTGTTGAACATGGCAGAGCTCCTTGCGGTCTACTCTTTAGCTCACTCGTAATCTGGCCCATTTGTAATTGAAGAATGCAGATGGACGTAGCCTGACTTTGAACAATGGTTTCGTTTTTCTCTATGTATTGCTTCAACAGGCTCTCCAAGGAGGAGGATTGCGATCGTTTTGAGCTACTTGCTTGATTGCTCGTTTGACCGTTGTTGCGTGGGAAGAATCCTGGTGGCCCTTCTTTATGTGCCACAGGTTGGAAATTCTGTTGTTGATTCTTCCAAGCAAAATTGGGGTGGTTTCTCCACCTGGGGTTATAGGTATTAAAAAATGAGTTATTCTTTACAAACTATACAGATTGTGGATTTTGCGGGTAATCTTCCATTACATGCCCATCACTGCAAGTCACACACCTTGCGGTGTTTTGACTGATTGCATTGATTTGCCCAGTTTGTAGTGTTGGGTTGCTGATCACAATTCCTTGGATTAAATTCATCATTGTGGTCATTTGGTTTTGTAGTGAAGCAATAACACCATTATTTGCGTCATTGTCTTTAAGTCTTAATCTCTGGTCACTCTCTCTCCAATCCTCATTTTTTTTAGAGATGCGATCGAAGATATTCTTCGCTTCATTGTATGTTTTATCAAGCAGATCACCAGCGGCTGCCGCATTGGCAGCGGTCTGCGAAGCGGGATTCAAACCATGATAAAAAAATTTCCATCTGAAGGCAGTCTGGCAACCCATTGTGTGGACAATCCTTGACCAACCTCTTAAACCTTGCCCAAGCATCGCTGAGCGATTCGTTCATGTCCTGTTCAAAATTTGTGATAAGTTTCCTTCGTCTGGCATTCTCAATCGGTGGAAAATACTTCTTCATAAATTTCTCCACGACCTGTTCCCAAGAAGTGATCTCTCCCATCTTGAGAGAATATGCCCATTTCCTAGCCTGATCATAAAGAGAATATGGGAAGAACGTTAGTCAAACTTCTTTGGCAGAGATGTTTGGGAACACAAAAGTATTGCAGATTTCAATAAAGCTTCGGAGGTGGGCGTGCGGGTCCTCGCCACGTCTTCCTCCGAATCGACTTGCAGTTTGAATCATCTGCAGCATCACCGGCTTCATTTCGAATCGGCTTCCGTCGAGGCAGGCCTCATGATTCCTGGAGAGAAATCATAGAGGTTTGCCGATGCATAGTCCCTAATGGGCCTATTGCGATCATTTTCCAACATAATTGGATTCACCATGACATTGTTATCATTTGGTCCTCCATTTCAAGTCTACTCCGCCATCTCCTTTTTATCTAACTGTGGTTGCTGTTGGTGGTTTCTCAGTCTCCTTCTAAATGTCCTCTCAATCTCCAGGTCATAATTCGCCAGAGATTGAGAGTCTGCAAAGAATCATAAAAATTACCGTTAGCACTCTATTTTACTGAAGTCCTCAGAAACGACACCAAAAACTTGATGCTTGATTTTATGAAATGGAAATGTGGATGATATGTGTTGATGAAATTGTGTTGTGCACTCAAGTTTCCCCAGCGGAATCCAAGTGTAAATTCCTCTGAGTTTCCTGGTAAGTCCAGGGTCGAACACAGGGAATTGTGAAAACAGCTTACGTTGGTAATTTTTATGAAAACCTTAAGGTAACTGTTGACGTATCACTGATAGGTATGATTGATGATGTTCTATGCTCGAAATGATGCGATACTACTACTAGATATGCGTTAATTATGGATGTTCACGTAGTATGCCATGCGTTGTCACAAGTTTCCTTACGATGGAACCAAGTGTAATTCCATCGCAAGTTTCTCGGTGTGATCCGACAAACTCAAGGACTATTTTAGGTTATTGTGATTTGTTCATGATATAAGCGACCAGGTTTTCAATCTTTAAAAATGTGTTTGTACAGGTATATAAATTGCGATAAAATAAAGTAAAGCAGTAAAGATGCGATAATAAAATAAAATACAATAAACCTAAGCTAGATGATACAAGATACAAGCTTCATGTTACAAGATGCTGGGGTCAAGGCGACAAGTCTTATGAACAAAATAGAAAGAGAAAGATAAACAATATAAACAGTGCAAGTTCTCAATTGTGTTGAAGCTAGAAATACTGTTCCCCTATTCTCTTGGCGTACACCTTTCAGTGATCAGCCATGCTCCCACATGTCTATTGTGAAACAGAGAATAAAGTAATGAATGCAAAGTTGCTTCCATATCTAGATGTAGTACTCGCTTTAGTTAATGCATTATTTTAGATCTTTCTCGATAGATCAGAATGGCATCTTCACTTTTGCTCTCACAGGTGAAGATGCCGTCTAGCATGCCTTAGCTAAACGAATTTTATACCTTTAACGCAGATTAAGTACTTGTTTGATTCATATTAACTATTAGGGGATTGAAAAGACATCATGGAGAAAATGATTAATGGAGGAACGGAAATAGACAGAGAATGGTATATGAAAGCTATCAAAACATTTAATATATCTATTAAGCGTTTGATACATGGTGTGTGAATGAAAAGATAAAGAGAAAGTGAAATACAACGATGAAAGAGATAGAATAGATACAAACAAGTCCCAATGTCTTCGCACTGATTCGATGGAGATCTGGTTGCCGGATAGGATGGATTTGTTGGTAGGGAGAGCTTCCCTCTCAGGCTTGCTCCACCGGTAGTAGAGATCTATGCACAGAGATTTCGATCGGGTATTTGGCAGATTAGATCTGAGATTCACCTCTCGACCTTATCTCGTCTTCTTCCCAGATTTCGTGCTTTCGATCAGGTATTCAATAGATTAGATTTGAGATTCACCACTCGGCCTTATCTCTTCTTCTTCCTAGATTTCTTCACTTAAGAACTCAGCTCAGCCTTTTACCTCAACAGTTTAGCAGCACTTAGCCCCGTATCAAGTAGCATAAGTTTTCTCTGAAATCTATGGGGTATTTATAGGTATAGGTCTTTGACTCCGGCCTTGTGGTCCCCACTGATGGTTATGGTAATTCCGAAGATGGAAGGATATTATTCTTTCTGTTATGCAATCATACCGTCAATTCTGCACAACCGTTAGTTGTACACGTGTCTTAATCCTCTGCTTTTGCATTGCTCAGCTGCATCTTTCGATCGTGGATTTGCATGCGGTGTTGTTTTTATTACCGCATGCGGTTGAAAGTTAGCTCTGGATCGACTGTCGCATTGCGCCATCATTGCGGTGATCATCTCTTCATTGTTGATTGACGGGTGCAATGTGACAGAGATGCGTTTATCAGTTTCTCATGAGCCTTGAGCGCAAGCAGTGACTTGGTTTCCTGCAAAACAGAGTAAAATTCGGCTTGTCCTCCATCTTTATGGTGTTAGTGGGTGTAATTGCGATAATTTATAATTATTGTAATTCTAAGCTAATCTTCATACAACCGGTGCATATTTACTAACTTTTGGCTGCAATATCTAGATAAGGTGGCATAAATAACTTGTATTTCTACAAGTTATCACCCCCCCAAATTTAGATATATGCTTGTCCTCAAGCATATCTTCTACTAAGGCAATCATGCTCAATTCCTATCCTATATTTTTGCGACGATTAGTTGCTCCGAATGTTACACTTAGGCACATTTCTTGACATTGCACTTTCCTTCTATCCTTGTTAATTCTTAGCAAGCCCTACTTTATTCTTCTATATGACAAAATTCTGCTAAAAAATGCTTTTCCAATTTTTCAAAATAGAATGTTTTTCTCTTCTTGTCAAAACAACTCGATGTATCTATATGCGGTGGTCACAACTTTGCTCCATTTATTCACTTAGAGACTGCTAATCATGGTTACACTCTTCGTTTTGGCTTATTTCCACGGGTGTCATGCGAACATCCAACTACGGTTGTATGCCAATTCAACTTTAACTCATGACATTCAGAGGAGTTGTCTCTTGCATTCTATTATTTTTTTGTCTTTTTTTACATGTTGCGTTATTCTTGGAAACCCACCTTCGTTTTGGCTTGCTTCTACGGGTGTCATACGAACATCCAACTATGAGCAGGCTCTTTTCACAACTAAACTCTTATCAGGTTGGGACAGTTTTGAGGATTTCCCTTACGCTGACATTGGTGCTTTGTATGATTTTTTTTTTTTTTTGAATGTGAACATATTTTCTTAAATACTGCATATTCTTGATCTCATCTGCTCAGACCTTCCCCACACCCAAATTTTAAGCAAGGTCTTCATTGCATTGTTTGGAGAGATTAGACAAACACTTAGAAGAAAATTTCAAAAAGAAGGTTTGAGCAGAACTTTGAAAGATAAAAGGTAAAGTACTGCTAAACTAAGAATTGACTAAGTGCTAGTCAGAAATTACTAAGTATGGGAAATGTTTCTAAGTACAAACATATATTACATCATAGCAACGCAATGAAGGACACAAAAGTAAAAGATTGAGAACATCGCAAGTATTGACAAAGGATGATAAAGAAAAAGGCATAGGCAAAAAGTGGAGTGAATATGTACTCTGATTGTATTGAATATTAACAAAGTGCACAAATAAGTATAATTGAATGCAATATAAATTTATGCCTGTACAAGAGACAAAGAATTTGATTAACTCATAAAAAAATAAATGAATTTAAAAGAATACATAATGGTCGCATAGAAGAAAAAAAATAATATATAGGTGGATTATTGTTGAGGGGTTGGCGAGTCTGGAGGCAAATTTTGAGGTGGTGCAGGAGGCGCTTCTTCAAAATTTAAGTGCTACCAGAGATGTAGGGGCACCATTGGACCATGATGATATGCGGTGAGAAAGTTGAACTCTTGATTACGCTCCGCAATCATTATCTGGTGCATATGGACTTTATAAATTTTGCACTGCATGTTGATCAGTGCCTCTCTTGATGTGGCAGCACTGCGTTGAATATTATCAATGCGCTCCATTACTACCTCAAATTGCTGGTTGAAGAAGTTTTGTTGTTGAGAGAATAGTTGTTGTTAGGGTTCTCATTTTTGCTAACTTAGCAGCCATGGAGGTGATGGAGGGTTGTGCCTTCAATGTCTCGCCAGCATCGTTTTGGGGTTGGGTAGAGGTGCCTTCACTCAAACCATGTGGGTCATCAACTTGCGATGGTGGAATGGTGGGTTGTGGTGATGATACTGATGGTAAAGGTAGGGCTGCTGGGTAAACAGATGAGGAGGTTAGACAAGGAAGAGCTTGGTAAAATGTTCGTGAAGAGGGTAAAAGGGTTGCGCTGGTGGACTCGGAGGGTTGGAGAGCCAATGACTAAGGGAAGAGGGTCCATAGGTACTGGATCTTGCGTTGGTGACTCTAGGACCTTCTCTTTTCCCTTGTCTTCTCTTCGTCGTCTTTTTGGCCTAGGTTCTTGGGGCGCATTCAAATCGATCGCAGGCCTTTTTGCTGGCATCTCGGGGCAATGTTGTGAGTCTTTGTGGAGCAGCCTCAAGATTTTTATCTTGATGAGGCCGTGGACTTCTCGCATGGACTCCTCATCAATCCTATGCCCATAGACAGGCATAGACTTGAAACGATCCATGGGAAGAAGTACTGCCCCCAGATATGCCCCACCAATGCTTTGATCTGCCTTGCGATCAATTGCCCTACGTCAATGGGAATGCCGCGAGCAACGCAGTATGCGGCCATGACCCGATCCCTTGATACAGTTCTGTCATGCTTTGTTGGGATCAACCGCTTATTGACCAGGTAAACCCAGAGCCTTCCCTCCGAAAGCAAGGTCTTGGCCTCCAGAGTGCGGATGCCTTTGAGTGAAACCGACCACTTCATGCCTGGTTGCGTTAATATCCTCAGCGCGTCTTCCATCTGTTGCTCCATAGGATCATCAATAATTTTATTCCCTGGTGCATCAGGGTTGTAATTCATTTGATAAATTTCGTTGATGTCCCTTGCGCTAATGGATACTGTTTCTTCTTTAAAGGTCACCGCATCCCTGTTTCTATGAAGATGCTCGTCATAGAAACCCCGCACCACCTGAGGCACAATGATGGATGGGCACTGGCAGAATGTGTCCCACCTATGTTCCACAATCACGCTCATGATAAGGTCAAGTAGTGGATTCGGCGCAGGAAAGAAGCCCATCTCGATCAACATATCATCATTCTCCTTTTTCCTTGATGAACGCTTCCTGGCCGGTGCAGGTTCACTACTCTCCGCAATTGCCTTGCCTTTTTCCTTAGCCAACACAAGGCGGGCTGCTTGTCTTTCTTTCTTTTCCTGCTCCTTGCACTATTCTTCTTTCTCGCGCTCTACGAGTTCTTTTCCCTTCTTCTTGTATAAGCGCCGCTTATTGGCTTCGCGCTTTTTTCTTTTCTCTTCTTCCACTAATCTATCCTCTTCTTCTTTCTTTCTCCTCTCTTATTCTTTCTTCCTTCTCTCTTCTTCTTCTTCTTCTTCTTCTTCTCTCGTAAATTCTTCTTCAAATTGCTTAGAGGCCAGCAAAAGACGTTGTTCCTCCTCGCACTTCCATATCTCTTCAAGTCTGGCAAGCTCATTGTTGTGTTGCATTTCTTCAAACTCCAAACTTCTTCTTCTATCCCCCTCTACGATGCTGAGCTTGCCCCTCTCCATCTTTTCTTGCTTCTCCTTCTCTTTTTTTTCTTTTTCTCTCTTTCTCTTCCAATGCCAAAATTAATCTCTGAGGGTCAATTGTGGACCCTTGCAATGCATTCTTCCTGCGATGCCGCACTAGGGGGGTTCCCTCTGCTTCTTCTTCCTCATCGGTCGCAACTATTTGCGTTAGTATGGGTTGCGCCGATTCCATTAACTGTGTCGTTTCCCCCTTATCCTCCCTTACGGAGGTTGATTTTCCATTCTTCTTAGGGCTCGCAGCCCCTTTGTTTCGCTTCCTCTTCTTTTCTCAAGCGCCCCTCTTCACGTCGGTGCAATTTTCTTTATTCTTTCTCCTTTTTCCTTCTTTTTCTCTTTCTTCTTCTTTCTTCTTCTCTTTCTTCTTCTTCTTCTTCTCAGCCACTTCTGGTTGTGCCTGCCCTGCAACCTTCTTTAATGCAATGGCACAGGTCTCCAACGTAACCTCGCCTTCCTTGACCTCTTCCATCGCAATCTCTTATTCTTCTCTTTCCTTTCTCGCAATCGCTTCTTCTTCTCTTCGTGGAGGTCCGTCATAGGATTCTACGATGACAGTTGCCTCCTGAGTTTCTGGGACCAGAACATCATTCCCCGTTTCTTCTTCTTCAACCACCACTTTTTCCACCACCACTACTCCACCCTTCACTGCTCTATCCGCCACTGCTCCATCCGCCACTACGATCACATCCTCCTTCGTAGGCAGTGGTTGGTTTACAACCCCTGCCTTGGGCAGTCCACCTCTTTGCTCCAAGGTACTCAAGATGTTGCCAAACACCTTCGTATCATGCGTCTCTTCCTTTCACTTTCAGTTGAGACGGCAGATGTTGGTGTAGGCATGCTCTCGGTGCTTCTTCCTCGCTTGAACAAAGGAGGCCCAACGGCCAGAGGGTTTCTCCAGGCTCTCCCGACAAGTCTGGGGATAGTGTGGGCTTCGGCGGCAAGCCTGCAACTGGCAGCCAGGAATGATGCCTCTCGCATGGCTACTTGGTCAGGTGTGGAAGGTGAAGCTGATTGGGTGGGAGTTTGGTCAGCAATGGATACGAGCTTGGAAAGGTCTGGTAAAAACTTGAGCTATTGAGGAGAAAGAAAAGTCTGGGTGCAAGACGCTTAGGGTCTGGTTTGCCAAAGTAAGGTAAAGAGTTTCCAATGAAGAAGGAGGTCGTATTTATAGGTTGGGTCGTGGTGGGGCCCAAAGTGATTTTTATGGCGACAGACCTCGAGCAGCTCAACAGGCGCATCATTCCACCTCCCTCATTTATGGAATTTCAGATAAAGTTGTCCTTTCGTCTGCCAAGTCATAATTGGTTGGGGATACGAATCGATTGGACTCCCCCCCTCAAATTGCGAAAAGAATTTTTCTCTAATATTTTATTTTAATGGACGCAAGATAAAGATTAATGCATTGTGCTCACCAACGCAACTGCATTTTCGCAGAGGACGGGCAACAATGCATATATCCCCGCAACACACCCCTTAACCAACGCATTTCTGGAGGATACCTCAACATAGTGCATTCAGCTAAGGACGGGCAAAGGACATATACGAGCACAACACACCCCTCAACTCAATACAGTTGAGTTAGGTGAACGCAAAGCATTCCTTATTGGTTTGAGATGCGTCCATTGTTGCGTTGCATACTTGTTGTTAATTGTTTTATTATTTTTATTATTAAATTTTTTTATCAACGCAAGTGCTATAACTTGCGGCAATAAATTCTCTCTTTATTACTCAATCATTCACCATTTAAAGCTCAACGCATTAATTAGAGAAAAAGTCAAGGAATTAAAGACGAGAGAAAATTAAATGCAAAGTAATAAATGGGGAAATAAATTCATAAAGTCAAAATTAAATGAAGAATTGAAGACAAAATTCAAAATTCAATGAGACATAAATTCAATAAAGCATTAAACATAGTATTGAGATATGGACCAAAACTTGCGTTGTCATGAGTGATCACAATCCACATCTCCGTAGGTGATCAGCTTGCCTGCTCAATGTCTTAAGGACATTGCTCCTTTCCTGTAGATTCCGGGGCTTCTGAATTGCTGGGCAATGTTCCCGATGTTCGACTTCTTAGCTCAAAGGCCAATTGGCCCACTTGGATCTCCAGATTCCTTATTGAAGATGCTTGCGCTTGCATCACTGGGTCGTTTTTATCCATATATTGTTTCAGCAGCGTCTCTAACGAGCTTCTCGAGGTGTTAGATGATAATGGTTGCTGATTGTGCAGTCTTGATTGCCCTTGATTGTGGTAACAAGGCGGATTCCTTCTACTACCCCTTTGATGGTTAACTGACCCCCTTGGTTGGGATTACCTCCCCAACCGAAGTTAGGATGGCTCTTCCAGCCCGAATTATAGGTATTGTTGAAGGGGTTGTTCTGGATAGCACACACAATTAACGCAACTGATTGTGGCCACTTGAGCCGGTGCAGTAGGTTACACTGATTGTGGAGCAATGGCTCCTTGGTTGATTGTTATTGACTAGAGGATCGAGGTCACCGCGGCCATTTGCGTGTCCAACGTGGTCATTGTCTTTGCAGGGACAATGGCTGTTTCACTTTTCCTTCTCTCAGCGCCTCGGCCTCCATATCCATCGTCGATCCAGTCATCCATATTTCGCGAGATGCGGTTGAGGATGACTTTAGCCTCTGTGTATGTCTTATCCATAAAACCTCCTGTCGCGGAGGCATCAGAAAAAGCCTGCGTTGCTCTGTTCAAGCCATTATAAAACGTTTCCATCAAGACGCAATCGGGGATCTCGATATGCGGGGAGTTTTTCACCAGTCTCCTAAATTGCACCCAAGCGGTGCTTAGGGTCTTATTCTCCATCTGTTCGAAGTTTAACACATCCTTTCGTCGCCTTGCGTTGACGGCAGGTGGGAAGAACTTCTTCATGAACCGCTCTACCCGTTGATCCCATGAAGTGATTTCATTTGGCTCAAGTGAGTAGACCCACCTCTTAGCCTCGTCCTTCAAGGTGTAGGGGAACAAATACGGTTTTATATTCTCCGGGGTCACACCTAGTAAGGAAAAATTGCCACACATCTCGACAAAGCTGGTCAGATGGGTGTGTGGGTCTTCACCTTGCAGACCCCCAAACTGCCCGACGTTTTGAATCATCTGCAGCATGAACGGCTTAATCTCGAAATGTGCATTCTCTTCCACAGTCGACCTCGAGATTCTAGGCAAAAAATCATACGAATTGGGTGCCGCATAATTACGCATTGGGATGTTGCGATCAGCCGCCAGGAAAACAGGATTCTGAGTCGGTCGAACATCCCCTTGGTTTGCAACCGATATCGCATTATCATTGTTTTCCGCCATGCTGGCTATTATATTTCGCCAAATTCGATTCTGACGTTCCCTTGCACGAAAAGTACGCTCGATCTCAGGGTCAACTTTGAATTCTGGTTCAGCATCAGGACTCATAAACTGTCAGACTGCTCTCCACGTTGAACAGCTAGTACAATGAGATCTGTCCTACAAAATATCAAAAACACACTCAAACGTAAACCGTTAACTAGTCCCCGACAACGGAGCCATAAACTTGTTGACGAATCGCTGATAGGTATGATTGATGATGTTCTATGCTTGAAATGATGCGATGCTACTGCTAGATATGCATTAATTATGGATGTTCATGTAGTATTCCACGCGTTCTCACAAGTTTCCTTACAACGGAACCAAGTGTAATTCCACCGCAAGTTTCTCAGTGTGATCTGAGGTCGAACTCGAGGACTGTTTTAGGTTATTGTGATATGTTCATGATATATGCGACCAGGTTTTCAATCTTTAAAAATGTGTTTGTACAGGTATTTAAATTGCGGTAATAAAATAAAATACAATAAACCTAATCTAGATGATACAAGATACAGGCTTCATGTTACAAGATACTGGGGTCAAGGCTGGCTGTGAAAGTTATGCAAAGACGTGAAATGCGGCGGCAAGTCTTATGAACAGAATAGAAAGAGAGAAAAATAATATAAATAGGGCAAGTTCTCAATTGCGTTGAAGCTAGAAATACTGTTCCGCTCTTCTCTTGGCATACACCTTTTAATGATTGGCCACGCTCCCACATGTTTGTGGTGAAATAGAGAATTAAGTAACCAACGCAAGGTTGCTTCCATGTATGGAAGTACTACTCGCTTAAGTTAACGCATTCTTCTAACCCTCTCTCGATAGATCAGAATGGCATCTTCACTTCTACTTTCACAGGTGAAGATGCCGTCTAGCATGCCTTAGCTAAACACAGATTAAGTACTTGTTTGATTCATATTAACTATCAGGGGATTGAAAAGACATCATGGAGAAAATGATTAATGGAGGAATGGAAATAGACAGAGAATGGTATATGAAAGCTATCGAAACATTTAATATATCTATTAAGTGTTTGATACATGGTGTGTGAATGAAAAGATGAAGAGAAAGTGAAATACAATGATGAAAGAGATAGAATAGATACAAACAAGTCCCAATGTCTTGGCACTTATTCGATGGAGATCTAGTTGCCGGATAGGATGGATTTGATGGTAGGGAGAGCTTCCCTCTCAGGCTTGCTCCACCAGTAGCAGATATCTATGCACAGAGCTTCCGATCGAGTATTCGGCAGATTAGATCTGAGATTCATCTCTCGGCCTTATCTCGTCTTCTTCCCGGATTTCTTCACTTAAGAACTCAACTCAGCCTTTTCTCTCAACGGTTTAGCAGCACTTAGCCCCGTATCAAGTAGCATAAGTTTTCTCTGAAATCTATGGGGTATTTATAGGTGTAGTTCTTTGACTCCGACCTTGTGGTCCCCACTGATGGTTATGGTAATTCCGAAGATGGAGGGATATTATTCTTTCTGTTATGCAATCAGACCGTCAATTCTGCACAACCGTTAGTTGTACACGTGTCTTAATCCTCCGCTTTTGCGTTGCTTAGCTGCATCTTTCGATCGTGGATTTGCATGCGATGTTGTTTTTATTACCGCATGCGGTTGAAAGTTAGCTCTGGATCGACTGTCGCATTGCGCCATCATTGCGGTGATCATCTCTTCATTGTTGATTGACGGGTGCAATGTGACAGAGATGCGTTTATCAGTTTCTCGTGAGCCTTGAGCGCAAGCAGTGACTTGGTTTCCTGCAAAACAGAGTAAAATTCGGCTTGTCCTCCATCTTTATGGTGTTAGTGGGTGTAATTGCGATAATTTATAATTATTGTAATTCTAAGCTAATCATCATACAATCGACCATATTTACTAACTTTTGGCTGCAATATCTAGATAAGGTGGCATAAATAACTTGTATCTCTACAAGTTATCAGTAACTAAGTAAATAAATTGTTGGTTTGTTGTTGATTGCGTTAATGAGAAAATAAAAAAATGCGGCGGATTTGAGAAAAGGCATTTGTGTGATAGATGCAATGAGTATGCGATGAACGGTTGAGAAGATCTTTAGCTAGCGTTTCGTGGGAATGCGTTAGACTATGTGATCATGTTACAACCATACATAGGAAGTCATTTTTCAATGCAAATGCGATGCTCCTAAGTCCAGGACGCGTGTGTTGAATGCAAAAGTGTCCATAGAGCTTATGCCTAAGTCTCTACTCTTGTCCTATGTGATGATGCAAAATGCATGAAAGCAAGGTGACCGCATACAATCATATCCTATCTCTAGGATGCATGCGATGCGTTAATAACAAATAGTGCTCATTCCTAAGCTCCTATTTCTTGATTATGCGTTCTAATCTGGCTCTTCCCAGCCTAGATTCTAACCTGACCTTCCCAAGTCTAGATCCTGTCCGTAGACTACCCTCTTGAGTATCTCTAATGGATGAATGAAGCATATATAATACAAGATAATCGCAAAGAATGAAGATTCCTTGGTTGTGCTAGCTAAATGCTTCTCAACCCATTCAACTGATTTAGCTACTCATGCGTAAATAACAGAGAGCGAACAGATATAGAGAAGGAATTCCATTTTTATAAACGAGTTTAAGTACAAAATAACAATGGAAGTTAAAGGTAGAGAACATTGTAGCAATTTCTTGCTGACCGAGGCTTTTACACTGAAATCTTTATTTGGTTCTAAAGATGTTCCTTCTTCCGCAGCCGCTGGCCCTCTCTCTGCCCTTGAAGCTTTTGGCGCTCTCCCATGCTTACCGGAACGATCTGCCGGCACAACCTCCTTCCTCGTGTCCACCTTAAAATGAAAGAAAACTAAGAACAAAGACGTACGTATGAACTAAAGAATGGTGAACTGATCAACTCGTTAACCCCTTTTCTGAAGAATGCCCTTGGTATTTATAGAGCATCCATGGTGAAAGGCGGCTTCTCTCTCATGGTTGTACAGATGGGACGACTTTAATACCTGACTGATGCGCCGAATAATTGTCACCGAAAAGCTGAATGTACTTTGAGATCATTATCGGTTGTTAACTTAATTCGGATTCGACTGTCATCAGCTTTCTATCCCATCGCAATTTATTAGCCTTTCACCCAAATGCGCCCACCATGTTGTGCTGACCAAGTTGTGGTGATCCTTCTCGGGCGAATGTTTGCGAACACAATCATTGTAAAGCTTTGCGGTGAAGTTGCGCTCGACCAAAGATTTCCTATGATCGCAATTCTTGCATTGCGTCAACGCATATTCTGCACAAAAATACAAAAATCTACTGTTCTAATGCGTTGAATGCATGCGACCGCAATAATATGAAATTGATGCTTAATGGACGTAAATTAACATATTTCATCAACACAATCCAACATTGTTTAAGAACCTAGCACTATGATAACGTGCATTTCTGCCCGTTATCATGTATGAATAGCGAAGAATCATTTTTAAACTATGCTTTATTGATTGATTGTAGTCAGATTTCATTTTTTATTGCCAATCTTATCTTAAGAGACTGTTGAGACTAGAGTAACAACCCTTGTGATTGAGCAAGTATATTTTGTGTGAATGTATGATTCTACCTTGCTCGAGGACGATCAAGAATTAAGTTGGGGGTGTTTCATAGCATCAGAAATGTACTATCTTCCTCTTCATAATTAAGGTCGTTGCTATGTTTAATGTGTTTATTTAGTATTTTTAAAGGTATCAAGTTGGAGGTAGAATTGGTCGTTACGGGTTCTTTACGGTTAATTTGGAGCAATTAGGAGCTAAAAAGAGCATATGAGCTTTAAATAAGGCAAAATGACGAAAATACCCCTAGAGGCGCAATGCTTTTCCAGAAGCACCAGATTTTGGTGTAGCATCGCGACATTGTCCTATAATGTTGTGGTGTTATGTACTTTGACAGACGCCCGTGCACGCTAAAGTGTCGTGATGCCATCCCTATCGCTGTGGAGCCACCGTGACTACTATACAAAGAATTCTTCGTTTTTGGATCAACCTTCTAATCGGCCTTCAGCCGATTTCTCTGCCTTTTTACCCTTTTCACTTGCATTTTTCTCTAATTTCTTCCTTTTTCTCATGTAAGTAGTTGATATGCAGCCCAAATTTTATCTTCTTCATCCCATGGGAAGGTAAGTCCTAGGGTTTTCTCTAGCTTAGGCATTTGGAAGAACTCACATTAATTTTTGGGAGAACTTTTATATTATGATGTATATATCTTGTTTATGGATTCTCACTTTGAACTTACTGATTGCGAACTGCAGTTTCATGTATTTGATTGAAAACCAATACTTGTTTATGTAGTTCCATGCTTAGTTTAATCTTGATTAAGGCAATGAACCATGAGAAGCAAGAGATTAGATTAACTTGCTTAATTGTGAAGTTCAACCGCATTAGGTAATGCTTTAATAAATCTCAATGTGAAAATCATATTTTTACGAGTTAACTAGATGGTGGAAGTTAATTAGTTCATCCCAGCGTCTCCCTAAAGCTTAATGCAATTAGGTAATGTGTTTAAAGTAGATGCATTTTCTCATGTTAGCTAATTAGATTTTAAGGATGTTTAATGAGAATTCTAATTAATTTGGTTAGGCATAGGCAAGAAAAGTTAAGTCATATTATGAAAATTCGATGACCTGAATTACATTGGGCAACTCCATTTCTCTAGACTAGGAAATCTTTATTAATTGCATTTCTATATTTTATTTTCTTGTATCTTACTATTCATGCACTTCGACTTGTACAATCCGTACCAACGCCCCCCCCCCCCTCCATTTTACCACCTTAACTAAAAATGAGTTTCGAGGAACTAATCTTCCCTATGGTTCGATCTCAGAATTTTCGCTTGTATTACTAGTTAGTATAAGTAGTTTTTTTTTTGGTGATTTATAAATATTATTTGATTGGCGGTCTTTTGGGAGAGACCAAAAAGATTTGTCCGTCACCTAGCTGCAAGATCCGTCTGACACTGTCAGCTTCTTCATCGCTCGTCGCCGTTCGTCTCTTCGTTACCGACAGTCGGAGGAGTCACCACCATCACTCATATGGTTCGATCAATCGCGTGTCGTCCCCATGCATAGATCTGTTGCTCACCTTCTTTCCAACTCTACTGCTCGATTATTGCTCCTATTCAAGATGCCACTGCATCCACGCCAGATCCGAGTCATGCCGTCCAATGCAATCAAGGCTCTTTTTGGTGAGTTCTTGTTGGTTTTAGACATTCTCTTTGAAGGGTTTTCACTTAAATCTTGAACATCCACTATGAATTGGGTTTAATTCTGTTTTCCTCTTGGTATTGGAAGATTAAATTGGAGTTTTTGGGAGGCTTTGGGCTACTATCCAGTGGGTCAAGAACGATTCCAATATGTTTTTGGTGGGATACTTGAATTGTTTCCATTATCCATTAAATTTGGTTTCGAATCTTTGATGTCGTTATATTTTGAAAACTGGAACGAAGTTTAAAGCTTGGGAACGTGTTATCCAACATTACAAGGATCTATTTTTGGAGGATTTAGGTAAATTTTGGTGAGTTTTAGCACCGGTCTCTTTTGAATTAAGAGTAGTTGTTGAAAATTATGTTATTAAATATTGGATTTGATTTTTGTTGAGATTGGCCAATTGAATTGAGTTATGAAACTAATTTTTGACCAAGCCATAATTTCGGTAAGTTAAATTGGAGACATTTGGATAAATTTGATTAATTGGAATTAAACCCTAAAGGTTTAATTTAATTTTTGGCTTAATGATTCTAGGTCTTTATTCAAGGTTTGTTTGGTAAAAGGAAGATAAGCTTATTTGAGTTTGCCTTTGGGCCTAAAATCCGAGGTAAGTAATCTTACTACTAAAACCTCCTTCATGTCGAGCGATAAAATTAGGATTAATTAGGATGGTTCTAAGAATCTATAAATAACAATGCCTGATTAGAGAGGATATACAAGCATGTGATAAATGTGTTTGAATTATGTTTTGTGTATGAGCATGATCTAGAATTTTCTGAAATGTATAAGTATGATGTTACATTTTCATGATTGTGGAACTCTGATTTAATACATGATATCTATGTTAATGATAGTTACCCACTACGTGTAGTCTTATACTCACCAGAGGTTGTGACTCCTTTAAGATTCACTAGAGATTATTGTCTCCTTCGAAATTCATCAAAGGTTAGTGTCTCCTTTGGGATTCACTAGAGGTTGTGATTTCCTTCGTGACTTCACTAGAGGTTAGTGATTTCTTTAAGGATTTCATCAGAAGTTTGTGGGTACATCTCACCAACGGTAGGACGAGTTCAATTATCCACTAGATGGCCATCCATGACAAATAAAGGTTTCTGCATGTACCACTAGAATGTTGCATTTATTGGACATACATGCTTAGTCTGAACCCGAGAGTGAGGCTACTACTAGGTATTTTATTCTCATTCATGTTCATATTTCTTTTTCATGTAAAGGTAAGAACACATCGGTGAATGATAGGCAGAATCCCTGATCGTGCCACTGGGTCCAGTCAAATTCATGTTTTAAAGCTTAGTCAATTGTTGAATTTAGGGAGTTTTAAGTTTTTACACTTTTGGCTGGTTTAAATAATATTTGCTAGTGATGTTTTGTTTTATTTTATTTATTAAGGGTACCGTGTTAAATGAACTTCGGTTACTTACTTTTGATAAAAGTTAATTATTTCATAGCATTTATTTGGTTTTTGCGAATTCATGTAAAGTATCGTTTTGAGGTGAATGCATGTAAAGTAATGGCCAAGTATAAGTTCTATGGAGTCGGGTCGTTTCAACTGGACCCCAAAAGGATTAATTTACTCTTTATAAGACCATTGACTGAAGAGATTTGATAGAATTACGATAGGTAACCCGAACTCAGTCCCGATTGAGTTATGAACTTCTGTCCATAAGGCAGTTCTTTGATTTGTAAAGGTTAGAGTGTGTCGAGTCTTCGACTCAATAAGCCTACCATTTTGGAGATTTGTCCAAGTAGGGATCTGAAAACACAACTACATAGGATGGACTTCACTTTTTCCCATCTTTACGGTAAGTAGATGAATTATTCTTTTAAGTGCTGACTCCAGGCCTTGAACAACGTGGCCCCTCCCTCTCATTGACCCGAGAGGGTTTTATTTATGATAAGACTATAAATAAGTCATTCATTACAGGATCAGTGGGACTTAAGGAGTAAGAGGTAATTATAAGGGTAAAACGGTAATTTGTCCCAGCTATATTTATGAGCAATTCGTGAAGACTTGACTTAGTGATAATTGGTTACATATATGGGAACAAAAATATATATACAGTGCGAAGAGTGTAGTAGTGGGTCTTTAGTGGAGAGACCTACAGTTAATGAATATTGATTAATTTAATTAAAGAGTTTAATTAATTAATCTCTATCCTTGGAGCTTCTAATTTATAGCTTCATTAGGTTCTCCTACTAGCTCACCAAGGATAAAAAAAAAAAGGAATATTTTAGTTTTGGAAGAATTTAAATTGTTCAAATTATAAGGGAATTTAAATTAATTGTATATGATACAATTAAGTTAATGTATATAGATACATTATATTATAAAATTAATTTTGAATGAGTTATCTCCCTCCTCATGAAAAATACACAAGTGTTTGTATTATTGTTAGGTCTTTAAAGGATGTATATTTTCTATGTTATTTCCCCCAAAATAGTGTTGCTTATTTGCTTTACATTCTAATTTTGTAGGTACTGGTCCCCGAGGCATTTATGAGTCATTAAGAGAAAACTGTGCCGAAAGGATAAAAATGACCAATAAAATAAACAAATATAAGAGAATGGAGTAATTATGAAAATGCCATCGAGTATCATCGAGTATCATTGAGTAAAAGGTCATCGAGTAATGCATCGAGTAAATGTTAATGAATGCTATCGAGTAATCAAGCATTGAGTAATCGAATAAATTTTCATCGAGTAAATACCCAGTATGCCATCGAGTATAATCAAGCATGTAGTAATCAAACATCGAGTTTGTCCTAGAATACTATCGAGTATAATCGAGCATCAAACATGATTACGGACAGAAATGCATGTTATTACAATGCTAAGTTATTAAACAATGAAAGTTAGCATTGATAAAATATGTAAGATTGCGTCCAAAAAGCATCAAGTTCATGATATTATGGCCGCATGCATTGATTGCATGAAAACAGTTAACTTTTGTATTTCTATGCAGAATATGCGTTGATGCAAGGTGAAAGATCGAGCACAACGTTACCGCAAGAAATCAATGGTCGAGCACAACGTTACCGCAAGGCTTCGCAGTGATTTATGCTCGTAAACATCTGCTCAAGAACAGAGTCGGTGAAACTTGGTCAGTGCATCTGGGTAAAAAGCATAATAAATCACGATGGGACAAAGAGCTGATAACGGTCGAGTCCAAATTAAGTTGACAAACCGCTAACGAACTACTGTAGCAAGTACACTCAACTTTTCGGTGACAAATATTCGGCGCATTAGACAGAGAATTAATGGCATCCACACACAATCATAAGAGAGAAACAATCTTTCACCTCGAAGCTCTATAAATATCGAAGGAAACCTTCAGTAAAGGAGTTCAGACAATTAGAGAATTTTCCCTTAGATAGAATAGCCTTGTTCATAGTTTTCCTTTTTATTTAGAAGGTGGAGCAAGAGAAGGGAAGAGACACCGAAAGATCATTGAGGGCAACTCGAGAGAGAACCCATAGGCGTGGAAAAGCAGAGAGCGGGCCGACTCTCGCAGAGTGAGACTATCTTTTGAATAGAGTAGAAAAGACAGTATAAAAGCCTTGGGAAGCAAGAGATTGCTACCATGCTCTTTATTCTCATCTTGCATTGTTATTTTGTATTTCAACTCTATATCTATACAATGGAACTTCTTTATCTACATCTGTTCACTCTCTTAAGAGCACACATGAGTAGCTCAATTTATTGAATTGGTTGAGAAGAACTAAGCTAACATGACCTAGGACCTTCATTGCATGCGATTATCTTGTTTTATGTTGTGCCCAACACCCCTTTAGAGCTACTCGAGAGAGAGTCTGAAGAAAGAACCTAAGACTTGAGAGAGCTAGGTTAGAATCTAGACTCGAGAGAGCAAGATTAGATCTGCATAAGCAAGAGATAGGGACTTAGAGATAAGCTCTATTTGCCAACATGTATCACATGTACCCTAGAGATAGGATATGATAGTATGTGGTCGCCTTATTTGTGTGTGTGTCATGTTGTCATCGCATAAATAAGAATAGAGGCTTATGTGTAGGTCCTATAGACTCATCACATATATCGCATGCGTATTAGTATTAGAAGCTGTAGCTGTGAAACCCGGATCTCCATTTTCCTACTTAAGTAAGTGATTAAGGGGTAATTAGGAGGAAATTAAATCATATGTTATGTAAATAATCTAATAATTTTACAATTGTCATAATAACTGTAATAATTGTCACATTCTGTGGATCAACAATTAGTAAAAGTGAATGTAAACTATAATGGTTAGGTATTATAGTTATGATAACCATATTTGATCCTGGAATACGAGTAGAGAGGACCGTAAAAGGATAAAAAGAAGAGAAAACCTTGAAGACTTAAATCCTGAACAGTGAATAAAGGATTGAAGAACCGAGGAAAATATAGAAAATTATTTGGGAAAATTTGTGTGGAAGTTACACGGAGATAAACCATATTCACAGTAGCTAACGCGATTGGAGAGAAAATGGGAGAAGAAATGGGAGAGAGCGAGAGCGAGCGCAACGAGAGTGGAGGCAGCGAGATTGATTTGAGCGAGAGAATGGGAGAGAGTGAGATTGGCTGAGCGAGAGACTGAGAGAGAGCGAAGTTGGAGAGAAAGGGTGGAGAGAAAGAAGGAGAGAGCAACGCTGGCGAGATTGGAAAGAGCGATGCTGGTGAGATTGAAGAGAGTGAGATCCTTAGTGAGAAACCTAGAGAGAGCGACACGGCTGAGATCCAAGCTAGCAAGAAGGTTGGAGAGAGCGAGATCCTTCGCGAGAAACATGGAAAGAGCGACAGTACCGAGAGCCAAATGAGCGAGAAGGCTGGAAAAAGTGAGATCCTTAGCGAGAGTTTGAGCGAGAAAGTTGGAGAGATCGAGAGCAGCCTGAATGCCTCATTTGAAAGTCACACCCACACGATCGAAGGAAACCGGCTGTGCATCGAACGGCCGGGCATTTATGTATTGAATTTGGCCACAATCTTATAGATTATGCATTGAAAACCCTAAATTGAATACAAACAAAGCTTGAAGACATAAGGGCAGACGTCAATTAAAATTGAGGTGTCTGATTAAGAGGAATTCTTAAACCCTAAGAAATTGTGTTGGATGCATTTGGGAAGAACACATTTTACCAAGGTGAAGTCAGCTTACGTTGATAAAGGGAGGATTAAACATTTGGCCATGCAGCCAAGTAGGTGGTGTCAATACCATAAGAGGTTTGGACGCCTATAAATAGAGCCGTTGGGATTTCAGTTTCAAATCACAAATCATAAAATTTGTAAAAAGAGGGGGAGAGTAGAGTGCATTGGACAGTGAAGGTAAAAGAGAATGCATCAACTTGAGCATTTGATGTAATTCCAAAGCCATCTAAAAGACAAGAGAGTCTAGTATTCATGGTGAGGCTGCCAGAGAAGAAGCTCCAAGGAATTGGGCTGGAGAATGAGGAAAAGACAGAGGGGTCGAGCTATCGGGTAAGTTGGGCCAGTCTTGATGTTTGGATGATTCCAGCTAAACCATGAAGAGTTATGAGCTACGATTTTATGGTAAGCTGCTTGAGACATTTTAGAATAGCTTTGTAGAAGGAAGTATCTTAAAATAAGGTTTAGAACTATGAGTAATCTAAGCTGTAAGTTGGATCTAGATTCTATGGGTAAAAAGGGAGCCCGAGGTAGAAAAGGGGAACTATTAGAAAGGCTTCTAAGCAATTAAGGTGAGTGTTATAGTTTTGATAGTTAACATATGTTGTGAGTGTTATAGTTTTGATAGTTAACATATGTTGTGAATGTTATAGTTTTGATAGTTAACATATGTTGTGAGTGTTATAGTTTTGATAGTTAACATATGTTGTGAGTGTTATAGCTTTAGAGTTAACATATGTTGTGAGTGTTATAGTTTTGATAGTTAACATATGTTGTGAGTGTTATAGCTTTAGAGTTAACATATGTTGTGAGTGTTATAGCTTTATAGTTAACATATGTTGTGAGTGTGACATTGCTTTTAGTAACTCAGTAGATGTTGTGCGTATTATGTTGCATGAGAAAATACCATCCCTGCTAGCATGATAATTTTGCTAGGTTAGTATGCGTGGGAAATGTTATGTCACTCCAGAGCATCGTTTGTTAGCATGATAGTTGGGTAAAGTCAGTATATTTGGTGAGTAGTACGTGCTTTGTTAGTCAGAAAGTACAGTGAGTAGCTTGATGTACTGTGGGTGTTATACTTCTTTGTTAGCACTGCGTCTTTGATAAATCTGTACGTAATGTGAATATTATAGTTGTATAACTTAAACCTCACAGTCTTGAGATGTTAGAATTTTCCATCCTATGAATTATAGGGTTTGCCGTCATCTCTCGCAAGCATTACAGTAGAGTCCATTGTGAATATTTACTTAAGTTAAAAGAGAAGTGCATCATAAATACTGTAAAGCCATGATATTCTTTGTGTGTGACTATGGAAACTACGATTATGGCTGGGATGTGGTTAGCATGCTTAAGAAAAGGTGCTTGGCGGGAAAATTGGTCGGCTTCAGTCAGTGGGAAATTATAGTCGGTGACGATCAGCGGGAAATATGGTCAAGTACCTAAGCATGACTAGCAGGATAAATAAAATGGTTGATGTGCACATTGGCGGGAATTTGGGTCATAGGAAGGTTTCCATAGATGATTGTATTGATTGATGATTTGATATGCATGCCACGTGTAGCATTTTGGAATAAAGGTTAATCATTGCATGAATAAATCCATGATCATGCATGGGTACACTGTGATTATTATTATGTGATTGATTTCCCAAAAATGATGATTTTCAAAATGATTTCCATCTTTAAAAGAACCACTCACTGGGCTTAGTAGCTCACACTCTTCAAAATGTTTTCTTAATCCCCCCCAGGTAGCAGAAGATGAGGAGTTCCAGGGTGCTGCTAAGGTCAAGATCTGCCACGGCAATTACACTTCCGGAGAGTTTCTACGGTTGTCATTGTAAACTTTGTTGTTAAATCCTTAAGTTGTATAAATGTTATATCACTGTCATAATAAAATATGGGCCTACTTAATCTGTTATAGTTTATCTCCTTGACTTAATCATTCCGCTGTGTATAAGTTATAGTATGGTATCAGAGTTATTCCGCAAGAATCATTAGGCAGTAAGTGTCAGCTCAAGGGTTGATAACTGCTACGGTCACATCCCTCTTCCAAGTTGAGAAGGTGGTCTGGGGGTGGGGGCGTGACAGTAGCATTTGTGTCGAGAGATGATTTGCTATTGTATGTGTGTTGCATGATTGCCTAACATGAACGCATCTTAGGAAGTGTTAGCTGAACCCCTTCTCAACCCGTTCACCGCATATTCATCGCATCTTCCTTATTATCTACTCTTTTCTTAACTCTGCCGCATACATTTATTTTACACCACAAACAACAACCCAAAACAACTATTTAAATTACTTGGTTACCGCAAAGTCTTCTTGAAAATTATCACCGCATATCGTTTTCCTTAGTTCCTAAGTTCGACCCTGGACTTGCCAGGAAACTGAGTAGGGTTTATACTTGGATTCTGTTGAGAAAACTTGTTGCTCAACGTATTTCTTGTTGCTCAACATATTTCTATCACCGCATTTCATTTCATAATTTCACCTCATAAAATAACGCATCAAGTTTCTGGCGCCGTTGTCGGGGACTTCGTCAAATCAGTGTGTTAATGATAATTTTTCTGATTTCTTTGCAGGCCTCAATCTCTGGCAAATTAGAACTCGGAGATTGAAAGAACGTTTTGACGACGATTAAGAGACAACTGCCAACAACAAGACAGAACCCTGAGAATGGCAGAACAATGGGAAGAAAGGGTCGCAAACGTAAAGAATATATTGGCCAACCCCATCCTTCTGGCGAATGACCGCAATAGACCCATTCGGGACTATGCATCAACCAACCTCTACGATTTCTCTCCAGGAATCATGAGGCCAGCGTTAGACGAATCGAGGTTTGAAATGAAACCGGTAATGTTGCAGATGATCCAGACTGCTAGGCAGTTTGGAGGGAGGCATGGCGAAGACCCGCACGCCCACCTCCGGAGCTTCATGGAAATCTGCAACACTTTTGTGTTCCCCAATATCTCCACCCAGGAAGTCTGACTCACTTTATTCCCACTTTTCTAATGCGATCAAGCATGGAAATGGGCATATTCTCTTGAACTAGGAGAGATAACCTCGTGGGAACAAGTCGTGGAAAAGTTCATGATGAAATATTTCCCACCAACCAAGAATGCAAGGAGAAGGAAATTAATAACGAATTTTGAACAAGAAACTGACGAATCGCTCAGTGATGCCTTGGTGAGGTTTAAGAGGCTGGTAAGAGGCTGTCCACACAACGGATTACCAGACTGCTTGCAAATAGAGATCTTTTATCAAGGACTGAACCCTGCTCGCAAACTGCTGCCAATGCAGCAGCATCTGGTGGTTTGCCCGAAAAAACATATGAGGAGGCAAAAAATATACTTGATCACATTTCCAAAAATCACGAGGACTGGCGAGAAAGCGATCAAAGATTAAGAATTGGAAACAATGACGCAAACAACGGAACCATCGCATACCTTCAGAACCAAATGACTGTGATGATGAATTTGATACAAGGCATCACAATTAACAGCACGAGAGCGAACAAAGAGCAGGTCAACGCAATTGCTTAAACGACCGCAAGTTGTGTCATCTACGGAGACACACATCCAATGGAAGAATGCCCAGGAAATCCGTAGTCAGTATGCTTCATAAAGAATAATGCCTATTCCGATACATACAACCCTGGGTGGAGAAACCACCCAAATTTCGCGTGGAAAAATCAACAACAAAGCTTTCAACCAGTGGCGCAAAAAGAAAGGCCACCCGGATTTTTCCCGTGAACCAACGGTCCAACGCACAACCAAGCCAGTAGTTCGCAGACACTGCAATCTTCGTCCTTAGAAGGCTTGCTAAAGCAGTACATTGAGAAAAACGAATCAATGCTTCAGAATCAAGCAACGTTCATCTGAAATCTCGAAATTCAGCTGGGAAAAATTGCGGGCGAACTTAAAAATAGACCACAAGAAGCTTTGTCGAGCTCAACTGAGCTCCCTCGCAATGCTGGGGGTACGGGGAAGGAATAATGCTTAGCAATCTCCTTACTAAGCGAGAAAATGATTGCGGAAGTAGAGGAGGAACCCATTACGACCAACTTTAATGCGGTAACAACCGAGGACCTGTTGACTTGTAATTCAAAAGAGTCCGAGCAAATGAAACCAGAAGTTGCGTCCATCCTCAAGCCTCTAGATCATGAGATAGAAAAAGTCCAGCTACCACCATCTCCGCAAAGATTGAAAAAGAATCAGAATGATGAAGAAAAGATCGCGAGAGTGGTAGTAAAGCAAAATGCGATGATCCCACCAAAAATATGCGACCTAAGAATCTTCACGATACCATGCTCCATTGGAGAGGTCTATAGTGGCCAAGAACTATGCGATCTTGGGGCGAGTATAAACGTAATGACACTATCAATCTTTAAACAATTGAATATGGGCAACCTCACGCCTACGACAGAGACTCTCATACTTGTGGACATATCCCGAATAAATTCCAAAGGAGAGTTGAAAGATGTTGCAATCTCAATGGATAAATTCATCTTGCCGACAAACCTCATCATTTTGGATTATAAAGCAGACGAAGATGCACCCATCATATTCGGACGACCATTCCTCTCAACCAATTGCACTCAAATTGATGTGCACAAGGGGGAAATCATAATGAACATTAAAGGGGGAAAAGCTCCGGATTAAGGCAGTCAAGATTCCAGAAGATTGAGAAAAGAAGAAAAACCACCATGGACGTAAAAAGCCTAGCTTGCACCGCAAAATAAGCAGTCTCTAAGTCATTATGCGATTCAACCTCATCAGGGATGCAAACCTTATGAATATCCTTTTTCTACATCAATACTTCATGAACTTTCATCACTTTGTATTTATCTGTTATCGTATATTTACTTCTTTATAAAAAAACAAAATGTGATCGTGCTGAACGATTGCAGTGAAAGATTTTGTTAACTCTTTTTCTAGTATTATTTGAACCTCTCAATGTTTTTCATGCAACGACCAAGGTACATGATTGTGGAGGCGCTACACGAAGACACAATTACTTTATTCTGTCACCGCAATCCAAAGAAAGAAGATCGCCACAAAGTAGGATGCGTCAACAAACAATGCAGGCGATAGCGCAAATTTAGGGGTTGTATTATTCCTTGACTTTATTCCAAATTCTACATTATCGCATCGCATTTTAATTTTGAAAGTTTTATCACCGCATCCACTTTGATTACCGCAATAATTTAACATTGATAAATTTAGTAATTCACCGCATGTTTTCTCTTTGCCAATTATGATTTCAGTGATGAAACACATGCTTCTATTTTTTCGTGTATACTAGAGTCAACTTAATTTTAGGATAGTCACTTCATGAAATATTTCTAGAAGTTAATGGTCTACTAGCTTTCTTTCAAACTGACTCTTTACGTAGCTTCCTAAGAACATCACATGACTTCTTTCAATCTATTGGCAATGAGGATATTGCCGAATTTTAAATTTGGGGGTGAGGTATTTATTTTCGACCTTGCTATTTTTAGCTTTAAAAAAAAGGGGGGAAATTTTGAGAATAACAACTCCACTGTCAACGCAATGGGAAAACTCATGTTGATAAGAGTTAAGTTGTGAAGGGCACTTACCCGTAGTTGGATGTCCGCATGACACACGTGGGGGCAAGCCAAAGCATAAGTAAGTCACCAGGATCAACGCATAAATAAATGACCACAACTCCGCTGCCGAATAGGTATGAGTTTAGTATGAGAAAGAGCACCTTGCTCGTAGTTGGATGTTCGCATGACACAAGTGGGGGCAAGCCAAAACAAAGATGAGGCACTTAGATCAGCGCAAGGTCAGAGAAAAATAATAATGTAAAAAATATGCAAGGATAAAAATCATTTAACACCCGAGTGAAAAAGTTTTTTCTTTTTTTGAAATAAATTATGCGATGTCATGGAATCTAGTAAAGTCTTTTTGAACGTTAAGCTTGCAGTCCCTAGGTCTTAGAAATATTTTAAGAAGAGACTTGAATAACAATTAAGGAAATTTTGGTGTGTAGGATTTGAAGGAAGTATCCTTGAGAAATCTAGGAAAAGAGATTGCGGTCGGCTTTCTAAAGGAAATCTTTAGCTTATGCTTGAGGACAAGCATTGTTTAAATTTGGGGGTGTTATAACAGGTAAAAATGCACGCTATTACTGTGCTAAGTTATTAAACAATGAAATTTTGCGTTGATAAAATATGTAAGATTACGTCCAAAAAGCATTAAGTTCATAACATTGCAGTCACATGCGTTCATCGCACGAAAACAGTTAACTTTTGTATTTTTAAGTAGAATATTCATTGACGCAATGCGAAAAATGCAATCACAAGAAATCAACGGTCGAGCGCAACATTACTGCAAGGCTTTGCGGTGATTTGTGCTTGCAAACATCTGCTCAAGAAGGATTGCCACATAGAGCCGGCGCAACTTGGTGGGCGCATCTGGGTGAAAAGCATAATAAATCATGATGGGATAGAAAGCTGATGACGGTCGAGTCCGAATTAAGTTGACAAGCCGCTAACGAACTAATGTAGCAAGTACACCCAACTTTTCGGTGAAAAATATTCGGCATATCAGACAGAGAATTAATGCAATCCCATCAATGCAATCATAAGAGAGAAGCAGCCTTTCACCCTGAAGCTCTATAAATACCGAGGGCAACCTTTAGTAAAGGAGTTCGGACAATTAAAGAATTTTTCCTTAGATAGAATAGCCTTGTTCATAGTTTTCCTTTTTATTTAGAAGGCGGAGCGAGAGAAGGGAAGAGACATCGGAAGATTGCTCAGGGCAACTCGAGAGAGAACCCAGAGGTGTGGAAAAGCAGAGAGTGGGCCGACACTTGCGAGAGCGAGACTATCTTTTAAACAGAGTAGAAAAGACAGTGTAAAAGCCTTGGGAAGCAAGAGATTGCTACCAGGCTCTTTATTCTCATCTTGCATTGTTATTTTGTATTCCAACTCTATATCTATACAATGGAACTTCTTTATCTACATCTGTTCACTCTCTTAAGAGCATGCATGAGTAGCTAAATTTATCGAATGGGTTGAGAAGAACTAAGCTAACATGACCTAGGACCTTCATTGCATGCGATTATCTTGTTTTATGCTGTGCCCAACACCCCTTTAGAGCTACTCAAGAGAGAGTCTGAAGAAAGAACCTAAGACTTGAGAGAGCTAGGTTAGAATCTAGACTCGAGAGAGCAAGATTAGATTTGCATAAGCAAGAGATAGGGACTTAGAGATAAGCTCTGTTTGCCAACATGCATCGCATGCACCCTAGAGATAGGTTATGATTCTATGTGGTCGCCTTATTTGTTGTGTCATGTTGTCATTGTATAAATAAGAATATAGGCTTATGTGTAGGTCCTATAGACTCATCGCATATATCGCATGCGTTCTAGTATTAGAAGCCATAGCATTTGCGTCAGAGATGATTTGTTATTGTATGTGTGTTGCATGATAGCATAACATGAACGCATTTTTGGAAGTGTTAGCTGAACCCCTTCTCAACCCGTTCACCGCATATTCATCGCATCTTTCGTATTATCTACTCTTTTTGTAACTCCACCGCATACATTTATTTTACACAGTAAACAACAACCCAAAACAACTATTTGAATTATTTGGTTACCGCAAAGTCTTCTTGAAAATTATCACCGCATACCATTTTCCTTAGATCCTGAGTTCGACCCTAGACTTTCCAGGAAACTCAATAGGGTTTATACTTGGATTCTTCTGAGAAAACTTGTTTCTCACTGCATTTCCATCACCGCATTTCATCCCATAATTTCACCTCATAAAATAACGCATCAAAACACCATAAAGTAATTACAAAAAAGGTCATCGAGTAAATGTTATCTTGTAAAGGCCATCGTGCATCGAGTATCAAGTTAAAGACAGAACATTCGCGTTTTGCTGCAAAAACTCAATGTGTTAAAATGCTCCCCACAACGTTGCAACGCTCCAGATTTTGAGATGATTCATTCTGCGTGCCTTGCGCAACCAAGCATTAGCGCGACATTGCAACGTTAGCCCAATGCTTCTTGGCTTTTGGATAAATATACCTGATCTCTGGGTATATCTTACAGCATGTGGATAAATATGAATGTGAATGAATGAACAAGTCCATGTCCCCGGCAACGGCGCCATAAACTTGTAACGGTAAAAACAGATATGGATGTGTTAAAGAATTAATCATGCAAGCTCATGTTGCCATAAACTTGATGACATAGAAATGGAATGTTATGCAGTGTTATCGCTTATGCACACTGCGTCTAAATATATGCGTTGTTAATGATATGCTTGTAGTATGCGATGGAGTAATGTGTGTCACAGGTTTCCTCGCACTGAAACCATGTATAATTCCAACGCAAGTTTCTCAGAATAATCCGAGGTCGAACACAGGGATTGTTTTCGTTAATGTGTTACTAATGTGGTATATGCAACAAGTTTTTACAATTAATAAAGAATGGTTGTTTATACAGTAATTTAAATTGCGATGAAATAAAATTGCGTTAATAAAATAAAGTTGCGTTGATAAAATAAAATCCTAAACTAATATGATACAAGATACAAGATACATGATACATGATACATGATACTGAGGTCGAGACTGACTGTGAAATTGTACAAAGGATCGTGGTATGCAATGGCAAGGCTTTATGGATGAATCATAAATAGAAAGAGTAATTAGTAAAAACATCGACAGTTTGTCAATTGCATTAAAGGTGCAACTAAGGTTTCACATTCCCTTGGCGTACACCTCTCGGTGATCGGCCGCGTTCCCATGTCTCTATGGTGAAACAGGGATGAACATGATGAACGCAAGGTTGCTTCCATCTCCGAAAGTACTTCTTGCTTTAGATAATGAATTCTTCCAACCCTCTCTCGATAGGAAGAATAACATCTTCACTTCTGCTCTCACGGGTGAAGATGTCATCGAACATGCTTTAGCTAAATTTAATTATTTCCTTAACACAAATTAATTTACTTGCTTAATTCTTGCTAATTACCCAGGGAATTAGGAAAACATCATGGAGAAAATGGATTATGGATGAACGAAAATAGACAGAGAGATGATAATGGTAAAGATCAGAACATTTAATACTAAGATTAAGCGTTCGATACATGGTATGAATGAAAGATTAAGAAGATGAATACAAGTGATGAAATAGAGATTAGAAACGAATACAGAAAGAGTGTCAACATCTTGACACAGATCCTGAATAGAGATTATGCTTGCCGGCACGTGAAAGTGGTGGAGAGGAAAACTTCCTTCTCGGGCTTGCTTTCCCAGTAGAAGTGACCTTTGCACAGAGCTTCAACTACGGGGATTTGAAGGATTCTTTGCTCGGAGACTCACCTCGCGGCCTTGTCTCGTGGTTCTTCTCGGATCTACTCTGGACAGTCGCTTCAGACCAATCTCTCTCTCATAATCAATATATGCACGTCTCTATGTATTCATGTATAACTTTTCAGTGAATTTGCAGAAGCTATTTATAGACGAAGCTTGGCTCTTTGACTTTGTGGTCCCCACTTTATGGTTATGGTAGTTCCTAAAATGGCGGAATGAGAAATTCCTTCTTTTACGCAATCAATCCGTCAGAAATGCACAACTGAAGGTTGTACATGTGTCAGATCCTCGGCAATTGCGTTGTTCTTTACATCTTCGATCGATCGGCGCATGCGGTATATTTTTTATTACTGCATGCGGTTGAAATTTCTTTGATCGCTAAGCTCTTGATCGATTGTCGCACGCGCCGTCATTGCGTTGATCATCTCTTCATTCCTAAATGATGGGCACAATGTGACATAGATGCATTGTTTATTTTGCTTTTGAGCCATGAACGCATGTGGTGACTGATTTCCTGCAAAACTGAAACTGAAACATTCTCTTCTACCATCGCAATGGTGTTAGTGGGTGTATTGGCGACAATTTATAATTCTCGCATTTCTTAGCCAATTTCTATACTATCGACACAACTTTTCTTTCTTTTAGCCACAATATCTAAATAAAACAGTATAAATAACTTGTATTTCTACAAGTTATCACACCCCCAAATTTAGATATATGCTTGTCCTCAAGCATATCTTCTATTAAGGCAATATTGCTCAATTTCTATCCTCATTTTGCGTCGATTGGTTGCTCCGAATGCTCCATCTAGGTAACATTACTTAACAACGCAATTTCTTTCTATCCTTGATAATTCATAAACATGCCCTACTTTATTCTTTTATACAACAATCTCTATTAAAAAATTCCTTTCTTGTTTTGAAAAGAATGTTTACCTCTTCTTTAAAAAAAAAACTTGATACGACTTGAATGCGGTGGTTGGGTTGCGTTATTTTATTAGAGACTGTTGATCATGGTTACACCCTTCGTTTTGGCTTGTTCCCACGGGTGTCATGCGAACATCCAACGACGGTTGTGTGCCAATCTCAACGTCAACTCTTGATTTTCAGCTAAGCTTAACTTTTGTTGATCAGAGGACTTGTCCCTTATAATCTTATTTTTCTTCTCATTTTTTTTTTCTTTCATATTACTTCGATCTTGGAAACCCACCTTCGTTTTGGCTTGCTCCCACGGGTGTCATGTGAACATCCAACTACGGGCAGGTTCCTTTCATGACTTAACTCTTATAAGGTTGAGATTTTGATTTTCCCTTGCACTGACATTGGAGTTTGTATGAAATTTTATTTTATTTTTTATTTTTTATTTTATTTTATTTATTTTAGATATTATTTTGTTATAATGAACGTATTTTCTAATGACTGCATCCACTTGAACACATCTGCTCAGACCTTCCTCACCCCAAAATTTAGAGATACGCAAGGTCTTCATTGCGTTGTTTTGGACAGAATAGACAAATAATTAGGCAAAATTTTGAAAAAAAAAAAGGTTTGAGCAGAGTTTTGAAGGATAAAAGGTAAAGTAGTTGCTACGAATTATCTAAGTGTTAGTCAGAAAAATACGAAGTATGAGAAATATTTCTAAGGGTATGCATATAATTCATCATGGCAGCGCAATTAATAATGCACAAAGAAAAGGTAAAGAATATCGCAATAATTGACAAATGATGATAAATAAGAGGCTAACGCATACGAAAAGAATTGTTACTCAGTTGTTTTAAAAATTAACCAAGTATACAAAGAATTACAAATAACGCAATACAAAATTTTAGCATGTACAAAGAATCAAGTAACAGCTTCTATATATAGAAATAATGAAGTGAATTTATCCTTTGTATTTGATTCAGACGAGTGCACGGTTAATGATTAACGCTACATTAACGCAAATGCATCTTTGCAGAGGACGAGCAACAATGCATGTATCATCGCAACACACCCCTCAACTTAGTGCATTTATGGAGGACGAGCGCACAGTATTTCTACTGGCCAAACACTACCTCAACATAGTGCATTTTTGCTAAGGACGGGCGAAAAATACATACGAGCGCAACACACCCCTTAGCGCAATGTATTTGGGTTGGACGGACGCAAAGTGTATCTTATTATCACAAGATGCACCCATCATCACAATGCATACTAATCTTTAAGTTTCTTTTTAATTCATCAGACACGCAAGTCGATAAGACTTTGCGGTGTTCATTTTCTTTTTATTTAGTCATTCACAGAAATTTAAGAACAATGCAACTAATGCAGAACAGTAAAGAAACTAAACACGACATGGAATACACAATTAAATTGAAAGTAAACACATAAAGCAGTAAAGGTTAATTCTAATAAACAATACATAACGCAATTTAGAATTCAGTAAATGAAAGCTGAAAAGAAAGCAATTAAACATAGATATAGGGCTGATTGAAAGAAGTTTTTCAGAGTTACCATAATAGCATCCCCGCAAGCGGTCAATCCTGTTTGCCTGTGCAATGTCATCAAGGACATTGTTCTTTCCCTGCCTCATCCCGCAGTGTGTACGGGAAGAGATACAATCTAATTTCTTCGGAAGTCACACCAGGTATGGAGAATGTGTTGCACATTTCTACGAAGCTTGTCGAATGAGCATGCAGGTCTTCTCTTTGTATTCGAATTGTCCAGCATTTTGGATCATTTGAAGCACGACCGGCCTTATCTCAAACCTTGCATTTTCTGCAACCGTAGGTCTTGAAATTCCAGCGCTTAATTTGATTATGATGTGTTCCTGCACGAAAAATACACCTGATCTCTGGGTATATCTTACAGCATGTGGATAAATATGAATGTGAATGAATGAAAAAGTCCATGTCCCCGGCAACGGTGCCATAAACTTGTAACGGTAAAAACGGATATGGATGTGTTAAAGAATTAATCATGCAAGCTCATGTTGCCATAAACTTGATGACATAGAAATGGAATGTTATGCAGTGTTATCGCTTATGCACACTGCGTCTAAATATATGCGTTGTTAATGATATGCTTGTAGTATGCGATGGAGTAATGTGTGTCACAGGTTTCCTCGCACTGAAACCATGTATAATTCCAACGCAAGTTTCTCAGAATAATCCGAGGTCGAACACAGGGATTGTTTTCGTTAATGTGTTACTAATGTGGTATATGCAACAAGTTTTTACAATTAATAAAGAATGGTTGTTTATACAGTAATTTAAATTGCGATGAAATAAAATTGCGTTAATAAAATAAAGTTGCGTTGATAAAATAAAATCCTAAACTAATATGATACAAGATACAAGATACATGATACATGATACATGATACTGAGGTCGAGACTGACTGTGAAATTGTACAAAGGATCGTGGTATGCAATGGCAAGGCTTTATGGATGAATCATAAATAGAAAGAGTAATTAGTAAAATCATCGACAGTTTGTCAATTGCATTAAAGGTGCAACTAAGGTTTCACATTCCCTTGGCGTACACCTCTCGGTGATCGGCCGCGTTCCCATGTCTCTATGGTGAAACAGGGATGAACATGATGAACGCAAGGTTGCTTCCATCTCCGAAAGTACTTCTTGCTTTAGATAATGCATTCTTCCAACCCTCTCCCGATAGGCAGAATAACATTTTCACTTCTGCTCTCACGGGTGAAGATGTCATCGAACATGCTTTAGCTAAATTTAATTATTTCCTTAACACAAATTAATTTACTTGCTTAATTCTTACTAATTACCCAGGGAATTAGGAAAACATCATGGAGAAAATGGATTATGGATGAACGAAAATAGACAGAGAGATGATAATGGTAAAGATCAGAACATTTAATACTAAGATTAAGCGTTCGATACATGGTATGAATGAAAGATTAAGAAGATGAATACAAGTGATGAAATAGAGATTAGAAACGAATACAGAAAGAGTGTCAACATCTTGACACAGATCCTGAACGGAGATTATGCTTGCCGGCACGTGAAAGTGGTGGAGAGGAAAGCTTCCTTCTCGGGCTTGCTTTCCCAGTAGATGTGACCTTCGCACAGAGCTTCAACTATGGGGATTTGAAGGATTCTTTGCTCGGAGACTCACCTCTCGGCCTTGTCTCGTGGTTTTTCTCGGATCTACTCTGGATAGTCGCTTCAGACCAATCTCTCTCTCATAATCAATATATGCACGTCTCTATGTATTCATGTATATCTTTTCAGTGAATTTGCAGAAGCTATTTATAGACGAAGCTTGGCTCTTTGACTTTGTGGTCCCCACTTTATGGTTATGGTAGTTCTTGAAATGCCGGAATGAGAAATTTCTTCTTTTACGCAATCAATCGGTCAGAAATGCACAACTGAAGGCTGTACATGTGTCAGATCCTCGGCAATTGCGTTGTTCTTTATATCTTCAATCGATCGCCGCATGCGGTATATTTTTTATTACTGCATGTAGTTGAAATTTCTTTGATCGCTAAGCTCTTGATCGATTGTCGCACGCGCCGTCATTGCGTTGATCATCTCTTAGTTCCTAAATGATGGGCACAATGCGACATAGATGCATTGTTTATTTTGCTTTTGAGCATGAACGCATGTGGTGACTGATTTCCTGCAAAACTGAAACTGAAATAGTGGGTGTATTGGCGACAATTTATAATTCTCGCATTTCTTAGCCAATTTCTATACTATCGACATAACTTTTCTTTCGTTTAGCTGCAATCTCTAAATAAAACAATATAAATAACTTTTATTTCTACAAGTTATCATCCCCCCCTCCCCCCCCATTGGCCCAAGTGGTTTTTGTTTCTGATAGAACTATAAATAAGTCGTTCATTAGAGGATCGGTTGAACTTAAGAAGTAAGAGGTAATTATAAGGGTAAAACGATAATTTTACTCAGCTATATTTATGAGTAGTTCGTGAAGGGTTGACTTAATGATAATTGGTTACATATATGGGCACAAAAATATATATACAGTGTGAAGAGTGAGTAGTGGGTCTTTAGTGGAGAGACCTACAGTTAATGAATGTTAAGTAATTTAATTAAAGAGTTTAATTAATTAATCTCTATCCTTAGAGCTTCTAATCTATAGGTCCATTAGGTTCTCTTGCTAGCTCACAAAGGATAAAAAAAGGAATATTTTAGTTTTGGAACAATTTAAATTGTTCAAATTATAAGGAAATTTAAGTTAATTGTATATGATACTATTAAATTAATGTATATAGATACATTATATTATAAAATTAATTTTGAATTATTTATCTCCCTCCTCATGAAAAATACATAAGTGTTTGTATTATCAAGAATAAAAGAAGAAAATGTTCTTCTTGCTATCTAAATTTCACTCAAGAAATCCTCTAAAAACTCTCACAATCTCTTATCACTCAAAACTCATAGAGAAAGAAACAATAGATTTCTTCCCTTAATCTTCAAAAATGATTCCCACAAACCTTTTCTTTATCGAAAAATAGTGGGGAAGATCTTGATGATGGTGTCCTATTTGTGATTGACGAAGAGTTGATGAGATCGTGTTCACAATGAGGATTTGGAGAAGATTGAAGAAGTAGTCTTCAAAGGTAACCTCTTCTCCTTGAAATACTTTACTACTTAAAACATGCTCATGTGTTTATGTTCTCTGTAATTTCTTGTAAATTCAAAACATTAATTGAAAGCACACGCGTTCACGTGCTTCTGTGGCGGGATTCGATCCCTTCATATTCATCTTTGGAAAAGGAGAATCACCCTAGGGAAAGATTAGAAGAACGAGAGATTGCCTCAATGCATTATCATATTGTATTTTCCAATCTTACTTTACTTCATTTCTGCACTTTTCTATTTTGTTTCTTCTTTTCATTTGTTGAATATTCATCTTGTAGCCATTATTATTGATCTAATGAAATCCATTCATTTGTTCTGAATCGTGAGTAAAATCCTCTAAGAGGTTCAACAATGTGAATAGGATTTTACGGCTTGAGCAATGTCTATGCTTCAAATTCCTTAAGTTGTGATATCATAGGATTTTATTGCTTGATAAAAGTTATTAAGTTAAATGGTGTTGTCAATTAAAATACATAATGTCTAAAGGTAACGTAACCCGGGATATTGGGGGGGGGGGGGGGGGTTATTTTGTTGTATCGACTATCTCACATGGAAAATGTTTATTAGAAAAATTACCTACTTTTTCTTCTATATTATATTATAACCATATTAATTGTATTGAAGCACATGCAACCACGAACCTGCAGTTCATTACTTTAGATATATTTTTTGTTTGGCATGATTGGTTAGGTCATCTTGAGTTCAAAACGATAATAAAAAATTCACATTGTCATCTGTTAAATAACAAGAAGATTTTTCAATGTAATTACTTGTCATATATTGCTTGCTCACAAGAAGATTTGCAATATACATTTGAAAACATAAAAAAATTATTTAAAAAATTCCATACCATTTGTACCACTAAATCTAAAAAACATCAACAAATAATAATTCACTAAATTGATTGGACTTGATAACATGTCACAAAACAAAAACCTTATGCCAATTGATGGAGGCTCATTTTAGTACCAAATCGGCACATAAAAGCTTAAACAGATTGATAAGTTTTCAATTGTATACCAAATTAACCCTTCATTTTTATTATTATTATTATTATATTATTATTATTATTATTTTGGAGTTGAAGAATGTGAAGCTTCCAACTATAACACATAACTCGTCTTTACTAAGAATAATGGTCAATATTTGATATAAAAAACATGTGTCTTAATCTCCAAGCACTAGTGGTCTAGTGGTAGAATAGTACCCTGCCACGGTACAGTCCCGAGTTTGATTCTGGCTAGTGCACTTTCCATTTGTCCTGCCGTGAGGATATCTGTGCTGTAGTGATCGTGGGTCGATTACAACTATCGGATCTGTCTGACAAGATCATGCACTTTTGAGCTTGACAATTTTTTTAATTCTCTTCAAAAAATAGTTTGTGAATTTATGAAATATTTGATAATGTGACCTATTTGGGTCCAATTTTATTATTCGACTAAAATTTAAAATCTTTAAATCTATTACAGACCGATTATCACTTAGACATGATCTGTCTGTATGTCTCTAAATATATAATTAAGCTACAAATGATAATATTAGGTGTTAGTTTATTTGTTTGGGTTTAATGTTACTAAATGTCAAATAAAAAATCTCATATTTTATTAAATAAATAAATCATTGTACATTACAATTACAAACTACAAGACCTTAAGAGATTTAGAGCATCAACCCTAACACATTTTACTAGGATATAACCATAGGTGACTTGATCTTAAACTTGAGTGAGTTGTGAACATCTATCTATGAGAGTAATCCTTTGATTTGTATGGGTGAGAGTGGCCCTGTTAGCCGACTCAACAAGCCTATCATTTTGGGACTTTTCCGAGTAGGGAGCTAGGAACACTACACAAGATGAAATTCACTCCTTTCTCGACCTTAGGAAAAGTAGATAAATTACTCCCTTAATAGCTAATTTCAGGTCTTGAACATTGAGGCCTCAACCTCTCACTGGCCCGAGAGGTGTTAGTTTATTGTTGGATTATAAGTTGTTCGTTTATTAGAAAGATCAGTGGTATTTAAGGAGTTAGATGTAACCACAACGATAAAATGATATTTTTGACCTAGCTATAGTTATGAGCAATTTGTGAAGAGTCGATTCACTATTGATCGGTTATATCTATAGACACATAAATAAATCTATAGTACGAAGAGTGCAGCTATTGGTTTTTAGTGAAGTGACTAGTAGTTAATGAAAATTGATTAATTTAATTAAAGAGTTTAATAAATTAATTTTATATCATTGGAGCATCTAATCTATAGGTTCATAAGGTACCCTTGTTAGCTCACTAGACGATATATAATAGGAATGGTTTGATTTGTTCAAATCAATTGCATATCAATGAGATTAATATAATATGGTTAATTATAGATGTGATCTATAATTAAGAGAGACAAATATTTGAATAAAATTCAAATATTAAAGAGATATATACATATAAATATGTGATAATTATATGTTGATTGATTCTAAATATGATTTAATATAGTCATTTAATTGATTAATTAGTGGTTAATTAATTTTTTAGAAGTAGAAATGAATAAACATGTGATGCTTATTTGTTTATCAATTAATTATATATATTAAATTATATTTAATATATATGGTTATTTAATTATTGGACTAATTAATTAAATAAAAGTTATTTAATTAAATTAGAACTAGAGTAGGAATAGGAAAGACTATAAGAAGGGGGTCACCTCTCCTCTTTATAAATAGGTCTTCATGGGCCATGTTTGTGATATAGTTAAATTGAGAGTTCTGAATCCTAGTCTCCTAATACTTCTCTCAAATCTCTTTTCTTTTTCCTACTACGTCTTCTTCATCTTCCAAGTCTTAGAGACCATAAATCCAATTCTTGAGATCCTAGATAATAACAAGGTTTCAGTTTGTCCATTAATCATTGAAGAGACGTTCCGGAGAAGATGTGGAGGAAATTATGAAGATTTTGGAAATCTACAAAGGTAAGGTTTAGCTCTTCCCTCTTTTATTCTCTTAAATACATGGCAATCTTCATTTTTTTATCTATATATTATTATTTATATATCGTACTTTGTTTATGTAAAATCAAAAACAAAATTACAACGCGATCACACACTTCCGCTTGGGATTCGATTCCTTCAGCTTTAGGAGGTCTAAGTAGCTAATACCTAATGTTTCGTTTATTAGCTGGATCTTAGATTAATTCAAGATCATTGTTTTTAGCCTATGGTCCCCCTTATTTCTATGGTGATGTGACAATCCTATTTCTAGTCTCTTATAGGCTCATATCTTTTTGTTACATCTGTTTACACCCTAACCTTCCAAGCATTTGTGTTATCTTTAAATTGTGTTATCTTTAGCTAAGTTTATCTTACTGATTTTATCTTTAAATGCTTTAGCCCTAGTTTAACTTACTGATTTTATCTTTAAATTCAACAATGCATAAAAAAAAGTGGTATGAAATGAAACATTGGTTAAGCCATAAAAACCTTAGGGAATTCACATTGTTGAACCCCTAAGAGGATTTAGCTCATGACTAAATGATAAAATAATAAATTTTATTAAATCATAAATCATAGCTACAAGATAGCATTCAACGGGTAAAGGGAATAAAGAAAACTACAAAAAATAAATGAAATGAATAGTGCTTGAAATATAACTCAAGATGCCTTGAGGCAAGTCTTTAAATTCATAGTCTTTCCCTAGGTTAATTCTCCTTTTTCATGGATGAACCATCTCTTACCGTGCACTTTCATGGGATGAGATGACCTAGAGTGATCCTGCCTCAGAGGAACTTTCATTCTTGAGGCTGTTAACTTCAGAAGTTGAGAAGTCACCCAAAAGGACTGACTAAAATGGTAGAAACTATGAGTAGATCACGACAGAGTCGTGGATGGAAAGTCATGTGTTAAAATGAGGAGTTTCCCTTCCATTTATAGGCTCCAAATCGGTTGAGGAAGCCCGAGAATCAAGCTCTGAGTGTTTACCATATCATTTCGAGGCTGAACAACTGCTTGGAACGAGAAAAACACAACCTCCATTGACTGGATCGATTTCAGAAAAACTAGGGCTCCGTGATGTAGTCAGAGTGAAATCTGCAATTTCACATAATGTATCATTTATATTTAAATTATTAAGATTTTGATATCATAAATCTAGTTTTAAGTACTTTGATATGACTTTGGTAACTTAAAAGAAAATGAATTTAAATAATGAAAATCAAATCTATATGTAAAACTTAAGGCCATGTTTGATAATTATTTGGCTTTTAGTTGAGAATTATGTACAATCTGATTGTGCAGACAAACCAGACAACTAATGTGTATAAACTAAAGATCAAACAAATGAGCATTGATTTAGCAAGGCAAGAATGACTCATTAATGTAAGGATATGTAAGTTGAACAATATGATCCAAATTATTCTTAACTTATGTGTTCTCACTCGATCGTAAAGATGATCACTCATACTCAACCTTGTCAAATGAAACATACATTTAATTGGTAAGATGCCTTTAATACGATTCTAAAGCTATATATTTTCAATTGGCCTTAAACATAATAGATATAAATACGATATGATTACAGTCCTAAAGTCTCACTACTGCTGGACCAAATGACCAAATGACCAAAAGAAAGTGACTCAAGCAATAAATGTGCATAATGTATGCATTTAGATTTAAGTTATTTTATAAGCATGAAACGTTCAGATTGTTAAATCAATATTGCATTTGATATTCTAGTACATCATAAATATTGCAAGATATCTATAAATATATATACCATGTATTTAGTATTGCAATTGATATGTTTGTATACCATGCATCCATTACTTAGATTTATTTATGTTAATGTTGTTCAAATAAAAATCGACTATAAAGGAACTATGTCCAAGGATGGTTCTACCTAGACTGTGGTAATTAAATTGATTGAAAGGGATACTTGGGAGTCGAATTAGTCAAATTTTATTTGATATGTGGTGATTAGTGGTTAATTGAATTTCTTTATAAGCTCTATATCAATTATTTACATATTTCATATATATATATATATATATATATAGCAAAGATTGAAAGATATATTCTCGTAATTACTCATCCAATTTAAGTAGATGAACTTAAAGTTGCATAAATAAATAAATGCTCATTTTGATAAGAAGCGCCTGAAGTGCATTATTTTATATCAAGAATTGCTTGTTTTACGAGTAGTTACATGATTTTGAATAAATGATTGCAAGCTAATGGGCATATATAACAGAGAAGATATATTATTATGTTCATATAATATAAAAATGCTTTTGTAGTAGCAATATTAAGAACATTGGTTACTACTTTTATGAACAATATCATGTATTCATGAGTTTAAATAACATAATGAGCATTTCATGAAAATCATAAATCTTTACCAAAGAATGTAATATCATTTTTCGAAGCAAATGATATAATGGTTAATAATTGTGATTGAAATTGAAGTCATGATTATAATAGAGGAATTACTCATCTTATGGTTTTTAGCACTCAATATTCTGAATTATTGATTTTAATTTCTAATTTCATTTAATAACCCAGCTTAAATAGAACTAGTCTTAGACAAAAAATCTCTTATAGATACATTTGTTACAAATTTAATCTTTTAATTAGGAATCAATTTAATCTTATTAGACTGATTAAAAGATTAAATTTAATTTATAATGTCATTAGAAATGTGATATTAGGTCTATGTGAATCATATTTTAAGACTATTTTAAAAAAAAAATAACTTTAAAAGGATTTACATGCAATTCTGTATTATTGATTTAATTTCTAATTTCATTTAATTATAACTTTTATAAAATAAATTAAAACCATTCAATTACATTCATTGACATACTTAGTAAACATATAACATTTACAAAATTATCTAAAGTAGTGTCATGCTTCATGGACTTCCATTTCATTACTAAACTTATATAACATTTATACAATAAAACAATGAAATAATTAATAACATACAACAGTCCATACATTCATACTATATATTATAACTCTTATAATATAAATGATGTATAGATATGTTATTAATGCATACATGGATATATTATAACATTCATTATATATGATGCATGAGTGTTCGATTGTAAAGTAGGTATCATTAGTTCTACCTAACCCAAAACAAATAACTTTTATAAAGCTCGTACAAAAACCTAACTAACTCGTAATTAAAGTGGATGTAAGAGGTCGATCCACAGGGAAGGTTTTAATTCTTGTCCTTTCTTAACTAACCTTAACTATTAAAGCAATAAAATAGGTTGTTGATAAAATTGAACAAAAAGTACTAGAAATCAAAAGATAAAAGATGAATGTAACCAAGCAAGGAATGATCTTACTTCTAATTCAAGTTAGACATTTAATGCAATTCCTATCATCAAATTCTAAAAGTTTATTGACAATTGGATTATGCTCGCAACTACTCGCTCAACTCGATCAAGCTAACCTCTACAAAGGCCGACAACTAGCAATAACCTAGTCGGAAAAGCGTCTTAATCATTGATTAAGGTTGGATAGGCCAAACCCTAATCAACCTACATACTCCTACTTCTATTGGGTTCGATAGTGGCCATATAGAATAGAAAACATGCACATTAGGTTCTAGGATTCAATTGCGTTGATTAATTGTTAAGATAGTTTACTCAATTAACCAAAATTTCTCTAAATGTAGTAGTTAGTGCATCCTAGGATAGCCATTAAACACACAACTACTATTGCCTCTTAAAGATCTTGGCTAGATATTCCATCGAACACATTGAAAGCAACGTATTCAACAACGATTTTGACAAACCCAAGCATCTAGGCTATTCATGTTCAAGATTTAGATCATTCGACATACTTCAAGAATTAAAATCAGATTCAAGAATGCACAATTCAGATTGCAATTGATATAGAAAGTAGAAAACTCAAAGGAATTTACAAGAACCCTTGAAATAGGAACAAGATTCAATCAACTTCACAAATTCATTGACAAATTGTATGAAGAATTACAAGAGTTTGTTTACATTTCAACAAAAAAATATAAAATCTAACCTAATTTAAAGCAAGAATTACAAAAGAAGTGAAACAACTCGGAGAGATATCCCGGCTTCCATGATTTTCTTCCTCCCTTTTGCAAAAATAAAAGAAAAGTCTTTTATAGTACGCAAGCTAGCGTCACAACGTCGAGGTAGCGTTGCAACGCTAAATTGGTGAAAATCCTCAAAGCGTTTGGCTTGCATTGCAACGCTACCCCCTCAACCCTTGTCAATTGCAAGGCGTGCGCACGGGGTGATGTGCGTCAAAGTCCAGAGCGTTGCAACGCTATGCGCGGGCATTGCAATGCTGCCCTGTTTTGCAGCGAGATTGAATATTCTACCTTCAAATGTTGCGCAATGCCTCTCCTAGGGTCGTGACACTGACTCCATAGAGAAACTCGATCCTCGATGGTATTTTGGTAATTTACTCGATTCTCTTGAATTTTGTTGAATTTCTTTGTTAATTTGTATCTTTTTTGTCCCAATCTTCTCTTAATAACTCCTAAATGCCTCAGAAACCGTTTTACCTACAAAATAAGCATTTAACAAATATTCAACTCAATTTTGGGGAATTAACATATAAAATATGAATCCTTTAAGAGCCTAACAAAACACCCCCAACTTAGCTCTTGGTCGTCCCGAGAAAGCCTAAACTAGAAATATGCATACATTCAAGTAAAAACATGAATATCAAATGTGTATTCATTCAGAAAACTCATTAAAAAATGTTTAGTATGTTCATGTGGTTTGCCCAAAAATTTGATTCATATCTCTCTTCTCAACAATCAAGCAAACAGATGATACAAATGAGCATTTAACCCTTTAAAACTTTTCTAACAAAGAATTGAAGCCTATTTTTGAAAAGAAAATGTCCTTTTCTTGTAAAGCCATAAAAGAAAAGACTACTCAGTTTTAGTTTATTTAAAGGTTAAAACTAGTGGAAAGGCTATACAGCTCTCAATTCCTCTTCGCCCTATACTGGCTCGGTTATCGATTTAGGATATAGTTAAATTGCATTAGATAGAGGCAATTCTAATATAAGGGTGCCTTTTAAACTCAAACACACAAAACGAAATTGGTATTTCTTTTACTTAGAAAGATAGTTTTCACACTCACACCACCAGAAACCTATCGCTCTTTTCTCACGAGCCCTAATAGAAAAAAGGTGGAGGTAGCTCTTTTCACCTCTACCCATACACACACACACGTTAGTGAAGGTTATGTTATTTCGTTAAGTCAATTAGCAAGCTTGTCTCTCTTTTTTCTCTTCTTTTTATTATTTATTTATTTATTTTTTTTGTGCTAGCAATCTTTATTCACTAGGCCCTTTTTATTCCTCTACTAAAACAAGATGGTTGTTACTAGAACAAAGGTTTTCCTTTCGAGGTGAAAAAGAAAATCAAGTAGATATGACATTTCTAAAGACTGAGTATTCAACTTTTTTATGGAGTTAAAAGGAAAAGAAAGTTTCTTTTGAAAAATGAGTTTCAAAACTTGTAAGAAAAGACTTTAAGAAATTTAAAATTGATTTTTTTCATTGCTTGAGAGAACTTGTCATAGTTCATTGATAAGAATCAAAAGACTGAGAAAAGAAAATGATCGAGGAAAACAAAGTGAATGTTATTCATGAATGAATGAACATACTTAGAAAGCGAAAATGAGTCATATAAGAGAAATGATACTAAGACAATGATATTGTGTGTTTTTTTAAGAGAATAAAAAGAATGCCATAGGGATGTCATAGAGCCTAATCGAGAAATATATTTCATCAAGATCATACAATCCACATAACCTGAGCTCAGGTGCTCAAGGGTTCTAGACATGCAAAGAAACCACAAAGCAAAAAATTTCAGCATGGCTCATTTTTACAACCCTAATAAACGTCAAGAACATGCAATGTTCCCCATGTTGGGGATGATACCATAAATTATCGTATTCTGTAGTTTGTAAATAGTTTGTACAACTGCATGTGATGTATACTATATGATATTTTCTTCACTTATTGACTTTGCACACATTGGATGTTTTATTTTCTTTACCACAAACCAATAAACTAAAATCCCTGGTTGTCTTTATGTAACTTAAGCATGTATATGGTGACGTACAAGTGGATCATGTCTTAAGTGATAACCAAAATGGTCTGTAGTATATGGATATAGAAGGGAAACCTTATCCTAGTAACGCTATGGATGCGACCCGCTTTGTGACATTACATCGCTTAGTAATTGAGAGTATATACGATAAAATCACATTTGCTAAACGACCGCTCACCAACGTGTGCGCTTCTCTAAATGATCGCTTAGCACCCGAGCCTTACTAAACCATCATATAGACGATTGCTTAGCTTTTCCTACATGGTCGTGTACCTCGCCTAAACAATCAAGCACCCTGACTATACGATAGTCGTTGCATTCTCCCACTTGCTTGATCTTTGTACATGATAGCCTTTCCTCCTTTCCTCTACCAAATCCAAACAAAGCCCACACTTTGGATTCTCACTCTGAGAATACTAAGGGCTCCAAGTGGTGGTGTCGTCCCCATTTCCTATTGTTCGTGCAAAGCTGTTCGTGGTAGACGACCATGGTATTGCTGAATGATTGCCCGATGTTCTAGCGAGAGCGCAAGGAGTCCGTTCATGTGAGAGCGAGTTTTGTTTTGAAGAAAGTCTTCAACTGGTAAGTCTTTGTTCTCTTGTTTATTTATCTGAAAGCATGCCAGTAATTTAGTTCTTAATGCATATCTGTATGTGTGAATGTAAATGTGAAAATTCTATCACAATGATTTGGAAAGATCTGCTTCTGCTCATAGGTACTCTCGTATAAGAGTTCCTTCATCCCACCCCCAACTTAAAAACTAAACATTGTCCTCAATGTTTAAAACTAAGAATTTAGCATTAAGACAAAATGATAAGGGAATAGAAGAACTCCCCTAGTTTCACACAATGGGTGGTGGTTGAAATTTTCCTGCTTCTTTTTTTTTTTTTCCTCTTTCATGCTTATTTATTCCTACAGAAAAGAAAAGAAAAAGAAAGAGAAAGGAAAAGAAAAGCTACAAGAAAACAAAAAAAGTTAGTCAAAAAATTATGAACCTAAAAAGCAAATAAAAAGTGAAAATGAAAAACAAAAGATAAAAGATAAGGCAAAAATGGAAGAAGATACCGGGAAAATATGAGTGATGCCAAGTCAGTTCGAGTCAGGTGAGTCGGTCTCTCGCTGAAGATCATACTGAAAACCTATGCTAGCATAGTAGAGACGGTCTCTTTCACACATGAAATCGATAGTCCTTTGCATATGCCTAACTTGGCGAACGGTTTCACGACTTACCCTTAAGGCTTCAGTGGCAGTTCTAAGTGCTTGCTCACCTAAGGTTTCACCACAAGTGGGTTGTTCATAAGGATGACTGGGAAGTTCTACCTTATGTGGTTTTTCTCTGAAATTCTCATCTTCCTCACCTAGCTCTTCTTGTTGCTGTTCATGGAGTTCCTCAACTCCACGACCTTAGAAGGCTGAGATGGTAGTATTAGAAATTGAAGCTTTATGCTCGATACGCTCCTCATTTCTAGGTATTTCTACTTCGGACCTTTGACACAACAAGGTTATTAAGCTAGGGTATCCAACTTCCCATTGTAGAACAACGTCCACATCGCTTACAGAAGCATGAATTACTCTCCTGATGTTAATGGACATACCCTAAACGAGATAGTAAAGAAGTTTGGCCCTATCTCGGGTCACATTGGTCAATCTAAGGACATGCATCAATCTAAAACATACAAAAGCATGCCAGATTTGACATATTACAAACATATCCGTAGATCTAAACCTTACTGCAACTCCACCTGAACGTGTCCATTGAGCACCTTCCCTACAGAGGGCTTCTATAATCTCCTGTTCGTCCAGTGGTTGAGATAGAAACCGACTGTACTCATTGTCAGACTGAGCTAGGCTAAAGGTTTCATTTATTCTAGAGGAAGAGAAAGAGACTCTAACAGCTCTTACTAAAGATACATCTCTTTCTAGGTCTATATTGGCATAGAATTCTCTAACCAAAGGAACAATAGCATCACTAGGGTTAGTTGCTAAGGCTTCCCATCCTTTCTCCCATATTTCGGAACTGATTTGGGGATAGAAATTTGGTTCTAAAGTTAAAGCTCGCTCTGGCACTAGGTTCCTAAGAGCTACCACTTCATGGTATCTACTCTCGGCTCCTTCAGAAACAAACCTAAGAAAATTAGACTCAGGATGTGGAGGAAAATTCCTACCACTTGAATTGGCAACAATTTTTTCCTTTCTTAGGCTTAGGACCCATGGAAAAGTTTTCTAAGAAAAATCACAAAATAGAGGCTATTTGATATTTTTATATTTGTTATAATTGTTTGTTGTCCGCATCAGTCAAATCAAATAAAAGGGATAATTTCTCAATGAAGAACCAATCAAGAAATTTCATTATATCCCTTCTAATCTAATCTAAGATTGTTCAATTTTTTTTTTTTTTTGGTATTTTGTAGGGGTAAACGATACAGAGATACATTAGAGAATGTTTTTTATATAAAAGTAAAAAAAATATGTTCTATGTAAGACATAAAGTAGTTCCATTTAGGAACTTCTAATGAAGATATGTGAATACATTAGGTTCTACAAAAAAATTGTTTTTGTGTCAATTCAAAACCCAGAAAAAGGTTTTATAAGATTCAAAAGGTCCATTGAGCACCTTATGGCTATGTCATAATAGAACTAAACACATGCCCCGGATCAAATTCCAGATCATAATTACTCTAGTGAATAACTAAATAAAAATAAATAAATAGATGGGAGATAGCAGATACAGAAACTAAGTATAAAAATCTCTCATAGGTTCACCAATTACTTAACTGTTGGTGGGTCTCTTTGTATGTTTTGTTTGGAAAGAAGAGGACTCAATGATTATTCATTCACTGGAGTCGGAAGTCAAAATTTTGGTAGATAAGGATCCCATAAAAACTTCTTTCGAGGAATGGACTAGACTAGGTCATTTATCGAGAACAATAGCTAAGGGTTCTAATATTACTAATTGGATTTGGAACCTTCATGCTGATGCTCACGATTTCGATAGCCATACTAGTGATTTGGAGGAGATCTCTCGAAAAGTATTTAGTGCCCATTTCGGCCAACTCTCCATCATCTTTCTAGGCTGAGTGGGATGTATTTCCACAGTGCTTGTTTTTCCAATTATGAAGCATGGCTAGGCATCCTACACACATTGGCCCTAGTGCCCAACTGGTTTGGCCAATAGTGGGCCAAGAAATATTGAATGGTGATGTAGTCGAGGGGTAGCAAAAGGACGAAGAATTGCAACACCCTAATTCATATGTTAGGGCCTTTGTACCCTGGTCATATCTCTTTCTTTTTGTGAAATAAGAACGTATAACCATCTACTCCAAACGCACATACCCTAGTCTAGTGACTTGTAAAGTACGATATCAACGTTGAGAGAGAAATCACTGGTCAGAGCTCCAAAAATATTTAGACTCAAATAACGAGGAAAAAAGAGTTTGTCTAACTTAGTTTCCATTTCCACCCCTAGAAAAGTGAAAAAACCCCTATACCTCGGATTTGACTTCACTCGTTTATGTAATTAATTCAATCATATCTAAGTCAGAGGGTGGATCCAGGACTGTAAGGGCCACCGGCACAGGAGATGAGTCCACTGGAGCTGTAGTACAGGGAACATGAGCCTACTCAACCTGTGGAATAGTGGAAGCAGAGGTCCTTCACTGATACACCAGAATTCTAAGGTTTAGCCAAGGCTTAGCTTAGGACCCCACTACTTGTCGTATTTAGTTTGGTATTGCTACCGCACATGACTTTGAAAGTCATGATGATATTACTGAAGAACGTCTTTATCAAAATATTTTTGCTTCTCATTTCAGAAAATTAACAATAATTTTTCTATGGACTTCCGGAAATCTGTTTCATGTAGCTTGGCAAGGCAATTTTGAAGCATGGGTACAGGACCAATTGCTCATGAAATTTGGGATCCTCATTTTGGCCAACCGGTCATCAAAGCTTTTACTCGAGGTGGTACTCTTGGCCCAGTGAATATCGTTTATTCTGGTGTTTATCAGTGGTGGTATACAATCGATTTATGTACTTATGGGGATCTTTATATTGGAGCTCTTTTTCTATTATTTCTTTCTGTGATATCTTTAATAGCGGGTTGGTTACACTTACAATCGAAATGGAAACCAAGTGTTTCCTGGGTAGCTGACCCTCTTAGTCCATTCTTGGAAGAATAAGGCCATAATCCTTCTATTAAATAGGATTTCCTCTGCTTAATGGATAAGCATTTGTTACCAATGGGGAATTCTTTTTCATCTAAAATTGAAAATTGAGATGATTGGATTTGCACCAATAGAAACCATAAATTTTATACAAAATAAAAAGATATGATAAATCTTTTTTATTTATCTTTAGGTAGTGAACGGAGTGCTTCCATTCATTCTATCCTATTTACTGGTACTTAACATTGATACGGGAAAAATTTTGTACTTTCTTTTGTCCCGGTCCATGGTCTAAACGAGTCACACATACACCCTAGTACATGTTCCTCGATGCTGAGGGCATCCCCGAAGGGTGGGCGATTTGGTGACATTTCGGATTGGCTATCTTGTGTTTCTAATTAGTTGTTTAATAGTTGGCATGGTGAATTGTATACATAATGAGTTGGTTTAGATCAATCCTACTGGATAAACCTAAGAAAATCCCAATTCCCTCTTCTAAAAGACCTTCAAACAAAATATTCTCACACCACTAATCGAATTATAAACCTACAAGCAGAAAAATTCCCAAACACATTATTTCTAACTATCCAACACTCAACAATTTAAAAGAAAAAGCATTATTTTCAAGCAAAAATCAAGCAAAATTTCAGATTCCTCATCAACAAAACTCAAATTTCTATCAAGCACAACTCAAATCACATTCAAGATAATCATAAAAGAGTTAAAAGAAAGAGGAAAATGCATTACCTTGGGTGTTGAATCCTTTGCTTGAGAGGAAGAGAAAAGAAAGCCCTAGAATGGAGTTTTGGTGAAAACCCAAAAATTTTCAAGGTAGAAATCCTTGAAAAGTTAAGGAGTTGAAGAGTTTGGAAGCAAAATGGTTTGGATTTGAAGTGAGGATGAAGAATCGATGAGAGGTGGGAAGAAAAATTGAGAGAAAATGAGTTGAAGAAAAGAATTTCTTCTTAAAAATGGAAGAATCTGCATTTGAAACGTGATTCTGCCTCGCAACGATGCGACGCTGGCTACCCAACGTTGCAATGTTGTGCCCTAAATTTTTTTTTAAACTCAAAACTAAGACTAAAAACTTATGGAGTTTACTCTAAAAATCAAAACTAATTTTAAATAAATTAAATCTAAAAAACAAAAACTTAGAAAAGGAAATTTTTTATTAAAAGAAAACCAAAAAATTTGTTTTATTTTTGATGCTTGGCTACCTCCAGGAAGGAAATTTTTTTAACATCGATTGCTCGACGCGGCTCGTCTTTTATGCCTTTCAAGGTACTTAAAAATTTTAATACTTCTCTGGTTCTCTCTTGGATGAATCTATATAACCTCGTAGGGCTATAAGAGAACTCATCCTCTTTTGAGAACCAGATAGGTCGAATTTGGATTTTCTAATTTTGGTAAAAAAGGGAAAAAGAAAAATTAAAAAACTCAAATGACTCAAAAGAATCGAAAGAAAGAAAAGACTCAACTACTAACTCTAACTTATAAGTAAAATACGAGCAGTAATCAAAGATGCAAGAAATTCCAAGAGTAAGAATGGTTCTAGGCTTGGAAACCTCTAACTATTTTACGTAAGATTCCTTGAGGTTTGGTATTGTCACACCCCCTCCCAGGCCTTACACCCCTAAGGCTGGGAAGGGAGCGTGAGAGTGATTATAACCCTTTCAAGACAATATTTGTACTAACTATTGTTTTCGATATTTATTATAATTACAATGGGTTTACAACATTTTCCTATTTATCTATACATGTAATCAATAGGTTTTCATTATCCCACCTATATACCACCATTTAAAAGGTTACAATACTCCACCTATTTATCTATATATATGCAATTCAATTGTCTTTTCAATACTTTTTAACATATGATCTGAGCCGTGCCCCGAAAGTTTACCGAGCTTTTAATTGATGGTGGTGGGCGGTGGACTCTTTGTTGAATGCTCCGCTCTGCTACCTGGGGGGTTAGGAAAACAATTTGAAAAGTATGAGCTACTAAACCCAGTGAGTGGTTCTTTTAAAGATTAAAATCATCATTTTGGGAAACCAATCACATGTTGGCACTCACACTGAACTTAAGTGCAATCAATGGCATAATCACGCAGCTACTAACTTGAATTCCAACATCAACACATACCAATAATACTCTACTAGTTGCTCAACAAATTTCCATCACTGCATTTCATTCCATACTTTTACCTTATAAAATAACGCATCAATTTTTTGGCGCCATTGTCGGGGACTTCGGAAAATCAGTGTGCTAACGGTAATTTTTCTGATTTATTTGCAGTTCTCAATCTTTGGAAAATTATGACCCGCACGCCCACCTCCGAAGCTTTATAGAAATCGCCAAACCTCTACGATTTCTCTCCAGGAATCATGAGGCCGGCCCTTGATGGAAGCCGATTCGAAATGAAACCGGTGTTGCTGCAGATGATCCAGACTGTAGGACAATTCGAAGGATGGCGTGGCGAGGACCCGCACGCCCACCTCTAGAGCTTTATAGAAATCTACAACACTGTTGTGTTCCCGAATATCTCTGCCGAAGAAGTTTGACTAATTCTGTTTCCATTTCCTCTATGTGATCAAGCAAGAAAATGGGCGTATTCCCACGAGTCGGGATAGATAATTTCATGGGAACAGGTCGTAGAGAAGTTTATGAAGAAATATTTCCCACCTACTGAGAATGCTAGAAGAAGGAAACTAATAACCAATTTTGAACAAGAAATCGCTCAACGATGCCTGGGCGAGGTTTAAGAGGCTGCTCAGGGACTGTCCACACAACGGATTGCTAGACTGCCTGCAAATGGAAATCTTTTATCATGGTTTACATCCCGCTTCGCAGACCGCTGCCTATGCGGGAGCTGCTGGTGGTCTGCTGGACAAAACATATGATGAGGCTAAGAACATCCTGGATCGCATTGCTAAAAATCATGAGGACTGGAGGGAGAGTGATCAAAGATTGAGAATAAAGGATAACGATGCAAGCAATAGTGCTATTGCTTCACTTCAGAGTCAGATGACCGCAGTGATGAACCTAATTCAAGGAATCACAATCAACAGCTCAACGCCGCATAGTGGGCAAGTAAACGCAATTGCTCAAACGACCGCAAGTTGTGTCATCTGTGGAGACACTCATTCGATGGAAGAATGCCCAGGGAATCCACAGTCAGTATGCTTCATAAAGAATAATCTCTATTCTGATACATACAACCCCGAGTGGACAAACCACCCAAATTTTGCGTGGAAAATTCAACAACAAAACTTCCAACTAGTGGCGCAAAGAGAAGGGCCACCTGGGTTTTTCCCACAAACAAACGGTCCAACGTATTGCCAAGCCAGAAGCTTGCAGACACTGCAATCTTCATCCTTATAGAGCTTTTTGAAGCAGTACATTGAGAAGAACGAATCAGTGCGTTAGAATCAAGCAACGTCCATTCGAAATCTCAAAATTCAGCTGGGACAAATTGTGGGCGAGCTGAAAAATAGACCGCAAGGAGCGTTGCCAAGCTCAATTGAGCATCCTAACAACGCTGGGGGTACGGGGAAGGAACAATGCTTAGCAGTCTCCTTGCTAAGTGACAAAATGACTGCGGAAGTGGGAGAGGAACCTATCACGACCAACCTGAATGCGGTAACAACTAAGGACCTGTTGACTTATAATTTAGAAGAGCCCGAGCAAATGAAACCAGAAGTTGCGTCCATCCTCAAGCCTCTAGAACATGAGATAGAAGAAGTCTAATCACCACCATGCCTGCAAAGATTGAAAGAGAAACAAAATGATGAAGACAAGATTACAACAATGGCAGTAATGCAAAATGCTATGATCCCACCAAAATGTGCGACCCAGGAATCTTCACGATACCATGCTCCATTGAAGGGGTCTATAGTGGCCAAGCACTATGTGGTCTTGGGGCGAGTATAAACATAATGTTGTTATCAATCTTCAAACGATTGGACATTGGAACACTCACGCCCACGAAGGAAACTCTCCTGCTCGCGGACAGATCCCAAATACACCCTGAAGGAGAGTTGAAAGACGCCGCAATCTCTGATAAATTCATCTTGTCAGCAGACTTCATCATTTTGGATTATAAAATGGACGACGATGCGCCCATCATATTGGGACGACCATTCCTCTCGACCGGTTGCACCCAAATTCATGTGCACCAGGGGGAAATCATAATGAACATTAATAGGAAAAAGCTCCAGATTAAGGAAGTCAAGATTTTGGAAGATCGAGAAAAGAAGAAAAAGCCACCGTGGACATGAAAAGCCCAGCTTGGAATAAGCAGTCCCTGAGTTACTATATGACTCAGCCTCATTAGGGACGCAATCCTTTTGAATATCCTTTTCGTACATCAAGACCTCATGAACTTTCATCACTTTGTTGTATCTTTTAGCGCATATTCTTTATCCAAAAAAAAAAAAAACGCAATCGTGCTAAATGATTGCGGTGAGCAATTTTGTTAACTTTTTTTTTTTTTAATATTTGACCTTCTCGATGTTTTTTTCTTGAAACGATTGAGGCGAACGATTGTGGAGGCGCCACATGAAGACATAACTACTTTATTCCATCACAGCAATCCAAAAGAAGAAGATCACCACAAAGTAGGATGCGTCAACAAGAAATGCGGGTGACAGCGCAAATTTGAGGGTTGTATTCTTCCTTGACTTTATTCCAAATTCTGCACTATCGCATCGCATTTTTAATTTTGAAAGTTTTATCACCGCATCCTCTTTGATTACCGCAATCATTTAACATTGATAAATTTAGTAAGTCACTGCATGTTTTCTCTTTGTCAATTATGATTTCAATGATGAAACACATACTTTTATTTTTTCGTATATACTAGAGTCAACTTAATTTTAGGACAAGTCACCTCATGAAATATTTCTAAAAGTTAGTGGTCTGATAGCTTTCTTTCAAACTGAATCTTTACATAGTTTCCTAAGAACATCGCATGACTTCTTTCAATCTTTTGGTAATGAGGACATTGCCACATTTTAAATTTGGGGGTGAGGTATTTATTTTCAACCTTGCTATTTTTAGATATTTGAAAAAAACCAAAAAAAAAAAAAGAAAAAAAAAAGAAAAAAGGGAAAATTTTATTTTGAGAATAACAACTCCACCGTCAACGCAATGGGAAACCCATGTTGATAAGAGTTAAGTTGTGAAGGGCACTTACCCGTAGTTGGATGTCCCCATGACACACGTAGGGGCAAGCCAAAACGAAAGTAAGTCGTCATGATCAGCACATAAATAAATGACTGCAACTCTGCTGCCAAGTAAGTATGAGTTTAGTTTGAGGAAGAGCGCCTTGCTCGTAGTTGGATGTCTGCATGAAACACGTGGGGGCAAGCCAAAACGAAGGTGAGGCACTTGGATTAGCACAAGGTCAGAAAAAAATAATAATGTTAAAAATATGCAAGGATAAAAATCATTTAACACCCCAGTGAAAGAGTTTTTTGGAAATAAATCATGCGATGTCCTGGAATCTAGTGAAGTCTTTTTGAAGGTTAAACTTGTGGTTCCTAGGTCTTAGAAATATTTTAAGAAGAGACGAGAATAAAAATTAAGGAAATTTTGGTGTATAGGATTTGAATGAAGTATCCTTGAGAAATCTAGAAAAAGAGATTACGGTCGACTTTCTAAAGAAAATCTTTAGCTTATGCTTGAAGACAAGCATTGTTTAAATTTGGGGGTATGGTAACGGGCAGAAATGCACGTTATTACAATGCTAAGTTATTAAACAATGCAGGTTTGTGATGATAAAATATGTTAGATTGTGTCCAAAAAGCATTAAGTTCATAACATTGCGGTCGCATGCGTTCATCGCATAAAAACAGTTAACTTTGGTATTTTTATGCATAATATGCGTTGACGCAAGGTGGAAAGTGCAATCACAAGAAATCAACGGACGAGCGTAGCGTTACCGCAAGGTTTTGCAGTGCTCGCAAACATCTGCTCAAGAAGGATTGTCGCATACAGCTTACACAACTTGGTGGGCACATCTGAGTGAAAAGTATAATTAATCACAATGGGACAGAAAGCTGATGACGGTCGAATCCGAATTAAGTTGACAAGCCGCTGACGATAACAAGTACACTTAGCTTTTCGGTGACAAATAGTCGACGCATCAGTCAAAGAATTAAAGCCTTCTCATCTGTGCAATCATAAGAGAAAAGCCGCCTTTCACCCTGATACTCTATAAATACCGAAGGCAACCTTTAGAAAACGGGTTAAAGGAGTTCGGATAGTTAGAGCATTTTCGCTTAGAAAGAATAACCTTGTTCTTAGTTTTTCTTTTATTTTAAGGTGGAGCGAGAGAAGGGAAGAGACGCTGGAAGATCGCTGAAGGCAACGTGAGAGAGAACCTGGAGGCATGGAAAGGCAGAGAGCGGGCCGACTCTCGCTAGAGCGAGACTATCTTTTGAACAGAGTAGAAAAGATAGTGTAAAAACCTTGGGAAGCAAGAGATTGCTACCAAGCTCTTTATTCTCATCTTGCATTGTTATTTTGTATTTCAACTCTATATCTATACAATGAAATTTCTTTATCTACATATGTTCACTCTCTTGAAAGCACGCATGAGTAGCTAAATTTATCGAATGGGTTGAGAAGAACTAAGCTTACATGACCTAGGATCTTCATTGCATGTGATTATCTTGTTTTATGTTGTGCCCAACACCCCTTTAGAGCTACTCGAGAGAGATTCTAAAGAAAGAACCTAAGACTTGAGAGAGCGAGGTTAGAATCTAGACTCGAGAGAGCAAGATTAGATCTGCATAAGCAAGAGATAGAGACTTAGAGATAAGCTATGTTTGCCAACCTGCATCGCATGCACCATAGAGATAGGTTATGGTATTATGTGGTCGCCTTATTTGTGTGTGTGCCATTTTGTCATCATATAAATAAGATTAGAGGCTTATGTGTAGGTCCTATAGACTCATCGCATATATCGCATGCATTCTAGTATTAGAAGCTGTAGCATTTGCATCAAGAGATGGTTTGCTATTGTATGTGTGTTGCATGATCGCATAACATGAATGCATCTTAGGAAGTGTTAGACGAACCCCTTCTCATCTCGTTCACCGCATACTCATCACATCTTCCGTATTATCAGCTCTTTTCGAAACTCCGCTGCATTCGTTTATTTATTACCGCAAACAACAACACCAAACAACTATTTGATTTACTAGTTACGGTAAAGTATTTTGGAAAATTATCACCGCATACCATTTTCCTTAGTCCCTGAGTTCGACCTTGGACTTACCAGGACACTCCATGGGGTTTATACTTGGATTCCACTGAGAAAACTTGTTACTCAATGTATTTCCATCACCGCATTTCATTCCATAATTTTACCTCATAAAATAATGTATTAGTGTTTGATAGACCTCAATCGGCACAGGGGTTTGAGTCTCTAGGTGAAACTAAATTGAATCCTGCTCACAATCAGAAAAGCCATTAGCAAGTTCACACATTATTAAATCCAACGTCTTACCTTGATAGGAATTTCAAAGAATTGGCGTCTCTACTTGATCATTGATGTGAATCTCTCCACCATTTAACTTAGTATCTTCAGAAGATGCATCTTCCCAAGGCTCATTGATTCTTCTAACTGAATCGATATTCTAGGCAACAAGGTCACATAGATTCTAAAAGTTGTTTCTAACCTCATGTTCGAAATAGAAGCTATCCTGTTGGAAACTCGATGATTCTTAAGAAAGATTAGAATGCTCCTGCACAAACTCACAAGAGCAGTCAGAAAGTTCATCAACTAAATTTTCTGAAGAATTAGCTAAATTGGTAGAAGGATACGACATCGATAATGGGGTTTGGTTAGGCATCTCCCATAAAGCATAGCATTCGTGCTCAGGATCACGCGAATCCTATGTGTGTTCAGCAACCAAAACTTGAACAAGAGAGGTTAGTTCATTTATTTCACTTTTAAGCTGATTAAATTATCTTACCTCTTGTTCTCTTTGATGAGCCGTATACATCGCTTGAAGTGCGTAATAGATGTTCATGTCCGTCATATTAAAATAAGTAGACACAAAGAAAATAAAATATTTTTGGTGTTTTAAAGTTTGCTAGTCAAATTAGCTAAGAAAATGATTAAATGGCTTAGCCTTCCCCGGCAACGACGCCATTTTGTTCGATTGTAAAGTAGGTGTCGTTAGTTCAACCTAACCTGAAACAAACAATATTTATAAAGCTCGAAAAAAAACATAACTAAATCATAGTTAAAGTGGAAGTAAGAGGTTGATCCACAGGGAAGGTATTAATTCTTGTCCTTTCTTAACTAACCTTGACTATTAAAGAAATAAAATGGGTTGTTGATAAAATTGAACAAACAGTACTAGAAATAAAGAGATAAAAGATGAATGTAACCAAGTAAGGAATGATCTTGCTTCTAATTCAAGTTACACATTCAATGCAATTTCTATCATCAAATTCTAAAAGTTTATTGACATTTGGATTATGCTCGCAACTACTCGCTCAACTCGATCAAGCTAGCCTCTACAAAGGCTGACAACTAGCAATAACCTAGTCGGAAAAGCGTCCTAATCATTGATTAAGGTTCGATAGGCCAAACCCTAATCAACCTACATACTCCTACTTCTATTGGGTTCGATAGTGGCCATATAGAATAGAAAACATGCACATTAGGTTCTAGGATTCAATTGTGTTGATTAATTATTAAGATAGTTTACTCAATTAACCAAAATTTCTCTCAATGTAGTAGTTAGTGCATCCTAGGATAGCCATTAAACACACAACTACTATTTCCTCTTAAAGATCTTGGCTAGACATTCCATCGAACACATTGAAAGCAACGTATTCAACAACGATTGTGACAAACCCAAGCATCTAGGTTATTCATGTTCAAGATTTAGATCATTCGACATGCTTCAAGAATTAAAATCAGATTCAAGAATGCACGATTCAGATTGCAATTGATATAGAAAGTAGAAAACTCAAAGGAATTTACAAGAACCCTTGAAATAGAAACAAGATTCAATCAACTTCACAAATTCATTGACAAATTGTATGAAGAATTAAAAGAGTATGTTTACATTTCAACAAAAAATATAAAATCGGACCTAATTTGGAGCAAGAATTACCAAATAAGTAAAACAACTCGGAGAGATATCCCAAAATCCATGATTTTCTTCCTCCTTTTTGCAAGAATGAAAGAAAAGTCTTTTATAGTACGCAGGCTAGCATCATGACATTGAGGTAGCATTGCAACGCTAAATTGGTAAAAAGCCTCGAAGCATTGGGCTTGAGTTGCACCACTACCCCCTCAATGCTTGTCAATGAAAGGCGCGCGCATGGGGTTTATACTATATGGCATATATCATGACATATATATATACATAAAATTAAATCATATATTAAATGCACAATTTAAAACAATTATTGGATTGGGATTGGACACCTAAACACCTAAATAGTTAATTAAATTAATATGATAATTATATTAATTTAATTAATTAAAAACATCTAACTATTAAAAAATAATACTCAATCGGTTCAAAACAAGTGAATGGGTCTTGAACCGCTTAAATTGAACCTCCCAGCACCTGAACTAGACCCGAATTGCTCGAATCAACCAAACCGAACACTAACTAATCGAGCTGGATGAGAATCGATTTGTTCTTTCTGTCTCAAAGCATTGCAACGTTGTGCCTAGTATTGCAACGGTAAGTAAAGAACAAATCATTCTTCCTCATCATAACGTTGCAAGACTAGGGCACAACATTGTAACGCTGCGGTACAGTTGCCACTGTACAATCGCGAAGTCCTTCGTTTTTCCTCTGACTTGAGCCTCATTTTCTCCAGAAACTCACCGAGAACAGCACAAGCGACTAAAAATAGTAAATTACAGACTCAATCTCAAATTGTATGCCAAAAACACGAGACCTTACAAAAACGTTTAGTAAATTAAAGTAGTAAAACTAAATGGTCAATCCTGAAAACATCAAAATAGTAAACAACATTCAACAAAATATTCATTGCTTGCACATATGCAAAATGCTACCCATCAATTCTATAAAATTTAATTATGGAACAATAAAAATTGGGCACCAAAATCCATGCTTTGATGCCAATTTAGGGAACTTGTGAAGGCCTTGAGCGGAAATGTGGAGATTAAAATTTTATTTTACAGAAACAAAATTTTACAGAAGAAAATATGCATACATAAAAATTAAACAAAAAAAGAAATTAGTGTTTAGAAACCTTACCCTTTAAGAATAAGTTTCTTCATGTAAATTCCCTTTTCAGATTTGTCACGAACAAAACACGAACGATCCAGAAAGGCCACCACAAATTAGAACCTTTTGTATTCTCTTGGGATGAGAATCACAGAAGTGGTGGACTCTGTGAATTTTGGTAGAGGAGAAGATTGATTGAGAGGGAGAAATTTTGTGGGAATTTTCTCAGAGAGATCACTAGGGAAAGGAACATAACATAAATTAAACAGAAGAAGCTCTACCCACAAAAAAACACCCGCACGTAAAGAGTTGAGAGATATTAGGGGGAGGGAGTTACCTCCATTTTAAATTTAAAAAATTTAAAATAAAAATTGAATAAATTAAAACATATTTCAATTTATTTAATATATGTAATGACCCGGCTTTCTAGAACTTACTAGGCCGCTACTATATTCATGCATACATTTCAAATCGACACATTTTCATGATTTGGCATAACCAACTAAATACCATGAAATAAATATATATTCTATAATATAATATATATTATACTATATGTTATAGGGACAGTTGTAAATATAAACATTATACTCAAAGTATTAGTAGATATAACTAATCTAAAAAAAAATTACAAATATGGCCAAATTTAAATAGTCTATCAGTGATAGATCATATTATTGGTAGGAATCTATTAGTGATAGACCATAGCACTGATTAGAGTCTATCAACGATAGAAGTCTATCGCTGGTAGACTTGGCTATATTTGCAATTTTTTTTAAATGATGTTATACTTAGTTATTATTCCTAAAAATACTATCAATTGTAATTACTCTATGTTATATCCAATATAACATATAACCTATAGTTTACATTGTATCAAATAGAATATAACCTATAGTTTGAATTCTCTCAACAATGCAAGGTATTTAATATAAATCCTATTTATATTAAACTTAAGTATATTAATCCAATTTACATAATTAATATTTGGATCATATTCAAATATTTATTTCCTCTCAAATAATGTATCAAATACATTATAGTAATTATATCGTATATAATTATGTAAAATTAATTATATTACATATAATTAATTTCCTTAACTAATTTGAACAATTCAAATTAATCTAAAATTGATTCTCATTTCATCCCTGTTGAGCTATAGAGGGGACCTCATGGACCTATAGATTGAAACTTTAATGGTACTTGGATAATTAATTAAACTGTTTTAATTAAATTATTCAACATCCATTATCTATCGGACACTCTACTAAAGACTGATAGTTACATTCTTTGCACTACAGATATGTTTTTGTGTCCATTGGATATAACCAGTTAACAGTGCGATGATACATCACAAATTGCTCGTAAGCCAAAATTACCATTTTAACCCTGTAGTTACATTTAACTCCTTAAGTACCACTGATCTCTCTAATGCAATAAGTCATTTGAACTATGACCAAACACTTATGGGGCCAGTAGAGGTGTGGCGCCACATTCTTCAAGCCCCAGAACCAGCCCTTAAGGGAGCAATTTATCTACTTACCCCGACATTGGGGAAGGAGTGAATTCCTCCTTATGTAGTTGTGTTCCCAGCTCCTCAATTAGACAAATCCTAAAAAAAGGTAGGCATATTGAGACGACAATCTGGCCAACTCAGTCATACAAATCAAAGGACTGCCTTCAAAGGCAAGAGTTCACAACTCACCCAGGATTCAGGTTATGTCGCCTATGGTCATCCTAGTGAAATGTAGGTCTCTATTATGAACGACGTTATATAATAAGACTAGTCATTTCGTGGTCTAGTCTTATAAAAACTCCTTTTATAAAATACCCCACTCACATGTTATTGAGGTTGATGCCCTAAATCTCATAAGGTTTTATAGTTTGTAAACCTTGTATGAACAAACATATCTATGATTAATAATATTTGTATTTTATTCACTTTGTCTATGAAATATATGATATTTTAGTTGCATTAACTACAAACCAATAAACTAACATCCAAGGTTATCGTTGTAACTTAAACATGTATGTGGAGACATACAGGTGGATCATGTTTAAGTGATAACCTAAATGGTCTGTAGTATATGGATAAGGTTGGATACCTTATCCTTGTGAAGCTACGAGTATGGCCCACTTTGTAGGTGTTACAAATGTTGTAAAGTGCTACAAATGATCTGATCTTGATCATTCATGTATTAGACATGTGAGCGAGCATATTCTATACAAAGGAGTTTGTATAAGACCGAACCACGAAATGTTTATTATCATTATATAACGTCGTTCATAATAGAGACTATCATTTCATTAGGATGACCATAAGTAACATGACCTTAAACCTGAGTGAGTTGTGAACTCTTGCCTATGAGGGTGGTCCTTTGATTAGTATGGGTGAGAGTGACTAGATCACCAACTCAACAAGCCTACCATTTTAGGGATTTGGCTGATTAGGGAGCTAGGAACTTAGCTACAATAAAATTATAGCATGCTTTTGAACAACAAAAGGGTTCAAATGATTATACCTTCGAAGAACTCTTCTTCAAGTTAATCCCTTAAACTTTCATGAACACTTCGAACAAGCACGAACTCCTCGAACTGCAGCAAGCTCGAACCAAAAAAGAGGATACTACCACTTGTGACCTTGGTACTCTTGGGGTGAGAACCTAGGAGTGGTGGACTCTAGCTATTTTGGTTAGGAGGGAGTTTGTGACATTGGAGGATGAAGACGATTGAAGGAAGAACAAGCTACCACATAGCAAAGTGATTCGAAAGTCTATCATATAGGCTCTATTTTATTTGTCGTGTAACTCTCAATATAAACATCACAAGTTATGAATTGCGTTAAAGACATAACTACGGTTCAACTTTCCCTTGGCGTACACCTCTCAATGATCGGTCGTGTTCCCATATCTCTGTGGTGAAATAGGGATGAACATAATGAATGCAAGGTTGCTTCCATCTCTGTAAGTACTTCTCGCTTTAGTTAACGCATTCCATGCTTTAGCTAAACATATTTATTTCCTTAACCCAATTGATTTACTTGCTCAATTTGTACTAATTATCAGGGGATTAAGAAAAATTCATGGAGAAAGCGATTTACGGATGAATGGAAATAGACAGAAAGATGGAAATGTAAATGATCATGACATTCAATACTAAGATTTAACGTCTAATACACGGTGTGAATGATAGACTAAGAAGATGAATACAGTTGATGATAAAAAGATAGAAACAAATACAGAAGAGCGCCAACGTCTTGACACAGATTTGGACGGTGGATTTGCTTGCCGGCGTATGGAATGGATGACGAGAAGAGCTTCCCTCTCGGGCTTTCTTGTTCAGTAGAAGTGACCTTGGTACAAAGCTTTAACGGTGGGGATTGAAAGGATTTGCCCTGAGACTCACCTCTCGGCCTTGTCTCTTAAATCTTTCCAGATCTTCTCCGATCAGGTTCTTCAGACCGGTCTCTCTCTCAATATACAAATATCAAAATATGCCCGTATCAAGTATATTTTCTCAGTGGAATGGCCAGAGCTATTTATAGGCTCAGCTTTGACTCTTTGACTTGTGGTCCCCACTTTATTGTTATGGCAGCTCCGAAAATTGTGGAGTAAATATTCCTTCTATTACGCAATCAATCCCTTCAGAAATGCACAACGGTCAGTTGTACACGCGTCAAAATCCTCCGCAATTGCATTGCTCTTTACATCTTCGATCGTTTACCTGCATGCGGTGCTATTTTTGATTACCGCATGCGGTTGAGATTGCATTGATCGCTTAGCTCCTGATCGATTATCGCATGTGCTATCATTGCGTTGATCGTCTATTCATTTCCGAATGATTGGCGCAATGCGACATAGATGCGTTGTTCTTTTTATCTTGAGCCATGAACGCATGCGGTGACTTGATTTCCTGCAAAAGAGACTTTAAATATTCTTTTCTACCATCGCAATGGTGTTAGTGGGTGTATTGACGACAATTTATAATTCTTGCATTTCTTAGCTAATTTCTCTAAAATTGACAGAACTTTCCTTTCTTTTGGCCGCAATATCTAAATAAAGTAGTATAAATAACATGTATTTCTACAAGTTATCACACCCCCAAATTTAGATATATGCTTGTCCTCAAGCATATCTTCTACTAAGGCAATATTGCTCAATTCCTATCCTAAATTTTGCGTCAATTGGTTGCTCTGAATGCTCCACCTAGGCACATTACTTGAAAATTCATAACAAAGCCCTACTTTATTCTTCTATACTACAAATTTCTGCTCAAAAATGCTTTTCTAGTTTTAAAAATAATATTTACCTCTTATTGTCAAAACAACTTGATGCGTCTAGATGCGGTGGTCAATCTTTGCATCATTTAGTAGAAACTGTTGATCATGGTGACACCCTTCGTTTTAGCTTGTTCCCATGGGTGTCATGCGAACATTCAACTACGGTTGTGTGTCAATCTCAACTTTAACTCATGAATTTCAGAGGAGTTATTTCTTGTTTCTTTTATTTCTCTCTCTCATTTTTTTTTCTCTTTTCATATTGCATTGTTCTTGGAAACCCACCTTCATCTTGGCTCGTTTCCATGGGTGTCATGCGAACATCCAACTACGAGCAGGCTCCTTTTACAACTTAACTATTATCAGGTTGGGATTGTTTTTGAGGTTTCCCTTGCGCTGACATTGGAGTTTATATGAATTTTTTTTTTTTGAGATGATGAATGCATTTTCCTTAATGATCGCATCACTTGATCTCATCTTCTCAGGCCTTCCCCACCCCCAAATTTAGAGATGCGCAAGGTTCTCATTGCGTTGTTTGGATAGAATAGACAAGCATTTAGACAAAATTTCAAAAAGAAGGTTTGAGCAGAATTTTGAAAGATAAAAGGTAAAGGATTGCTATAGCCACGAATTAACTAAGTGTTAGTTAGAAAATACAAGGTGTGGGAAATGCTCCTAAGTGTAAGTATATTATACATCATGGCAGTGCAATGAATAACGCAAAGTAAAAGATCAAGAATATCGCAAAGTTGACAAAGGATGATAAAGAAGAGTAAAGTTGACAAAGGATGATAAAAGGTAAAGTATTGCTATATCCACGAATTAACTAAGTGTTAGTTAGAAAATACAAGGTGTGGGAAATGCTCCTAAGTGCAAGCATATTATACATCATGGCAGCGCAATGAATAATGCAAAGTAAAAGTTCAAGAATATCGCAAAGTTGACAAAGGATGATAAAGAAGAGGCACAAATAGAGAGAATTACTACTCAGTTGTATTGAAAATTAACTAAGTATACAAGTAATTACAAATATCGCAATACAGAAAGTTTTACTTGTACAAAGAATCAAAGAATTTAGATAAGCATAGGAAAAAAAAATAAGTGAAGTAAAAATACAGAATGGCCGCAAAAATAAATGTAAAGATTATTGAGGAGGAGGAGGTTCCGGTGGAGGATTTTGATGTGGTACAGGAGGAGTTTCTTCAAAAATCAGATGTTGCTGGAAATGCGAAGGTACCATGGGTCCATGAAGATATACTGTCAGAAAATTGAAGTACTCATGGTTGCGCTCCGCTAATTATCTTTGGTGCAGGTGGATCATATAAGTGTTGCGTTAAATATATATCAACACCTGCCTTGTCATGGCAACACTGCGTTGTAAATCGTCAACTCGCTTGATTACCCCATCAATTCTCTGGTCGAAGAAGGCTTGTTATTGCGAGAAGAGTTCTTGCTGTTGGGAGAAGAGTTGTTGTTGTTGAGCAAGAAGGGTTCGCATATCTGCTAGTTCAACAGCTAAGGATGCAATGGTAGGTTGTGCCTGTGATGTCTCGCCATCGACGTTTTAGGGTTGGGCAGAGGTGCCTTATTGCGTGGGTCATCAACATGCGTTGGTGGAAGGGGAAGTTGTGGTGATGATGCTGAAGGTGAGGATGGATCTACTGGATATGCAGTTGGAGAATCAGGGGCAAGTAGAAGGTTGGTGAAGTGCTCAGGAAGGGAAGAAGAAGGTTGTACGGCAGGGCTTAGAGGGTGAATTATCAAAGGCAAAGGGTCCAAGGGTACTGATTCTTGCATTGATGAGTCTTGGAGTTTCCCTTTTCCTTTGTCGTCTTTGCGCTATTTCTTTGGCTTGGGTTGCTGCGGTGCATTTAAATCAATGACGGGCCTCTTCAATGGAAGTTCGGGGTAGTGTGGGAAATCTTTGAGGAGCAACCTCAAAATCTTGACGTTTATGAGGCTATGAACTTCAGGCATGGGTTCTTCCTCAATGTCTACACCCATTGATAAGCATGAACTTGAGACAATCCATGGGAAGAAATACTGACCTCTTATGTGCCCCACAAAACCTCCAATTTGTCTTTCGATCAACTGGCCCACATCGATTGGAATGCCATGAGCAATGCAATATGCGGCCATGACTTGATCCCTCGAAATTGTTTTGCCATGGGAAGTCAGGATGAATCGCCATTTTACCAAATTACCCAAATTCGCGCCTCGGGAAGCAGTGTCTTGGACGCTAGAGTCTTGATGCCTTTTAATGAAACCGTCCACTTAGTGCCCGGTTGCGTTAATGTTTGCTACGCATCTTCCATCTGCTCTTTAGTAGGATCATCAATGATTTTATTACGCAGTGCATCTAGTTTTCTCTTCATCAGGAATAATTCATTGATGTCCTTTGCGCTGAAAGACACCATTTGCCCTTTTATGGTCACCACATCCTTGGTGCCATGTAGCAGTTCGTTGTAGAAGTTGCGCACTACCTTTGGAATGACAATTTCTAGGCATTGACAAAATGTTTCCCATCTGTCCTCCAGTATAACGCTTGTGATTAGGTCTGGTATTGGCATTGGCACGGGGAAAAATCCCATCTTCATCAGCATATCATCGTTTTCTCTCTTCCTCGATGGACGCTCCTTTGCCAACGCTGGCTCGCTACTTTCTACAACTGCTTTGCCCGAGCTTTAGTTAATGCAAGGTAGGATTCCTGCCTTTGTTTCTTTTCCCTTGCCTTGTGTTCTTCCACCTTCTCCCGTTCAGCAAGTTCCTTACCCTTATTTTCTCTGATGCGCTGAATGTTTGCTCGGCGCTTCCTCTCCTTCTCCTCTTTCTTCTTCCTTTCTTCTTCTTTTTCTTCTCTCTCTTCTTCTTCAATTTCTTTTTCAAACTGCTCGGAGTCCAGAAAAATGCATTGTTCCTCTTCGAGCCTTTTCCTTTCTTCTTCTGCCGCAATCTCATTGTTGCGACGCACCTTCTCATCTTGTAATTTTCTTCTTTGATTACCTTCTGCGATGATGAGTTTTGCTTGTAACATTTTCTCCTGCTTCTCTTCCTTCTCCTTTCTTCTCCTCTCCTACTCTTCTAATGCATCTATCAAAATTGGAGTGTCGATGGTTGACCCTTGCGGCGCATTCTCCTTGCGACGCCGTGTCAAGGGGGTGATTTCCACATCTTCTCCTTCATCAGTCACAACCATTTGCGGTGTTTCATGTTGCGTTGATTCTCTTAGTTGTGTTGATTCCCTCTTATCCTCCCTCACGTATGTGGATTCTTCGTCCAGCTCTGGTCTCTCAGCCCTTTTTTCTCCTCTCTTCCTCCTTCTTCAGGCGCCTTTCCTCCCGCCTGCTTTCTTTTCTTCCACTTATTTCTTTCTTCTTCTTTAGCTTGGCCTTCTCATCTTCTTCATCCTCATTCTCTTTGATTTTCTTCTCTGCTTTTCTTTGATGGGCTTGCTCATCTCCTTCATCCCTCTTTTCTTTGCTCTTCTTCTTCTTCTTCTTCTTCTTCTCTTCAGCCCCCTTCAAGCTACTTCTCCGCTGCCACTTCCTCCAAATCGACACTGATGGGTCTCTCATAGGATTCTGCATTAGCAGTTTCCTTAGGATCCAAGATGGCCAGAGCGCTTCTCCTTGACTCTTCCTCCATCGCCTCCTCCAAAGGCAGTGGTTGGTTCACAACCCCAGCTTCAGGAAATCCTCCTCCTTTCTCCAAGTTGCTGAAAATGCTCCCAAACACCTCCTTATCGTCCTGTCTCTTCTTTTCACTCTCAGAGAAGAATGTTGGGAGTGGGGTGCTTTCAGAACTTTGCCCCCTTTTGAACTGGAGTGGCCTGGCTGCTAAGGGATTTCGCCGGGGTTTTCTAGCAACTTGAGAAACGGTGTGTGGCTGGGCGGCGAGACAACGGCTGGCTGCAAGGAATGTCACCTCTTGCATAAAGAGTTAGGTTTTTTAGGGTGATGAGGGTGAAGAAGATGGATGGGAAGATTGATCTGCCATGGATGCCAGAGTAAAAGAAAACTGGAATTCTTTAGGTTTTTAGGAAGAGGGAAACAATCTGGTATGTAGAGTGATCTAGGGTTTATGTTTGCAAATGAGATCAAATGGACTCACAGACAGAGGAGATGGAATTTATAGGTTGGGCCTTGATGGGCCCAACGCGAATTCTGCGGTGGTAGGCCTCGAGCTACTCAAAAGCCTGTCATTTGCACTCCTCACATTTATGAAGCATCAAAGAAAGACGTCCTTTCGTCTGCTAAATCATCATTTCCTTGGAAGACGAGACGATTGGACTTCTCAGTTTGCAAAAAGAATTATCTTTAGTGTTTTATTTGAATGGGCGCAAGGTGAAGAATTAACGCAATGAGTTCATCAACGAAAATGCATCTTTGCAGAGGATGGGCAATAACGCATGTATTCTCGCAACACACCCCTTAACGCAATCCATTTCTGAAGGACGGGCGAACGGTAATTCTACCAGCGCAACACTACCTCAACATAGTGCATTTTTGCTAAGAACGGGCTAAGAACACATACGAGCGCAACACACCCCTAAACATAGTGCCTTTGAATTGGATGAACGTAAAGTGTATCTTGTGGGTACAAGATGCACCCATCATCGAAATGCATACCGGGTGTTGATTTTATCTTTTTATTTTTATTATTATTATTATTATTTTTATCAATGCAAGTCACACAGACATTGCGGTAATAATTTTCTTCTTATTAATCAATCATTCACCAACATTTAAGAATAACGCATTTCTGACGGAAAAGTAAGGAATAAAAAGAACACGAAAATAAACGCAAGAGAATTAAATGAATCATAAATTCATAAAGTCATAAAAAAAATTAAATGAAGCGATAAATGCCAAATTTCATACAACAACAAATTCAAAAAGCAAGTAAACATAGGATCAAGATATGGACTGGAAGACAATTTTCTCCTGATGAATGCAATCCACACCTCCGCAGGCGGTCCAGCTTTCCTGCCCAATGTCTTCAGGGACATTGCTCTCCTCCTCATGCCGCAATGTATACGGGGAGAAATATGATCTACTTCCTTCGGGAGTCACACCAGTTATGGAGAATGCGTTGCACATTTCTTAAACCTTGCATTCTCCGCAACCGTAGGTCTTGAAATTCCGACACTTAATCTGGTTCTGATGTGCTTCTGCACGAAAAATATACCTAATCTCTGGGTCGGCTTAGAATTTCTGGATCACTCCAGTACTCATAAACTGTCAGACTTCTCTTCGCGATAAACAGTCAGTACAAAGAGATCTGTCCTACACATACTACAAAAGTACTCAACACTAACCATTACCAATCCCCGACAACGGCGCTATAAACTTGATACGCAGATTTTAATGTCTTTAAATAACCATGTGGACAAATTTGGATAATGATGAATGTGAATCATGCAAGCTCATGTTGCCATAAACTTGATCACTTGGAATGTTATGCTTATTCATACTTTATGCGATACTACTTCTAGATATATGCATTATTAATTGAATGCTTGTATTATGCTATGCGTTGTCAAAATTTTCCTTACGTTGATCCTTATGTCAAAATTTTCCTTACGTTCATCCTTATGTCAAAATTTTCAAGTAATCCAAGGTCGAACACAGGGTTTGTTGTAGTTAATGCGTTACGTTCATGATATATGCGACCGATTTTTACAATTAATAAAAGATTGGTTTATATAGGTATTTAAAGTTGCAGTACAGTAAAATTGTGCGATAAAGTAAAGTTGCGATAATAAAATAAAGTGCGGTAAAAGTAAACCTAAGCTATTATGATACAAGATAAAGGATACATGACACATGATACTAAGTTTGAGACTGGCTGTGAAGATTATAAAAAGGGTCGTGGTATGCGGTGGAAAGTCTTTATGTATGTAACAGAAATAGAAAAGATAACTAATATAAACATCGCAAGTTATGAATTGCGTTAAAGACATAACTACGGTTCCGCTTTCCCTTAGCGTACACCTCTCAGTGATCGGCCGTGTTCCCACATCTCTATGGTGAAATAAGGATGAACGTAATGAACGCAAGGTTGCTTCCATCTCTGGAAGTACTTCTCGCTTTAGTTAACACATTCTTCCAACCTTCTCTCGATAGGAGGAATGACATCTTCACTTCTGCTCTCACAGGTGAAGATGTTGTTTAGCATGCTTTAGCTAAAAATATTTATTTCCTTAACCCAATTGATTTACTTGCTCAATTTGTACTAATTACCAAGGGATTAAGAAAACATCATGGAGAAAGCGATTTACGGATGAACGGAAATAGACAGAAAGATGGAGATGGAAATGATCATGACATTCAATACTAAGATTTAACGTCTGATACACGGTGTGAATGATAGACTAAGAAGATGAATACAGTTGATGATAAACAGATAGAAACAAATACAGAAGAGTGCCAATGTCTTGACACAGATTTGGACGGTGGATTTGCTTGTCGGCGTATGGAATGGATGACGAGAAGAGCTTCCCTCTCGGGCTTTCTTGTTCAGTAGAAGTGACCTTGGTACAAAGCTTTAACGGTGGGGATTGAAAGGATTTGCCCTGAGACTCACCTCTCGGCCTTGTCTCTTAAATCTTTCCAGATCTTCTCCGATCAGGTTCTTCAGACCGGTCTCTCTCTCAATATACAAATATCAAAATATGCCCGTATCAAGTATATTTTATTAGTGGAATGGCCAGAGCTATTTATAGGCTCAGCTTTGACTCTCTGACTTGTGGTCCCCACTTTATTGTTATGGCAGCTCCGAAAATGGTGGAGTGAATATTCCTTCTGTTACGCAATCAATCCCTTCAGAAATGCACAACGGTCAGCTGTACACACGTCAGAATCCTCCAGAATTGCATTGCTTTTTACATCTTCGATCGTTTGCCCGTATGCAGTGCTATTTTTTATTCCCGCATGCGATTGAGATTGCGTTGATCGCTTAGCTCCTGATCGATTGTCGCATGCGCTGTCATTGTGTTGATCGTCTATTCATTTCCGAATGATTGGCGCAATGCAACGTAGATGCGTTATTCTTTTTATCTTGAGCTATGAACGCATGCGGTGACTTGATTTTCTGCAAAACAGACTTGAAATATTCTTTTCTACCATCACAATAGTGTCATATGAGCACACATAAATAGTTTTACAACATACTTTCATACATGGCATGTGTTTGAAAACACAATCTCATAGTTTGCATGGAAAAACTACTTTGTAAAATAGCTAGCTTGAGAATAATATTTCTTAAGATCATGGATTCTAAAAAACATTATAAGTACTTAGTCACTCACAACTTTAGGGCTACTTCTTAAAGGTTGATATGCTTCTAGCAATGGTGTCAATCCTGTGGACACAATAGCATATATTTAGCTACTAGCAATGGTCTCCCTTTTGAGACTAACTATTAATTAAGCTTGCATTTAGCCTTCCCTTACAAGGCCTTCGCTCAATGTATACCTGGCTATTGGTCAAATACATAGAAATTTCTTTGAGATTTTGGCTCTTGATATGCAGGCAACACACCTCACCAACGCATTCCCACTATGCAACCAACACTTGCTTTAAGTGTTCCTTCAGCTGCACATGGTCATTCATATACGCATTTATGGGTTCTAGTCTTCAATGCAACTCTTCTCAGCCCATACAGCAGGTTAAACGCATAGAAGTCCTCCACCCTTAGTCTGGTTGAGCGCCTAGTCCTCATCTAAAGAAAGCTTACCTTAAAATCTCAGCTTCTAACTTTTTGTGGTTTGTCTTGGAGCTTCAATTCTTCATCGACGGCATAGAATCGCCTGTGAAGCGAACCTCTTGTCACTTTCTTCCTTCTCAAGCATTATTACAATGAGATCCTCTTTCGACAGCATAACCTCTGAAAGTAGACTCTCATAGCTTTCCAACAACACCAAGAACTCTCAATTTGCATGGAGGAATTACTCAAACTGACCTTTTAAAGTCCATCCTTCCTTTTATACTACCTCCCACCATTTATCATAAATGCTTAGCATGACACATCCAGCTCAACTAGACTTAATTCTGAAGATTAGGATAGTCGGTGCCCCTTAATCGGTGATCTAAGGCTAATTACTTCACCTACTATCAATGCATACTTTCAACTAGGTTTAACGCACACCTTAGTTCTCACGTAAACTTATTCCAACGCATGTACTTTGTGCCTTGGCCTCCTTTCGGCTTCAATCATCATCGCAAATCCAACCCTTTCAGTTTGCAAAGGCTGACCAACGCAAGCTCTACTCATCGCATGCCAAGCTTGACCAACACACAGCCAGCCTTACTCCAGTGCATAGCTCTAACGCACACTGAGTAGCCAGCACCTCACACTCAATGCCTATCCTAGCCTACACTCACACAATACCTCAATCGTCTAGCTTTGTGCCCTTCGTCTAGCTATAGCTCTCGCTCATCATCTAGCACTTACGCTCATTGTGTAGCGCTTATGCTTATCGTCTAGAACTATCGTCTAGCTCTTTGTCTAGCGCATCATGCAGCGCTGCAAGCAACTATGTGATTGTCCATCCGCAACTTTCCAACACCCAGCACCCACGCTTGCACACAACTAATCCTATCACATGCATACTAACCTCTCAAGACTTGGTTGTCGCATGCCTTGTCCACGTATAGGGTTGCTTGCTCTCAACATGGCTTCTCTTTGCGTGCATAATCAATGCATTGCTTCTCCTCACTCAGCCACAGTTGGCTTCCTTAAGAGCCCAACTAACCTTAACAAATAAGTAAGGCCAACGCCCATGGCTCAACTCCAACGCCTAACACAAATTCAACGCATGGGCTACACACTAACAAAACTTAGCCAATTTCTAGCTTCACCCAAGTGTCAAGCTTCCAATCTTAAATATTTCTTCTAACTCTTCACCCTTTTCCCTACAATTAAACATTAATTCTCACATTAACCTACTCACCATACTGGTTTAAGTAGTAAACATACACAAGTAGGGAAATTAGGGTTTAGGGTTTACATTTTACCTCCCTCTTAAGAAAATTTCGTCCTCGAAATTATGGTACAAGTCCATCAATTAAACAATTGTGGATACTTATTTACCATTTACTCCTCAACTTCCCATGTAGCTTTTTCAATGCTATGGTTTCTCCATAATACCTTTACCAAAGGTATTGTCTTGTTTCTCAAGACTTGCTCTTTCCTGTCAAGAATCTCCACTGGTTCCTCTTCATATGACAAATTTTCTTTCAACTGTACGGATTGTTCAGGTAACACATGGGTAGGATCTGGCACATACTTTCTTAGCATTGCCACATGAAACACATCATGGATACAAGATAACTCAAGAGGTAACTCTAACCAATACACCGCTGGGCCAACTCGCTCTATTATATCGTAAGGTCCAATGTATCTTAGGCTTAACTTCCCTTTCCAACCAATCCTAAGTATTCCTTTCCATAGGGACAACTTACGAAATACCTTACCGCCAACTTCAAATTCTAATTCTCTTTTCATACCAGGCCATCAGTACGACTTCTTTAACTATACATCTTCGTACTACCTTGATGCATAGCATAAGCTGAACTATGTGCCTCTTCCAGAATAGCATGCTTAAGTGCTAAGGTATTAGATATACATATTCTACCTTCCTTTAGTAGCACCGCATCTGCTCTTAACTGATAGTCCATTCTCGGGCCTCTACTTACCTCTTCAGCTAACTTTTGAAGATCAAAATCTCTTAACTATTCATGTAGAGTATCATCTACTAAAGTAGAATGTACCTGAAATGAAGCTATCAAACCTTCTATCTGATCAACTAATAGTTTCACTTTAGCACTATTCAACTCGTGCAATAGTACACCTCTTACGAAATAGATAGCAGCTCTAGCCAATCCGACCATTCTACTTAGAGCAATAGCCACCACATTTGCTTTACCTAGGTGATAATCAATTGTACAGTCATAATCTTTGATCAACTCGATCAATCTTCTCTGTCTTAAGTTTAGCTCTTTCTGATCAAAGATATACTTCATACTCTAATGATTAGTAAATATATGACAACGTTCACCAAACAGGTAATGTCTCCACAGCTTTAGAGCTAACACAACTGTTGCTAACTCTAGATCGTGCGTAGGGTAGTTACATTCATGCTTCTTTATCTGACGAGAAGCATAGGCGACTACCTTTCCTTCCTGCATCAGCACACATCCTAATCCTTTTCAAGATGCATCACAATAAATCTCAAACTTTTTACCTGTGTAGGTAAAGTCAGCATGGGTGTTGTTACTAACCTCTGTTTCAACTCTTGGAAACTATGCTCACATTATGGCGACCACTCAAACTTTGCATCTTTTTTGGTCAAGTTTGTCGATGGTGGAGCTATCTTAGAGAAGCCCTCCACAAATCTCCTGTAATAACCTGCTAAACCCAAAAAACTGCATACCTCTGTTACAGTCTTGGGTCGTTCCCAATTAACTATCGCTTCTATCTTTTGGGAATCTACACCGACTCTGACTGCTGAAACTATATGCCAAGAAACACAACTTGATTTAACCAGAAATCACACTTACTAAACTTGGCATATAACTTCTTTTCTCTTAGCATTTGTAGCACTAACCTTAGATGTTCTATATGCTTTTCTACACTACTGGAATATACTATTATATCGTCAATGAAAACTATCACAAACTAATTCATGTAGGGATGAAATATCCTATTCATTAAGTCTATAAATATTGCAGGAGCGTTCTTCAGACCAAACGACATTACTAGGAACTCATAATATCCATACCTGGTCCTGAAAGCAGTCTTTGGAACATCTGCCTCATTAACCTTCAACTCGTGGTAACCAGATCTCAAATCTAATTTAGAGAACACCATGGCTCCCTTTAACTGATCGAAGAGATCATCTATATGAGGCAATGGGTACTTATTTTTAATTGTCATCTTATTCAATTGTCTATAGTCTATACATGATCTGAGAGTACCATCTTTCTTCTTGACAAACAAGACCAACGCTCCCCAAGGTGACACATTGCATCTGATGTACCTCTTATCAACAAGTTCCTGTAACTGAACTTTCAACTCCTTCAGTTCCGCTGGTGCCATTCTATATGGTACTTGGGAAATAGGTGTTGTACCTGGAACTAAATCAATAGTAAACTCAACTTCCATGTCAGGTGGTAAACCTGATAACTCTTAAGGGAAAACATTTAAGAATTCCTGTACCACAGGTACATCTTCAGGTTCCAGGTTTCTATTTTGTGAAACCGCCACATAGGCTAAATAAGCTTCACATCCTTACTCAGCAGCTTCCTTGCCTTCACTGCTGATATTAAACTTCCTACAAGTATTCTTGTACTTCCTACAAGTGTTATCTCTTGTTCACCTGGCTTCCTAAATACTATCACTTTCTTAATACAATCCAAAGTGGCATAATATTTTCTAAGGAAATCCATGCCTAAAATAATATCAAACTCTAAAAATTCTAGTGGAATCAAGTCAACACATAAGCTCTTATTCCTAATAACTACTTCACAATTACTGTAATACTCATGCACAACTAAAGTATCTTCTACAGGCATAGAAATAAACAAGTCCTCATTTATATGCTTAAGCACTCTATTTATATGCAATGCAAACATGCTAGATATGAATAGTGCGTAGCACTAGAATCGAAGAACACATAAGTAGACTGGTTACGTAAAGTTATCGTACTAGTTACAACATATGGAGACTCTTCTATTTCTTGGTGAGTCACAGCATATACCCTACCCTACTGTTGTTGGGGTCGTCCTGCTACCCCTTTCTGCTTAGTTGCACAGGATCCCTCACCTCTGGCACCGGTCGCTCTAGGTTAGTCTACAACCTGGGAAACTACTCTCTGTTCACCCTGTGCTTCACAAGCTAGCTGGGGACAATCTTTCTTGAAGTGTCCTGCCTGTTTATACTGGTAACAAACATTTCTGCCGCCATCATATGTCCTTGTATAATACTTACCACAGTTCATACATTGTGACTTCCTCCCTATACTAGCTACTGACTTGCTAATACGACCTGTTACCGATCTACTACTCGATCCAACTGCAGGATTTGGCCTCTTCCTACTCGAACCTTGTTGGCTCGCACTTCCTTGACTCCGCAAACCTAACTGTCCAGAGAAAGGGGGTCTAAAACTCTTACCTCCAATCTCTATTAGAGTCCTGTGCTGCTCCTCCACACCCTCCTGGAGTTGGTCTACCTCCATTACACTTCGCTCAACTCTGATAGCTATCTCAACTAACTGAGTGAAATGCATCCAATTAGCTATAGTGGTAACGGGAGTACGTACCTTCTTCTTTAGGCCATTCTCAAATCTCCTACATCTCTCTTTCTCTTTCTCAATGATCGGAAGGGCATATTGCGACAACTCTATAAACCTCTGCTCATACTCAACGACCGTCATCGATCCCTGAGTTAGCCTAAGAAACTCATCCCCCTTTGTTTCCCTGAAAGAACTAGGGTAATATTTATCCTCAAATACTTTTCTAAACTCAGGCCAAGACATAGCTTCTCAACTGCTTCTCTCAGCCTCTTTTTGCAGTAATAACACCGCTAATTCGACCTTACGATCCGCAAGGCATCCCATAACACTAATGCATTTCTCAATCAAGTTCAACTAGACCTCAACATCTACTGGATCTGTGGCTCCATCAAACATTGTGGCACTTAAGGCTTTCAGCCTCTCAACGCCGTATTTCTTCTCTGGATCTGTCTGAATTGATCCACTCGTTGCTAGTCTCTGGCCGATCCTATCAAATACTCGGTCCTCCAACTGGGGATCTGTTCCCACTTGTGGGGAACTCAACTCATTTTCAGAAGTCGTCTCTTGCTCTATTGGTTCTTTAACTCTCTTCCCCTTCGGATCTGGGTCCTGTCTAACTTCAGGGCCTCCACTGGTAGGGTCAACACTCCCCTTCTCTATCTGCATGCTCGATCTGCCACTTTTCCTCGGCATCTTTACCTAATTAATAAGTACACATGTTAGGGACTTACTTAAGGGACTGTCTAATGCATGGACTCTCTCTTTCACCTAAAATCTTATGCTCTGATACCAACTTGTCACACCTCCTCCAAGAAAACTCTCTTAACCCAGGCAATCACATGACTACAACAGTTATCAACTCTTTTATGAAATTTACTGCCTACTAACTCTTTTTACATAATCTGATAACAACATGCAATCTCAAACACAGCAGTTTCCACTAAGGCCAGACAAACATTAACCATTAAACACAAAACATTTACAGAATTTACAAAACAATTCTCATTAGTCCCAACTTCCTAAACTTAGTCCCTACATGCAACAACTACAACATGTGTACAAATATTTATAGTAACCACCTAGCTGATGGGTTACTAGAACTCTTGAGTTTATGTGGCAGAGCAGATGAAAAGCTATCTTCGGAGGATTTGACCACTACCTAGGGAAAGAAAACATTTGAAAAAACGGAGTGACCTACTAGCCATTGAGTGACTTAAGAAAGAAAACAGGTTTTCATGCTTCAGTCTCAATAAAGAGATCATATTGAAACATAAATTTTTACAGTAGCCTTGTACTAAAATGTAAAATTTCCAAGCATTAAACATGTAAAGGTGTTTTCATCATAAAACATTAATCTAATCCTTAGTTGAGAGTAATCTTGTTATGGTTAAGTCTCAATGTCAAGCCTTAGTCAACAAAGAACCCTTTTACTCAATCTCTGATGTCAAACTACCTACATGCACGTGGTTGTAACTATGTACCTTCATACCATTGGTACTATAGTTTGGATACCTTCTCCAAGTCCTTCAGTATCGAGCCTGAAGTAACATTAGTCATACTAAGACTTACTCTTTAAAGCATGTATATCTAAAAGCATAGAAACATATCTTTAAAGGATATAATGCATGCTCTGTGCATAGGAGTATAGATAAATAGTTTGACAACATACTTTCATACATGGCATGCATTTGAAAACATAAACTCATAGTTTTCTTGGAAAAACTACTTTGTAAATTAGCTAGCACGAGAATAATCTTTCATAAAATCATGGATTCTTTAAAACATTATAAATACTTAGTCACTCACAACTTTAGGGCTACTCCTTAAAGGTTGATATGCTTTTAGCAATGGTATCATTCCTGTGGACACAACAACATATATTTAGCTACTAGCAATGGTCTCCCTTTTGAGACTAACTCTTAATTAAGCTTGCATTTAGCATTCCCTTAGATAACTTTCACTCAACCCATACCTTACTATTGGTCAAGTACTTAGAAATTTCCTTCAGATTTTTGCTCTTGCTATGCTGGCAACACACCTCACAATCGCATTCTCACTATGCAACCAACACTTGCTCTAATTGTTCTTTCAGCAGCACATGGTCATTCACATAAGTATCTATGCATCCTAGTCTTCAACGTAAGCCTCCTCAGCCCAAACAGCAGGTTAAACGCATAGGGGTGCTACACCCTTAGTCTTTCCGAGTGCCTACTCTGAGCTGCCAACTTACTCAACCCAAGAAGCCGTGTGCTTATTCTTAGAATTCTAAATTCGATTTGCTTCATTAATAACTCAAATTATAAAGCTCATCTCAAGAAATTTCCTTCTACAAACCTGTTTAGAATTGTCTTAGAAAGCTTACCATAACATTTCAGCTTCAAACTCTTTGTGTTTCATCCTAAAGTCTCAATTCTTCATCGACAGCCCAAAATCACCTATGAACTGAACCTTTTGTCACTTTCTTCCTTCTCCAGCCTTATTCCGGTGACATCTTCTTTCGGAAGTACCACCTCCAAAACTAGACTCTCAGAGCTTTCAAATGACACCAAGAACCCTTAATTTGCACGGATGAATTTCTCAAACTGACCTTTTGAAGTTCATTCTCCCTTTTATACTACCTCCCACCGTTTATCATAAATGCTTAACATGACACCTCCAACTCAAGTGGACTTAATTCTAGAGATTAGGATAGCTAGTGACCCTTAATCAATGGTTTAAGACTGATTACTTCACGTACTATCAATGCATGCTTTCAACTAGGTTCAATGCATACCTTAGTTCTCACGCAAACCTATTCCAACGCATGTGCTTTGTGCCTTAGCCTCCTCTCGGCTTCAATTATCATCGCAACTCTAGCACTTTCAACTTTGCAAAGTTTGACCAATGCAAGCTCTACTCATCGCATGCAAAAGCTTGACCAATGCACAGCCAGCCTTAGTTCAGTGCATAGCTCTAAAGCTCACTAAGTAGCCAGCATCTTGCACTCAACGCCTATCTTGGCCTGCACTCATGCAAGGCCTCAATCATCTAGCTTTGTGCCCATCGTCTAGCTCTCTCATCGTGTAGTGCTTACACTCCTAGTGTACCGTTTATGCTTAACATCTAGTGTTAATGTCTAGCTCGTTGCCTAGAGCATCGTGCAGCCCCGCAAGCAGCTATGCGATCATTCGCACGCAACGCTCCAACGCCCAGCACCCACGTTCGCGCAATGCCAATCCTAGCGCAAGCATACTAACCTCTCAAGACTTGGTTGTCGTATGCCTTGTCCACGCATAGGGTTGCTTGTTCTCAACATGGCTCCTCTTGGCGTGCACAACCAACGCATGGCTTCTCCTCACTCGGCCACACTTGGCTTCCTTAAGAGCCCAACTAACCTCAACAAATAAGTAAGGCCAATGCCCGTGCCTCAACTCCAACACCTAACACAAAGCCAACGCATGGGGTACACACTAACAACACTTAGCCAATTTCTAGCATCACCCAAGAGTCAAGCTTCCAAACTTAAACATTTCTTCTAACTCTTCACCCTTTTCCCTACAATTAAACATTAGTTCTCACACTAACTTACTCACCATACTGGTCTCAGTAGTAAACATACACAAATAGGGAAATTAGGGTTCACGGTTTACAAATTCCCTCTTATCAATTTGAACATTTCAAATTAACCCAAAAACTAATTCTTAACTTAATGCTTTTGAGCTACCAAGGGGACCTTATAGACCTATAGTTTGAAGCTTCAACAGTATGTGAATAATTAATTAAACTCTTTAGTTACATTATCAACCATCCGTTAACTATCGGGCACTCCATTAAAGACTGACAACTGCACTCTTCACAATACAGATATTTCTATGTCCATTGGATATAACCAATCAACAGTACAATGATCCTTCACAAATTGCTCATAAGTACAACTGAGCCAAATTACTGTTTTGCCCCTATAGTTACATTTAACTCCTTAAGTACCACTGATCCATCTAATGAATAATAGATCATAGTCCCACTATGACTAAATTCCTCTCGGGCCAAGAGAGGGTGTGGCACCACATTGTTCAAGACACGGAGTCAGTCCTTAAGGGAGCAATTTATCTACTTACCTCTATTTTAGGGAAGGAGTGAATTCCATCTTTAAGAATGCATAATATATATGTTTTACTGTAAACGTTTGTTTTCAATCGTAATGGGATTTGGACGATCCGCTTCCACTCATAAGTTCTCTATAAAACGAGTTCCTTCAATCGGTATTAGAGCCAGGTTGTGTTCTAATTCCAAATTCTATTTTATGTGTCCAAATCATTTACAGTTCTGTGGGTTTTAAGTTCCTCTATTGTGTTTAATCGTTAAATGTATGTGGATGGTTTATTGATGGATGTTTTTGGGGTATGTTTTGCCTTTCTGTTTACATTACAGAAGTTCATTTTTAAGGGCTCCTACATTTTTGGGCGTTAATTCTTGCAATAGAGTATGTATTCATTTTTTTATTTTTAGTCATTTATGAAGCTTTAGACGCAAAGGTTGCATTTTGTTTCGATGGAAAAGATGAAACGGTGGTCGCATCGTGTAGCTTGAGCTAGCGATCGTTTAGATTTGGCTATGCGTTCGTGTAGAATTTTCTGCCAATTGTGTAGCATTTGCTAAGTGATCGCATGGTTAATGCGATGCGATCGTGTAGAGTTGTCTACTTGATCGTGTTGTGTTGGCTACATGATCGCGTAGGCACTCGAGGAGTAAACGATCGCGCGGTATTTGATACTCGTCGCAAGGCATGCGTGCTAAGCGATCATGTAGACTCTCATGTGCATCGCATAGTCAATAGCAACACGATCGCAAATTATACAATACTCAGCGCATGCTACTCGATCGTGTAGACTATCATGCTCATCGCATAGTCTTTAGCTATACGATCGCATGGCATGCGTTAATCGAAGCGCATTGCACGATCGCGTGGACTTTCATACTCGTCGCATAGTCCAAAGCTACGCAATTGTTCCTACACGATCGTTTACACTCGACGCTCGTTGCTCGACGATCAAGGGATTTACTACACGATTAAGCTGCATGGCTTCAAGGCGAGCGGTTCAAGACCCGGTTTACCTGTTCCAAACCGGTGAACTTAAGCATTTGTAATAGATTAGCCTTTTCTTTTTCAGTTTTGAGATTTACTATCCCAGTCTATCAACTTTATTTGAATATAGATGTGATGTATGTTTATCTTATATATGCCATAATGTATGCCATATAATTTTCCAACCCACCATAGGTTGTGAATTTAATTTCATGCATCATTTTATATTTTAAGTATTATAATATATTAGTATCCATGATTAAATTACATAAACATGCTCGTGCATCACATAATATAAGCGTTATAATATATGCATGCATTATAGCATATCCATGCATAATTTATATTATAAATGTTACAATATAAGGTTGTATGTAAGCATGAAATGTATGCTATAGCAGTTCATTACTTTTTTATATAAAAGTTAAATATTAGTAATGAATGAACATTACATGAAGCATGAAACTACCTTAGGTTAATTTATAATTGTTATAGATAACTTATGTATGTCTAGCTAGCAATGTTGATTGGTTTTAATTGTTTCATTTTTTATAAAAGTTATAATTAATGAAATTAGAATTAAAATCAATAATAAAGAGTTGCATGCAAACCTTAGGCTTTAATCATCTTTTAAAAGTGTTTTAAAAATTGATTGAGATAGACCTAAGATCACATTTCTAATGAGATTAGATGTCTAAGTTTAATATTTTAAATCGGTTTAATATGATTAAATTGATTTCTAATAAAAGATTAAATATATACCAAATATATCAATAAGAGACCTTTTGGCTAAGGCTGATTCTGGCTAGGCTAGGGTGCTTAAGTCGATGGAAACGTCGCACCCCTATCTGGGAACCTACTTGGAAAGGTGAAACAGATAGATTTGTTACATGCATGCAAATTTGATGAAAGTATGTTAAAGAGTTTAATAAGACTTGAATCAAAGTTGTTTAATCATCAAAAGCAAGTGTTGCTTTTGAGCAAATTAAACATTCAGTTAGTTAAAATACCACTTAGTTAAAATTAGTAGCCGAATTTTCTAACTTAATGAACCCTAGGTATAACATTCAGTGGGAGGTAAATGGGGTATATGATACTTCACTTTAACCTTGATGCGTTATTTTATGTGATGAAATAATGGAATGAAATGCAGTGATAGAAATGCATTGAGCAACAAGTTTTCTCAGCAGAATCCAAGTATAAACCCCACTGAGTTTCTTGGTAAGTCCAGGGTCAAACTTAGGGACTAGGGAAAACAGTATGCGGTGATAATTTCTAAGAAGACTTTACGGTAACCAAATAATCAAATAGTTGTTTTCGGTTGTTGTTTGCGGTATAAAATAAATGTATGTAGCAGATTTAAGAAAAGATCGATTATGCGGTAGATACACTAAGTATGTGGAGGAACAGGTTGAGAAGGTCTTTAGCTAACGTTTACGGAGAATGCGTCAAACTATGCGATCATGCTAAACTCATGTGACAGCAAATCATTTTCCAATGCAAATGCAGTGCTCCTAATTCTAGTACGCATGTGTTGAATGCAATAGTGTCCATAAAGCTTATTCCTAACTCTCTACTCTCTTCCTATGCGATGATGCAAGATGCACACAAAGACAAGGTGACCGCACACAATCATATCCTATCTCTAGGATGCATACGATGCGTTAATAGCAAACGGTGCTTATTCCTAAGCTCTTATCTCTTGATTATGCATTCTAATCTGACTCTCCCGAGCCTAGATTCTAACCTGACTTTTCCAAGCCTAGATTCTTCCCTTAGACTACCCTCCTAAGTATCTCTAATGGACGAATGATGCATAAATAATACAAGATAATCGCATAGAATGAAGATCCCCAGTTATACTAGTTAAGTGCTTCTCAACCCATTCAACAAATTTAGCTACTTATGCGTAATAAATAGAGAGTGAACAAATATAAAGAAGTAAATTCCATTTCTATAGATAAGTTTAAGTACAAAAGGACAATGGAAGATAAGGATAGAGAGCCTGGTAGCAATCCCTTGCTTCCCAGAGCTTTTACACTATCAACTCTATTCTGTCCAAAAGATATTCTTGCTTCCACAGAAGCTGACCCTCTCTCTGATCTCAAAGCTTCCGGCATTCTTCCAAGTTCACCGGAACAATCTATTGTCACAATCTCCTTCTCTCGCTTCCGCCTTAAATAAAAGAAAAACTAAGAACAAGGCTATTCTATCTAAGGCAAAATTTTCTAACTCTCTGAACTCCTTTACTGAAGGTTGCCTTTGGTATTTATAAAGCTTCGGGGAGAAAGGCGGCTTCTCTCTTATGATTGCACAGATGGGATGGCTTTAATTCTCTGACTGAAGGACCAAATATTTGTCACCAAAAAGCTGAGTGTACATACTATAGTAGACCATTAGCGGCTTGTCAACTTAATTTGGACTCGACCGTCATCAGCTTTCTGTCCCATCGTGATTAATTATGCTTTTCACCCAGATGCGCCCACCAAGTTGTGGTGGCCCTATGCGACAATCCTTCTTGAGCAGATACTTGCGAGTGCAAATCACCGCAAAGCCTTGCGTTAATACTGTGTTATTATGTATAAAAATACAAAAGTTAACTATTTTTATGCGAGATTGCTACCAGGCTCTTTATTCTCTGCTTGTATTGGTATTATGTATTTCAACTTTATATTTATACAATGGAAGTTCTTATTCTACATCTGTTCACTTTATTAGCACGCATGAATAGCTAAACTTATCGAATGGGTTGAAAAGAACTAAGCTAACATGACCTAGGATCTTCATTGCATGCGATTATCTTGTTTTATGTTGTGCCCAACACTTCTTTAGAGCTACTTGAGAGAGAGTCTGAAGAAAGAACCTAAGACTTGAGAGAGCTAGGTTAGAAGCTAGACTCGAGAGAGCAAGATTAGATCTGCATAAGCAAGAGATAGGGACTAAGAGATAAGCTCTGTTTGCCAACCTGCATCGTATGCACCCTAGAGATAGGTTACGATATTATGTGGTCGCCTTATTTGTGTGTGTCATTTTGTCATTACATGGATTAGAATAGAGGCTTATGTGCAGGTCCTATAGACTTATCACATATATCGCATGCATTCTAGCATTAGAAGCCATAGCATTCGCATCAAGAGATGGTTTACTATTGTATGTGTGTTGCATGGTCGCATAGCATGAACGCATCCTAGGAAGTATTAGTCGAACCCTTCCCAACCCGTTCACCGCATACTCATCGCATCTTCTGTTTTATCAACTCTTTTCGAAACTCTACCGCATTTGTTTATTTTTATTACCGTAAACAACAATCCAAACAACTATTTGATTATTTGGTTACTGCAAAGTCTTCCTAAAAACTACCACCGCATACCGTTTTCCCAAGTCCCTGAGTTCAACCCTAGACTTACCAGGAAACTCAGTGGGGTTTATACTTGGATTCCACTGAGAAAACTTGTTGCTCAACGCAATTCCATCACCGCAATTTCAATCCACATTTTCACCTCATAAAATAACGCATCAATGAACGCATGCGACCGCAATGTTATGAACTTAATGCTTCTTGGACACAATCTAACATATTTTATCAACGCAAACCTTCATTGTTTAATAACTTAGCACTGTAATAACGTGCATTTCTGCCTATTATAAAACCTCTACACGTTTTTCTTTAAAATTTCACACCGTGAGATCTATCCTCGGCCTCAAGGTACCATAGAAGTGTCCCCCTTTGAGTGGCATTTGGGTAGATCAATACCAAGGTGAATGGAGAGAATGTTCATAGTAAGTGGGAATGGGACATGTGACAACATATCCCTCGGTCTCTCTCATTAGGTTGAATAAAGTTTTTGTGCATCGCCTCATGGCATCGTGGGTGTCTCTTTAAAGGATGGAGGTTTTCCAAACTCTTTATTTTATCTCTAGAAACGGATAGGGTTGCTTTAGTCTCTTTTCCTAATCGGCTTTTCCTTAAGGTTGGCTCATTAGGGCGGGACACTAGGACCTAAAATGAGGGGTTACACTTATACAAAATTGTTAAGGATGTTAACAAATTCTAGACCAAACAATGGTGACTATTAGATTTAGTTACAAGGAGTTGTTTCTGTCTAATGGTTGAGAATGTCTCATTTCAGTGAAGGGGCACTTGATCAACCTACAGTGACTTTAGTCCTCCCTCACTGAAGCATCATTGCAAAATAGATGTCACTTTGGGTACACTAGAACTATTTTGCTAAAACTTGATTGGTTTTCTAAAAGTGGTTTAATGCAAGTAGACTTAATTAAGTTTGTTCATTTTTCAGCAATTTTAATATGGCTACTACGACCTTAAGCTTACTTGTCACCTATAAACTGACTGGCAAAAATTACGCTAGTTGGAAAAACACCCATAACACGATATTAATCATCGATGATCTCCTATTCCACCTCCTATTATTGCTCGAACCATTCGAGACGCGTATGAGCGATGGACACGAGCAAACAAGAAGGCTCGAGCGTATATCTTGGCCAGCCTTAACAAATTTTTAGCCAAGAAGCATGAGCCCATGGTAACTGCACGCGAGATCATGGATTCCTTGAGGGAAATGTTCGGACAACCGTCCACGCAACTCAAGCACGACGCTCTTAAGTACATCTTCAACTCACGGATAAAGGAAGGAACATCTTTTCAGGAACATGTTCTCAATATGATGGTCCACTTCAATGTGGCAGAGATGAATGGGTCGAGTATTGATGAGGCCAGCCAAGCTAGCATCATTCTAGAATCGTCACCAGAAAATTTCCTTCATTTCATTAGTAACGTTGTTCTGAACAGGGTTGACTACAACTTTACAACTCTACTCAATGAGATGCAGACTTTCCAATCTTTGCTAAAAAGCAAAGAGAAGAAGGGTAAAGTAAATGTTGCTTCATCATCCAAAAAGTTCCACAAAGGTTCGACCTCTAGAACTAAGTATGCATCTCTTCCTCTAGCATTAAAAAGTGGAAGAAGAAGAAAGGTGGTAAAAGGAAGGCGCCTACAAACCCACAACCTACTGGTCCAAGAGGTAGGCAACTAGTGAGGGTTGACAAACGAAAATGTTTCCATTGCAACTAGGATGGTCACTGGAAGAGAAACTACCCCAGATATTTGGAAGAAAAGAAGAAGGCTAAACAAGGTATATGTGATTTACTGAATGATGTATATGTAGTTCCTGATTTAAAGAGGAACTTAGTTTCTGTAAAGTGTTTAGTTGAATGTAAATATCAACTCTTTTTCTCTCTTAATAAAGTGTCTATTACAAAGAATGGTGTTGATATTTGTTCTGAACAGCTGGAAAGTAATTTGTATGTGCTAAGGCTATTAGCAACAAATGCCCTCCAAAACATAGAGATATTAAAAACTGTCGTAACTCAAAATAAGTGACTTAAAAATTTTCCTAAAGAAAATGCCCAACTTTGGCACTTAAGATTAGGGCACATTAATCTCAATAGGATTAAGAGGTTGGTGATATAGGATTGTATCAATTGCAACAGAAGCACAAGGATCATCTAAGCATTCAAATTCACTAATTTTGGCATAATATAAAGCATGTTTCTATAGAAAAATGGGTTTCAAGACATACCTCTTGTAAAACTCCTTCAAAGATCCTTCTCTAGCTGCAATCTTCTCCATATCTTGTTGTAGACCACCTCAAGATCTTCCCACTATTCTCTTGGTGCTCTAGATTGAGTTGTGGGACTCAAAACAAGCTTGAATCAAGGGATGAAGGAGAAAAACTCATTGCTGCAACCTTATTGAAGAACCATTCTTCAAATCGAATTTTCTCTCAAAACTATTTTGATTGCATGCCCAATTTTCACTCCAATCTTCTCATTATATTGCAGATCAACATGCAAAGAGAAGAGCTGCATGAGTTGCAGCTCATGCTTGGAGAAGACAAGGCCAAGACGTTGCTTCATGTGTGAGCTACTTCAAAGATAGATAATGGAAAAACTCATTTTTCCATTTTGTGTTTTTGAATTTCGAATTTTCCATTTTATCTAAAAAACAAAATTTTATTTTATAAAATCTATTTTGATTTTAAAAAATGAAAATTTTAATTAATTTCATAAATTAATTATTAAATAAAACATAATTAATTTAATATCAAATATTAAATTAATTTTAATACATATCCATCTTTATATATTTAAATCATATTTAAATATATAAATTCTTCTATTTCGTTTAATTCTAAAATTAAACATAATTATATCTCATATAATTACTAATTCCCTTAATTCTAATTTGAACGTTTCAAATTAACTTATCACGCTATTCTAGAGCTAGTCCGTTACGAGCTAGTAGGGGGACCTCGTGGACCTACAGATCATGAGCTCCAACGATCCAAGATTAATTGGCTAAATTCATTAGACCAAATTAATCTCCATTCATTAACTAATGGGTCATTCCACTAAAGCCCATAGTTGCACTTGCCTCATTGTAGATATATTATGTCCACATGATTTAACCATAATCAGCAAGTTGACCCTTCACAGGTTGTTCGTAATAACTGTTGGGTCAAATATCGGTTTTACCCCCGAGATTACGTCTTATTTCTCAAGTCCCTACTGATCCTCTAATGAATAACTGGTTTGTGATTCAATCACCAAACCAAACTCTCTCAGCCCAGTGAGAGGGTGGGGCCCCTTGTTCAAGACCTGGATTTAGTACTTAAGAGAAAAACCTTTCTCTTATCCTTAAATCGGGTAGGCGTGAACTCTGTCTTACACCCTATGTCCCTAGCTTTCTATCCAGTCTAACCCCTTAAATGGGAGTCTTACTGAGTCAGCGCTGTTGAGCCAACCCTAAATTATGCAAATCTAAGGGCAATCCAGAATAAACAGAAGTTCATAGTTAGCTCAGGATTAGGATCGAGTGACCTAGATCATCTAGGTGAAATAGTCAGTCTTAAATAGTAAACAATGTTATAAAGTAAGAGTGACTTATTTCTTGGTTTTGATCTTATGCAAACTCATTGCATAGGATGCCCCCACTCCTCATGTCATAACATGTACGAATTAGGATCACATCATATGTAGCACTTTACAACTCTTTGTAACAACTACAAAGTAGGCCGCATCCAATAGTGTTACCAGAATAAGGTACCCAACCTCATTCATGTACCATAGATCATTTTGACTATTTACTCGAACCCCATCCACTCTTATGTCTCCACATAAAGTTCAAGTACTCATACAATAGTCATGGGTCTTAGTTTATAGGATTTAGACTTTAATACAATTTATGAGATCAATAACAAGTATATTGATAATAGAAAATGTTTACCATTTTACAAACTGCGAGTTTTTAGGACATAAAACCCAATAGGTGAATAATGGACTTCTAAGTGAATTAGAAGAAAATTCTTTACCTGTGTGTGAGTCATGCTTTGAAGGCAAAATGACTAAAACACCTTTTACTGGAAAAGGTCATAGGGCCAAAGAACCTCTAGAGCGAGTGCATTCAGACCTTTGTTGTTCGATGAATATAAGAGTTAGAGGAGGTTGTGAATATTTAATCACTTTCACTGATGATTATTCAAGGTATGGGTACATTTATTTAATGCAACAGGAGTCTGAGTCTTTTAAAAAGTTCAAAGAATTCAAGGTTGAAGTTGAAAATGCATTAAATAGAACGATTAAAACAATTCGATCTGATCAAGGTGCAGAGTTCTGGATTCATATTTCCAGAACTATATGATAGAACATGGAATAGTTTCCCAACTCTCAGCACCTGGTACACCTCAGCAAAATGGTGTATCAGAGAGGAGAAATCGAACCTTGTTGGCCATGGTTTGGTCTATGATGACTTACGCTTCCTTGCCTGACTCGTTTTCGGGTTATGCAGTGGAGACTCTAACTTACATCCTGAACTGTGTTCCCTCCAAGAGTGTTACTAGAACACCTTTGGAGTTATGGAATGGTCGTAAAGCTAGTTTACGACATTTCAGGATTTGGGGTTGCTAGCACACGTGCTTGAGGCTAGTCCTAAGAAATTGGAACCACATTCAAGGTTATGACTATTTATAGGCTACCCCAAGGGAACGAGAGGTGGTTATTTCTATGATCCTAAAGAAAACAAAGTGTTTGTATCGACAAATGCTACTTTTCTCGAGGAGGATCATATAAGGGAGCACAGATCTAGAAGTAAAATCATGTTGAATGAGCTTTCCAAAGAAACTACTGAATCTTCAATAAGAGTTGTTATATGGCCTAATACCTCATCAAGAGTTATTGAAGTAGGTTCATCTAGTAGGTCAAATCCACCTCAAGTGTTGAGGAAACCTCGACGTAGTGGGAGGGTTGCAAACCCATTTATTCACTATATGGGTTTAACTGAAATTCTAGCTATGGTAGCTGTGGCGAGGTTGAGAAGGCAATGAAGGATGTTGACAGAGATGAATGGATTAAAACCATGGATCTCAAATTGGAGTCTCTGTACTTCCATTCAGTTTGAGACCTTATAGATCAACCTAATGGGGTTAAACCTATAGGTTGTAAATAGATCTACAAGAGGATACAAGGTGCTGATGGGAAAGTGCAAACCTTCAAGACTAGACTAGTGATAAAGGGTTATACCTAGGTAGAGGGAGTCGACTATGAGGAGACTTTCTCGCCTATTGCCATGCTGAAGTCTATCTAGATCCTCCTATCCATTGCTTCATATTATGACTATGAGATATAGCACATGGATGTCAAAACTACTTTTGTGAATAGAAATCTTGAGGAGACCATTTATATGGTGCAGCCCAAGGGATTCATAGTCCAAGGTCAAGAGCAAAGGGTTTGCAAGCTTAGTCGGTCCATTTATGGACCGAAACAGGCATCTCGATCTTGGAATATAAGGTTTGATACTGCGATCAAATCTTATGGCTTTGATCAGAACGTTGATAAGCCTTGTGTCTACAAGAAGACCATCAACAGTTCAGTAGTTTTCCTAGCGTTATATGTAGATGATATCCAACTCATTGGGAATGATATAGGCTTACTGACTACAGTTAAGAACTAGCTAGCAACCCAATTCCAAATGAAAGATTTGGGAGAGGGTCAATTTGTTCTTGGTATTCAGATCGTTCGAGATCGAAAGAACAAAATGCTAGCACTGTCTCAAGCATCGTATATTGACAAGATGTTGATCAATTATTCGATGCAGAACTCGAAGAGGGGTCTTTTTCCTTTTAGGCATGGAGTTAATTTGTCTAAAGAACAGTGTCCTAAGAAAACTCAACAGGTTGAGGAAATGAGACGGGTCCCCTATGCATCTGTCATCGGCAGTTTGATGTATGCGATGTTATGTACTAGACCTAACGTCTACTATGTAATGGGGATATTCAGTAGATATCGGTCTAATCTAGTTGCTATGAAGAACAAAGGACTACATGCTTGTGTATGGTTCTAAGGATTTGATCCTTACAGGATACACTAACTCTTTAGATTGATAGGGATTCTCAGAAATCCACATCAGGATCAGTGTCACTGTTAACAGAGGGGCTATAGTGTGGCGAGCACCAAGCAAGGGTGTATCGTGAACTCCACCATGGAGGCTAAATATGTAGTGGCTTGTGAAGTTGTTGTAACGTGTTTGGATTGATGATATAAATTCTCACAATGATGCGATACTATTTCTAGTTATGTGTTAATTATGGATGTTCATGTAGTATGCCATGCGTTGTCAAAAGTTTCCTTATGATGGAACCAAGTGTAATTCCACCACAAGTTTCTTGGTGGGATCCGAGGTCGAACACGGGGGCTGGTTTAGATTATTGTGGTATGTTCATGATATATGCTACCAAGTTTTCAATCTTTAAAAATGAGTTTGTATAAGTATATAAATTGTAATAAAATAAAGGAGAGCAGTAAAGATGCGATAAAAACATAAAAATACAGTAAACCTAAGCTAGATGATACAAGATACAAACTTCATGTACAAGATGCTATGATTAAGGCTGGCTGTGAAAGTTATGCAAAAACATGGGATGCGGCGACAAGTCTTATGAACAGAATAGAAAGACAAAGACAAATAATACAAACAACGCAAGTTCTTAATTGGATTGAAGGTACAAATATTGTTCTGCTCTTCTCTTGGGGTACACCTCTCAGTGATCGGCCGCGCTCCCATAGTCTATGGTGAAACAGAGACTAACGTAATGAATGCAAGGTTGTTTCCATGTCTGGAAGTGCTACTCGCTTTAGTTAACGCATTCTTCTGACCTTCTCTCGATAGATTAGAATGACACCTTCACTTCTGCTCTCACAGATGAAGATGTCGTTTAGTATGCTTTAGCTAAACATATTTTATATCTTTAATACAGATTAAGTTCTTAGTGATTCATATTACTCATCAGGGGGTTAAGAGACATCATGGAGAAAGTGATTGGTGGGTGAACGAAAATAGACAGAGATTAGTAAATGGAATTTATCGAAAAATTTAATATTTCTACTAAGCGTTTGATACATGGTGCGTGAATGAAGACGTAAAGAAAATATGAAATATAAAGTGAAAGAGAGATAGAACAGAAACAAACAAGTGTCAATGTATTGGCACAGATTTAATGAAGATCTACTTACCGGATAGGATGGATTTGATGGTAGGAAGAGCTTCCCTCTCAAGCTTGCTCTACTGGTAGCAGGGATCTTTGCATTGAGTTTCCGATCGGGAGTTTGGCAGGTTGGATCTGAGATTCACCTCTCGGCCTTATATCGTCTTCTTCTCGGATTTCTACTCTTAAGCACTCAGCTCAGTCTTTTCTCTACAATCTAGCAGCACTTAGCCCCTGTATCAAGTAGTATGTCTTTTCTCTGAAATTAATGGGGTATTTATAGGTCAAATATTTGACTCCGGCCTTGTGGTCTTCACTCATGGTTATGGTAATTTCGAAGATGGAGGGATATTATTCCTTCTGTTATGCAATCAGACCGTCCATTCTGCGCAACCATTAGTTTTATACGTGTCTCAATCCTCCGTTTTTGCATTGCTCAGCTGCATCTTTCAATCATAGGTTCGTATGTAATGTTTGTTTTTATTACTGCATGCGGTTGAAGCACAACTCTTGGATCGACTGTCGCATTGTGCCATCATTGCTGTAATCGTCTCTTCATTGTTGATTGACGGGTGCAATGTGACAGAGATGCGTTGATTAGTCTCTCGTGAGCCTTGAGCGTAAGCGATGACTTGGTCTTCTGCAAAACAGAGTAAAGTTCGGCTTGTCTTCCATTGTTTTTGTGTTAGTGGGTTTAATCGCAAACATTTGTAATTATTGTAATACTTGGCTAATTTTCATACAATTGGCACATAATTACTAACTTTTGGCCGTAATATCTAGATAAGGTGGCATAAATAACTTGTATTTCTACAAGTTATCACACCCCCAAATTTAGATATATGTTTGTCCTCAAGCATATCTTCTATTAAGGCAATCATGCTCCATTCCTATCCTACATTTCTACGACGATTGGTTGCTCCGAATGTTACACTTACGCACATTACATGACATTGCACTTTCCTTCTATCCTTGCTAATTCTTAGCAAGCCCTACTTTATTCTTCTATGTAACAAAATTTTGCTCAAAGAAACTTTTCTAGTTTTCAAAATAGAATATTTATCTCTTCTTTATCAAAACAACTTGATGTATCTATATGCGATGAGCAAAACTTTGCGTCATTTATTCACTTAGAGACAGTTGATCATGGCTACACTTTTCGTTTTGGCTTGTCCCCACGGGTGTCTTGCGAACATCCAACTACGGTTGTGTGCTATTTTCAACTTTAACTCATGATAATCAGAGGAGTTGTCCCTTGCACTCTTTTTATTTTTCTCTTTTTTCTTATCTACGTTGTTCTTGGAAATCCACCTTCGTTTTGGCTTGCTCCTACGAGTGTCATACGAACATCCAACTACGAGTAGACTTCTTTCACAACTAAACTCTTATGAGGTTGGGAACATTTTTGAAATTTTCCTTTGCACTGACATTGGAGTTTTGCATAACATATTATATAATATATATATATATATATATATATATACATACATATATATACTTCTTAAATGGAAAATTGATGCATTTTCTTAAATACTGAATATTCTTGATATTATCTGCTCAAACCTTCCTCACCCCCAAATTTAAAGATGAGCAAGGTCTTCATTGCGTTGTTTGGATAGACTAGACAAACACTTAAAAGAAAATTTCAAAAAGAAGGTTTGAGCAGAACTTTGAAAGATAAAAGGTAAAGTACTGTTAAACTAAGAGTTAACTAAGTGTTAGTTAGAATTTACTAAGTATGGGAAATGATTCTAAGCGTAAACATAAAATACATCATAGCAGCGCAATGAAGATCGTAAAAATAAAAAATTAAGAATGTCACAAAAATTAACAAAGGAAGATAAAGAATGAGGCACAGACAAAAAGTAGAGTGAATATATACTCTGGTTGTATTGACTATTAACAAAGTATACAAATAAATTACAAATGAACGCATTATAAAAATTTCTGCCTATGCAAAGAATCAAAGAATTTCGTTAAAAATTTGATTCAGATGGGTGCATGCTAAAATTTGACACCCCACTTCTAATAACGCAAATACATTTTTGCTGAGGACGGGCAACAACGAATGCACCCCCGGAACATACCCCTTAACTAACACATTTCTGGAGGATACCTCAACATAGTGCATTTAGCTAAGGACGGGCAAAGAACACATACGCGCGCAACACACCCTTCAACGCAATATATTTGTGTGTAATGGCCGCAAGGTGTCGCTTGTGACTCACAATGCACCCATCATCGCATTACATACTAATTTTTCTTCATTTTACGTCATAAAAAATGCAAGTCGAAAAGACTTTGCAGTGACTCATGTTTCACCCAATCATTTACAGAAATTAAAGAGCAGCACTACTAATGTATACAAATTAAAGGAATCTAAACATGACATGAAAAATTAAATTGAAGAGAATTACAGAAAGCATTAAATGCTACTCCTGAAAAGTAGTAAATAACGAGATTTAGAAAGCAGTAAAAGAAAACTATAAAGAAAGCACGTAAACATAGATCGGATGCTGATTGAAAGAAGTTCTCAGAATTACCGCAATCGCTTCACCCGCAAGCGATTTAATTGTACTTGCCCACCTAATGTCCTCAGGGACATTATTCACCTCCTTGCCTCATCCCGTAGTGTATACGGGAAGAAAGTTGATCTACTTTTTTTTGGGAATCACACCAGTTATGGGGAATACGTTGCACCTTGCATCCTCCGCAACCATAGATCTTGAAGTTTTGGTGCTTAATCTGGTCCTGATGTGCTCCTACGCGAAAAATACACCTGATCTCTGGGTCAGCTTAGAATTTCTGGATCGCTCCCATACTCATAAGCCGTCAGACTGCTCTTCACGATAAACAGCCAGTACAAAGAGATCTGTCCTGCAAATAACACAAACACACTCAAACAATAAACCGTTAACCAGTCCCCGGCAATGACGCCATAAACTTGTAACGTGTTTGGATTGATGATATAAATTGCTCACAATGATGCGATACTACTTCTAGTTATGCGTTAATTATGGATGTTCATGTAGTATGCCATGTGTTGTCACAAGTTTCCTTATGATGGAGCCAAGTGTAATTCTACCGCAAGTTTCTCGGTGTGATCCGAGGTCGAACACGGGGACTGGTTTAGGTTATTATGGTACATTCATGATATATGCGACCAAGTTTTCAATATTTAAAAATGAGTTTGTATAAGTATATAAATTGCAATAAAATAAAGGAAAGCAATAAAGATGCGATAAAAACATAAAAATACAGTAAACCTAAGCTAGATGATACAAGATACAGACTTCATGTACAAGATGCTGGGATTAAGGCTGGCTGTGAAAGTTATGCAAAGACATGGGATGCGGCGGCAAGTCTTATGAACAGAATAGAAAGAGAAAGACAAATAATACAAACAACGCAAGTTCTTAATTGGATTGAAGGTATAAATACCGTTCCGCTCATCTCTTGGCGTACACCTCTCAGTGATCGGCCGCTCTCCCACATGTCTGTGGTGAAACAGAGACTAACGTAATGAACGCAAGGTTGCTTCCATGTCTAGAAGTACTACTCGCTTTAGTTAACGCATTCTCCTAACCTTCTCTCGATAGATCAGAATGACACCTTCACTTCTGCTCTCACAGGTGAAGATGTCGTCTAGCATACTTTAGCTAAATTTATTTTATATCTTTAATACAGATTAAGTTCTTAGTGATTCATATTGCTCATCAGGGGGTTAAGAGACATCATGGAGAAAGTGATTGGTGGGTGAACGGAAATAGACAGAGAATGGTAAATGGAATTTATCGAAACATTTAATATTTCTACTAAGCGTTTGATACATGGTGCATGAATGAAGAGATAAAGAAAACATGAAATACATAGTGAAAGAGAGATAGAACAGATACAAACAAGTGTCAATGTCTTAGCATAGATTTAATGAAGATCTGCTTGCCGGATAGGATGGATTTGATGGTAGGAAGAGCTTCCCTCTCAGGGATGCTTTACCAGTAGCAGGGATCTTTGCACAAAGCTTCCGATCGGGAGTTTAGTAGGTTGGATCTAAGATTCACCTCTCGACCTTATCTCGTCTTCTTCCCGGATTTCTTCTCTTAAGCACTCAGCTCAGCCTTTTCTCTACAATTTAGCAACACTTAGCCTCCGTATCAAGTAGCATGTCTTTTCTCTAAAATCAATGGGGTATTTATAGGTACAGATCTTTGACTCTGGCCTTATGGTCCCCACTCATGGTTATGATAATTCTGAAGATGGAGGGACATTATTCCTTCTGTTATATAATCAGACCGTCAATTCTGCACAATCGTTAGTTGTATACGTGTCTCAATCCTCCGCTCTTTCGTTGCTCAGCTGCATCTTTCGATCATAGGTTCGCATGCAGTGTTTGTTTTTATTACCGCATGCGGTTGAAGCATAGCTCTTGGATCGACTGTGGCATTGCGTTGTCATTTCTGTAATCGTCTCTTCATTGTTGATTGACGGGCGAAATGTGACAGAGATGCATTGATTAGTCTCTCGTGAGCCTTGAGCGCAAGCGGTGACTTGGTCTCCTACAAAATAGAGTAAAGTTCGGCTTGTCTTCCATCTTTTTGGTGTTAGTGGGTATAATCGCAAACATTTATAATTATTGCAATACTAGGCTAATTTTCATGCAATTGGTGCATAATTACTAACTTTTGGCCGCAATATCTAGATAAGGTGACATAAATAACTTGTATTTCTACAAGTTATCAGTTGCTAAGGAGGCCGTTTGGCTCAGGAAATTCCTGACTGATCTGGAAGTTGTGTCAGACATGTCAAAGCCTATCACACTTTATTGTTATAATAGTGGTATTGTGTCTAATTCTCGTGAGACTAGAAGTCATTAGCGTGGCAAGAACGTAGAGTGGAAGTATCATCTCATCTGAGATATTATGCATAGAGGGGACGTGATTGTCACGAAGATAGCTTTGGAGAACAACGTTGTTGATCCGTTTACGTAGGCCCTCACGACTACAGTGTTTGAGGTTCATCTGTAGAGTATGGGTCTATGGGACATACCACGACTGGACTAGGGCAAGTGGAAGATCTTGTACTGGGCGTGTTATGCCCTAGTTTATTGTTTTGTGTACTTGTAATTGGATTATCTTGTACACCTCACTAGCTTTAGAACAAGTTGGAGATTGTTGAGGTTAATGCTCTAAATCACATAGGGTCCAATAGTTTGTAAACCTTGTATGAACAAACATATCTGTGATTAATAATATTTAATATTTTATTTACTTTGTCTATGAAATATTGATATTTTAGTTGCATTAACCACAAACCAATAAACTAACATCCAAGGTTATTGTTGTAACTTAAACATGTATGTAGAAACATACAGGTGGATCATGTTTAAGTGATAACCTAAATGGTCTGTAGTATAGGGATAAGGCTGGGTACCTTATTGTTCGCTTGCTATCGTGAGATGCTTTAGGAGTGTATAAAGTAAAAAAGATTGGAAGAATAAAGTCTAAGTGCTGTGTTCTGCCTTGATGCGTTTAAGTGAATGCAACGTGTTGGTGTGTTAGTATTATGCATAGAAGGCACACAACTCCTTATAATAACGTTCAAGTTGTCCTAGATTAAACTCAAGTATAAATCTAATCTAGGTTCCTGGAAAGTCCAAGGTCGATCACAGGGATTCAGTTTCACTAACATAGATTATGCGTTGTACTTACAGTAGGATGTTTTTCCTAAATAAATGTGAAAGATGTATTATTTACACTAACATGCTATGCCTGTACAAGACAATACAAAAGAGTTGAGTGGAAAATGAAGGATCATGTGAAAATGGAATTTAAGTAGGTGGACGCGGCAGTTAAAGATAATTGCATACAACTGATGTATTGTGGATGAAATGGGATGGGTTGCTTATCTTTCTGTTCATGCATTAGACATCATTCAACACTTTTCAATGCGAATAACATACAAGCCTATCTCTAGGGTGCATGCGTCTAACCTAGAATGCAAGAAACACCAGTAAGTCTATCTCTAGCTGTACTAGGCGTTCTACTTAATGTGGCTTAGCTATTCTTTCGAAAAACTAAGTAAAGAAGCTTTCACCAAGTTGTCAAGTTGGTTTAGGTGTTGGAACAGAATTATGCATGAAGTACTAATGCTTTCAACATAAACAGAAGATAAACAATAGCAAAAGTGATGATCAAATATATGAATTTTATAAAGGATCAATGAGTCTTTACAAAGAACTATATTCAATCAAAATGAAACGAAAATGATATTAAGAGAGAGACTGAGTCAAGCCAAAGAATACAATCTCTTGTAGTTCTTTGGCTCAATCTTGTTGTGTACAATCACTTTAAAGAGTTAAGGACAGAGTATCTTTCTCAAGAATAACTTTCTCCACTCCCTGGTCGGCGATGATGGTGGTTCTCAGCTCCTTCGATCGTCTAACACCTCGGCACAGCTTGTATAAATTAAAACTAACTCTACAATTTTACAGAGAGTATGGAGTTTTTAATTGCCTGAACTCTTAATTCTGGAGGGTCTTCAAGTATTTATAGGCGTTGGTCTCGTCCACTTGGAGGATGTGCTACATTTAAGTCCATGCCCTGGTCAGCATTAAACTCCATGTCCTGGTTGGTCACTTGACCTCTGGTAGCTTTTTAGATGCCGCCTACTGCTGGAAGCTTTTCAGGCGCTGCCAGTTGCAGGTGCCCATGCTTGCAAGTGATGATATGACACAATCAGCCCGGAGCAACGAATCTTCTATGCGTTGAATTCCGTCCAAAGCATGGCTCATGTGTTAACGCGTTTCCTACGGCACTTGTCTAATGCGTTATTATCAGTTCTTGCGTTGAAATCCTGCAAAGTAGTGCGTTAGCGCCGCGATTTTTAGTGATAAACTTCTTTTAAATGAAATTGCTATTGTTTAAGTAAATTCATGCGTTTCTATTAAAAATGAGGAGAGTTTATCATTAAAAACCCTAATTGTTCTAACTTAAGAGCAAAGATAACTTATTTTTTTACAAGTTATCACTTATCCTGGTGATACTATGAGTATGGTCCGCTTTGTATGTATTACAAATGTTGTAAAGTGCTACAAATGTTCTGATCTTGATCATTCATGTATTAGACATGCGAGCGGAGATATTCTATACAAAGGAGTTTGTATAAGACCGGACAACAAAATGTTTAGTCTCATTATATAATGTCGTTCATAATAAAGACTTTCATTCCACTAAGATGACCATAGGTAACATGACCTTAATCCTGAGTGAGTTGTGAACTCCTGCCTATGAGGGCGATTCTTTGATCTTTATAGGTGAGAGTGGCCAGATCGTCGATACAACAAGCCTATCATTTTGCAGATTTTTCTGATTGGGAAGCTGGGAACTTAGCTACACAAGATGGAATTCACTCATTCCCCGAAGTAGGGGTAAGTAGATAAATTGCTCCCTTAAGAGCCGATTTCTGGTCTTGAACAATGTGGTGCCACACCCTCTCTTGGCTCGAGAGGGGTTTAGTCATAGTGGGACTATGATCTATTGTTCATTAGAGGAACCAGTGGTACTTAAGGAGTTAGATGTAACTACAAGGGCAAAATAGTAATTTGGCTCAGCTGTACTTACGAGCAATTTGTGAAGGGTCATCGTATTGTTGATTGGTTATATCCAATGAACATAAAAATATATCTATAATGTGAAGATTGCAGCGGTCGGTCTTTAGTGAAGTGCCCGACAGTTAACAGATGATGGATAATGTGATTAAAGAGTTTAATTAATTATTCACGTACCGTTGGAGCTTCAAGCTACAAGACCATAAGGTCCCCTTGGTAGCTCAAAAATATTAAGTTGAGAATCAGTTTTGGGTTAATTTGAAATGTTCAAATTAATAAGAGGGAATTTAATTATATATGACATAATTAAATTGATTCAATTATATATGATATAATTGACATAATGTATATGATACACTATAGTTTAATTGGAGGAACAAATATTTGAATGTATTTCAAATATATTTTCTATGAATAAGATTCATAGTTATTAAATTTAATATAAATATGATTTATATTAAATGCCATTAAATAGAGAAAAAGAACTATAGTTTATATTGTATATGATGCAATATTAAAACTATAGGTTATAAATATAACATGATAAGTTGGTTATCATATTTACTTATAATTATTAATTATTTGATAATTAATTTTCTTTTTCTCTCTAACCACCTCAGTGGGAAGTTAATCAGTTTTTGTGGCAAATTGGGATAAAAAAATATGATTTTATTTTTTCCATAATCTGTGTTACACGATTGAGAGTTACAAGACAAACAAAACAGAGCCTATGAGATACACTTCGTACTCTAAGCGATTGAATCACTTTGCTATGCGATAGCTTGTTCTTCCTTTAATCGTCTTCCTCCTCCGATCTCACAAACTCCCTTCTAACCAAAATAGTCAAAACCCACCACTCCTGGGTTTTCACCCCGAGAATACCAAGGTCACCAAGTGGTAGTGTCCTTCTCCTTTTTGGTTCGAGCTTGTTGCTGTTCGAGGAGTTCATGTTTGTTCGAAGTGTTCATGAAAGTTCGAGGGATTAACGCGAAGAAGAGTTCTTCAAAGGTATAATAACTTGAACCATTTTGTTGTTCAAAAGCATGTTGTAATTTTATTAAGAATGCATAATATGTATGTTTTACTGTAAATGTTTGTTTTCAATTGTAATGGGATTTGGATGATCCACTTCCGCTCATAGGTTCTCTGTAAAACGAATTCCTTCACATGTCTCTACATGAATGATTAGGATCAAATCATTTGTAGTACTTTATAAGAACTATAACATCTATAAAGTGGGTTGTATTCATAGTGTCACCAGGATAAGGTATCCAACTTTATCCATCTACTACAAACCTTTTAGGTTATCACTTAAACATGATCCACTTGTATGTCTCAATATACATGTTTAAGCTACATATGATAACTTTCGATGTTAATTTATTAGTTTGTTGGATTAATATTACTAAATGTTAATAAAAAGTTTGTACAATACAATTACAAACTACATGACCCTACAAGATTTAGGGCATCACAACATAACGATGCTATTGAATACAAAAAGGAAGGTTGAGTTTATGAAATACGAACCTCCAAACCCTAAAATACCGAATGAAGCTCTGAAATACAGAAAACAAAGATTGGATAACATGGAGGAAAGAGTGGCAGCTTCGTTTGAGAGGAAAGGGAAGTTGGTCGATTGACTTCGTTTGAGAGGGAAGCTAGGGTAGAACTAAAATGTGGTCAATTGGCCTGTTTGAAAGGGAGAAGAAAAATCTAGGAAAAATTCGAAAAGAACGGCGACTGAAAATCTGAGAAATAGCGGCGAAAGAAAGTATGGGAAAATTGTTTTGAGAGGGAGAACAAAAATGTGGTCTTGTACGTGTATTGAAAATTAAATTAAGTTTAATTTTGGGAAAATAAAAATTGAGGAAATCTTAGTCACTCTTGACATTTTTAAAATGGCAAGAAAACATTGCTTGAACTTGACATTTTTTTTATAAAAATGTCAAGTAATAAAAATAGCAAATGTCAATAAATGTAGTTTTTGTTGTAGTGAACGTTGAACCTGAAGTTCACTAATCCAGATATATATATTCCGTTTGGCATGTTCGATTAGGTCATTTTTGGTCAATGATGATGAGAAAATTATTGAAAATTCACATTAGACATCATTTTAAGAATCAAAAGATTCTTCAATCCAATAAATTGTCATATGTTGTTTACGCTCAAGGAGATTTGAAATATACATTTGGAAATATAAAATGTTATTTCTAAAATTTCAAATTATTTGTATCGTTGAATCTAAAAACACACCAACAAACGGATATTCACAAAATTTATTAGATCTGATAACATGTCACAAAATAAAAGCCTTATGCGAATTGAAGAAAGCCCATTGTAGTACAAAATCAGCACATCTATGCTTAAATAGATGGATAAGGTGTGGATTGTACACTAAATTCACACTAATTATTATTATTACTATTATTATTATTATTTTGGAGTTGAAGAACACGACATAAAGTGTGTCCTTGCAAAGAAAATAAAAATATGTAATCTTATTTATTTATTCTTTTTAATTATTATTACTTTTGGAGTTGAAGATCATGGGAGTTCCACATAAAGTGTGTTTATTCTGAAAAAATTACATTAAGTTTTGCATTAAAATCAGAAAGCACCGGTGGTCTTGTGGTAAAATAGTTCCCTGCAACGGTACAGACCTGGGTTCGATTGCCGCCGAATGGTGCAATTTCCAATTGTCCTGCCATGAGGAATTCTGTGCTCCAGTGATCGTGGGTCGATCACGACCGTCGGATCATCTGTCGTCGACACCTTGGCACATCTGAGCTTGACTACTTTTTTAGTCTCTTTTTATTGTTAACTACACTAAAAATACAGTTTGTGAATTTATGAAATATTTGATACTGTGAACTATTTGTGTCCAAATTGCTGTATGGAGTGGTTATTAAATAAAAATAAGAAAGAATCTTTACATGTTCTTTTTGGCCTTATATTTTTCATAAATTTCCATATAGTACTTTGTCAAGTGGTTGTGATTTTTGGAATGTAGGTATGTATTTGAAAGATAGTGCATGTGACTTTTCTAATTTTTAATTTACGAAATAAATTTATATATTTTTAAAATAAAGTCTTAGAATAAATAACTGTAATTGAGGTTAGCAAGATGCGACTCTTCGAGATAAGATGTCAATTGGGCGCATCTATTCGAGGTGGGGGTGGTTATACACACTGAATTGGTGCATTGATTCTTCTAATGTACATGTGAGATATACGTGTAAAAGAAAAACAAGACACTTGCATTTACATCCTTCAAAAAATAGTTCCATGAGATCCAAAGTCAAAATAAAATAAAAAAAAAGAAGAGGATTTAATCAAATCAAAATACTAATTAATATGGTAAAAAAATGCTTCCTTTCGTGTGAACTTTCCAATATATATATAATAACATTAGAATAAAAAATATTGCAGTATATATATCACGATACTTGAGTATTAGCCTATAATTCAATAATCTAGTTACTAGAACAATATGAAAACATTAAAACAAAAATAGTTACATTACCTAACTTTTAAATGTTGAGGGTAGCTAAAACAAAATTGTATAATCTTCATTTATTACTAGTAAGGTGGTTCAAAATCGTTAAAACATACATTTTAAAATAAATATAGTTTAAGTTAAATTGGAATGTAAATATCTAATGTTAAATTTAAAAGTAATGAAAATTGGTGACCTAGACTATATCTATGTGTTAGTCGATTTATAAGAAATTAAAGATAATCACATTTCTTTTTTGTTTAAAAAAATTGCACGGTCATAAAATTTAACTGTATCTCTTGATCAAGAAAAAGAACACATCTTTTTGAAACAAGAAGGGAACTTTGAGCAAAGGTTTGTATAGGTATGACTAAAGTAGAGCATGCTAAAGAAATGTTCAAAGGATAGAAAGAACAAGTGATTTTAAGAAATTATGTAGAAGAATAGCATTTTGAGTAGCTGATCAGCGCAAAACAAGGACTTAGGACTTAAGCTGAATTGCCTTAGTAAAGGATATGCTTGAGGACAAGCATATTTCTAAATTTAGGGGTGTGATAACTGGTAGAAATACAAGTTATTTATATCATCTTACTTAGAATATGCGGCAATAGGAAGGAAAAGTTGCATCAAACGTAGTAAAATTGGCTTAGAAATGCAAATATTGTAAAAGTATCGCAAACGCACCCGCTAAACGCATTGCGATGGAAAAAAGGATGTCCAAACCTTTGTTTTGCAAGTAACAGGTATCGCATGTGACGATTGCTCATGGACAAAAAGAACAACGCATTCTCGGGGATTTCTGAAATTGTACAGCTTTTCTAATGTAGGACCTGACAAATTGAACGTGGAACAGAGCGGACATTCCCACCAAGCCTCAACAGGAAAAACTAATATTTCAGAGCGGGACCACTGACACAATAGGTGCTAAAGTCTATAAATAGAAATACTCAACACAAGGAGAACACATGGAAATAGAGATGAAAAAGAAGTTCTGTGCAAGGAACATTTTTCCCCCAAGAACTCTCCTGAGAAGGAAGTTCTACACCTCATTCCTCCATCACGCCGACAAGCAAGCAACTCCGATCGGGATCCGTGTCAAGCCATTGACACTGAGCTCTCATCTGTTCTTACTTTCTGTTCATCTATTGTTGTTCATTTCCCGTCTTTCATTCATATCTCTGTAACAAATGCTTTATCTTTACCAATTAATATCACTATCATGTTCATCTTCATCTCTCTCTTCACCATAATGCATTCATACTTCATTTCTCTCACCATGAGTCACTAAACCTCCAGGGTGTGGTTGAAGGATTGAGCGAGTGAGTCGATCCATATTGAAGAAGTCAGCTAAGTTTATTTAACGTATGCTCAATGGCATATTCACCTGCGAGAGCATAAGTGAAGATGTTAATCCACCTCTCGAAAGAAGGTTGATAGAATACGTTAACTAAAGAAAGAAGTATTTCTAGAGATGGAAACAACCTTACGTTTTGGAAATGTTTGTCCCTGATCATCATAGAGATATGGTGATGCAGGCGATCGCCGAGAGATGTAAGCCAAGGGAAGACGGAACCTTAGTTGCATCCTCAACAAGATTGACAAACTTGTGATAATCTTTTCCCCAAAACCTGTTCTCACTCTGTGATTCTATCCACAAGACTTGCCATCGCATTCTCTCATGCACACCTTGCACAATTTCAGATTTATTTACCTATTTGTTCATTTGTCATCGCATTTTACTCTTTAGCACCTCACATCTTAATTTTTTTACGGTGGCATATATCACTTCATTGTCGCACTAGCATCGCAAATCCCCGTGTTCGACCTCGGATCATTCTGTGCAGGACAAGTTTCTTGAGTACAGTGTGCTTAAGCAAAGAGCAACTGGCGGTGTATGAGTGCTGGGACGGATCTAGAATTCAACGCTGACCCAAAAATCGAGAGAACCTTTCGCAGGAGAGCACGCCAAAATCATAATAGGCGTATGGTGCTTGGTTTTATGAAGTGGAAATATGGATGATATGCGTTGATAAATTTGCATTGTGCACTCAAGTTTCCCCAGCGGAATCCAAGTGTAAATTCTTCTGAGTTTCCTGGTAAGTCCAAGGTTGAACACAGGGACTTGTGAAAACAAATTGCGTTGGTAATTTTTATGAAAACCTTAGGGTAACCAAGTAAATAAATTGTTGGTTTGTTGTTGACTGCGTTAATGAGAAAATAAACAAATCCGGCGAATTTGAGAAAAGGCAGTTGTGTGATAGATGCAATGAGTATGGGATGAATGGGTTGAGAAAATCTTTAGTTAGCGTTACTTGGGAATGCGTCAGACTATGCGATCATGTTACAACCATACACAGCAAGTCATTTCCCAATATAAATGCGATGCTCCTAAGTCTAGGACACATGTATTGAATGCAAAAGTGTTCATAGAGCTTATTCCTAAGTCTCTACTCTTGTCCTATGCGATGATGCAAAATGCATGAAAGCAAGGTGATCGCATACAATAATATCCTATCTCTAGGATGCATGCGATGCATTAATAATAAATGGTGCTCATTCCTAAGCGCCTATCTCTTGTATTATGTGTTCTAATCTGACTCTCCCGAGCCTAGATTCTAACCTGACCTTCCTAAGTTTAGATCCTGTCCTTAGACTACCCTCCCGAATATCTCTAATGGATGAATGAAGCATATATAATACAAGATAATCGCAAAGAATGAAGATTCCCTAGTTGTGCTAGCTAAATGCTTCTCAACCCATTCAACTAATTTAGCTACTCATGTGTGAATAACAGAGAGGGAACAGATATAGAGAAGGAAATTCCATTTTTATAAATGAGTTGAATACAAAATGACAATGGAAGTTAAAGGTAGAGAGCCTAGCAGCAATTCTTTGCTGACCAAGGCTTTTATACTGAAATCTCCGTTCGGTTCTAAAGATGTTCCTGCTTTCGCAGGCGTCGACCCTCTCTTTGTCCTTGAAGCTTCTGGCGCTCTCCCAAGCTTACCGGAACGATCTGCCGACACAACTTCCTCCCTCGCGTCTGCATTAACATGAAATAAAACTAAGAACAAAGACGTATGAACTAAGGAATGGTGAACTGATCTACTCGTCAACCCCTTCTCTGAAGAATGCCCTTGGTATTTATAGAGCATCCATGGTGAAAGGCGGCTTCTCTCTCTTAGTTGTATAGATGGGACAACTTTAATTCCTGACTAATGCACCGAATAATTGTCGCCGAAAAGCTGAATGTACTTTGTGACCGTTATCGGCTATCAACTTAATTCGAGTTCGACTGTCATCAGCTTTCTATCCCATCACGATTAATTAACCTTTCACCCAGATGTGCTGACTCAGTTGCGGTGATCCTTCTCAGGCGAATGTTTACGAACACAATCATCGTAAAGCCTTGCGGTGAAGTTATGCTTGATCGGTGATTTCTTATGAACGCAATTCTTGCAGTACGTCAACGCATATTCTGCAAAAAAATACAAAAATCAATTGTTCTAATGCCTTGAATGCATGCGACCATAATATTATGAAATCGATGCTTAATGGACACAAATTAACATATTTCATCAACACAATCCAACATTGTTTAGAACTTAGAACTATAATAACGTGCATTTCTGCCTGTTATTAGCGTCGCAGAAATATGGTGAACAACAACAATGACAGGCTCGAAGTAAATCAAGGAATGAATTGGTTGCTGCAATACCCAGTCTTCTTAACTGCTGATTGTAATATTCCTATGAGGAACTATTCGGCACTCAACTTATATGATTTTTCGCTTGGTATCGCAAGACCAATGGTGGAAGAAAACACCAGGTTTGAGATTAAACCTGTTATGCTCCAAATGATACAAAACGCGGGTCAATTTGAAGGTTTGCAAGAAGAAGACCCGCATGCACACCTCACCAGTTTTGTCGAGATGTGCAATACATTCTCCATTCCTGGCGTGACACCCAAAGGCATCAAAATCTATCAATTTCCTTACACACTCCAAGATGAGGTGAAGAAATGGGTCCATTCTTTGGAGCCAAACGAGATTAACTCCTGGGATCAGTCGGTAGAAAGATTTATGAAGAAGTTCTTCCCTCCCGCCGTTAACGCAAGAAGACGAGAGGAAGCACTAAATTTTGAGCAAGTAGACAATGAAACTCTGAGCACAACATGGGCGCGCTTTCAACGTTTAGTGAAGAACTGTCCGCATATTGGGATTCCAGATTGCGTTCTTATGGAAACTTTCTATAATGGCTTGAACAGAGAAATGCAAGAAGTCGTAGACGCCTCAGCAGCAGAAGGTTTTATGGATAAGACTTATACCGAAGCAAAAGTCATTCTAGATCGCATATCGCGAAATAAGCATGATTGGGTTGATGATAGATATGAAGACAGAAGCACAGAACGAAGGAAAGCAGATGAGCCATTGTACCAATGGACACAATGACCATGCTGGCTGCCCAGATGGCTGCAGTCACCTGGCTCCTACAAACCATGGCCATAAATCAAGGTGCACTCTCTCAGAATGCAATGCAAGCCAGCGCATTGAGGCAAGTGGCAGCAGTAAGTTGTATACAATGGCTCATTCAGTGGAAGTCTGCCCATCAAACTAACAATCAGTATATTTGGTCCACAATAACCCCTTCAGCAACACATATAGCCCAGGTTGGAGGAATCATCCCAACTTCAGTTGGGGAGGGAACACTAATCAGGGAGGCCAAAGGAATCTGCAGACCAATTATTCAGGGATAGAGGAAATCCTCCAGGCTTTCATCACCAAGGTCAAGGCCAAAATCATTATCAGAATAGAAAACCTGACAATCAACCCTCTTCATCTAACACTTCACCCAATTCATCGTACTTAGAATCACTGCTCAAAGAATACATACAGAAGAATAACGCGCTCATGCAATCGTAAGCATCTTTCATTAGGATTTGGAGGTACATGTTGGGTAGCTTGCGACCGAATTGAAAAATAGAACACCTGGTACACTACCCAACAACTCAGAAGCACCCAGATCTAGTGTCAAAGAATAATGTCAAGCGGTGACATTGGGCAGGCAATTCTGATCGCCTGCAGGGATGTGCTTTGCGGTAACGTTGAAAATCTTTTCCAATAAGAATCCATCTAAATTATCTTTACTGCTTTGTTAAACTAGTTTCCCTTTCAGTTTCTATTTGCATTGTTTATATTGACTGAATGAACGATTTGCGTGAGCATCGCGATGACTTATCATTTTGGTTTTGAGATAAGCTTTGCGATGTCAGGTATACAATGTGATGGCGGGTATGCATTGCGTTGTTGGGTATGCATTGTGCCCATCTTCCATTTAATTTAAAAGAAAAAAAAACTGCAAAGAAGGTTAAACGTACGAGCGTTTAAGCTCCCGATGGTCATTATTGCGTAGCAGATGAAAGGACATCTTTTGTTTGCTAGGTCATAATGGTAAGGTGCGCGACAGGCTTTTGGGATTAATAAGGTCTGCTGAGCACATTTTCGACATTAAGGCCTAACCTATAAAACCCCCCCTCGGCATCATCGAGTAGTCTACTTCTGCATTTTCATTCAAACCTCCCCAAAACCCTTTGTATACTCAAAACCCTAACCCTTTCTTCCCCTACCTAAAAGCGCCACTCTCTTCTTTCCCTTCGCTAGTATCTATGGTCAAACAATCATCCCACTCTTCTTCCCAAACTTCGTCCCCCTCCTAAGCCCCGGTCTCCGTGTTGGAAGCAGCCATTCTCGCTACCAGTCACCGCCTTGCAGCCCAACCAAGACTAGTCCCCAGAATTGCCAGAAAATCCAAGCGTAAGCTATCAGCGTCTACATCTCCATCTACTCGCCGAAAGGGGCCGAGCACGGAGAGTGCCCCTGCCACCAGTCCTACGATGGCGTTCCCACTGCCTCCCATTGAAAGTGAATTGCAAAGAAAAGATGACAAGGAGGTCTTTGGGAGAATTTTAAGCTATTTGGATAAGGACGAAGGGCTGCCGGAAGCTGGAGTAGTGAACCAGCCCCTGCCATTGAAGGAGGAGTTGGTCACGGTGTCGTGAAGGATGGCCCTTACAATCTTGGATCCTAAGGAGAATGCCCTAGTAGACTCCAATGAGGGACCCATTAGGGTAGTTGTGGAGGATGTGGAAGCACGGAGACGGGTGGAGCAGCTCGCGAAAGAGGTGGAGAAGGAAGTCGAAGTACAACGGACAGAAAAGAATGAAATGGTCCGGAAAGAAAATAGGAGAGTCGAGAGAAGGCAACGCAGACGTGAAGAGAGGCACTTGAGAAATGTAGAAGAACGAAGGTAGAGGGTAGGAAGCCCGATCATCGAAGGAGAATCCACCACCGTAAAGGTGGAAAGAGGGATGTCAGCGCAACTTGAACCATCATCGCAACAACAGTCCTCATTGTCGTATCCACGATTAACTGCGATGGGGGCTCAACTCCGAGGTTCGGACAAAATAGAAGATCCTGACATCACTCCACTTATATGGCGCAGCAAGGGGAATGTGCTGCAAGGGTTCGCAGTAGACCCAAAAGTAGTTGAATGCATAGAGAAGGAAAGAGAAGAGCGTAGGAGGGAATTGAGGGAGAAGGAAGAAAAGATGGCATAGGCATGCCAAATCATCGCCTCAGCCAACTTGGCTAGAAGGCTTCATGATAAGAAGGTTCGCCGTGCCAACGCAAGGGCGAAGGAGGTAGAAAAGAAAAAGCTCGAAGATGAGTAGCGCATTACGCTCGCCTCTGAGCAATTAAAAAAAGAACTGCAAGAAAAGGAGGAAGTTGAGAGGAAGAAGAAGGAAAAAAAGGAGTTGCGCCAAAGAGCCAAAGTACAGCGTAACATCAAGTTAAAGACAAAAGAGAAAGAAGAATGGGCAAGAGCAAAAGAAGAGCAGGACAAGGAACTAGAATGCATTAAACGACAAATAACCCATCTTGCGTTCGCTCAAGAAAAAGGAAAGGAAAAGGTGGAAGGCAACGAGTCTTTGCTGGCCAGAAGGTGCCCAAAAGTACGAAAGGAAAATGATGATTTACTAATGGAAATGGGTTTCTTCCCAGCATCGGCCCCACTACCAGACCTCATCATCAGCATCATAGTAGAGCTAGAAGAGGAAACTTTCTATCAATGCCCATCCATAGTCATCCCTACAGTAGTGCGGGCCTTTTATCATTGTTGGCTCCACGACCCCAAAGATATGGTGGTAATCGATGGGAGGGTAGTGCCATTCAGCACCGAGGACATCAATCAGCTTTATAAGTTAAAGAATTTTTCGGAAGTTCCTGGCAGCAAGCTGATTGATGATCCTACTGAAGAACATATGGAGGACACATTGAGAATATCAGTGCAACCAGGCACCAATTGGACGGCGTCCTTGACTGGCATTAGGACCCTCGCATCCAACCTCTGCTACCAAAAGCATGTCTATAGGTCTATTTGGTGAACAGACGGCTCATTCCAACCACTCATGACAAGACAATTTCAAGGGATCGAGTCATGACCGCATATTGCATTACGCGCGACATTCCGATCGATGTGGGTAGACTACTTGCCAGGAAAATTCGAAGTTATGTAGGCCGCATCAGGGGCCAATATTTCTTTCCGTGGACTATCTCTAGCCTATGCCTATCTGTAGGTGTTGGCATTGAAGACGAGCCGATGATAGAAGTCCATGGCCTCATTAACACTAAAATCTTGAGAGTTCTTCTCAAGGATTCGCCTCATTACCCTGAGTCTCTACCAAAGTGGCCCCTCATCGATCTTAATGCGCTGCAACTGCCCAAACCCAAATGATGGCCACGCATTGTCAAAGGCAAGGAAGTGATCCAAGGCAGTGCATCGCATCATCCACCCAATGAGCCCTTGGAAGATCCTTTACCTTCAGTCATTCAACCACCAAGTCCCACCATTGATCCCTTTTCCCCTCTTCCCAATCATTTTACCAACCTTCTTCTTGCTCTTGACTCTAACCCCCCATCACCAGTAGCATCCATTAGCCATCCCTCACCAGCCCACCTGTCTTCTGGAGCTTCGCCGCATGTTGATGACCCATACAGTTTGGGTGCAGGTCATTCCACTCAGCCCCAAACCGATGCAGGTGAGACATCGATGGCACCTTGATGCGTTATTTTATGAGTTGAAATTATGAAATGAAATGCGGTGAAGGAAATGCATTGAGCAACAAGTTTTCTCAGCAGAATCCAAGTGTAAACCCTACTGAGTTTCCTGGCAAATCTAGGGCTGAACTCAGGGACTAAGGAAAATGGTATGCGGTGATAATTTTCAAGAAGACTTTGCAGTAACCAATAAATCAAATAGTTGTTTTGGGTTGTTGTTTGCGGTATAAAATAAATGTATGCGGCGGAGTTATGAAAAGAGTTGATAATACGAAAGATGCGATGAATATGTGGGGAACAAGTTGAGAAGGGGTTCAACTAACACTTCCTAGGATGCGTTCATGTTATGCGATCATGCAACACACATACAATAGTAAGTCATCTCTCAACGCATATGCTACGTCTTCTAGTACTAGAATGCATGCGATATATGTGATGAGTCTATAGGACTTACACATAAGCCTCTATTCTTATTTATGCGATGACAAATGACACACACAAAAATAAGGTGACCACATAATGTCATAACCAATCTCTAGGGTGCATGTTGGCAAACAGAGATTATCTCTAAGCTCCTATCTCTTGATTATGCATTCTAATCTGACTCTCCCGAGCCTAGATTCTAACCTTACTTTTCCAAGCCTAGATTCTGCCCTTAGACTACCCTCCCGATTATCTCTAATGGACAAATGATGCATACATAATACCAGATAATCGCATAGAATGAAGATCCCCAGTTATGCTAGCTAAGTGCTTCTCAACCCATTCGATAGATTTAACTACTCATGCGTAATAAACAGAGAGTGAACAAATATAAAGAAGTAAATTCCATTTCTATAGATAAGTTTAAGTACAAAATGACAATGGAAGATAAGGATAGAGAGCCTGGAAGCAATCCCTTACTTCCCAATGCTTTTACACTGTCAACTCTATTCTATTCAAAAGATATTCCTACTTCCGCAGGAGCTGGCCCTCTCTCTGATCTCAATGCTTCCGGCACTCTTCCAAGTTCACCGAAACAATCTCTTGGCACAATCTCGCTTCTCTTGCTTCTGCCTTAAATAAAAGAAAATCTAAGAACAAGGCTATTCTATCTAAGGGAAAATTCTCTTAACTGTCCGAACTTCTTTACTGAAGGTTGCCTTCGGTATTTATAGAGCTTTGGGGTGAAAGGCGCCTTCTCTCTTATGATTTCATTGATGGGATGACATTAATTCTTTGTCTGATGCGCCGAATATTTGTCACCAAAAAGTTGAGTGTACTTGCTACAGTAGTTCGTTAGCAGCTAGTCAACTTAATTCGGACTCTATAGTCACCAATTTTCTGTCCCCTCGTGATTTATTATGCTTTTCACCCAGATGCGCCCACCAAGTTGTGACGACTCTATGCAAAAATCCTTCTGAGCAGATATTTTCCAGCACAAATCACCACAAAGCCTTGTGGTAACGCTGCGCTCGACCGTTGCTTTCTTGTGATCGCATTTTACGCTTTGCGTCAATGTATATACTGCACAAAAATACAATAGTTAACTGTTTTTATGCGATGAATGCATGCGACCGCAATGTTATAAACTTAATGCTTTTTGGACGCAATCTTATATATTTTATCAACGCAAACCTGCATTGTTTAATAACTTAGTACTGTAATAACGTGCATTTCGGCCCGTTATCACACCCCCAAATTTAAACAATGCTTATCCTCAAGCATAAGCTAAATTTTTTCTTTAGAAAGTCGACTGCAATCTCTTTTCCTAGATTTCTCAAGGATACTTCATTCGCATCCTATACACCAAAATTTCCTTAATTCTTATTCAAGTCTCTTATTTCTAAGACCTAGGGACTGCAAGTTTAACCTTCAAAATGACTTTACTAGATTCCCGGACATCACATGATTTATTTCAAAAAGACTTTTTCACTGGGGTGTTAACTGATTTTTATCCTTCCATATTTTTTACATTATTTTTCTCTGAACTTGCGCTGATCCAAGTGCCTTGCCTTTGTTTTGGCTTGCCCCCACGTGTGTCATGCGGACATCCAACTACGAGCAATGCGCTCTTTCTTAGACTAAACTCATACCTACTTGGCAGCGGAGTTGCGGTCATTTATTTATGCGTCGAGCAACATATGATGATTTTTTTTTTGTAGAGCTCAAAATAGCAAGGTCGAAAATAAATACCTCACCCCCAAATTTAAAATGTGGCAATGTCCTCATTGCCAAAATATTGAAAAAAGTCATGCGATGTTATTAGGAAGTTTGGTAAAGGGTCAGTTTGAAAGAAAACTAGCAGACCACTAACTTTTAGAAATATTTCATGAGATGACTGTCCTAAAATTAAGTTTACTCTATTGTACATGAAAATATAGAAGCATGCGTTTCATCATTGAAATCACTTGGCAAAGAGAAAGCATGCGACGACTTACTAAATTTATCAAAGTTAAATGATTGTGGTAACCAAAAGAGGATGCGGTGATAAAATTTTCAAAATTAAAATGCGATGCGATAGTGAAGAATTTGGAATAAAGTCAAGGAAGAATACAACCCGCAAATTTGCACTGTCGCCTGCATTGTTTGTTGACACATCCTGCTTTGCGGCGATCTGCCTCCTTTGGATTGCGGTGACGGAATAAAGTAGTTGCATCTTCGTGAAGTGCCTCCGCAATCGTTCACCTTGATCGTTGATGACATAATTTTAATCTAAGCTACATGTCCATGCCATAAACTTGTAACGCAAATTTTATGCAATGATATGCGATACTACTTCTAGATATGCGTTATTAATGAATGTTCTTGTAGTATGTTGTGCATTGTCACAAGTTTCCTTGCGTTGAAACCAAGTATAATTTCACCGCAAGTTTCTCGGTGTGATCCAAGGTTGAACACAGGGATTGTTTTAGGTTAATTGAGTTATATTTGTGATACATGCGACCAGGGGTTTTTCAATTTAATAATGCGGTAATAAAGTAAATTGCGATAAAAATGCAGTAATAAAGTAAATTGCGGTAAAATAAACCTAAGCTATGATGATACAAGATACAGGTTTTATGATACAAGATACTGAGGGTGAGACTGATTGTGAAGATTATACAAAGATCGTGTTATGCGGTGGCAAGTCTTATGTGTGAAACAGAAAGAGAAAAGATAATTAGTACAAACATCGCAAGTTCCTTAATTGCGTTAAAGGCATAAGCACGGTTCCGTTTTTCCCTTGGGGTACACCTCTCGGTGATCGGCCGCGTTCCCACATCTCTGTGGTGAAACAGAGACAAACGTAATGAACGCAAGGTTGCTTCCATCTCTGGAAGTACTTCTTGCTTTAGTTAACGCATTCTTCTAACCTTCTCTCGATAGATCAGAATGGCATCTTCACTTCTACTCTCACAGGTGAAGATATCGTCTACCATGCTTTAGCTAAACATCTTTATTTCTTTAGCGCAGATTAAGTTACTTGTTTAATTCATATTAATCATCAAGGGATTAAGAAAAAATCATGGAGAAAATGATTTATGGAGGAGCGGAAATAGATAGAGAAGTGTAAATAGAAAAGATTGAGACATTCAATAATACTATTTAGCGTCTAATACATGGTTCTGAATGAAGAGATTAAGAAGATGAAATACAATTGATGAATGAGAGTTAGAAACAAATACAAATAAGCACCAATGTCTAGGCACATATCTGGAATGGAGAATCGCTTGCCGGCGTTGATGGAGTGAATGGAAGGATGAGCTTCCCTCTCAGGCTTGCTCAACCGGTAGAAGGGATTTAAGTATAGAGCTTCTCGATGGGGATTTGGCAGGATCGCACTGAGACTCACCTCTCGGCTTTGTCTCTTGTCTTCCTGGATTTCTTCCAATCAGCACTCAGATTAGCTCTCTCTCAATAGCCTTGTAACAATAACCCCGTATCAAATATATCTTTCAGTGAATTCTTTAAGGGTTTTTATAGGCTGCAGGCTTTGACTCTCTGATTTGTGGTCCCCACTTTATTGTTATGGAAAGTCCGAAAATGGTGGAATAAATATTCCTTCTGTTATGCAATCAGTTCGTCGAATATGAACAACTGTTAGTTGTACACGTGTCACAATCCTCCTTGATTGCACTGCTCATTTCCATCTTCGATCGTGCGATCTCATGCGGTGTTGTTTTTATTACCTATGCAGTTGAAGTTCAGCTCTGGATCGACTATCGCATTGTGTCGTCAGTGCGTTGATCATCTCTTCATTCCTGAATGATGGGCGCAATGTGACGTAGATGCGTTAATCTTTCTCTCTCGAGCCATGAGTACATACGGTGACTTAGTTTCCTGCAAAACAGACTTGAAATATCCTTTTCTAACATCTTAATGGTCTTAGTGGGTGTATTTGCGATGATTTATAATTATTGTATTTCTTAGCTAATTTTCATACAATTGACGTAACTTTTGGCCGCAATATCTGAATAAGGCAGTATAAATAACTTATATTTCTACAAGTTATCCCACCCCCCAAATTTAGATATATGCTTGTCCTCAAGCATATCTTCTACTGAGGCAAAAATGCTCAGTTCCTGTCCTAAATTTTTGCGTTGATTGGTTGCTCTGAATGGTCCACTTAGGCACATTACTTAACAACACAATTTCCTTCTATCCTTGTTAATTCCTAACAAATCCCTACTTTATTCTTCTATATAACAAATTTTTGCTCAAAAATGCTTTTCTAGTTTTTATAAAAAGAATGTTTACCCCTTCTTTGGCAAAACCACTTGATGCATCTATATGTGGTGGTCAAACTTTACGTCATTTATTAGAGACTGTTGGTCATGGTTACACTCTTCGTTTTTGCTTGTTCCCACGGATGTCATGTGAACATCCAACTAGGTTGTGTGCCAATTTCAACTTTTAACTCATGAATTTCAGAGGAGTTGTCTCTTGCATTTATTTTTTTCTTTTGCATTTTTTTTCTCTTTTCATTTTGCGTTGTTCTTGGAAACCCACCTTCGTTTTGGTTTGTTCCCACGGGTGTCATGCGAACATCCAACTATGAGCAGGTTCTTTTCACAACTAACTCTTATCAGGTTGGGAATGTTTTTGAAGATTTCCCTTGCGCTGAGAGTGGAGTTTTGTATGGAAATTTATTGAATATATATATATATATATATGGAAAATGAACGCATTTTCTTAATGACCGCATATTCTTGATCTCATCTGCTCAGACCTTCCCCACCCCCAAATTCAGAGATGCGCAAGGTCCTCATTGCGTTGTTTGGATAGACTAGACAAACACTTAGAAAAAATTTCACAAAGAAGGTTTGAGCAGAACTTTGAGAGATAAAAGGTAAAGTACTGCTAAGCTACGAATTAACTAAGTGTTAGTCAGAATTTACAAAGTATGGGAAATATTTCTAAGTATAAACATATTATACATCATGGCAGCGCAATGAATAACGCAAAAGTAAAAGATCAAGAACATCGAAAATACTGACAAAGGATGATAAAGAAAAAGGCACAGGCAAAAAGAAGAGAATGGCTACTCAGTTGTATTGAATATTAACAAAGTATACGAAGAATTAAAAATTAACGCAATACAAAAATTGTGCATGTACAAAGAATCAAAGAACATTATTAACTTGGAAAAATAATAAATTGAATAAAAAATAGAATGGCCGCAAAAAATGTAAAGATTATTGTTGAGGAGCAGGAGTGATCTGGAGGAGGATTTTGAGGTGGTACTAAAGGAGCTTCTTCAAAATTCAATTGTTGTTTGAGATGCGGAGGCATCATGGGACCATGAAGATAAGTTGTGAGAAAATTAAAGTATTCATGGTTACGCTCCACAATCTGTCTTTGGTGGCGATGGACTTTATAAATATTGTGCTGAATATTGATCAACACCTCCCTTGACGTAGCAGCACTGCGCTGTATATTGTCGATTTGCTCCATTACCACATCAAACCTCTGGTTGAAGAAGGCTTGTTGTTGAGCGAAGAGCTGTTGTTGTTAGGAGAAGAGGGACCACATTTCAGCTAACTCTGTAGCCAAGGAGGGGATGGAAGTTTGTGCCTGCGATGTCTCACCAGCATCGTTTTGGGGTTGCGCAGAGATGCCTTCACCCAAATCGTGTGGGTCATCAATATGCGGCGGTGGAATGGAATGTTGCGATGATGAAGCTACAGGTGAGTAAATTGGTGGGTATGCGGTTGGAGAATTTGGAGTGAGGAGAAGGTTAGTAAAATGCTCATGGAGTGGAGAAGAAAGTTGTGCGTGTGGGCTCGAAAGGCTTGGAGGGCGGATTACTAAGGGTAAAGGGTCCAAACGTTCAGTTTCTTACAATGGTAATTCTTGGACCTTTTCTTTTCCCTTATCATCTCTGCACTGTCTCTTTGGCCTAGGTTCTTGCGGCGCATTGAGATCGATTACGGGCCTCTTTAAAGGTAACTCTGGGCAATGCGGGGAGTCTTTGAGGAGCAACCTCAAGATTTTGATATTGATGAGGTCGTGCACTTCTTACATTGGTTCTTCCTCAATGCCTACACCCACTGACAGGCACAGACTTGAGACTGTCCATGGAAAGAAGTATCGTCCTCTAATGTGCCCCACAAAGCCTCGAATTTGACTTGCGATCAACCAGCCCACATCGACTGGAATGCCGCGCGCAATGCAATATGCAGCCATAACTCGATCCCTTGAAATGATCTTGTCATGGGAAGTTGGGATTAACCGCTTTTTAACCAAATAAACCCAAAGCCTTGCCTTCGGAAGCAGGGTCTTGGATGCCAGGGTCTGATGCCTTTTAAAGAAACCGACCACTTCGTGCCCGGTTGCATTAATACTCGCAGCACATCTTCCAACTGTTGTTCCGTGGGATCATTAATGATTTTGTTGCCCAATGTGTCCAGGTTATCCTTCATTCGGTATAGTTTGTTGATATCCCTTGCGCTGAAAGGCACCACTTCCCCTTTTATGGTCACCACATCCTTGGTGCCATGTAGCCATCCATGGTAAAAGTCACGCACTACCTTTGGAACAACAATGGTTGGGCACTGGCAAAATGTGTCCCAGCCATGCTCCACGATCACGCTCGTAATGAGGTTAGGTAGTGGCGTTGGCATAGGGTAAATGCCTATCTCCATTAACAAGTCATCATTTTCTTTCTTTCTGGATGGACGCGCCTTTGCCAACACGGGCTTGCTGCTTTCTACGATCGCTTTTCCCTTTCCTTTGGCCAACGCAAGGCAATCTTGTTGCCTTTGTTTTCTTTCCCGTTCTTTGCATTGTTCCTCATTCTCTTGCTCGGCAAGTTCCTTGCCCTTCTTCTTAATTAAGCACTGCCTGTTGGATTCACGCTTACTCTCCTTCTCTTCTTTCATTCTCCTGTCTTCTTCTGCCTTCTTTTTCTTTTCTTCTTCTTCCTCTTCTCTCACTTCTCTTTCAAACTCCTCCACAAACTGCTCAGAGGTCAACAAAAGGCATTGTTTCTCTTCAATCCATCTTATTTCTTCAAGCCTTGAGATCTCGTTATAGTGGCAAACTTCCTCATCATGCAGTCTTCTTCTTCTATCACCTTATGCGGTGATGAGTTTCACCCGCTCCATTTTCTCTTGTCTCTCTTCCTCTTCCTTTCTCGCCATTTCCTTTTCTTCTAATGCGTCGATTGAAAATACAGGGTCAACAGTAGACCCTTACAGTGCATTCTCTCTGTGACGCCGCATCGGCAGGAAATTTCTCCTTCTTCGCCTTCATCGGCCGCAACAACTTGTGTTGTTTCAGGTTGCGCCAACTCCATTAATTACGTTGTTACCCCCTTGTCCTCCCTTATAGAGGTTGATTCTCCATGCTTCTTTGGGCTTGCAGCCCTCTTCTTCTTTTCTTCTTCCTTCTTTAGGTGCCTTTCCTCACGTCTGCGCTCTTTTCCTTCTTTCTTCTCTTTCTTCCTCCTTAACTTGGCCTCTTCATCTTCTTCGTCCTCCTTCTTTTCTTTATTCTTCTTCTCTTTGCGATGATGGGATGGCTCACCTTCTCCCGCCTCTTTTCCTTCTTCTCTTTTTTCTTCTTTTTCTTCTATTCAACCTCTTGTTGCTTCTCTGCCGCAACCTCTTCCAACGCAACTCTAATGGGTCCTTCATAGGATTCCACTTGCATAGTTTTCTTAAGAGTTTCTAAAGCTAGAGTGCTTCTTCTTGCCTCTTCTTCCACCACTTCCTCTGTTACTACCACTTCCTCTACTACCGCCACTTCCTCAGTTACCACCACCGTCACCTCCTCCGTAGACAATGGTTGGTTTACAACCCTTGCCTCGGGCAATCCTCCTCCTTCCTTCAAGTTGCTCAGAATATTTCCAAAAAATTCCTTGTCATCGCGTCTCTTCCTTTCAATTTCAGTTAAGACGGCTGGAGTAGGGAGTGAGGTGCTTTCAATGCTTTGCCCCCTCTTGAACTGAGGAGCCCTGGCGGCTAAAGGGTTTCTCTGGGGTCTACTGGTGATTCTGGGGACAGTGTGGGGTTGGGCAGCAAGACGGTGACTGACAGTAAGGAATGCTACCTCTCGCATGGAGATTTGTTCCGTGGAAGGGGTTGAGGGTGAAGCAGAGGGTTGGGAAGCTTGGTCGGCCATGGATGCTAAGGTGAAAGGCACTGGAAAGGTCGCTAGGGTTTAAGGGAAGAAGAAAGCTCTGGATGCAATGGCGCTAGGGTTTTTTCAGATTGCAAAAAGAGGTAAAGAGTTCATAGATGGGGGAAGTTCCTATTTATAGGTTGGGCCTTAGTGGGCCCAACACGATTTTCACGGTGGCAGGCCTCGAGACATTCAAAAGGCCCATCATTCGAACTTCTCTCATTTATGGAATTTCAGAAAAAAAAACGTCCTTTCGTGTGCAGACTTCATCATTTCTTTGGAATACAAAACAATTGGACTTCTCAATTTTACAAAAAGAATTATCTTTAATATTTTATTCAAATGGACGCAAGGAAAAGATTAACGCAATATGCTCACCAACGCAAGTGCATCTTCGCAGAGGATGGGCAACAACGCGTGCATCCCCGCAACACACCCCTTAACTAAACACATTTCTAGAGGATCGGGTGCACTGTATTGCTACCAGCACAACACTGCCTCAACATAGTGCATTTTGCTAAGGACGGGCAAAGGACACACGCGCGCAACACACCCCTTAGCTCAACGCAATTGAGTTGGATGAATGCAAAGCGTATCTGGTTGGTTTAAGATGCGTCATTATCGCCATGCATACCAGATGTTAATTGTTTTATTTTATATTATATTATATTATTATATTTTTATCTTTATTATTCTTATTTTATTCTTATTTTATTATTATTTTTTCTTCATCAACGCAAGTGCTATTACTTACGGTAATCAGTTTCTTCTCATTTCTCAATCATTCACCAATCAAAGAATAACGCATTAAATACAAAAAAGTAAAAGGAATTAAAACAGTACAGAAATCAATGCGAAAAAATTTAATGAGTCTTAAATTCATAAAATCACGGAACAAATTAATCGAAGCAATAAATGACAAAATTCATAAATTCATAAAGACAGGAATTAAAGAAAGCATTTAAACATAGATGTGAGATATGGACCGAAAAATGTGTTTCCTTGAATTAGTGCAATCCACATCTTTGTAGGTCCAACTTACCTGCCCAATGTCCTAGGGACATTGCTCCTTTCCATTAGATCCTGGGGCTTCAGAGTTGCTGAGAAACGTACCAGGTGTTCTGTTTCTCAGCTCAGATGCAAGCGGGCCCACTTGGATCTTTAACTTTCGAATTGAAGATGCCTGCGCCTGCATCACTGCATCATTTTTGTCCATATACTGTTTTAGCAAGGTCTCCAATGAGCTTCCAGAGGTGTTTGAAGATGAGGGTTACTGATTATTCGATTGCCTTGGTTGCCCCTGATTCGAGTTATGGTGAAAAGAAGGATTCCCTCGACTGCCACTTTGATGGTTGTTTGGCCTCCCTTGGTTAGGATTCCCTCCCCAACCGAAGTTAGGATGGCTTCTCCAACCAGGATTGTAGGTCTTGCTGAAGGGGTTGTTTTGGATGGCGCATACTTGCTGGATATTCGATGGGCACATCCTTTTGTCGCCTTGCATTCACGGCCGGTGGGAAGAACTTCTTCATGAATCGCTCTACCAGCTGATCCCATGATGTAATCTCGTTCGACTCTAGTGAGTGAGCCCACCTCTTGGCTTCGTCCCTCAAGGTGTAAGGGAACAGATAAAGTCTAATACCCTTAGGGGTAACACCAGGTAGCGAGTTCGGCAAAACTGGTCAGGTGGGCATGCGGGTCTTCACCTTGCAGACCCTTAAATTGCCTTCCGTTCTGGATCATTTGGAGCATGACCGGTTTTATTTCAAACCTTGCATTCTTCTCTAATGCGGGTCTTCACCTTGCAGACCCCTAAATTGCCCTCATGGGAATGTTACGATCAGTGGCAAGGAAGACTGGGTCCTGCACTGGCCGTACCGGCCCTCGATTTCCTACGGGTATCGCATTGTTGTTATTATCTGCCATATCAACTGCTCTCTTTCGCCTTGCTCGATTCTGGCATGCCCGTGCGTGAAAGGTACGCTCGATCTCTATGTCAGCTACAAATTTTGGTTCGGCACTAGAGCTCATAAATGGTCAGACTGCTCTCCACGTTGAACAACCAGTACAAAGAGATCTGTCCTACAAAATACCACAAACACACTCAAACAATAAACTGTTAACCAATCCCCGACAACGGCGCCATAAACTTGATGACATAATTTTAATCTAAGCTACAAGTTCATGCCATAAACTTGTAATGCAAATTTTATGCAATGATATGCGATACTACTTCTAGATATGCGTTATTAATGAATGTTCTTGTAGTATGTTGTGTGTTGTCACAAATTTCCTTGCGTTAAAACCAAGTATAATTTCACCGCAAGTTTCTCGGTGTGATCCGAGGTCGAACACAGTGATTGTTAGGTTAATTGCGTTATATTTGTGATACATGCGACCAAGGGTTTTTCAATTTAATAAAGAGGTTGTTTGTATAGGTATTTAAAAATGCGATAAAGTAAATTGCGATGAAAGTAAAGTTAAGTGATAAAAATGCAGTAATAAAGTAAATTGCAGTAAAATAAACCTAAGCTATGATGATACAAGATACAGGTTTTATGATACAAGATACTGAGGGTGAGACTGATTGTGAAGATTATACAAAGATCGTGTTATGCAGTGGCAAGTCTTATGTGTGAAACAGAAAGAGAAAAGATAATTAGTACAAACATCGCAAGTTCCTTAATTGCGTTAAAGGCATAAGCACGGTTTCGTTTTTCCCTTGGCATACACCTCTCGGTGATCGGCCGCATTCCCACATCTCTGTGGTGAAACAGAGACAAACGTAATGAACGCAAGGTTGCTTCCATCTCTGGAAGTACTTCTTGCTTTAGTTAACGCATTCTTCTAACCTTCTCTCGATAGATCAGAATGGCATCTTCACTTCTGCTCTCACAGGTGAAGATATCGTCTACCATGCTTTAGCTAAACATCTTTATTTCTTTAGCACAGATTAAGTTACTTGTTTAATTCATATTAATCATCAAGGGATTAAGAAAAAATCATGGAGAAAATGATTTATGGAGGAACGGAAATAGATAGAGAAGTGTAAATAAAAAAGATTGAGACATTCAATAATACTATTTAGCGTCTAATACATGGTTCTGAATGAAGAGATTAAGAAGATGAAATACAATTGATGAATGAGAGTTAGAAACAAATAAAAATAAGCACCAATGTCTAGGCACATATCTGGAATGGAGAATCGCTTGCCGGCATTGATGGAGTGAATGGAAGGATGAGCTTCTCGACGGTAGAAGGGATTTAAGTATAGAGCTTTTCGACGGGGATTTGGTAGGATCGCACTGAGACTCACCTCTCGGCCTTGTCTTTTGTCTTCTCGGATTTCCTCTGATCAGCACTCAGATCAAGTCTCTCTCAATAGCCTTGTAACAATTACCCCGTATCAAGTATATCTTTCAATGAATTCTTTAAGGGTATTTATAGGCTGCAGGCTCTGACTCTCTGACTTGTGGTCCCCACTTTATTGTTATGGAAAGTCCGAAAATGGTGGAATAAATGTTCCTTCTGTTATGCAATCAGTCCGTCAAATATGCACAACGGTTAGTTGTACACGTGTCACAATCCTCCGTGATTGCGCTGCTCATTTGCATCTTCGATCGTGTGATCGCATGCGGTGTTGTTTTTATTACCGCATGTGGTTGAAGTTCAACTCTGGATCGACTGTTGCATTGGTTCGTCATTTCGTTGATCATCTCTTCATTCCTGAATGATGGGCACAATGTGACGTAGATGCGTTAATCTTTCTCTCTTGAGCCATGAGCATATACGGTGACTTGGTTTCCTGCAAAACAGACTTGAAATATCCTTTTCTACCATCTTAATGGTCTTAGTGGGTGTATTTACGATGATTTATAATTATTGTATTTCTTAGCTAATTTTCATACAATTGATGCAACTTTACTCTCTTTTGGCCGCAATATCTGAATAAGGCAGTATAAATAACTTGTATTTCTACAAGTTATCAATCGTTGCAAGCAAAACATTGAGAGGGTCAAATAATATTAAAAAAATCTAACCAAATCTCTTACCGCAATCGGTCAGCACGATCGCATTTTTTTTTTAATAGATAAGCAAAGAAGTAGATATGTGATAACATAGAATAACAAGGTGAAGAAGGTTCATGAAGTGTTTATGTAGAAAAAGGATATTCAAAAGGATTACGTCCCTAATGAGGTTGAATCGCATAATAACTTAGGGACTGCTTATTTGTGTGGTACAAGCTGGACTTTTTATGTCCACGACGGCTGTCTCTTCTTTTCTCTGTCCTCTGGAATCCTGACTGCCTTAATCCGGAGCTTTTCCCCGTTAATGTTCATCACAATCTCCCCCTTGCACACATCAATTTGAGCACGACCGGTCGAGAGGAGTGGTCGTCCAATATGATGGGCGCATCTTTGTCCGCTTTATAATCCCAAATGATGAAGTCTGCCGGCAAGATGAATTTATCAATTGAGATTGCAACATCTTTCAACTCTTCTTCAGGATGTATTCGGGATCTATCCGTAAGCAGAAGAGTCTTCGTCGTGGGCGTGAGTTTTCCCATATTCAATCGTTTGAAGATTGATAGCGGCATTACGTTTATACTTGCCCTAAGATCGCATAGTGCTTGGCCACTGTAGACCCCTCCAATGGAGCATGGTATCGTGAAGATTCCTGGGTCGCACATTTTTAGTGGGATCATAGCATTTTGTGTTACTGTCACTGTCGCGATCTTTTCTTCATCATTTTGTTTCTCTTTCAATCTTTGCGGGACAGGTGGTAGCTGGACTTCTTCTGCCTCATGCTCTAAATGTTTGAGGGTGGATGCAACTTCGGGGTTCATCTTCTCGGGCTTTTCCGAATTATAAGTCAACAGGTCCTTGGTTGTTATCGCATTCCAGTTGGTCGTGATGAGTTCCTCTCCTACTTCCGCAATCATTTTGTTGCTTAGCAAGGAGACTGCTAAGCATTGTTCTTTCCTTGTACCTCCAGCATTGTGAGAGAGCTCCGTTGAGCTCAGAAAACCTCCTTGCGGTCTATTTTTTAGCTCGCCCGCAATTTGCCTAGCTGAATTTTGAGATTTTGGATGGACGTTGCTTGATTCTGAAGCACTGATTCGTTCTTCTCAATGTATTGCTTCAGCAAGCTCTCTAAGGACAAAGATTGCGGTGTCTGCGAACTGCTGGCTTGGTTATGCGTTGAACTGTTGGTTTGCGGGAAAAATTCGGGTGGCCCTCCTTTTTGCGCCACTGATTGAAAGCTTTGTTGTTGATTTTTCCATGTGAAATTTGGGTGGTTTTTCCACCCGGGGTTGTATGTATCGAAATAGGGATTATTCTTTATGAAGCATATTGACTGCAGATTTTCTGGGCATTCTTCCATCGGATGCGCATCTCCCTTTGATCGCTTTCCCGCTAGTCCTTGTGATTTTTGGAAATGCAATCAAGTATATTTTTGGCCTCCTCATATGTTTTGTCAAGCAGACCACCAATTACTGCCGCATTGGCAGCGGTCTGCGAAGTAGGGTTCAGTCCTTGGTAAAAAAATCTCCATTTGCAAGCAGTCTGGTAATCCGTTGTGTGGACAGTCTCTTACCAGCCTCTTAAACCTCGCCCAAGCACCGCTGAGCGATTCGTCAGTTTCTTGTTCAAAATTTGTTATTAATTTCCTTCTTCTAGCGTTCTCAGTAGGTGGGAAATATTTCTTCATAAACTTCTCTACGACTTGTTCCCAGGAAGTGATCTCCCCCTATTCGAGAGAGTATGCCCATTTTTGTGCCTGATCACATAAAGAAAATGGGAACAAAGTTAGTCAAACTTCTTCGGTAGAGATATTCGGGAACACAAAAGTGTTGCAGTATGAAACTCTGGAGGTGGGTGTTCAGATCCTCGCCATGCCTTCCTTCGAATTGTTCTGCAGTGTGGATCATCTGCAGCATCACCGGTTTCATTTTTAATCGGAATCCATCAAGGGCAAGCCTCATGATTCCTAGAGAGAAATCATAGAGGTTTGGCGATGCATAGTCCCGAATGGGCCTATTGCGATCGTTTGCCAGTAGGATTGGATTCGCCATGACATTGTTCTCGTTTGGTGCTCCGTTTCCAGGCTGCTCCGTCATATCGTCTTTATCTAGTTGTTATTGTTGGGGGCTGTTGCTTAGTCTTCTTCGGAACGTCCTCTCAATCTCTGGGTCGTAATTCGCTAGAGATTGGGAGCTGTAAAGAAATCAGAAAAATTACCGTTAGCACACTGAATTGCCGAAGTCCCCAGCAACGGCGCCAAAAACTTGATGCGCTATTTTATGAGTTGAAATTATGAAATGACATGCGGTGATGGAAATGCATTGAGCAACAAGTTTTCTCAGTAGAATCCAAGTGTAAACCCTACTGAGTTTCCTGGAAAGTCTAGGGTCGAACTCAGGGACTAAGGAAAAGGGTATGCGGTGATAATTTTCAAGAAGACTTTGCAGTAACCAATAAATCAAATAGTTGTTTTGTGTTGTTGTTTGCGGTATAAAATAAATGTATGCGGCGGAGTTATGAAAAGAGTTGATAATACAGGAGATGCAATGAATATGCGGGGAACGGGTTGAGAAGAGGTTCAGCTAACACTTCTTAGGATGCATTCATGTTATGCGATCATGCAACACACATACAATAGCAAGTCATCTCTCAACGCAAATGCAACGGCTTCTAGTACTAGAATGCATGCCATATATGCGATGAGTCTATAGGACCTACACATAAGTGATGAGTATTTTATTGAATGGAAATACGGATGATATGCATTGATGGATTGCGTTGTGCACTCAAGTTTCCCTAGCGGAATTCAAGTGTAAATTCCCCTGAGTTTCCTGGTAAATCCAGGGTCGAACACAGGAATTTGTGAAAATAGTTGCGTTGGTAATGTTTATGAAAACTTTGTGGTAACCAAGTAAATAAATAAAGTGTTGGGTGTGTTATTGATGAAAAAGAAGTAAATAAAGGTGGCGGATTTGAGAAAGATAGTTGCGTTGATAGATGCAATGAGTATGTGATGAATGGGTTGAGAAGATCTTTAGCTAGCATTATTCGAGAATGTGTCAGACTATGCAATCATGTTACAGCCATGCACAGCAAGTCATTTCCCAATGTAAATGCGATGCTCCTAAGTCTAGGACGCATGTGTTGAATGCAAAATGTCCATAGAGCTTATCCCTAAGTCTCTAATTTTGTCTTATGCGTTGATGCAAAATGCATGAAAGCAAGGTGACCACATACAATCATATCTTATCGCTAAGCTGCATGCGATGCGTTAATAACAAATAGTGCTCATTTCTAAGTGCCTATCTCTCATTTATGCGTTCTAATCTGGTTCTTCAAAACTTAGATTATGACCTGAACTTCCCAAGTCTAGATCCTGTCCTTAGATTACCCTCCCGAGTATCTCTAATAGACGAATGAAGTATTCATAAACAAGACAATTGTAAGAATGAAGATTCCCTCGTTATGCTAGCTAATTGCTTTTCAACCCATTCAACTAATTTAGCTACTCATGCGTGAACAACAGAGAGTGAACAAATATAGAGAAAGAAATTCAATTCTTATAAATAAGTTGAATACAAAATGACAGTGGAAAGTAAGGTAGAGAGCCTGGTAGCAATTCCTTGCTGACAGAGGCTTTTTACACTGAATCTCTATTATGAACTAAAGATGTTCTCGCTTCCGCAGGCATCGACCCTTTCTCTGTCTTGGAGCTTCCGGTGCTTTCCCAAGCTTACTGGAACGATCTACCGGCACACTTTCTTCCTTGCGTCCACCTTGAAATGAAAGAAAACTATGGACATAGGCGTGAACTCGTAAAGTGGTGAATTAATCGACTGCTTAACCCCTTCTCTGAAGAATGCACTTGGTATTTATAGAGCTTCCATGGTGAAAGGCGGCTTCTCTCTCCCGATTTTACAAATGGGACAGCTTTAATTCCTGATTGACGTGCCAAATAATTATCACCGATAAAGCTGAATGTACTTTGTGACCATTATCGGCTGTCAACTTAATTGGATCCGACTGTCATCAGCTTTCTGTCCCATTGCTCTTAATTATCCTTTCATCTAGATGCACCCACCATGTTGCGCTGACCAAGTTGCGGTGATTCTTCTTAGGCGACTGTTTGCGAGCAAGATCAACGGAAAGCCTTGCGGTGAAGTTGCACCTGACCAATGAATTCCTATAACGTATATTCTGCACAAAAATATAAAGATCAACTGTTCTAATGCGTCGGATGCATACGACCGCAATATTATAGATTTTATGCTTAATGTACGCAATTTATCATATTTCATCAACCAATCCAACATTGTTTAAGAACTTAGCACTATGATGACGTGCATTTTTGCCCGTTATCACACCCCCAAATTTAAACAATGCTTGTCCTCAAGCATAAGCTAAAGATTCCTTTAGCAAGTCAACCGCAAAGTTTTTTTCCTAGATTTCTCAAGAATACTTCGTTCAAATCCTATATGCCAGAATTTCCTTAAGTCTTATTCAAGTCTCTTCCTAAAATATTTCTAAGACATAAGGATTGCAAGCTTAACTTTCAAAAGGACTTTACTAAATGCCAGAACATCGCATGATTTATTTCAAAAAGAAAATTTTCCACCAGGGTGTCAAATGATTTATCCTTACACAAAAAAATTCTTTATTGCTACTTTTTTCTGACCTTGCGCTGATCCGAGTGCCTTGCCTTCGTTTTGGCTTGCCCCCACGGGTGTCGTGCAGACATCCAACTATGAGCAATGCACTCTTTCTCAGACTAAACTCATACTGATTTTGCATTGGAGTTGTGGTCATTGATTTATGCGTTGATCCGGGTGACTTACTTTCATTTTGGCTTGCCCCCACGGGTGTCATGCAGACATCCAACTACGAGTAAGTTCCTTTCACAACTTAACTCTTATCAACATGGTTTTCCTATTTTGTTGACAGTGGAGTTGTTATTCTCAATATATATATATATATATATCGTAATAGAAGCAAGGTCGAAAACAAATACCCCACCCCCAAATTTAAAATGTGGCAATGTCCGCATTGCCAAAAGAAATTAAAATAAGTCATACGATGGTCGTAGAATGCGTTGTAAAGAGAGTTTGAAAGAAAGCTAACAAACCCCTAACTTCTAGAAATATTTCATGAGGTGACTATCTTAAGATTAAGTTGACTCTAGTATATACGAAAGAGATAGAAGCATATTTTTCATCATTAAAATCATACTTGGCAAAGAAACAGAATGCGATAAACTACTAAATTTATCTACTTGTTAAATGATTGCGGTAATCAAGGAGGATGCGGTGATAAAACTTTGAAAAGTGAAATGCAATGTGATAGCGCAAAATTTGAAATAAGGATAAGGAAGAGTACACACACAAGTTTTGCGCTGTCACCCGCAGTGTGTATTGATGCATCCATCCTTACGGCGATCTTTGCTTCTGTGGATTGCGGTGTTGGAGTGAGCTCATTTGCTTCTTCTGGTGATATCTCCACAATCCTGTACCTTAATCATTGTAAACAGACAAAGAGATGGTCAAATGATTTTAAAACAAAACAACAATTTTTTTTTTTTTTTAGAGAAAGAAGGAAATTATAAGAATGAGTACGATGAAGATAGTTTGAATAAAAGTAAAGTGACAAAGGAAAGAGAGTTCAAAAGTCGTGTAAGAGGGTAGTCCGGAGTTTTCAACTTTGCGGAGGCTGTTTCTGGATGAAATCTCCTCCGCAATATGCCTTGATTCGTTGTCCATTAACCTTGAATGTTCGACTGCCATCCTCGGTGATCAGTTCCACTGCACCATGTGGAAATATTTCTTTGATGATGAAGGGACCGAACCAGTGCGATTTTAATTTTCCCGAGAAGAGCCACAATCTTGAAGTGAAAAGTAAGACCTTTTTCCCGACTTGGAGGTTTCTAGCGCATATGCATTTATCATGCCAGCACTTGGTGCGCTCTTTATAAATCTTCGCATTCTCATATGCATTGATCCTCCATTCTTCTAGCTCGACCAACTGCATTTTTTGCACTTCCCCTGCTTTCTTTAAATCGAAATTCAACTTCTTGACCGCCCACAATGCTTTATACTCCAGCTCCAAAGGCAAATGACACGCCTTGCAAAATACCAACACATAGGGGGACATACCTATTGGTGTTTTAAATGTTGCCCGGTATGCCCACAACTCATCATCAAGCTTCATTGCCCAATCCTTCCGTGAAGGTTTTACTACCTTCTCAAGTATCAATTTAATTTCCCGATTGGACACTTCAGCCTGGCCATTCGTTTGCGGATGGTATGCGGTGGCCACTTTGTGAAGGATATTGTACTTGCGCAGCAGCTCCTTAATATTGTGATTGACAAAGTGTGATCCTTCATCACTTATGATGGCACGGGGACTGCCAAAATGCGTGAAAATATTTCTTTTGAGGAACTGGGAGACTATCGGCGCATCACTTGCGGTGCATGTTATTGCCTCTACCCACTTGGAGACATAATCGACGGCCAATAAAATATAGTGCTTGCCATTCAGATGAGCAAAATCAAGAAGTGAAGTAAATATCATATATTATACATTACAAGCATTCGTACAAACTATTTACAAACTACAGGACACGAGACTTTAGGGCATCAACCCCAATAGAGTGCAGTGTCGGTCTTTAGTGGAGTGCCCGACAGTTAATGAATGTTAGGTAATTTAATTAAAGGGTTTAATTAATTATCCAAGTACCATTGCAGTTTCAATTTACAAGTCCATAAGTCTCTTCTATAGCTCAACAGGGATTATAGAGAACTAATTTTGGATTAATTATTCAAATTAATTGAGAGAATTAATTATATATGATATATTTAATTAAATTAGTTATATATGATATAATTAATATAATGTATTAAATACATTATAATATAAAATTTATTTTGAGAGGAAGTTAAATATATGAATCTAATCCAAATATTAGTTATATGGATGAGATTCATATAATTGAATTTAGTATAAATTATTGGGTTATATGTCCTAAAACTCGTGGTTTGTGAACAATAAACTCGATAAAGTTGTTATTTAATATATGAATTGCTTATTTCGTTTTAGAAATAAATCCAATAAACTAAAAAATTCATGACTACTACATGAGTACTTGAACTTTATGTGGAGACATGAGAGTGGATCAAGTTCGAGAAAATAGTCAAATTGATCTATAATATACGAATAAGGTTGGGTGCCTCATTATGGTAACACTATCGGATACGGCCCACTCTGTAGTTGTTATAAGAAGTTGTAACGTGCTACAAACTAAGTGATCCTGATTCGTTCATGTGGTGACATGGGGAGTGAGGACGTCCTTTTGAATGAGTTTGCATAAGATCGAACCAAGAAATAAGTCACTCTTACTTTATAATGTTGTTTACTGTTTAAGACTAACTATTTCATAGCGATGACCTAGGTAACTTAACCTTAATCCTGAGCTAGCTATGAACTCCTGTTTATTCAATATTATCCTTAGATATGCATAGGTGAGGGTTAGCTTAACAATGCCGGCTCAATAAGCCTCTCATTTCAGGGGTAAGAATAGGTAGATAGCTAGGGACATAGGGTGCAAGATGGAATTCATTCCTACCTGCTTTCAGGGATAGTGGAGAGGTTGCTCCCTTAAATGCTGACTCCGGGTCTTGAACAAGGGGCTCTACCCTCTCATTGGCTCAAGGGGGACTCGGTTTGTTGATCGGATCACAAACCAATTGTTCATTAAAGGATCAGTGGGACTTAAGGAACAAGAGTTAATCTCGGGGGTAAAACAGCCTTTTGACCCAGCAGTTATTACGAACAACCTGTGAATGGTTAACTTACTAACTATGGTTATATCGAGTGGACACAATATATCTATAGTGAGGAAAGTGCAACTATTGAGCTTTAGTGGAGTGATCCATTAGTTAACGAATGGGGGTTAATTCAGTGTAAAGAGTTTAACCAATTAATTTCATATCGTTGCAGGCATGATCTGTAGGGTCCACTAGGTCCCCCTACTAGCTCACAAACGGATTAGCCTTAAATAGTGTGATAAGTTGATTTGAAACGTTCAAATTCGAATTAAGGGAATTAGTAATTATATGTGATATAATTATACGTTTAATTTTGGAATTAAATGTAGTTGGAGAATCGATTAATATATAAATATGATCTAAATATTAGTGTCATGAATTCTTCATGGTAATGGAATATGTGACAAATTAATTTAGTATTTGATATTAAATTAATAGAATTAATGAAATTATTTAATTAATTATTGATTATTAATTTTATTAGAAATTTTGATTATTGAATCAATTTTTGTAAAACTAATAAAATTTCAATTTTAATTAAAGAATTAAAATTGGAAAGGGTTTTGATTTTGAAAATCATTTTTTAAAAGTAAAGGGATATTGAAAAATAGGAAAATCCAAATGTGGGATTTTCTCACTTTCAAGCAAGAAGGTTAGTCACTTTCTCACACTAAATTCCACCACCAAATTCAAGGAGTAGCTGTAATCACTTCAAGTGATTAGTTTGCATGAGAGTCATGTAATAAAACCACTCTTGATTGAGTGGAAAAGCATATGCAATTGCTGGATTGCTGAATTTTGAAAGTTGAAGAAGTTGTTCTTCAACAAGCAGAAAAACCAGAAAACCTCTCCTTCAATTCCCTAAGTTCAAGCTTGTCTGGAGTCCCACAACTCAATCTAAGGCTCTTAGAGAATAGTAGGGAAGCTCTAGTGGTGGTCTACAGTCTGAATTGGAAAAGATTGTAGCTGTCTTTCGTTGAAGAAGAGGATCTTCAAAGGTATGTGTTGACACCTTCTTAATTCTCTGTGAACATGCTTATTTTGATGTCAAAATTGAAGAATTAAAATGTTTAATGATCCTATTTTCTTTTGCTGCATGTTTCTATAGACCAACAATTGGTATTAGAGCATCATTTAAGTATTCAATTCGAGTTAATTTTGGCTTGGTGGGTGTTGTTCATAAGTTATATGAAAATGGTAAACTGATATGGTTTTTCTGAGTTTTGGCATTGAATTCTCTTCAATTATATTGTAATTTCTATAATTGCTCTTGATTCATGGGCCTTAATGTGTGATTAAGTGTCTTTAATTTGATTGGTCATTACAGTTACAATTAGGTTGTAATTGAAGAAAGAAGTGAAGAATGGCATAAATTGTTTTATCAGCCATTGCCCTATACTCGATGCACAATGCCATACTCGATAGTACTCGCTAGCATTTACTCAATGGTATTTTGGTAAATACTCAATGCACAATGCCATACTCAATCGTGCTCGATGGCATACTCGATGCACGATGCCATACTCGATGGTATTTTGTGAAATACTCGATGCTCGATGGTACTCGATGTCATACTCGATGCACGATGGCACTCATACTCGATGGCATTTACCCGATGGTATTTTGTGAAATACTCGATGCTCGATGGTACTTGATGTCATACTCGATGCACAATGTTGTACTCAATGCTCGATGGCATACTTAATGCTCATGTTCAATGGCATACTCGATGCTTGATGACATACTTGATGCTCGTGCTCGATAACATACTCGATGCTCGATGGCATACTTGATGCTCGATGTCATACTCAATGCTTGATGGCATACTTGATGCTCGTGCTCGATGGCATACTTGATGCTTGATAGCTGATAACGGGCAGAAATGCACGTTATCATAGTGCTAAGTTCTTAAACAATGTTGGCTTGCGTTGATAAAATATGTTAAATTGCGTCCAAAAAGCATTAAGTTTATTATCTTGCGGCCGCATGCATTCATCGCATAGGAACAGTTGATTTTTGTGTTTTTATGCAGAATATGCATTGACGCAAGGCGGAAGTTGTGATCGTAGGAAATCATTGGTCGAGCACAGCATTATCGCAAGGCTTTGTGGTGATTGTGCTCGCAAACATTTGCTCAAGAAGGGTTGTCGCAACCTGGTCAGCGCATCTGGGTGAAAGGTATAATTAATCACGATGGAACAGAAAGCTGATGATAGTCAAATCCGAATTAAGTTGACAGCCGCAAACGAACAAATACATTCATCTTTTCGGTGACAAATATTTGGTGCATCAGTTAGGAATTAAAGCCGTCCCATCTGTACAATCATGAGAGAGAAGCTGCCTTTCACTCTGGAAGTTCTATAAATACCAAAGGCATCCTTTAGAAAAGGGGTTCAGCTGTATTACGAGTTCACCGTTCTATTCATAATTTAGCCTTGTTAATAAATTTTCTTTTACCTTAAGGTAGACACGAGAAAAGAAGGTTGTGCCGACAGATCGTTCTAGTAAGCTTGGAAAAGTGCCGAAAGCTTCAAGGACTGAGAGAGGGCCGACGCCTGTGGAAGCAGGAATATCTTTGGAATCGAATAGAGATTGACAGTGTAAAAGCCTCGGTCAGCAAGAAATTGCTACCAGGCTCTCTACCTTTATCTTCCATTGTTATTTTGTACTCAAACATAGTTATAAAAATGGAATTTCCTTCTCTACATCTGTTCACTCTCTGTTATTTACGCATGGGTAGCTAAATCTGTGAATGGGTTGAGAAGCATTTAGCTAGCACAACTGTGAATCTTCATTCTATGCAATTATCTTGTGTTATGTATTGTTCACTCGTCCATTAGAGATACTCAGGAGTGTAGTCTAAGAACAAGATCTAGGTTTGGGAAATTCAGGTTAGAATCTAGACTCGAGAGAGTCAGATTAGAACACAAAATCAAAGGATAGGAGCTTAGGAATAAGCACTATTTTCTATTAACGCATCGCATGAATCCTAGAGATAGGATATGATTGTGTGCGGTCACCTTGCCTTTATGCATCTTGCATCATCACATAGGACAAGAGTAGAGACTTAGGAATAAGCTCTATGGATAGTTTTGCATTCAACACATGCGTCCTAGACTTAGGAGCATTGTATTTGTATTGGAAAATGACTTGTTGTGCATGGTTGTAGCATGGTTGCATTGTTTGACACATTCCCAAGTAACGCTAGTTAAAGACCTTCTCAACCCATTCATCCGCATACTCAGTGCATCTATCACGCAATTCGACTTTTCTCAAATCCGCCACATTTATTTATTTTTCATCACCGCAAACAAAAACCTCGACAACTAATGATTTATTTTGTTTACTGCAAAGTTTTCCAAAAAATTACCAACGCAACTTGTTTTCGCAAGTTCCTGAGTTCGACCCCGGACTTACCAGGAAACTCAGTGGAGTTTACACTTGGATTCCGCTGAGGAAACTTAAGTGCTCAACGCAATTTCGCCATTGCATTTCATCCACATTTCTACATCATAAAACAACACATCGAGTTTTTGGCGTCATTGCCGAGGACTTTGGCAAAATAGTGGGCTAACGGTAATTTTTCTGATTTCTTTGTAGATTCTCAATCTCTGGCGAATTACGACCCGAAGATTAAGAGGACATTTAGACGAAGATTAAGAGACCGCCAACAACAACAGTCAGATAAAGAAGAGATGGCGGAGCAGCCTAGAAACGGAGCATCAAACGAAAACAACGTCATGGAAAATCCAATCCTTCTGGCTAACAATCGCAATAGACCCATTAGGGACTATGCATCGCCAAACCTTTATGATTTCTCTCTAGGAATTATGAGGCATGCCCTCGATGGAAGAAGATTCGAAATGAAATCGGTGATGCTATAGATGATCTAGACTGCAGGACAATTCGGAGGCCGGTGTAACGAGGACCCATATGCCTACCTCCGTAGCTTTATCAAAATCTGCAATACTTTTGTGTTCTCGAACATCTCTGCCGAAGAAGTTTGACTAACTTTGTTCCCATTTTCTCTTTGTGATCAGGCAAGGAAATGGGCGTACTCTCTCGAGTCGGGAGAGATCACTTCATGGGAACAGGTCATAGAGAAATTTATGAAGAAATATTTTCCGCCTTCTGAGAACGCTAGACGAAGGAAACTCATAACAAATTTTGAACAAGACATGGACGAATCGCTCAGTGATGCCTGGGCGAGGTTTAAAAGGTTGGTCTGGGACTGTCTACACAATGGTTTGGCAGACTACCTTCAGATGGAAATCTTTTATCATGTTTTGAATCCCGCTTCGCAGACTGCTGCCAATGCGGCAGCCGCTGGTGGTATGCTTGATAAAACGTATGACGAGGCTAAGAATATCTTGGATCGCATCTCTAACAACCAAGAAGATTGAAGGGAGAGTGATCAGAGACTGAGAATCAAAGATAACGACGCAAGTAATTGTGTTATTACTTCACTACAGAATCAGATGACCACAATGATGAACTTAATTCAGGGAAATGTGATCAGCAACCCAACACCGCAAAATGGGCAAATCAATGCAATTATTCAAAACATCGCAAGGTGTGCGACTTTCGGTGATGGGCACGCAATGGAAGAATGCCCATAGAATCCACAGTCTATTTACTTTGTGAAAAATAATCCATTTTCGAATACCTACAACCCCGGGTGGAGAAACCACCCTAATTTTGCTTGGAAGAATCAACAACAGAACTTCAAATCCGTGGCGCAAAAAGAAGGGCCACCAAGATTCTTCCCACGGAACAACGGTCAGACAAGCAATCAAGTAAGTAGCTCGCAACCACCGCAATTTTCCTCCCTGGAAAGCCTATTGAAGCAATATATAGAGAAAAACGAAACGGTGCTTCAAAGTCAGGCTACGTCCATTCACAATCTAGAATTACAGATGGGCCAGATTGCAAGTGAGTTAAAGAATAGACCGCAAGGGGCTTTGCCGAGTTCAACAGAACTCCCACGCAACCCAGGGGGATCAAGTAAAGAGCAATGTCAGGTTGTGACATTGCGAAGTGGGAAAACTATGGAGGGAGAAAAGAAGGAGCTTAGTCGGATAGGTCCTATTGCGGCAGAAACTGAAGTTGCAGTGACGCAAGAAGAAGAAGGAAAAAAAGAAGCAATAGAGCCAGAGGTTGCGTCAACCTCAAAGCCAACTGAGACGGGGACCGTGAAAGTGCAGTTGCCACCTTTCCCGCAAAGACTAAGAAAGAAAAAGAATAAAGAGGTACAGTATCAACGCTTTCTATCTATGTTAAAACAATTACATATTAATATTCCATTCAGTGAAGCGATTGAGGAAATGCCTGCCTACGCAAAGTTTTTGAAGGATATGGTAACCAAGAAGAGGGGAGCTGGTAAGTTTGCCACAGTGGCTTTAACACAAAGCTCGAAATCAATGGGAGCTTTACTATACCTTTCTCCATAGGAGGACTGTACATCGTGCAAGCCTTGTGTGACCTTGGAGCCAGTATCAATTTGATGCCTTTGTCGATCTTTAAGCAGCTGAATGTGGGGCAACTGGTGCCGACAACCGTGACTCTCCAACTGGCCGATCGATGTCTGGTGCATCCAGATGGAAAAGTGAAGGACATGCTGATCACCATTGAAAAATTTATTCTACCAGCCGGCTTCATCATCTTGGATTACGAGGCCGACAAAGATGTGCCCATCATCTTGGGGCGACCATTTTTATCAACAGGACGTGCCAAGATTGATGTGCATAAAAGGGAGATCACTATGAGCATCAATGGACAGAAGCTCAAGTTCAACATAATCCATGCCATGAAGTTTCCTAACGAAGAAGACCTGCAACCACCAGAATTTGATTGAAGAAGAAAAGTTTGACAAAGAGAATGAAGAAGAGGATGCCAACGCATCCATTGCTGGCTGTAATGCAATCATAACAAGAACAAGCAAGGAAGAATAGATGATCTCAAACCAAGAAGAAGAGCCAATAGAAAAAGAAGACAGAAAAAAAATGCAACCATCCCACCAACACTAGAATTAAAGACCCTACCGAATCATTTAAAGTATGCATTTTTGGGGCAGAATGAGAAGCTGCCAGTTATTATTTCCTCTGATCTTAATGAAGACCAGGAGAATGTGTTGATGAGCATTCTGAGGAAGCATGTGTAAGAAATTGGCTGGACACTCGCTGACATTCAAGGAATTATCCCAGTGTACTGTATGCACCGCATTCGTATTGAAGAGGACCACAAGGCAACGATCGAACATCAACGCAGACTCAACCCTGTGATAAATGAGGTCGTTAAAAAGGAGATCATTAAATGGTTAGATGCGGGCATTATTTATCCTATAGCAGATAGCACGTGGGTCAGCCCCATGCAGTGTGTGCCGAAAAAGGGTGGCATGAAGATAGTCCCAAACGAAAACAATGAACTAATACCACAAAGAACCATCACTGGGTGGCGCATTTGCATGGACTACCGCAAGCTGAATGTGGCCACAAAGAAAGATCATTTCCCCCTGCAGTTCATTAATCAAATGCTAGACCGTCTAGCTGGAAATGACTTTTACTGCTTTCTGGATGGTTATGCAGGGTACAACCAAATTATGATAGCTCCAGAAGACCAGGACAAGACTACATTCACCTGCCCATATGGGACCTTTCCTTTTTGCCACATGTCGTTCGGCCTTTGCAATGTGCTAAGCATATTCCAAAGGTGCATGATGGCCATCTTTTCAGACTATCTTGAGGACTTTATTGAAATCTTTATGGACGACTTCTCTGTTTATGGGAACACTTATGAAGTCTATCTAGCCAACTTAGAGAATATACTGAAGAGATGCGAAGAGACAAATCTTGTGCTTAACTGGGAAAAATGCAATTTCATGGTAAATAAGGGCATAGTGTTGGGGCACAAGGTTTCCCGGGACGAGTTGGAGGTGGATAAAGCAAAAATTGAAGCAATTGAAAAACTTCCACCTCCAACAAGCGTGAAGGTTGTACGAGGTTTCTTGGGGCACGCTGGATTCTACAGACGCTTTGTCAAATATTTTTCGAACATAGCACGACCACTGAGTGCGTTATTGGAGGCTGATAGAAAATTTGATTTTGACGACAATTGCCTCAATGCATTCAGAGTTTCAAAGAATGCGCTGATTATCGCACCCATACTAATCGCACCTGATTGGACACTTCCTTTTGAAATAATGTGTGATGTGAGTGGGTATGCGATGGGAGCAGCTTTGGCACAAAAGAGAAAAACACTCTTGCATCCCATCGCATATGCGAGTAAAACATTAAATCCCAGAAAAATTATACCACCACAGAGAAAGAGCTTCTGGCGGTAATTTTTGCGTTGGAAAAATTTTGAGCATATCTGCTGGGGACAAAGGTACTCATCCATACTGATCACTCGGCAATAAAGTACTTAATGAAAAAGAAGGACGCAAAGCCGAGGTTGATCAGATGGGTTCTCCTCCTTCAAGAATTTGATATAGAAATAATTGATCGAAAAGGGACGGAGAACCAAGTTGCGGATCACTTATCCAGATTGGAAAATCCTGAGGTTGACCGCAATGAGTCTGAGGTGAGTGCGGTGTTCCTGGATGAGCAACTGTTCCATATTGAAGAATTTCCCTGGTATGCTGACATAGTCAACTATTTGGTTTGCGGACAATTTTCGGAAGATTATACCTACCACCAACAGAGGAAGCTCAAGCATGAATGCCGATATTATTATTGGGATGAGCTGAATCTGTACAAAAGGGGGGTAGACCAAATCCTGCGACTATGCATACTAAATGCTACTCAACAACACATATTATTGCAGTGTCATGACTCACCATATGGTGGGCACTTTGGAGGACAGCGCACCATAGCCAAGGTTTTACAGAGTGGATTCTTTTGGCCTACATTGTTTAAAGATGCAGCTAACTACGCCAGGAAGTGTGATCGGTGCCAACGCACTGGTAACATCTCATGGAAACATGCAATGCTAATGAACACCATCTTGGAGCTTGAATTGTTCAACGTATGGGGTATTGATTTCATGGGACCATTCCCTCCCTCTCTCGGCTAAAGTGTTTAAGGATCACCTAGTGAAACCAGGACTACGGGTTGTATAAACTAGGGCAAGTGGGAGAAAAACCCATGAGTATGTGATACCCAAAAGCCAAACCATTGCTATGTGATGCCCTAGTTTATTATATTTTTCTGTAAAGCTCAAAATCTCAATGTATTCATATGTATGTTACCAATGAAGTTTTAATCCAAGCGGGAGTTGTTGGGTTTTATGTTTTAAAACTCATGGTTTATAAACAATAAACTCATTCTATAAATCGATAAAGTTGTTATTGAATATATGAATTGTTTATTTTGTTTTAGATATAAATCCAATAAACTAAAAGATCCATGACTATTACATGAGTATTTGAACTTTAAGTGGAGACATAAGAGTAGATTAGGTTCGAGTAAATAGTCAAAATGATCAATAGTATACAGATAAGCTTGGGTGCCTTATTCTGGTAACACTATCAGATGCGGCCCACTCTGTAGTTGTTACAAGAAGATGTAAAGTGTCACATCCCACCCCGAGCCTGCCTCCTGAGCCTGAGGAGAGGTGTGAGGGACTACAGATATCACCCTTTTGTGATACCTACTGCCCATCTGAACCTCTTTACTCTCAGTAAACTTTAAGTCAAGGAGATAAACAACAACTGATTGAGTAGGCCCATTTTATTACAACAATGTAATGTTTATACAACTCCAAGATTTAACTACTAAGTTTACAACAAAAACTCTTAAACCTCGGAAGTGTAACTATGGCTTATGGCAGACCTTGATCTTAGCAGCACCCTGGAACTCCTCACCTTTCGTTACCTGGAAAGAAAAACATGAAAGAAAAGAATGAGCTTTACAAAGCTCAGTGAGTGGTAAGCAACTTCTAGAGTCTATTTCAACTCATAATAACAAGCATATCATAAATACGAGGTTAATACTTAAACCTCAGCCTTGAATGAGTCTGGTCTCAACTTTTATCTACAACACACGGTAGATAGTTAATATTTCACATCTATAAACATTTATCAACCTATGCACACATAGTTCTCCCTTTCATGGGCTCAAAAGCTAGGCCCGTCACCCTCTGACCATCCCATGAGAGGTTCCTTACACAGGCTCAGGAACCAAACCTCCTGGTCCCCGGACCATCCCGTGAGGTTTCACTCGGGCCCAAGAACTAAGTCTATTGACCCCCTGACCATCCCGATCAGATAATCTCATTCTCAAGCTCATTACTTATTCATAACATAAGCATATACACTTTACTCTGAAAGATACGCTTTAAGACTTAAAGGAAAGTACCACTCACCTTTGTAAGGTAGGAATCTTCCTTTCTAAAAGTTCCTTGATGACCTCAGGTTCCCTTTTGAACCCTAAGATCTAAATTCAACTTAAAGCTCATATTACTCATAATTCTAAGCCTTATCTCGAGATACTTTCTTCTACAAACATGCTCTCAAATGTCTCATAAAGATTACCTTAAAATCTTAGCTCAGAACTTCTCATGGTTTGGCCGGAATTATCAAACCATCAAGATTGGCCCAAGCTTACCCAATAGCTCGACCCTTTTGATTTTCCTCACTCTACAGCCCGATTCCTTAGAGATTCTTCTCCAGCAGCCCAACCCTAAAAACGAGACTCCTAGAGATTTCAGGTGGCTTTGAAATCACTCTAAACACACGAGTATTTCGGGAGAAATCATCGTCCCAAGTTGATGCTACTTTCAGACTTCACTGTCCGACAACATTTCCTTCTCTTGGAACTTCATGATCGACACATGATCTTACTCCCAACACATGGTCTCCTTCAAATCAACTTTCTAACACTCTTCCTTACGTTCTTTGAAGGGCATATGGCTTATGAATGGAAGAGACATCTTGTGGTGGTATTTATAGGCCAAAGGAAATGATCCTTCTCATCTTTACCAAGCCTCCAATGCAAGACACCTCCTACTCTTGAAGTGTTTGCACCATGTTTTGCCACCACCTACTCCCTTGACATTCACCTACTCTCATGCCACACACCTACTTGAGTTGTCTTCCTCATGCATAAAACTTCCTTTGCATGAAACTTCGTCGTCCAGCTCCTACTAACTCAAGCTTCAACCTTCTCTCAGTATAGCCATTTTTCCGAGTGAGCTCATCAGTCTTGCGTAATGCAAGCCTCAGCACTGCTCCATCGTGCAGTTCTTGCATCCATCGCTTAGCTCCCACACCTCATCGTGTAGCTCAATCATTTAGTAAACGATCTCGCTCTCAGCATAGCCTACTGCTTAGCTGTCGCGCCTGTTGTTTACCTCCATCGTTTAGCACTGATGCCTTATCATCTAACGCATCTGCTCATCGCATAGTATCATCGCCCAATGTCTGCATCTATCTGATAATGGGCAAAAATGCACGTTATCATAGTGCTAATTTCTTAAACAATGTTGGATTGCGTTGATGAAATATGTTAATTTGCGTCCATTAAGCATCGATTTCATAATATTGCGGTCGCATGCATTCAACGCATTAGAACAGTTGATTTTTGTATTTTTATGCAGAATATGCGTTAACGCAATGCAAGAATTGCGATCATAGGAAATCATTGGTCGAGCATAACTTCACCGCAAGGCTTTGCGATGATTGTGTTCGCAAACATTCGCCTGAGAAGGATCACCGCAACTTAGTCAGCGCAACATGGTGGGTGCATCTGGGTGAAAGGCTAATCAATCGCGATGGGACAGAAAGCTGATGACAGTCGAATCCGAATTAAGTTGACAGCCGATAACGGTAACAAAGTACATTAAGCTTTTTGGTGACAATTATTCGGCGCATCAGTCAGCAATTAAAGCCATCCCATCTGTACAACCAAGAGAGAGAAGCCGCCTTTCACCATGGATGCTCTATAAATATCAAGGGCATTCTTCAGAGAAGGGGTTGACGAGTTCAACAGTTAGAGATTTCATACTTCAGTTTCCACGCTTTTGTTCATAGTTTTCTTTCATTTTAAGGCGGAAGCGAGGAAGGAGGTTGTGCCGGTAGATCGTTCTGGTAGGCTTGGGAGAGCGTTGGAAGTTTCAAGGGCAGAGAGAGGGCCAACGCCTGCAGAAGTAGGAACATCTTTAAAACCGAATAGAGATTTCAGTGTAAAAGCCTCGGTCTGCAAGGAATTGCTACTAGGCTCTCCACCTTTAACTTCCATTGTTATTTTGTACGGAAACTCATTTATAAAAATGGAATTTCCTTCTCTATATCTGTTCACTCTCTGTTATTTACACATGAGTAGCTAAATCAGTTGAATGGGTTGAGAAGCATTTAGCTAGCACAACTAGGGAATCTTCATTCTTTGCGATTATCTTGTATTATGTACGCTTCATTCATCCATTAGAGATACTCGGGAGGATAGTCTAAGGATAGGATCTAGACTTGGGAAGGTCAGGTTAGAATCTAGGCTCGGGAGAGCAAGATTAGAATGGATAATACAAGAGATAGGAGCTTAGGAATGAGCACTTGTTTTAACGCATCGCATGCATCCTAAAGATAGGATATGATTATATGCGGTCATCTTGCCTTCATGCATTTTGCATCATCACATAGGATAAGAGTAGAGACTTAAGAATAAGCTCTATGGACACTTTTGCATTCAACACATGTGTCCTTGACTTAGGAGCATCGCATTTGCATTGGAAAATGACTTCTGTTGTAACATGATCGCATAGTCTGACGCATTCCCAAGTAAAGCTAGCTAAAGATTTTCTCAACCCGTTCATCATATACTCATTGCATCTATCACACAACTGCCTTTTCTCTATCACACAACGGTAGCTATAGATGCAATGAGTATGCGATGAATGGGTTGAGAAAATCTTTAGCTAGCATTACTTGGGAATGCGTCAGACCATGCGATCATGTTACAACCATACACAACAAGTCATTTTCCAAAGCAAATGCGATGCTCCTAAGTCTAGGACGCATGTGTTGAATGCAAAAGTGTCCATAGAGCTTATTCCTAAGTCTCTACTCTTGTCCTATGTGATGATACAAAATGCATGAAGGCAAGGTGACCGCATACAATCATATCCTATCTCTAAGATGCATGTGATGCGTTAATAACAAATAGTGCTCATTCCTAAGCTCCTATCTCTTGTATTATGCATTCTAATCTGGCTCTCTCGAGCCTAGATTCTAACCTAGCCTTGTGAAGTCTAGATCCTGCCTTAGACTACCCTCCCGAGTATCTCTAATGGACGAATGAAGCGTACATAATACAAGATAATCGCGAAGAATGAAGATTCCCTAGTTGTGCTAGCTAAATGCTTCTTAACCCATTCAACTGATTTAGCTACTCATGCATAAATAACAGAGAGCGAACAGATATAGAAAAGGAAATTCCATTTTTATAAATGAGTTTGAGTAAAAAATAACAATGGAAGTTAATGGTAGAGAGCCTGGTAGAAATTCCTTGCTGACCGAGGCTTTTACATTGAAATCTCTATTCGGTTCTAAAGATGTTCCTGTTTCTACAGGTGTCGGCCCTCTCTCTACCCTTGAAGCTTTCGGTGCTCTCCCAAGCTTACCGGAATGATTTTTCGGCACAACCTACTTCCTTGTTTCCGCCTTAAAATGAAAGAAAACTATGAACAAAAGCGTGCGAATTGAAGTATGAAATCTCTAACTGCTGAACTTGTCAACCCCTTCTCTGAAGAATGCCCTTGGTATTTATAGAGCATCCATGGTGAAAGGCGCCTTCTCTCTCTTGGTTGTACAGATGGGATGACTTTAATTCCTGACTGATGCGCCGAATAATTTTCACCGAAAAGCTGAATGTACTTTGTGACCGTTATCAGCTGTCAACTTAATTCGGATTTGACTGACATCAGCTTTCTATCCCATCGCAATTGATTAGCCTTTCACCCAGATGCGCCCACCATGTTGCGCTGACCAAGTTACAGTGATCCTTCTCAGGCGAATGTTTGCGAACACAATCATCACAAAGCCTTGCGGTGAAGTTGCGCTCGACCAATGATTTCCTATGATCGCAATTCTTGCATTGCGTTAGCACATATTCTGCACAAAAATACAAAAATCAACTGTTCTAATGGGTTGAACGCATGCGACCGTAATATTATGAAATTGATGCTTAATGGACACAAATTAACATATTTCATCAACGCAATCCAACATTGTTTAAGAACTTAGCAATATGATAACGTGCATTTCTGTCCATTATCACTATCACACAATGCCCATCGCTTAGTATCCTGCCTATCTTCTAGCACGTTTGATCATCGTGTAGTGTCATTGTGTAGCCTATCACCCAGCACCCATGCTTCGTCTTGCATCTAAGCTCATCGTCTAGTGCCCGCTCAACGCTTAACGCTATCATCTAATGCTATCGTCTAGCTTCTATGCTTATCATCTAGCGGTTACACTGATTGTGTAGTGCTTAACACCCATCGTATAGCCCGATCGTCTAGCGCCTCTCTCAACAATGCTTAGTGTCGAGCGCAGTTACACGATCGCCTACCACATCGCTGAGTTTCGCGCATTTGCTACACCATCGCTTACCTCATCTTGTAGCACCGCCCATTTGCTATATGATCGCCTACCTCATCATGTAGCGCTGGTTACTGCTATACGATGGTCTGTCTAGTTCCTTGCACTCAACATCTCGCTCTCTCCGCTCTTGCTCATGCAACCTTAACGCATGAGCAACTCTTGGCAATTCCTCTTGCCAATGCCTCGGTCAATCATGCGTTCTACCTCACAAATGCATGGTTTCCTTTTGTTTAATCTCTTTTACACCTCAACTAACTCAGCTTCATCTTATGCGTTAACACCAAACGCATGGTTCCTTTTGAGTCCAAACTAAGCCAAATTCCACTACTAAAGACTTATCTCCAAACTACTCAAGGAAAATCTATTCAACACTTAGAAATTCCTTCTCTTCAAGATAGGATTTAACTTACGCTTAGTTAATTCCCTTAATCACCTGCTTAAGTAGGGAAAATGGAAATCTGGGTTTCACATTTACTTCCCCCTTAAGGAAATTTCGTCCTCGAACTTACTCTAGTTTAAGGTTTCACAACAACCTCTGTTGCAAACTCTTATTACCTTGTCTAGTACCATGCTTCCACTATGCTACTCTAATATTAACTTCTTAGTTTTGTTCAACGATATTTCTCCTAGGCACCTCTTAACTAGTCGTTGAACCAAACTATCTACAAATAACTTTTCTATCTCAAACTCTAAATGAGAATAACTTTAATTCATACTTACATTACTCGGTAGATCTTTAGGTAGCGTTGTGAGTTTCTGCTCCGGTTGCCTGCTAGGTAATGCCACTTCCACTATTCCTCTTAGTCTCACTTTGACTAATTCTTAGGTTTCTTTTTTAAACCTCTACTAACTCAGCCTCATCTCATGCGTTAACATCAAATGCATGGTTCTTTTTTACTTCAAACTAAGCCAAATTCCACGAGTAAGGGCTTATCTCCAAACTACTCAAGGAAAATCTATTCACCACTTAGAAATTTCTTCTCTTCAACATAGGATTTAACTTACGCTTAGTTAATTCCATTAATCACCTGCTTAAGTAGGGAAAATGGAAATCCAGGTTTCACATTAAAGTGCTACAAATGAATTGATCCTGATTCGTTCATGTGATGACATGAGGAGTGGGGTGTCCTTTGCAATGAGTTTGTATAAAACCGAACCAAGAAATAAGTCACTCTTACTTTATAACGTTGTTTACTATTTAAGGCTGACTATTTCATTGCGATGACCTAGGTAACTTAACCTTAATCTTGTGTTAACTATGAACTCCTGTTTATTCAGGATTGTTCTTAGATTTGCATGGGTGAGGGTTGACTCAACAGTGCCGGCTCAATAAGCCTCCCATTTCAAGTGTAAGATCGGGTAGATAGTTAGGGCCATAGGGTGTAAGATGAAATTCATTACTACCTGCTTTCAGGGATAGTAGAGAGGTTGTTCCCTTAAGTACTGATTTCGAGTCTTGAACAAGGGGCCCCACCCTCTCATTCGCCCGAGAGGGACTCTGTTTGATGATTGGATCACAAACCAATTGTTTATTAAAGAATTAGTGGGACTTAAGGAACAAGAGGTAATCTCAAGGGTAAAACAGCCTTTTGACCTATCCGTTATTATAAACAACCTGTGAGGATTAACTTACTAATTATGATTATATCAAGTGGATACATATATCTACAGTGAGGGGAGTGCAACTACTGGGCTTTAGTGGAGTGACCTGGTAGTTAACGAATAGGGCTCGATGTAAGAAATTTAGCCAATTAATCTCGGATTGTTGGAGCTCATGATCTATAGGCTCGTTAGGTCCTCCTACTAGCTCACAAACAGACTAGCATTAGAAGAACGTGATAAGTTGATTTGAAATGTTCAAATTCAAATTAAGAGAATTAGTAATTGTATGTGATATAATTACACGTTTTATTTTGAAATTAAACGTAATTGGAGAATCGATTAATATATAAATATGATTTAAATATTAATTTCATGAATAGGGATTCATGGTAATAGAATTGGTGACAAATTAATTTCATATTTGATATTAAATTAATAGAATTAATTAAATTGTTTAATTAATTATTCATTATTAAATTATTAGAAAAAATTATTATTGAATTAATTTTTGTAAAATTAATAAAATTTCAATTTTAATTAATTAATTAAAAATGGAAAACGTTTTGATTTTTAAAACCTTATTAAAAAAAAAAAAGGAAATTGAAATATAGGAAAATCCAAATGTGGGATTTCCCCACTTTCAACCAAGAAGGTTAGTCACCTTTTTAGACACAATTCCACCACCAAATTCAAGGAGTAGCTGGAATCACTTCAAGTGATCAGTTTGCATGAGAGTCCTGTAATAAAACCACTATTGATTGAGTAGAAAAGCAGATATAATTGCTGAATTGCTGAGTTTTGAAAGTTGAAGAAGTTGTTCTTCAACAAGCTAAAAAATCATAAAACCTCTCCTCCAATTCCCTAAGTTCAAGCTTGTTTGGAGTCCCACAACTCAATCTAAGGCTCCTAGAGAATAGTTGGGAGGCTCTAGTGGTGGTGCATGGCCTGAATGGGAGAAGATTGCAGCTGTATTTCGCAGAAGAAGAGGATCTTTGAAGGTATGTGTTGGAACCCTCTTAATTCTCTGTGAACATGATTATTTTGATGTCAAAATTGAGGAATTAGAATGCTTAATGATCCTGTTTTCTTCTGCTGCATGTTTCTGTAAACCAACATAAGTATGATTTATATTAAATGTCATCTATTGTTGAGAGAAAATAAAACTATAGATTATATTGTATTTGATATAATAGAAAAACTATAGGTGATGTGTTATATTTGATATAACATATAGTCTGTATATATATATGATAAGGCAATTATTATATACATATATATTATTAATTTAATTTAATTTTAATTTAATTAAAGGGAGGGAGTTACAACTCCTTCCCCTAATCTCTCTCAAAGCAGTACGTGGAACTAAGGGGGTCAAAGCAGTTGTTCAATCTCTCTGGTTTTTTCCAAGAAAAATAAAGAGAAGAAAATGTTCTTCTCTCCCTCTAAATTTGATTCCTTCTTCCAAGAATTCAAGCAAGAATTCATGCAAATCCCACAACTCTTGTTTGAATTCTCAATCCCAAAAAAATATAGAGGATTCTCAAGTGGTGGTGTCTTGGTTTGGAGATCAAGATCTAGATCGAAATGTTCGTGATCGTGGATCGATGGAATTACGCGAAGAAGGTGTTCTTCAAGGGTATGTATTTTTGTTCCCTATTCTTTATTTAATCAGCATGTTGTAATTTCAATTTTAAATGAATAAGTCTGAATGTTTCTATAAAATTCACTATTCTGTAATTTTTGGGATTTGGGTCTGATCCCTATTTCCTCTCACAAACTTTAAGCGGTTCTTTCATATCCATGTTGTGGGCATCTCCTTAATAAGTCCTTGTTGTCAAACCCGAACCCTACTTTCTCCATTTAAATATGTTTGTTGTTAAGACTAGTAAAATAAGGGATTTAATATTTGAGTTAATGTGGAACTATAGGGAAATGGGTAAAGGATAAGGAAATGAAGAAGGAAAATGTTTAAGTATTGGAGACTTGGCTCTCAGGTGTTTTTAAGTTAGCTAGCAAGAAAAACTTTTTGGCTAAGTGTTGGCTGTGAAAATGGTGGGTGAGCATCGAGTAAAAGGCATGTATGATTGAGTAAATGCCATCATGCTTGGAGTAAATGCCATCGTGGATCGAGTAAATGCCATCGTGCATCAAGTAAATGCCATCGTGCATCGAGTAAATGTCATCGAGCATCAAGTTTTTCATGAACGGTCAACTTTAAGCACCATTTAAAAGGCCAGCTGGATCGGTTTAGTGGAGTCTACCCACTAAGTAGTTGTTCTGGCAGCCTATTAAGGATGAATGGCTGGTAGAAGTACAAAAGGGGAAAGCTGACTTCAAAAAGTTGTTTTGAACAAACCACTCAAGCATTTGAAGAGGTTCCAAAGCCATCTAAAATCTAAAGAAGTCTAGTTGATGGTGGAGGGCTGCCAGGAGGAACTTGCTGAAATTTTGGGAAACCATCAGGAACTTGTTGAAAAATTGAAGAAAGTATAAGAAGGTCTCTCGGGTAAACCAGGCCAAGTGCTAGAGTTTTGAAGATTTCGGGTAAACTACGAAGAATTATGAGCTCAAATTTTGAGGTAAGCATAAGACATCTTTGAGAAAGTTTGTAGAAGGAAGTTTCTTGAGAAAAGTTTTGGAAAATAAGTTATTACACGAGTAAGTTGAATATGGAAATGTTAAATAAGCAGGCAGCTGCCTCGGATGAATAAGCAAGTAGCCGATGGTCTTCATGTGTGCACGGGCTGAGATGAGCACCAGCCTATGTGAGGTTGAGCATGGGGCTAAGTAGGCGATCATAAGAGACTGGGACACCTAAGAACAAGGCTGGGCGTTGGTGTGAGCTGAAGGCTTAAATGCATAAGGCATGCAATGGGCGCCTAGGTGTTGCGTTGGTGCAAGGTTGGGTGATAGAATGGTGGCTGCCGCATAGTGAAGTTTAGCACCAAGAGGGAGGTTCTAAGTTTCAACGCCTAGTGAAGCTGGCATTAGTAGGTAAAATCCCTATGTTAAAAACAATGTGAACATGAATATGAAAGTTAGTCTCAAAAGGGAGACAATAGCTAGTAGCTAAAATATGTTGTTATGATCACAGGGTTGACACGAATAGGAGAAGCTTATCAGCCCTAGGAGGATTGACCAAAATTGTGAGTGACGATAAACATTTTATAATGTTTTGAATGTTTTAGTTGAAGTTTATTCTCATGCTAGCTTATTCTAAGCAAGTTTTCCAAGCAAGCTAAGTTTAGAAAGAATGCCAACGCATGTTAGTTTTAAAAGATAATTTCTAACATATGTTTAAAGTAATGATGTACTAGGTGATACGAGACATGCGTTAGTTGTTATGTGCTATGATACATGACTTCAGTAAGCTTGTTAATGGAATTATTTACTTAAAAGTTATGAAGAGCTCGACGCATGCTAGGTTGTAAAGTTTTAAAGTATGAATTCAGTTAATGAGTTTTTAATGGTTATGAGCATGCATTAGGAGCAAAGTTCTCATAAATTCTTTATCTATGATACCATGTTTTCAATAAGTCTCTCTGTGAAATTATTTTCTTATGATAAATGAACAGATCAATACTGAAGTACTAGGAGAAGGTATCTGAGCTTAGTTTTAGTTATGATCTTTGATGTCAGGATCCAAGTTAGCTATACGTGCACATATGTAAAGTACAAAGTTTTAGGATAGAGGGCTCAGCAAAAGGGTCTCTCCCTCAAAAGAAGTTCAGGATAAAGATTTGAGCAAAAAGGTCTCTCCCTCAAAAGAAGATCAACATGGAGGGTTGAGCAAAAGGGTTTCTCCCTCACACGAAGGTCAGTGATAAGGTTATGGTAAAAGGGTCCACACCTTAGCCTAGGTTATAATGAGAGTTGGACAAAAGGGTTTCCTTTGTTAACCTAGTACCAGTTCAATTATGTTTTCAGGTATGATATGTTTTTAAAAAGTTCCTAATATGCAACATGGTTTTAAAAGTTGCATATTAGGGACTAGTTCTGAGTCTGTGAGATCCACTAAACCTTGCTTCTGTATGTACATATTGTAAATTACTATGTATGGTACCCTAAGTTTGTCTTTCAGTACAAAGTTCAGTTAGTTCTTGAATGACATTTGTGATGTTCAGGGTTCCTAAACAGGTTAGCTAGGTAGTAAGTGCCACATAAGGGTTGGTAACTGCTGCAGTCACGTTTTCTTCTAGGTTAAGAAGGTAAATTGAGGGGGTGTGGCACTTGTATCTTTCCCAACGTTCATATAAATGTCATCGACCTGTTGTGAGAAAGCTACAATCTCAAATCTCAATTTAGAGGATTTGGTGGGAGGAAAGTACTTGTTCAAAAAGACTTAAGCTTGTTTTGAAGGAAATTTATCAAAAAAGATCCGTTGAGTGGAAGCAAAGATCGACCCAAATTCCATTTTTCATTGAACATAAGTTTGCAGTAAATAAGAACAAGATATGCATTTACTTAAATATAGCTTGCTTTAAATAAAAGAAACATAGGGTTTCAGAAACCCTTACCTCTGAAGAACCCTTTCTTCAAGAACTCCCTCGAACGGATCACAAACTGATCTACTTCTCCATGCGAAACACCATCACCCTCTGTATTCTCTTGGGACAGAGGATTCAAGCAAGAGTTATGGGCTTTGCTTGAATCCCTAGAAGAAGGAAATAGATGGAGAGGAGGAGAGGGAAGATTCTACTAAGAATTTTTCTCTTGGAGAGAACTCTTCTCTCAGAGCCAATTGAGGAAGAAGATGGAAAAAAAAAATCTCTAACCAACTCTTTTTCAACCCATGTAATAACAATCAGATAATAAGAGGAGGGAGTTGTAACTCCTTCCTTTAAATTAATTTCAATTAAATTATAATTAATAATATACATATATATATATAGAATAACTACTTTATTATATATATATATTCACTATATGTTATATCAAATATAACATATAATGGTTGGGTCAAATCTTTGTTTTACCCCCGAAATTACCTCTTGTTCCTTAAATCCCCACTGATCCCCTAATGAACAATTGTTTTGTGATCCGATCAACAAAATCGAGTCCCTCCCAGGCTAATAAGAGGGTAGGGCCCCTTGTTCAAGACCCATAATAAATACTTAAGGGAAAAACCTCTCTACTATCCCTAAAGCGAGTAGGAGTGAATTCCATCTTGCACCCTATGTCCCCAGCTATCTATTCAGTCTTACCCTTGAAATGAGAGGTTTATTGAGTCGACGCTGTTGAGCCAACCCTCACCTATGCAAATCTAAGGATAATTCCAAATAAAAAAGAGTTCATAGTTAGCTCAGGATTAAGGTCAAGTTACCTAGGTCATTGCTTTGAAATAGTTAGTCTTAAACAGTAAATAGCGTTATAAAGTAAGAGTGACTAATTTCGTTGTTCGATATTGTACAAATGCTTTTCCACAAAGACACCTCCCATTCCTCATGTCCCAACATGAGCGAATTAAGATCACTTCGTTTGTAGCACATTACAATTCATTGTAACAACTACAGAGTAGGTCGCATCCAACAGTGTTACCAGAATAAAGTACCCAACCTTATTCATATACTATAGATCATTTTGACTATTTACTCGAACCTGATCCACCTTTATGTCTCCACATAAAGTTCAAGTACTCATCCAATAGTCAAGGGACTTTTAGGTTTATTGGATTTCTTATATTCAATAACACCTTATTGAATTTTCAGAATAAGTTCCATTGTTTACAAACCACGAGTTTTAGGACATAAAACCCAACACACAAGGAGCTACTGCACGATCAAGTGACGAGGCTTCGCGCGGGTGGTTCAAGACCCGATTCGCCTGTTTGAACCGGTTGACTCGATGTTTTTTGTAATAGATAGCTTTTATTTCCGATTTGGAGGCTAATTATCCTGGTCCATCAATTTTTTAATGAATGTACATGTGATGTATGTTTAATTATATGTCATAATGTATGTCATATAGATAAAACCCACCATAGGTTATGCATTTATTCATGAATCATCTTTATATTATAAGTGTTATAATATAGTAGTTTGCATTACTAAATTACATTAAAGCATGCTCATGCATCATATAATATAAGAGTTATAATATATACATGCATTAAGCATATTCATGCATCATCTTTATATTATAAGTGTTATAGTATAAGGGTGTATGTTAGCATGTATGCTTAGTTCATTACTTGTAAATATAAAAGTTATATTTAGTAATGAATGAACATTGCATGAAGCATGTCACTTAGGTTTATTTATAAAAGTTACAAAAGCCTTGTGGATGTCTAACTTAGCAATGTGGTTAGTTTTAGTTGTTTCATTTTTTATAAGAGTTATAATTAATGAAATTAGAATTAAAAGCAATAAGAAAGACATGCATCCAAACTTAGGCATTAATCATGTTTTAAAAGAGTTTTAAAATTTAATTGAGATAGACCTAAGATCACGGTTCTAATGAGATTAGATACCTAAGTTTAATCTTTTAATTCGGTTAATAGGATTAAATTGACTAATAAAATATTAAATATGTACCAAATCTTTCTATAAGGGACCTTTTGTCTAAAGCGGGTTCTGGCTAGGCTGGGGTATTTAAGCTGATGGAAACGAAACATCCCTACTGGGAACCTATCTAGAAAGGTGAATTAGATAGATTTGTTGCATGCATGCAAAATTGATGATAGTCTGTTAAAGTGTTTAATAAGTTTTGAATCAAACTTATTTAATTATCAAAAGCAAGTGTTGTTTTTTAGCAAATTAAACACCCACTTAGTTAAGATCAATAGTCGGATTTACGAAGTTAATAAAACCCTAGGTAGAACATTCAGTGGGAGCTACTTGGGGTATATTAAACCTCTACACGTTTCTCCCTAAAATTTCACACCGTGAGATCTATCCTCGACCTCGAGGCACCTTGGGAGTGTCTCTCTATAGGATGGTGTTTGGGTAGGTCAATACCAAGGTGAAAGGAGATAATTTTCATAGTAAGTGGGAGCGGGACGTGTGACAACATATCCCACGATCTCTCTCATTAGGTTGGATAATGTTTTCGTACATAGCCTCGAGGAACCCTGGGAGTGTCCCCCTAAAGGATGGCTGTATTTGCACAACTCTTTATCTAATCTCCATAAATGGATAGGGTTGCTTTAGTCTCTTGTCCTAATCTACTTTTTCCCTACGGTGGGCGCATTAGGGTGGGACTCTAGGGCCTAAAATGAGGGATTACACTTACACAGAATTATTAAGGATGTTAACAAATTCTGGATTGAACAATGGTGACTATTAGATTCAGTTACAAGGAGTTGTTTCTGTCTAATGGTTGAGATTATCTCATCCCAGTGAAAGGGCACTTGATCACCCCAACGGTGACTTTTGTCCTGCCTCGCTAGGGCATCATTGCAAAATAGATGTCACATAGGGTACAATAGAACTATTTTGCTAAAACCTAAATTGGTGTTAAAAGTGGTAATGCAAGTAGACTCATTAAGTTTGTTGTTTTTTCAACAACTTTATTTAAATGGCTACCGCTACACTTGCTTTATTAGCCGCCGATAAACTGAATTTCACCTCCCAACGCCACTCGAAATGTTCGAGAGGCATACGAGAAATGGACAGGACAAACGAAAAGGCCCGAGCGTACATCTTGGCCAGCCTTAACGACATTTTGGCCAAGAATCATGAGCCCATGGTCACTGCACGCGATATCATGGAGTCACTAAGGGGAATGTTCAACCAACCGCCCCCGTAGCTCAAGCATGACGCTCTTAAGTTCATCTGTAACTCCAAGAGGAAGGAGAGTACATCTGTTCATGAACATATTTTGAACATGATGGTCCACTTTAATGTGATGAAGATGAACGGGTCTAGCATTGACGAGGCTAGCAAATTAACATAATTTTGGAGTCGTTACCAGAAAGCTTCCTTCACTTTGTAAGCAACACGGTTTTGAATAGGGTTGATTACAACCTTACAACTCTACTCAATGAGTTGCACACATTTCAATCCTTACTGAAAAGTAAGGAAAAAAAAGTTGGTGAGACAAATGTTGCTTCATCTTGCAGAAAGTTCCATAAAGGTTCGACCTCAGGAACTAAGTTTGCACCTTCTACTTCTGACACCAACAAGTGGAAGAAGAAGAATGGTTGTAAAAGGAAGGGGAAGCACCTGCTAATCCACAACCTATTGCTTTGCGGGGTAGGTGACCAGTGCTAGTTGACAAGGGAAAGTGTTTCCATTGCAACCAGGGCGGGCACTAGAAGTAGAACTACCCACGTTATTTGAAGGAAAAAAAGAAAACCAAACAAGGTAAATACGATTTACTAGTGTTGGAGACTTGTTTAGCGGAGAATGATGATTTAGCTTGGATTATAGACTTTGGGGCCACTAATAATATTTTTTCTTCATTTTAGGCGATTAGTTCTAGGTGGCAGCTTGAGACTGGTGAGATGACGATGCGAGTTGGAACTGGGCATGTCATCTCAACTGTGGCAGTGAGAGGCCTTTGGTTGACTTTACAGAATAAATTTATCATTCTGAATGATGTATTTGTAGTTCTCGAGTTAAAGAGGAACTTAATTTCTATAAAGTCATTGCTTGAATTTAAATGCACCTTGAATTTTTCAGTAAATAAAGTGTTTATTTCGAAATATGGTGTTGATATATGTTCAGCTAAACTGCAAAACAATTTATATGTGCTAAGGCCGTTAGCAACAAATTCCCTCCATAACATAGAGATGTTTAAAACTATTATAACTCAAAATAAACGACTTAAAGTTTCTCCTAAGAAAATGCCCAACTTTGGCACCTTCGTTTAAGGCACATTAATCTCAATAGAATTGAGAGGTTGGTGAAGAATGGACTTCTAAACGAGTTAGAAGAAAATTCTTTACCTGTGTGCGAGTCATGCCTTGAAGGAAAAATGACTAAAATACCTTTTATCGAACTAGAGTTAGTGCATTCGGACCTTTGTGGTCCAATGAATGTGCGAGCCAGGGGAGGCTACGAGTACTTCATCACTTTTACTGATAATTATTCAAGGTATGAGTATGTTTATTTAATGCAACATAAGTCTGAATCCTTTGAAAAGTTCAAAGAGTTCTAGACTGAAGTTGAAAATGGATTAAGTAAAATGATTAAAACGCATCAATCTGATCGAGGTGGAGTTTTTGGATTCTGAGTTCCATAATTATTTGATAGAACATGGAATAATTTCCCAACTCTCAGCACCTGGTACACCTCAGTAGAATGGTGTATCGGATAGGAGAAACAAAACCTATTTGACAAGGTTCGATCGATGATGAGTTAGCTTCCTTAACGAACTTGTTTTGGGGTTTTGCAGTAGAGACTGCAACATACATTATGAACTGTGTTCCCTCCAAGAGCGTTGTCATAACACCTTTGGAGTTGTGGAATGGGCGTAAAGCTATTTTATGTCACTTCCACATCTAGGGTTGCCCAACACATGTGCTTGAGGCTAATCCTAAGAAACTGGAACCACGTTCAAGGTTGTGCCTATTTGTAGTCTACCTAAAGGGACACGAGGAGGTTACTTTGATGATCCTAAGGAAAATAAAGTGTTTGTATCGAAAAACGCTACTTTTCTTGAGGAGGATCATATAAGAGAGCACAGCCTTAGAAGCAAAACCGTGTTGAGTGAGCTTTCTGAAGAAACTACTAAAACTTCAACAAGAGTTGTTGAAGAGCCTGCTATATCAACAAGAGTTGTTTATGCAAATTCATCTAGTAGATCAAATCCACCTCAAGAGTTAAGGGAACCTCGACGTAGTGAGAAGGTTGCGAACCCACCTATTCGCTATATAGGTTTAACTGAAATCATAGTTATGGTAGCTGATGGCGAGGTTGAGGATTTGTTGTCTTACAATAATGAAATGGAGGATGTTGACAGATATGAATGGGTCAAAGCCATGGATCTTGAGATGGAGTCTATGTACATCAACTCAATTTGGGATTTTGTAGATCAACCTGATGGGGTCACACTTATAGGCTACAAATGGATCTACAAGAGGAAATGGGGTGCTGATGGGAAGGTGCAAACCTTCAAAGCTAGACTTGTGGCAAAGGGTTATACCCAGGTATAGGGAGTTGAATATGAGGAGACTTTCTCGCCTATTACCATGTTGAAGTCTATTTGAATCTTCCTATCCATTGCCTCATATTATGACTATGAGATATGGAAAATGGATGTCAAGAGTGCTTTTTTGAATGGCAGTATTGAGGAGACCATTTATATGGTGCAGATCAAGGGATTCATAGCCCAAGGTTAACAGCAAAAGGTTTGCAAGCTGAATCGGTCCATTTATGGATTGAAACAGACATCTCGATCTTGGAACATAAAATTTGATACTGCAATCAAATCTTATGGCTTTGATCAAAATGTTGACGAGCCTTGTGTCTTGATAACTTGTAAACATACAAGTTATCTTTGCTCTTAAGTTAGAACAATTAGGTTTTTAATGATAAACTCTCCTCATTTTTAATAGAGACACATGGATTTACTTAAACAATAGCAATTTCATGTAAAAGAAGTTTATCACTAAAAATCACAGCGCTAACGCACTACTTTGCAGGATTTCAACGCAAGAACTGACAATAACGCATTAGACAAGTGCCGCAGGAAACGCGCTAACACATCAGCCATGTGTCGGAGGGAATTCAACGCATAGAAGATTCATTGCTCTGGGCTGATTGTGTCACATCACCACTTGCAAGCATGGGCACCAACAATAGGCGGCGTCTGAAAAGCTTCCAGCAGGCAGCATCTGAAAAGCTTCCAAAGATCAGGCGACCAACCAAGACATGGAGTTTAATGCTGACCAGGGCATGGACTTAAATGTAGCCCATCCTTCAAGTGGACGAGACCAATGCCTATAAATACTTGAAGACCCTCCAGAATTAAGAGTTCAGACAATTAGAAGCTCCATACTCTCTATAAATCTGTAGACTTAGTTTTAGTTGTACAAGTTGTGACGATGTGTAAGACGATCATAAGAGCTGAGTACCACCACCACCACCGGCCAGAGAGTGGAGAAAGTTATTCTTGAGAAAGATACTCTGTCCTCGACTCTTTAAGGTGATTGTACACAACAAGATTGAGCCAAAGAACTACAAGAGATTGTATTCTTTGGCTTGACTCAGTTTCTCTCTTAATATCATTTTCATTTCATTTTGATTGAATATAGTTCTTTGTAAAGACTCATTGATCCTTTATAAAATTCATATATTTAATCATCACTTTTGCTATTGTTTACCTTTTGTTGAAAGCATTAGTACTTCATGCATAATTCTGTTCCAACGCCTAAACCAACTTGACAGCTTGGTGAAAGCTTCTTTACTTAGTTGTTTGAAAGACTAGCTAAGCCGCATTAAGTAGAACACCTAGTACAGCTAGAGATAGACTTACTGGTGTTTCTTTCATTCTAAGTTAGACGCATGCACCCTAGAGATAGGCTTGTATGTTATTCGCATTGAAAAGTGTTGAATGATGTCTAACGCATGAACAGAAAGATAAGCAACCCATCCCATTTCATCCACATTACATCAGTTGTGTTCAATTATCTTTAACCGGCGCGTCCACCTACTTAAATTCCATTTTTACATGATCCTTCATTTTTCACTCAACTCTTTTGTATTGTCTTGCACAGGCATAGCATGTTAGTGTAAATAATACATCTTTCACATTTATTTAGGAAAAACCCCCTACTGCAAGTACAGCGCATAATCTGTGTTAGTGAAACTGAATCTCTGTGATTGACCCTGGACTTTCCAGGAACCTATAATAGATTTATACTTGGGTTTAATCTAGGAAAACTTGAACGTTATTATAAGGAGTTGTGTGCCTTCTGTGCATAATACTAACTCCTCAACGCGTTGCATTCATTTAAACACATCAAGGAAGAACGCAGCACTTAGACTTTATTCTTCCAATCTGTTTTACTTTATACACTCCTAAAGAATCTTACGATAGCAGGCGAACATGTCTACAAGAAAATCATCAACAGTTCAGTAGTTTTCCTAGTGTTGTATGTAGACGATATCCTACTCATTGGGAATGACATAGGTTTACTGACTTCAGTTAAGAACTGGCTAGAGACCCAATTACAAATGAAATATTTGGGAGAGGCTCAGTTTGTTCTTGAGATTTAGATCTTTCAGGATCGAAAGAACAAAATGCTAGCACTGTCTTAGGCATCGTACATTGACAAGATGTTGTTCAAGTACTCGATGCAGAACTCCAAGAGGGGCCTATTGCCTCTTCGACATGGAGTTACATTGTCTAAGGAATAGTGTCCTAAGACACCTCAAGAGGTTGAGGAAATAAGACGGGTCCTCTATGCATCTGTCATCGACAGTTTGATGTACGTGATGTTATGTACTAGACCTGATATCTACTACATTTTGGGGATAGTCAGTAGATATCAGTCTAATCCAGGACAGGGTCATTGGACAACCGTCAAGAACATCCTCAAGTATATTAGAAGAACGAGGGACTATATGCTTGTGTATGGTTCTAAGGATTTGATCCTTACAGGATACACGAACTCTGATTTTCAGACTGATAAGGATTCTCGAAAATCCACTAGAATCAATGTTCACTCTTAATGGAGGGAATGTAGTATGGCGAAGCACCAAGTAGAGGTACATCGCTGACTCCACTATAGAGGCCAAGTATGTAGCGGCTTGTGAAACTTTTAAGGAGGCTGTTTGGCTCAAGAAGTTCCTGACCAATCTAGAAGTTGTTCCAGACATGTCTAGGCCCATCACCATTTATTGTGATAATAGTGGTGCTGTGGCGAATTTTCGTGAGCCTTAAGAGTCATAAGCACGACAAGCACATTGAGCGGAAATACCATCTCATCCAAGAGATTGTGCATCAACGGGGCATGATTGTCACGAAGATAGCTGTGTATCACAACGTTGCTGATCCTTTTACGAAGCCTCTCATGGCTATAGTGTTTAAGGGTCACCTGCAGATTATATGTCTATGGGACCGACCACGGCTGGACTAAGGGAAGTGGGAGATGTTGTACTGTGCGTTTGTGCCTTAGTTTATTGATTTGTGTACTTGTAATGAGATTATCTTGTACACCCCACTAGCTTTAGGACAAGTGAGAGATTGTTGGGGTTGATGCCCTAAATCTTGTAGGGTCTTGTAGTTTGTAAACACTTGTATGAACAAATGCTTTGTGATTTATAATATGAGATATTTTATTCACTACAGTCTATGAAATATGAAATATTTTAGTTGCATTAACCACAAACCAATAAACTAAGATCCATGGTTATCGTTGTAACTTAAGCATGTATGTGGAGACATACATGTGGATCGTGCTTTAAGTGATAACCTAAATGGTCCGTAGTATATGGATAAAGGAAGGAAACCTTATCCTGGTGATACTACGAGTGTGGCCCGTTTTATAGGTGTTACAAATGTTGTAAAGTGCTATAAATTTTCTGATCCTGATCATTTGTGTATTAGACATGCAAGCAGGGATGCTCTATACAACGGAGTTTGTATAAGACCGAACCACAAAATGTTTAGTCTCGTTTTATAACGTCATTTATAATTGAGACTTTCATTTCACTAGGATGAACATAGGTAACATGACCTTAATCCTGAGTGAATTGTGAACACTTGTCTATGAGAGCGGTTCTTTGATTTTCATGGAGGTGAATGGTCAGATCGCCGACTCAAACCTACACTTTGGGGATTCGTCTGATTGGGGAGCTGGGAACTCAGCTACACAAGACGGAGTTCACTTCTTCCTCGAAGTAGGGGTAAGTAGAGAAATTACTCCCTTAAGGATTGATTCCGGGGCTTGAACAATGTGGCACCATACCTTCTCTTGGCCCGAGAAGGGTTTATTCATAGTAGAACTATGATCTATTGTTCATTAGAGGAATCAATGCTACTTAAGGAGTTAGATGTAACTATAGGGGCAAAACAACAATTTGGCCTAGCTGTACTTATAAGCAGTTTGTGAAGAGTCATCGTACTGTTGATTGGTTATATCCAATGGACACAGAAATATATTTGTAGTGCGAAAAATGCAGCTGTCGGTCTTTAGTGGAGTGCCCGACAGTTAAAGGATGGTGGATATCGTGATTAAAGAGTTTAGTCAGTTAGTCACGTACCGTTGGAGCTTCAAGTTACAGGTCCAAAAGGTCCCTTTGGTAGCTCGATGGATTCAAGTTGAGAATTAGTTTTTGGGTTAGTTTGAAATGTTCAAATTAACAAGAGGGAATTTGATTATATATGATATAATTGATTTAATGTATTTGATACATTATTATTTGATTGGAGGAATTAATATAAATATGATTTATATTAAATGCCATAAAAGAGAAAAAGAACTATGGTTTATATGTTGCATATGAAGCAATATTAAAATTATAGATTATAAATATAATATAATAAGTTAGTTATTGTATATATTTATAAATAATTAAATATAAGATAATTCATTTTTGTTTTCTTTAATAACCACCTTAGTGGGTGTTTATAGACGGTTTATGGCTAAATGGAATAAAGAAGAAAAATAGTTTCAGATTCATTCCATGCTACATGACTAAGTTATACGATAACTTGTTGATAGAGTAAACGATAGTTAACAAGTTTTCTATATGATAGAACTTACTTACTACACAGTCGAGGACGAGTCTATGCGGTAGACTGATATCTTCTACACGATCGTTCTATTCTTTACTCGATTGCTTACTCATTCTTCTATTCCTCCATCCCTCTATCCAAATCCATACAGAGGCCACAACTACTGGATTCTCACACTGAGAATACCAAGGTAGCCTCGTGGTGGTTCCCAGTTCTGTTTGAGGGTTGAGGATCGAGTTGCACTCACTGATGATTGAGGATTTTCTAGAGACTCGTTGTGTTCGTGCTTGATTGTAGAGTTGTTGAATGATCAAGGGATACGTGAAGAAGGAGTTCTTCAAAGGTATTGTTTACTCGATCCCTTGTTTGTTCTTTATGAAGCATATTGTAATTTATCGTATAATGCATAACTGTTTCTGTTTGATTGTAAATTTTTATGTTCTTTCACAATGGAGCTTGGAACGATCTGCTTTCACTCACTGGTTCTCTTGATTTAGAAATCCTTCAATGACATCATTCTTGACACAGAACACATAGCAAGAACATTCTGTTGAAAAGTTGGAAAACTTTAGCCTGCTTATTTGGCGGCTTATTTAACATGGGTATATAATTGCATATTCATTTCAACATCAAGTTAAAGGTCATGTCATTATCACAAAATGTATACATTTTTAGAAAAGAGGAGGACAAAAAAAAAAAAAAAATTGAAAGCTAGAGTTGATAGACCAAAATCAGATGTAAATCTATTTTGCTTACCATGTCCCATTTTATTATATGACCCCAATGCACAAAATGAAAAATCTAAAAATAAAAAATAAAAAAGTTGAAGAAAGATGCTCGAATACATGAGGTTCAACTAATGAGACAAAACTCAAACTCACTATAATTGAATTTATTAGCCTTACTTTATTACTCAAATGAAGTTGATGTCTTTAAAATTCAAACCAAAGATAGAAAATGAATTAGCAAATCCATGTTGGGAAAACAAAATTTTGGTGTAATATTTTTAATTCGGGGATAAGTTATTTCAGGATAAGGTCGAACAATATTTTAGAAATTCTTTTGCCAACAATATTGGTTTTTCATGGATCATGTGCCAACAAAGTGATGCCCCACAACCTATTATTAATACATGCAATGGATTCTATTGTGATAACTTTAGTCCTAACAATCCTAAGAGCCCAAAAATATTTACTGAAAATTGGGTGGGATGGTTCCAGAAATGGGGCGATAAAGACCCTTATAGAAGTGAAAAAGATGTAGCTTTTTCTGTAGCAAGATTTTTCCAATCTGGTGGTGTGTTTAACAATTATTACATGTATCTTGGAGGCACAAACTTTGGAAGAATATCGGGAGGTCCATTCATTACTACGTCTTATGATTACAATGCCCCATTTGATGAATATGGAAACTTGAATCAACCCAAATGGGGACATCTCAAACAACTCCATGCATCCATCAAAATGGGAAAGAAGATTCTCACCAACAGCACCCATTCAGACCAAAAACTTAGTAGCTTTGTTACTTTAACAAAATTCTCTAACCCAACAACAGGTGAAAGGTTTTGTTTTTTGAGTAACACATATGGCAGCAATGATGCTACCATAGATTTGCAGGCAGAGGGAAAGTATTTTGTACCAGTTTGGTCTGTGAACATTCTTAACGGTTGCAACAAAGAGGTTTTCAACACTGCAAAAATAAATTCCCAAACTTCTATGTTTGTGAAGGTGAAGAATGAGAAGCAAAATGCATAACTGTCGTGGGTTTGGGCTCCGGAGCCCATGAGAGACAATCTACAAGGAAAAGGTACATTTTACGCAAACCTTCTTTTGGAACAAAAAAGAACCACGGTTGATTTTAGTGACTACTTATGGTATATGACAAATGTTGAAACCAATTCAACGTCTTCACTTCAAAATGTAACTCTCCAAGTGAATACAAAAAGTCATGTGCTTCATGCCTTTGTAAACAGAAGGTACATTGGGTCGCAATGGGGAAGCAATGGTCAGAACTTTGTATTTGAGAAACCCATTCTATTAAAAGTTGGAACCAACACCATATCCCTTCCGAGTGCCATAGTAAGATTTTATGACATGGTGTCAACTAGAATTGATGAAGGTCCCATTTATCTAATTGGAGATGGAAATGTCACAACTGATTTGTCATCAAATTTATGGTCTTATAAGGTTGGATTAAATGGAGAAATGAAGCAACTTTACAACCCAATATTCTCACAGAGAACAAATTGGAGCACATTAAATAAAAAATCTATTAGAAGGAGAATGACATGGTACAAAAAAAGCTTTAAGACACCTTCAGAAATTGACCCTGTAGTATTGGACATGCAAGGAATGGGAAAAGGTCAGGCTTGGGTAAATGGACAAAGCATATGTCGATTTTGGCCTTCTTTCATTGCTAGCAATGATAGTTGATGATAGTTGCAATGCAACCTGTGACTATAGAGGTGCATATGACCTTAGCAAATGCATTGGAAATTGTGGAAATCTTTCCCAAAGATGGTATCATGTTCCAAGATCGTTTCTATCAGATGACACCAATATATTGGTTTTGTTTGAAGAAATTGGTGGAGATCCTCAACAAGTCTCAGTTCAGACCATCACTATAGGAACAATATGTGGAAATGCTAATGAAGGAAGCACGTTAGAGTTGTCTTATCAAGGAAGGCATATCATCTCTGAAATCCAAATTGCTAGCTATGGAAATCCAGAGGGAAAATGTGGTTCATTCAAAAAAGGCTCATGGGATGTGACAAATAGTGCTCTTTTGGTGGAAAATACTTGCATTGGTATGGAAAATTGTTTCATTGATGTATCTGCAAAGTCGTTTGGATTGGGCGATGCTACCAATTTATCTGCAAGATTGGCAGTTCAAGCACCATGCTCAAAGAATCGAGTGATGTAATATATATATTATCATTTGAGCTAACAAATTAATTTTTTTTCTTTTTCATGGTATGATTTATTGATAACAAATCTGAGAGAAATTAGAAACTTCTAAACAAGTTTTTCTGGTTAAATATTTCAAAAAGTAATAACATGTTTTGAAGCTTCATCTAAATAATGTAAACGACCAACAATCTGTTCGTAGAAATTATCTAACACCCAACAGTATTGAAATTGTAAGAAAAACAAGTACTTTTAATAAGATAAATTTTAACTAAAATTTAAAATATATATTGTTTTCATTTTTCAAAAATTTATATTTAATGGAGTCACTATATTTTTGGAAAACAGATATAAGATACTAGTAATAACTAGTTGAATGTTCACGTGTTTTATCATGTTAAAAATACGTACTTTAGTTGTATTTGATGAAAAATATATGAATGTTATTAGAGGATTAAATATAATAAATATATTATTTCGACGATTGGATTATCTCGTAATTTCAAATTTTAATTTAAAGCCAAAATATTTTCCTTTTTAATTTCGTCACAACAATCTTTTAGTTTTTTTTCTTTTTCATTATTTTCATTTGAATGATTTGATTGTGCTCTTAATTTTAAACTTTGATTCAAAAACCAAAAAAAAAAAATTTCTAAAAATTTTGTGATAATCATATCAAAGCTTAGAACAAATTTTTTTATTTGTATGATTTGATATCTTTTTAATTTCAAACATTAATTTAAGGATATTTGTAATAGATAATAGAATAAGAGAAAAAATCTAAAAATATATTACATCTTTAAGGGACTGTTTGGGATGCTGAGATGATATAGGATGTCTGGAGTTCTAATATCGGGGGAATTCTGATGTCTAGGGAGTTTTAATGTATGTGTTTAGGGTCAACACTGAGTTCATATGTCTGTATTTGGATGTGCAGAGTTCATATGTCAGTGATATCTGGTTCAGTTTTTTGTACTCTAAAACAATTTGCTTGTATGAACACTATTTTTTTAGAAAAATCTTATAATTCAATAATTGTATCAATTCAGTTTTTTGTATTCAATTATTGCCTTTTAAAATAATTCTTTATTATTGTTGTTTAAAAATAACTCAGTCAAAATTTAGGGGTTGTATGGGGCACTGAGATGATATAGGATGTCTGGAGTTTTGATGTCAGGGGAGTTCTAATGTCTAGGGAGTTCTGATGTATGTGTTTGGGGTGCATAGTTGTGTTGTCTGAGTTCATATGTCTGTGTTTGGGTGTGCAGAGTTCATATGTCAGTGATATCTGGTTTAGTTTTTTGTACTCTAAAACAATTTGCTTGTATGAACACTATTTTTTTAGAAAAATCTTATAATTCAATTATTGTATCAAATCAATTTTTTGTATTCAATTATTGCCTTTTAAAATAATTCTTTATTATTGTTGTTTAAAAATAACTCAGTCAAAATTTAGGGGTTGTATGGGGCACTGAGATGATATAGGATGTCTGGAGTTTTGATGTCAGGGGAGTTCTAATGTCTAGGGAGTTCTGATGTATGTGTTTGGGGTGCATAGTTGTGTTGTCTGAGTTCATATGTCTGTGTTTGGGTGTGCAGAGTTCATATGTCAGTGATATCTGGTTTAGTTTTTTGTACTCTAAAACAATTTGCTTGTATGAACACTATTTTTTTAGAAAAAATCTTATAATTCAATTATTGTATCAAATCAATTTTTTGTATTCAATTATTATCTTTTAATAATTCTTTATTATTGTTGTTTAAAAAAATCAGTCAAAACTTAAGATTAATCTTAAATAGTCAACGAAATACCAACATTTAAAAATACGAAATTTAATTATAAGCCAGGGATGAACGTACAAACTTTTTTTCTAAAACCTTTTTCCACTTTTTAATACTAAACACACACACACAGATATATATATATATATATGACAAATAAACAATAAAAATAAATTAGGGAAAGTAGTATTTATAAATTTAATTTTTAAAAACTATCGAGAACTAAAGGGTTATGAATGGTCAGTTAAATATTTTAGTGAGGCATTTAAAAAAAACGTTTTGCTTCTGTTTAATTTTAGGGATTTTGTCGAGACTTTTCTCATATATATTCACGGATGAGTTTTCTATTGAGGTTTTATAATGGGCTTTTGAATGATAGATTTTGAATATTAATGTTGTATATGAAGAGATTTTTTTTATTTTTGAGAAATTGTATACAAAGATTTAATCCAAAATATTGTGGTTTTATTAATGGGCATTATATAGTTAAATAAATGATATACTAAGAAAATAAAAATGAAAACTTGAATGACATAATTTATAGATAATAAATTATTAATATACTCTATCACAGGACACTAGAGGAAAAAACGATGTATGTAAATTAAAGGTAGAAAATGGGTGCATGAAACTAGATTGAAATACCATGGTTTCTTAATAAAATGAATATAGTGGAAAAAGAAATTACACTCGAAGTATAATGAAATAAACTCAAGAAAAGAATAAAGAAATAAAAATGTAAGTGGGCCATAGGAAGGGAGGAGAGAATGACAATCGGGTATGAGAAGGGAGGAGACATAGGAAGTGGGTGGTGGAGAAGCTAAGAGAGTTGTTACATGAGGGTTACTATGCACATGTTGTTGAAGGAAATGAAAAGGGGAGATGGTATATCAATGGGCCAAATAGTGATATAGGAGCTATATCATCTCCCCACATAGAATATTGGGCCACCAAACAAGCCCTATAGGTTATATGTTGTATTTGATATAACATATAGTTTAATATATATTATATGATAAAGTAGTTATCATATAAATATATATTAATGTTTTTATTAAAATTAATTTTATTTTTTAAAGTTATTTTTGGGAGGGAGTTGTAACTCCCTCCCCCTGTTTCTCTCTACAACGTGCAAAAGTGTGGGGATGCAGTTAAGTGGAATTAGTTTTTCATCTTCTTCCTCCTTCAAGTTTTTACAGAAGAGTTCTGTAAAAAAGGTTAATCCCTCTCAATCACTCAATTCACTTCTTCTCTCAAATAATTATTTCCCTTACTAAAAAGCCAGAGCCCACACACTCCTAGATTCTCATCCCATAGAATACAGAGGAAACCAACTAGTTATGGCCATTTTGGGATAAATTAGAGTTTCAAGTTCGTAGTTCTCTTTTCTCTCTACATCTTTTATTATTAGAGCATGTTGTATTTTTTATCTTAAAATGCATAACATTATATATTTCTTCTGTAAAAGTGAATGTTTTGTAAAATTTGGGATTTGGGTCCGATCCCGTTTTCACTCAAGGTTCTTCAATGATTCCTTCATTCTTAAGCTAGGATGATAGTGAGTATGAATTTTTTGGTGGCCTCTATAATGCTCTCTGTCAATATAATTGGCCATCTCACTCTCCTGTGTTCCTCAAACTTGTTGAGATTAAGCTATCATGTCTATTTGAGAGTTTTTTATGGTGAATTCAGTGATTGACCTCCTACAACCAATTTAGACATTGTTAGTAATTGTGGTCAATTGAGTCCTAATGGCACTTACCTCATCGACACCATACGCTTTGATGATTTTGGTGTTGGAATCTATGTCACATGGCCAATTATAACTCATAGTAACCATGTCGTACAAAAGAGCATAAGCCTCAGTAGTAATTTTTCCAAAGAATGGTCCCCCAACAATAGCATCCAAGATGGATTTAGTGTTATCATTCAACCCATCGTAGAAGAACAAATTTGTTGCCTACTGGGATTTCCTGTTGGGATTGGTATCCTAAATCTCTTGTATTCTTGTAGTTCATTATATAAATAAATTGTTGTTAATAAAATAATTGTTATTTTATTAACATACATTCAATCCAATAAACTAAGATCCTAGGTTATTTTATGTAATTTAAACATGTATGTAGAGACATACGAGTAGATCATGTTTAAATGATAACCTAAACGGTTTGTAGTAGATGGATAAGGTCGGGTACCTTATCCTAGTGACACTACAGATACAACCCGCTTTGTAGATGTTACAAGTGTTGTAAAGTGCTATAAGTGATCTGATCCTGATCACTCATGTGGAAACATGTGAGTGAGGGTATCCTATATAAGATCGGACCACAAAATGAAAAGTCTCATTATATAGCATCCTTAATAATAAAGACTTACATTTCACCAGGATGACCATATGTGACATGACCTGAATCCTAAGTGAATTATGAACCCCTACCTATGAAGGCAGGCCTTTGATTTGTATGGGTGAGAGTGGCCAAATTGCCAACTCAATATGCCTACCATTTTGGGGATTCGTCTAATTGGGGAGCTGGGATCACAACTACACAAGACGACTCCTTCCTTGATAATTGGGTAAGTAGATAAATTGCTCCCTTAAGAGCTGATTCCGGGGCTTGAACAATTTGGTCACACCCTCTCCTGGCCCAAGAGGGACTTGGTCATAGTTGGACTATGACTTATTGTTTATTAGAGGGATCGGTGGTACTGAAAGAGTTAGATGTAACTATAGGGGCAAAACAATAATTTTGGCCCAGTTGTAGTTATAAGTAATTTTTGAAGGGTCATCACATTGTTGACTGGTTATATCCAATGGACATAGAAATATATTTATAGTGCGAAGAGTGTGAAGGAACTCTTACACAAGAGTACCTATGAGCAGAAGCGGATCTTTCTGATTTCATTGTGACAGAATTTCCACACATAAATTCTAACATACAGATATGCATTGAAAACACTAATTACTGGCATGCTTTAAAAGATAAAAACAAAAGACCGAAAGAACGTACCAGTTGAAGACTTTCTTCACAAGAACTTGGTCCAACCGTGAACGAACTTCTCACGTTCCTACTCGTCCAGCAAGTAATCGCCTAGCAGCACCATGGTCGTCAACACGAACCGAACAACAAGTGAACGGAGGTGACACCACAACTCGAAGCCCTCAGTATTCTTAGAGTGAGAATCCAAAGGGTGGACTTTGATGGAATTGGTAGAGGGGAGGAGTAAAAGCAATCGTGTACTACGAACAAGCAAGTGGGAGATAGGGAAAACTATCATATAGTCGGGTGATTGATCGTATGACGACGAAGGTACACGATCTATAGTAAATGCTAAGCAATTGTCTATCAAAAGGTAAGCAATCGTTTAGTTACGCTCGACGCGCTAAGCGATCATCTAGTAAAGGTAAGCGATCGTTTAAGAAATCCCGAGCGATCATTTAGAAACGCGAGTGTGTAATCGTTTAGTTAGGCGAGAACTATTGTATAGGCTCTCAACACTAAGCAATACAATGCTTTCACACCGTGAGCGATTTAGCACGTCTTTTGCAAAATAAAAACTATTTTCATTTTATTCTTCAGTTACTAGAACTGAATTCAACATCCCACTTTTGCACGAATTCGGAGAAAACTTCGACCAATTATCTCATAACCGCCCAATTAATAAAATAATGAATATAATCATATTATATTCTTAGCCTATAGTTTGATATCATATGTCAACTATAGTGTTTTCTCATGTACTTAATATAAATATAATTTATGTCCAATTTCGTCAAAAATAATGTATCTCATATATTTAGTCAATCATATCATATATAATTAACCAGCCTCTTGTCAATTTGAACATTTCAAACTAACCCAAAAACTGATTCTTAATTTGTATCCAAGCTATAAAGAGGACCTTATGGACCTATGGTTTGAAGCTTCAACGGTACGTGAATAGTTGACTAAACTCTTTAGCCACGAGATCCACCATCCGTTAACTGCCAGGCATTCCACTAAAGACCGACAGCTGAACTCTTCTTACCATAGATATATTTTGCGTCCATCGGATATAACTAATCATGAGTACGATAACCCTTCACAGATGCTCGTAAGTACAGTAGGCCAATTTACCATTTTGCCCCTGTAGTTACATCTCTCTTCTTAAGTACCACTGATCCCTCTAATGAACAATACAAGATAGTCCCACTATATTTGAACATTTCTCGGGCCATGAAAAGGTGTGTGGTGCCACATCATTCAAGCCCTAGAATCAGCCCTTAAGGGAGCTATCTATCTACTTGCCCCTGCTTTGGGGAAGGAGTGAATTCCATCTTGTATAGTTGAGTTCCCAGCTCTCAAATCAGATGAATCCCTAAAGTGGTAGGTTTGATTCGGCGGCTTGACCACTCACACCCATGCAAATTAAAGAACCACCCTCAATGGCAGAAGTTCCCAACTCACTCAGGATTGAGGTCATATCACCTATGGTCATCCTAGTGAAGTGAAGTCTCTGTCATGAACGGTGTTATATAATGAGATATGAAGACTTCGTGGTTAGGTCTTATAAAAAAAAAAACAAACTATTTGTATAGGACGCCCGCGCTCGCATGTCCCCTACACGAATGATCAGGATCAAACCATCTGGGACAAGTCACAACACTTGTAACTATTTCACAAAGCGGGCCGCATCCATAGCATTATCGGATAAGGTTTCCCTCCTATATCCATATACTACAGACCATTTTGGTTATCACTTAAGACATGATCCACTTGTATGTCACCATATACATGCTTAAGTTACATAAAGACAACCAGGGATTTTAGTTTATTGGTTTGTGTTAAAGCAAATAAAACATTCAGATGAGCAAAATCAAGAAGTGAAGTAAATATCATATATTATACACCACAAGCGTTCGTACAAACTGTTTACAAACTACAGGACACGAGACTTTAGGGCATCAACCCTAACAGAGTGCAGTGTCAGTCTTTAGTGGAGTGTCCGACGGTTAATGGATGTTAGGTAATTTAATTAAAGAGTTTAATTAATTATCCAAGTATCATTAGAGTTTCAATTTACAAGTTCATAAGGTCTCCTCTGTAGGGTTCATTAGGTCCCCCTACTAGCTCATAAACGGATTAGCCTTAGAATAGTGTGATAAGTTGATTTGAAACGCTCAAATTCGAATTAAGGAAATTAGTAATTATATGTGATATAATTACACGTTTAATCTTGGAATTAAACATAGTTGGAGAATCGATTAATATATAAATATGATCTAAATATTAATGTCATGAATCCTTCATGGTAATGGAATAGGTGACAAATTAATTTAGTATTTGATATTAAATTAATAGAATTAATTAAATTATTTAATTAATTATTAATTATTAATTTTATTAGAAATTTTGATTATTGAATCAATTTTTGTAAAATTAATAAAACTTCAATTTTAATTAAAGAATTAAAATTGGAAAAAGTTTTGATTTTGAAAATCATTTTTCAAAAGTAAAGGGGAATTGAAAAATAGGAAAATCCAAATGTGGGATTTTCTCACTTTCAAGCAAGAAGGTTAGTCACTTTCTTACACACAATTTTATCACCAAATTCAAGGAGTAGCTGGAATCACTTAAAGTGATCAGTTTGCATGAGAGTCATGTCATAAAACCACTCTTGATTGAGTGGAAAAGCAGATACAATTGCTGGATTGCTGAATTTTGGAAGTTCAAGAAGTTGTTCTTCAACAAGCTGAAAAACCAGAAAACCTCTTCTTCAATTACCTAAATTCAAGCTTGTTTGGAGTCCCACAACTAAATCTAAGGCTCTTAGAGAATAGTAGGGAAGCTCTAGTGGTGGTCTACGGTCTGAATGTAGAAGATTGCAGCTGTATTTCGTTGAAGAAGAGGATCTTCAAAGTATGTGTTGAAACCCTCTTAATTCTCTGTGAACATGCTTTTTTTGATGTCAAAATTGAAGAATTATAATGTTTAATGATCCTGTTTTCTTTCGCTGCATGTTTCTGTAAACCAACAATTGGTATTAATGCATCATTTAAGTATTCAATTCGAGTTAATTTTGGCTTGGTGCATGTTTCTCATAAGTTGTATGAAAATGGTGAACTGATATGGTTTTTCTGAGTTTTGGCATTGAATTCTCTTCAATCATGTTGTAATTTCTATAATTGCTCTTGATTCATGGGCCTTAATGTGTGATTAAGTGTCTTTAATTTGATTGGAGTCATTACAGTTGCAATTAAATTGTAATTTAAGAAAAAAGTGAAGAAGAGCATAAATTGTTTTATCAGCCACTGCCCTATACTCGATGCACAATGCCATATTCGATGGTACTCGATGGCATTTACTCGATGGTATTTTGGTAAATACTCGATGCACGATGTCATACTCAATCGTGCTTGATGGCATATTCGATGCACGATGCCATACTTGATGGAATTTATTTGATGGTATTTTGTGAAATACTCGATGCTCGATGGTACTCGATGTCATACTCGATGCACGATGGCACTCGTATTCGATGGCATTTACTTGATAGTATTTTGTGAAATACTCGATGCACAATGGTACTCAATGTCATACTCGATGCACAATGCCATACTCGATGCTCGATGGCATACTTGATGCTCATGCTTAATGGCAACTCGATTCTTGATGCCATACTTGATGCTCGTGCTTGATAGCATACTTGATGCTCGATGGCATACTTGATGCTCGATGTCATACTCGATGCTTAATGGCATACTTGATGCTCGTGCTCGATGGCATACTTGATGCTTGATAGCATACATGATGCTCGATGGCATACTCGATGATTGATGGCATGCTTGATGGTACTCGATGGTTTTCTACCCGGTTCAGCCCAATTTTGAGCATTAGAGATACGGTTCAAGAGGTTCGAATCCAGCTTAGGGCTGTTCGAGCAGTCCAGAAGTGTTTTGGAGCTAGCTTTGGTTATTATTGTAATAATTAGACCTTTGTTTGCTTAAGAATGCCAAAACTAAACCATATCATTTTGTGTTTAATTATTTATGCATTTGATGTATGTTATAATTAAAAAAATCTTATATATGCATATGGTATGCCATGTAGATTTAAAATCCCACCTATTGGAGTATATCAGCAAGCAACGGAAGCAACAAGAATCAATAAGCACTCTAATTCATTAATTTTGGCAGTAACTAAAGCATGCTCATACAAAAACAAGAGGGTTTCAAGCCATACCTTTATAGAACTTTTTGAAATCTTGATTCTCAACTGCAAACTTCTACAAATCTTATTGTAGACCACCCCAAGATCTTCCCTACTATTCTCTTAGAGCTTTAGATTGAGTTGTGGGACTCAAAATAATCTTGAATGAACGGAACTTGGAGAACAACTCATTGCAACAACCCGCTTGAAGAATAACTTCTTCAACTCGAATTTTCAGCAAAAATTCTATAGAAGCATGCCTCAATTCCACTCCAATCTTCTCAATATATTGCAGAACTTTCATGCAAAGAAGATGACTGCATGAGATGCAGCTCATGCTTGGAGTTATTGAAGTCAAACTTAGGTCGGTTTTGTATGAGCAAGTTGAAGGTGTTATTGGAAAAAAGCCAACATTCCATTTTTGTGTTTTTCAAACTTTTCAACTTTTTTACCAAATGATTTAAAAAATCAAATTGATTTAAAAAATTGAAAATATTATTAATTTTGCAAAATTAATTTCATAAAATAATTTTTCTAATAAAATTAATAAATAATTATTTAAACAATTTAATTAATTCTAATTAATTTAATATCAAATACTAAATTAATTTTACACAAATCCACCTTCATATATCTAAATCATATTTAAATATTAGTTCTCCTATTCCGTTTAATTGTTAAAATTAAATGTGTAATTATATCTCATATAATTACTAATTCCTTTAATTCTAATTTAAACGTTTCAAATTAACTTATCATGCTACTCTAAAGCCATTTACGAGCTAGTAGGGGGACCTCGTAGTGTTAGGGATGATGCCCTAAACTCTCGTGTCCTGTAGTTTGTAAACACAGTTTTGTACGAACGCTTGTGATGTATATGATATTTTATTCACTACTTGTCTTTGAATATTGGATGTTTTATTTGCTTTACCACAAACGAATAAACTAAAATCCCTAGTTGTCATTATGTAACTTAAGCATGTATGTGGTGACATACAAGTGGATCATGTCTTAAGTGATAACCAAAATAGTCTGTAGTATATGAATATAGGAGGGAAATCTTATCCTGGTAGTGCAACAGATGCGGCCCGCTTTGTGGAATAGTTACAAGTGTTGTGACTTGCTACAGATGGTTTGATCCTGATCATTCATGTGGGGACGTGCAAGCGGGGGCGTCCTATACAAAGAGTTGTAGAAGACCTGACCATGAAGTGTTAACGTCTCGTTATATAACACCATTCATGACAATGACAGAGACTTCACTTCATTAGGATGACCGTAGGTAACATGACCTCAATCCTGAGTGAGTTGGGAACTTCTGCCTTTAAGGGTGGTTCTTTGATTTGCATGGGTGTGAGTGACCAGGTCGCCGACTCAAACCTACCACTTTGAGGATTCGTCTGATTTGGGAGATGGGAACTCAATTACACAAGATGGAATTCACTTCTTCCCCGAAGTAGGGGTAAATAGATAGATTGCTCCCTTAAGAATTGATCCCGGGGCTTGAATGATGTGGTGCCACACACCTTCTCATAACCCGAGAGGTGTCTACACATAGTAGGACTATGTTGTGTTGTTCATTAGAGGGATCAATGGTACGTAAGAAGTTAGATGTAACTACAGAGGCAAGTGGTGAATTGGCCCAGCTGTACTTATGAGCATCTGTGAAGGGTTATCGTACTGTTGATTGGTTATATCTGATGGACATAGAAATATATCTATGGTAAGGAAAGTTCAGTTGTCAGTCTTTAGTGGAATGTCTGGCAGTTAACAAATGGTGGATCTCATGACTAAAGGGTTTATTCAGCTATTCACGTACCGTTGGAGCTTCGAGCCATAGGTCTAAAAGGTCCCCTTGGTAGCTCAATGGATTCAAGTTGACAATCAATTTTTAGGTCAGTTTGAAATGTTCAAATTGACAAGAGGGAGTTCAATTATATATGATATGATTGGACTGGTTAATTATATATGATATGATTGACTTTATGTATGAGATACATTAATTGGAGGAAAATTGGATATAAATATGATTTATATCTAGTGGAGAAGAAAACACTATGGTTTATATATGATATTAAACTATAGGTTAATGAATATAATCTTGTTATATTTATTATTTTATTTTTACAATTATGGGATAATTGTGCATGCCGTTTTCTCCGTAATCGTGCGTTAGTGGGAAGTTCCGATCAGTTTCCGTAATTGAAGAATAGAATGAAAATCGTCTTCATTTTGCAAGATATCACGTAATTCGCTCAAGAGTATTATGCTGCCTATCGCTTAGTAAACTCAGAGGCTATACAATAGCTCAAATTTACTACACAATCGCTTACACGCGTGCACATCTTTCTAAACGATCGCCTACATTTCTCTAAACGATCGTCTAGCATTGAGCATTTACTAAATGATCGTATAGTCGATCGCTGCCTATTTACTACATGATCGTGTACATCACCTAAACGATCAAGCATTTTGTCTATACGATTGAGTAAGCATTCTCCCACTTGCTTGATCGTTGTACGATTTTCATTCCTCCTCACCTCTACCAAATCCAAACAGAGCCCACTCTTTGGATTCTCACACCGAGAATACTAAGGGTTCCAAGGGGTTGTGTCGTCCCCATCTTAGTTTTGTTCATGTGAAGACCGCTCATGAGTAAATGATCGGGTGTCGGTGAAAGATTGGCTTGAAATTTCAGTGAGAGCGAGAGCCGTCCCTTGGAGAGAGTGAGATTTTTTGTGAAGAAAGGTTATTCGACTAGTAAGTTTTCTTGTGCTCTTGTTATTATGACTTTAAGTAAGAGTAAGTAATATGATGTCTTCTAATGAGCTAAATGAAGCCATGTCTTAGGAAGGGTAGAAGAAGGAAACAATAAGAAATAGGCTCTTGGGTAGCTAAGTGTAAAAGTAGGACAAAACTCGGCTAGGCTAAGGAAGATCATGCTTGATGATGGAATGCATAATAAGCATATGAATGAGACCATGCCATCTAATGAGGTGTAGTGCTGAAGTAATATTGTGAGTGAGTTAGAAAAAGGAGTTTTGCTAAATCCTAGCCTTCATCACCAATAGTGGGCCAGGTGGCACAAGGAGGGTTCATGCTAGATTTTGGGTGGTACTATAAGCAAGAAAGTCGAATTCATTGGGTCGGTTTGGACAAACTACTTAGGCTATTTGTGTAATTCTAGTGGCATTCGAAAGCTTTATGTGTCTATTTTCTCTGGGCTGCTAGAAGGAAAACTCATCGAAATAAGGCCGAAGGGGCAAAATAAAGATGAAGGGTTCGTTTCTCAGGTAAATCTAGGCCATCAATGAAGAATTGATGATCCAGGACGAATTACGAAGCGTTTTTTAGCTTAAATTTTAAGGTAATGTTGCTAACTCAATTCTAAACATGTTTTTAGATGGAAGTTTCTTCAAAAGAGGTCTGGATTTTGAGTTATGAATTTTTAATTTTGTAACAGAGAATTTGTGCATAAGCAGACAGCTGCTTAGGAGGAACAAGCAAACAGCTCACCGTGGAGATTATAGCGAGATTTTGTGATGAGGATCTCGCTAATGAAGGAAATCTCGCTAGAAATTGAGCTGGATCTCGCTAGAAATTGGGCTGAGTATCGTTTGTATCGCTGATCTCGCTCTAGAGGATCTCACTGGTATCGCTCTAGAGATCTCGCTGATATCGCTCTAGAGGATCTCGCTGATCTCGCTCTAGCGCATCTCGCTGGTATCGCTCTAGAGGATCTCGCTGATATCGCTCTAGAGGATCTCGCTGACCTCGCTCATAGGGATCTCGCCAGTAAAGCTATCTTTGTTGATGAAAGTTCCTTTAATAAATGAATTAATTGAGGTATTTTACTAAGAATTCTAAGTAGTTTAACCGGGAATTATGTTCTTTTAGGCCAAGAGAAGCTAGAAGAGGTGTATAATCTGTTAAGAGGCCAATGAGCTGTGAGTGACTATATGATGACTTACTGTTTTAATGATTTAGAAACTATGATTTCTTTGAAGATATTTCTCATGCTAAGTGTTTAAATGATGTGCCAAGCAACATATTTGTGAAACTATTTCTCATGCTAAGTAAAGCATGTTTTCCATTGAATTGACATGATTTAGATATGTTATCTTGTCCAAATACTATCAGTATGTTTAAGTAACTCCATTTTTATGATGAATAGTATGATGGATGAACTAGTATGATGATTTGAGCACTAAGCCTTAGTGTTCAACTAAAGGTTTATGACTAGTTATATGACGGATACTGAAGGACAATGAGAAGGTATCCTTTCAACTAAATGTTTATGATTAATTATATGAAGGATACTGAAGTACAATGAAAAGGTATCCTAAGGATATTGAAGGACAATGAGAAGGTATCCTAAGGATATTGAAGGACAATGAGAAGGTGTCCTAAGGGTACTGAAGGACAATGAGAAGGTATCCTAGTTAAGTACCTAAGGTATGACAGTACTCAGTTATAACCATGTGCATGTAGGTAATACGACGTTGAGGGATTGAGCAAAAGGGTTCTCCCCGACTAAGGTTGGCATTGAGGGTTAGATCTAATAGTTCACTCTCAACTAAGGATAAAGGTAGTCATGTCTTCTTTTAGGCTAGAAGGATAGTTTGGAATTGTTAATGCTTATGAATGTTTATCCACGCATAATGTTACTAATGTATGAGTTTTCCAAGTATGTTTTCCATATCTAACGCATGCTAATAGTTTTACAAACTAGTTCAACATTATTTAAACCAACTTATTTTGCAAAGTATGAAGCATGCATTAGGGTTAATGCTAAGGTCGTATAAAGCTTGACGTACTATGCTTTAAATACCTAAGATTGTCAAAGTACATGCGTTAGTATTCCTAAATATACTGAAAGGGATACTGAAGGTAGGGAAGGCATCCTAAAGAGTTTCCTATGCTATATTTGAGAACTATTCTTTAAATGCTTTTTGAGAACTTGATAGCTTGAGTGAGCCAGATACCAAAGGTAAGGAAGGAATCTGAGTAAATGTACCTAAGGTGTTGACGGTACATAGAAAACTCCACGAGCATGTAGACAAGTCTGAATAAGAGGCGTAGGTATGGGTCTCTTAGCCGATAACATACGTTGGGAGCTAGAGCGATGTATGCTCATTCTCAACTGAGGAATAATGATGTTAATGGTGGTTTTAAAGGTTTTATGTACACGTTTTCTTGGTATACTCTAGTTTCAGTATTATGTTCTCAAGCTTTCGGTTTTAAGCATGAGATTTATATTTTTATTAAGTCACTCACTGGGCTTCTAGCTCACGTTTTCGAATATTTTTCTTTTTCAGATAGCGGTCAGTTCCCAAAGGACTATTCTGCTGCTACTCTGCCACTCAAAGAAATAGGTTGAAGGAAGCGTAATAGAAGTCATGTATTAGTTAGTACATATGTGTCTGTCTAGTGACTAGTATTCTTGATGGGGCTCACTAGGTTGTAATATCCATGTATAAATAATGCTACGAAACCTTGTGAAGTAAATGTGTTAAGTTATGAGTTAATATGTATGTATTCAGGGTTTGAGTATTATTTAATATGTAAGATAGACAGTAAGTGCCAGTAAAAGGGTTGGTAACTACTGCAGTCACCGTTCCGTCCAAGTTAGGAGGGTAATCTGGTGTGGGGTGTGACATCTTGTATAAGAGTTCCTTCACATGGACCTACAGATCATGGGCTCCAACGATCCAAGATTAATTGGCTAAACACATTACACTGAATTAACCCCTATTCAATAACTAATGTGTCACTCCAGTAAAGCCCATACTTGAACTCCCCTCACTAAAGATATATTATGTCCACTCGATATAACCATGATTAGTAAGTTAACCCTTCACAAGTTGTTTGTAATAACGGTTGGGTCAAATGTCTGTTTTACCCTCAAGATTACCTCTTGTTCCTTAAGTCTCACTGATCCTCTAATGAACAATTGATTTGTGATCCAATCAACAAAATGAGTCCCTCTCAGGCCAGTGAGAGGGTGAGGCCCCTTGTTCAAGACCCGAAGTCAGCACTTAAGGGAACAACCTCTCTACTATCCCCAAAAGCGGGTAGGAGTGAATTCCTTGTTGCACCCTATGTCCCCAGCTATCTACCTGGTCTTACCCCTGAAATGGAGGTTTATTGAGACGGCGTTGTTGAGCCAACCCTCATCTATGCAAATCTAAGGATAATCCTGAATAAACAGGAGTTCATAGTTAGCTCATGATTAAGGTCAAGTTACCTAGGTCATCACTTTGAAATGGTCAGTCTTAAACAGTAAACAAAATTATAAAGTAAGAGTGACTGATTTCATGGTCTGATCTTGTACAAACCCATTTGCACAGGATGCCCCCACTTCTCATGTCATAACATGTACGAATTAGGATCACTTCGTTTGTAGCACTTTATAACTCTTCGTAACAACTACAGAGTAGGCCACATCCATTAGTGTTACCAGAATAAAGACTCTAAATCATTTTAACTATTTACTCGAACCTGATCCACTTTTATGTCTCCACATAAAGTTCAAGTACTCATGTAATAGTCATGGGTCTTTTAGGTTTATTGGATTTCTGACAAGCAAAACATATATTCAATACAATTTTCATAATAAGTTTTATTGCTTACAAACCACGAGTTTTAGGACATAAAACCCAACACCACCATAGGAAGCATGTTACATGCATTGAAAGTATGTTATAAGATGTTATAATACATAGTATGCATGTTTAAGGTTTCAGATGGTTTAATATAAGTGTTATATTAAATCACGAGATATCTTATGTATGTTATGGATGTATACCATGTCTAAGGTTTTATAAGTTGTTATAAAATTGGATTAGACATTAAAATCCATAACAAAGATAAGTTGCATGCTCATGTACGCTAACTACTTATTTTAATAGTTAAAATTGGTCGTTATCTTGTAAAACATAGTTACAAACTCAATTGGCATATAATCCTGTCTAAGGATGGGGGTATTTCAGTTGACGGTCTACGTAACATCTCCTACCTGGGGATTATGGCTGAATAATTGAGCGTTGTTAACTAGTTTTATGAGTAATACGTGAGTGTGAGGTTTTAAAACTAGTTTATCACCTAGACATCATAGGTTAAATCCAAATATAAACGTTATACTTGGATAGACACCTAGACTTAGGTTGTTTAATTAGCCGAAACATTCCTAAGTAAAGATACACCCAGAAAAATGTTAGGACACTTTAGTGGGAGTTTAATAGCATATATGATATGTTATTGGAACATTTCAATGGAAATTTAATAACGCTTCAGTGGAAAATTAATAACATATATGATATGTTATTTTTATCTCTCGCATCATGTCAATTATACCTCGACTTCTCCATTTGGAAAGTGTTTTCATGAATCAAGATCTAAGTGAATAGGGGAAGTTGTTCATAGTAAAATCAAAAGTGATGTTTTGATTTTAAATCTCACGACCTAATATGTTCACACCTTGAGATCCCTGCAACACTTTGTGTTCATTATACCTCAACTGCTCCATTCAGCAAGTGTTTGAATGGGATCGAGATCAAGGTGAATGAAGAGATTTTGTTCAATGTAAAATAAAATGTACGATATATTGATTTCAACTCTCACGTCCCTAGAAAATTCACATCATGAGATCCGTGCAATGCTTCATGTCGATTCTACCTCGACTGCTCCATTCGGAAAGTGTTTGCATGGGATCAAGATCAAGATGAATGGGGGAAGTAGTTCATAGTAAGTGGGTGAAGGATATGTGTCAACGTGTCCTGTTGTCTCTTCCGTTGGTTTGGACCATTAGATTTCTATGTTGCGCCCGTTGGTTAGCTTTAGGCAGCCCTTGCTAGTCATTTAACGATGACTATCCCCTTAGAGGGTCGTAACATAGGATACAGAACAACTCAAACTTCAGAAATGGATGGGATTTCTTAGGTCATTTTCCAACCTTGACTTTCCAATTCGGTAGCATCGTTGGGGAATACCTCTAAGGTCTAAAAATGGAGGGTTACACTTACGAAATTACTATGTGTTAGTAAGTTCTTGACCGAAAACAGTAGCTAAATGACTATCGAAATATGAGTTATTCTTGAGATAGTATTTAGTAAAGAATGTCTTGACTTAGTGATGGAGTATTTGACTACCCCTCGGTAGCACTTACTCTGACTCACTATAGTATCATTGAAAAAATAATGAGATTTGGGTACATTATTACTTTGCTAAAACATGAATGGGTTTAAAAGTAATTCTTTAATAAAGAATTTGTTTATATTTTTCAGAATGACTAATTCATTAGTACAATTGTTGGCTTTGGATAAATTAATTGGGGACAATTATGCTACAAGGAAATCAAATTTGAACACAATACTAGTGATAGAAGATTTTAGGTTTGTGTTGATAGAGGAGTGTTCTCCCATCCCTAGCTCAAATGCAAACCAAACTGTTCGGGAAGCATACGACAGATGGATGAAGGCAAATGAGAAAGCATGTGTCTACATTCTCACCAGCATATTTCATGTTCTGGCTAAGAAACACGAAAGCAAGTATACTGTCAAAGAGATTATGGAATTTCTAATTGGGATGTTTGGACAACCATCCTTCTCCCTGAGGCATGATGCCATGAAATATGTTTACAACTGTGGAATGAAAGAAGAGGCATCTATTAGAGAACATGTCCTGGACATGATGGTCCATTTCAATGTGGCAAAGGTAAACGGAGTTGTTGTAGATGAGAAAAGCTAAGTCGATTTTATTCTAGAGTCTCTTCCGAAGAGCTTCTTGCAATTTCGCACCAACACGTTAATGAACAAGATAGAATACAACCTGACTAAATTTCTCAATGAGCTACAGGCTTTTCAGTCAACTTTGAGAACAAAAGGACAAGAAGCGGAGGTAAATGTTACCACTGTTGAGAAAAGAGGATCATCCTCTAAAAAGCTTAATGTTGCTTCTTCTTTTAAGAATAAGAGTATTCCCTTGAAGAAGAACATGGGGAAAAGGAAAAAGAAAACTTCTACTGGTCGCAAAGGCAAGACCAAAGCTGCAGAGAAAGGAAAATGTTTCTACTGTAGCAAGGATGGGCACTGGAAGAGAAATTGCCCACAATACAATGCACATATAAAAATGGAGAAAGCAAAACAAAGAAACTAGTTCTTGAGGATTTCTTGTAATGAGATAATGCTCCAGGATGTGAACATGTTAAAATATCTTAGAAAAACCCGTGGGAGATTTTGAAGTTGCTGACAAAAGATGAACTCGGTTGCTTTTATTAATTTAATAAAAAGATGTTTTATCTTTTGTAAAGGACATGTTGTATATAATCTTTTATTATAAATGAAATGTTCGTTAATAAAAGTTACATTTATATTTGTTCTACTATAAAGCAACTTCAATTAAAACCAACCAAATTTTATGGCCATTTCAAATATTTAGATATTTAATAGCTGAAAAACAATAAGGCAAAAGATTTATTCTGGTACTTATCTTTGGTAATTAAGATTATTGTCACATAATGTATTAATGAGATTAAGAAGGTTAAAAGTGGTCATCTAAATAAGTTAGAAGACATATATTTTAACTTTATATGTGTCTTATCTTGAAGTTAAGATGATCAAAAGAACCAGAAAACCCTTAAAAGCTTATACATTCAAATCTTTACGGTTTGGTGAATGTTAAAGCATAAGGAACGGTATGAATATTTGAGTAGTTATTCTAAAGTACAGTTGTATTTAACTAAGTTGTAAGTTTAGAACACTTGAAAGGTTCAAGGCGTATAAAAATTGTTAGGTAAAATAAGCAAAACACTTCGATTAGATTGAAGTAGAGAGTACAGATAATCAAAGATTTCCAGGGCTATTTTGATAGAACATGAAATCTAGTGACAATTCTCTACATCTAGTTGCCTTAAATCGTTTTGAACGTCATTCCATTTTAAGGCATTTCTAAAACTTCATATGAGATATGGAGAGATCATAAAAGTTGTTTATGATATGTAAAAGATGTTTACATAGTTCAATTTGGAATAGATCAACACATGTGTTAGTGTCGAACCCTTAAGTATTGGAATGTCGTTCAAATGCATGCCTATATATAGGCAAACAAAAAGTAATATGCTTTTCAAGAAATAGAAAATCAAGTATTTGTGTTGACAAATGATAAATTTTTTTCTAAAAAAGAATAAGAGATCACCTTGTATTATTTAGTTTGAATAAAAAGCAAAAGTTGTTTGGACAGGTCAGATCCATTTTACTCAAAGAGTTGAGGGTACCTCAATGTAGTGGGAGGAATGATGATAGCCTAGCCATTATTTGGGTTTAGTGGAAACTCAAGTCATCAGGTCTTGGTGACAATATCGACAAACAAGAAGTTGTGGAAATAAGATGCATTCCCTATATTGTTTTGAATCAAAGTCCATTGTATACTAATATGTTTACAGCGATCCTCTCGACTAAAGTGTTTGAGGATCACCTAGTGAAACTAGGACTACGGGTTGTATAAACTAGGGAAAATGGGAGAAAACCCCATGAGTATGTGATACCTAAAGGCAAACCATGGGTATGTGATGCCCTAGTTTATTGTATTTTTCTATAAAACTCAAAAACTCAATGTATTCATATGTATGTTGCCACTGAAGTTTTAATCCAAGTGGGAGTTTGTTAGGTTTTATGTCCTAAAACTCGTGGTTTATAAACAATAAACTCATTCTGTAAATCGATAAAGTTGTTATTGAATATATGAATTGCTTATTTTGTTTTAGACATAAATCCAATAAACTAAAAGATCCATGACTATTACATGAGTACTTGAACTTTAAGTGGAGACATAAGAGTAGATTAGGTTCTAGTAAATAGTCAAAATGATCTATAGTATACGGATAAGGTTGGGTGCCTTATTCTGATAACACTATTAGAGGCCGCCCACTCTGTAGTTGTTACAAATAGTTGTAAACTGTCACATCTCACCCCGAGCCCACCTCTTGAGCCTGAGGAGAGGCGTGAGGGATCGCAAATACCACCCTTTTGTGATACCTACTGCCCATCTGAACCTCTTTACTCTCAGTAAACTTTAAGTCAAGGAGATAAACAACAACTGATTGAGTAGGCTCATTTTATTACAACAATGTAATTTTTATACAACTCCAAGTTTTACTACTGAGTTTACAACAACAACTCTTAAACCCCAGAAGTGTAACTATGGCTTGTGGCAGACCTTAACCTTAGCAGCACCCTAGAATTCCTCATCTTTCGCTACCTGGGAAGAAAAACATGAAAGAAAAGAATGATCTTTACAAAGCTCAGTGAGTGGTAAGCAACTTCTAGAGTCTATTTCAACTCATAATAACAAGCATATCAAAACTATGAAATTAATACTTAAACCTCAACCTTGAATGAGTCTGGTCTCAACTTCTATCTACACACACGGTAGATAGTTAATATTTCACATCTATAAACATTTATCAACCTATGTGCACATAGTTCTCCCTTTCATGGGCTCAAAAGCTAGACCCGTCGGCCTTCTGACCATCCCATGCAAGGTTCCTCTCACAAGCTCAGGAACCAGACCTCCCGGTCCCCTGATCATCCCATGAGGTTTCACTCGGGCTCAAGAACTAGGTCTATTAACCCCCTGACCATCCCAATTAGATAATCTCATTCTCAATATCATTACTCATTCATAACATATACACTTTACTCTGAAAGATACGCTTTAAGACTTAAAGGAAAGTACCACTCACCTTGGTAAGTTAGGAATCTTCCTTTCTAGAAGTTCCTTGATCACCTCGGGCTCCCTTTTGAACCCTAAGATCTAGATTCAACTTAAAGCTCATATTACTCATAATTCTAAGCCTTATCACCAGATACTTCCTTCTGCAAACATTCTCCAAACTGTCTCAGGAAGCGTACCATAAAATCTTACCTCCGAACTTCTTGTGGTTTGGCCGAAATCATCTAACCATCAAGACTGGCCCAAGCTTACCCGACAGCTCAACCCTTCCGTCTTTTCCTCACTCTACAGCCCGAATCCTTGGAGCTTCTTCTCTAGCAGCCCTACCCTAAAAACGAGACTCTCAGAGATTTAAGTTGGCTTTAAAATCACTCCAAATGCATGAGCATTCTGGGAGAAATCCTCGTCCCAAGTTGATGATACTTCCAGACTTCATTGTCCGACAACATCTCCTTCCCTTGGAACTTCATGACCGACGCATGATCTTACTCCCAACGCATGGTCTCCTTCAAATATACTTTCTAACACTCTTTCTTATGTTCTTTGAAGAGGATGTGGCTTATGAATGGAAGAAACATCTTGTGGTGGTATTTATAGGCCAAAGGAAATGATCCTTCTCATCTTTACCAAGCCTCCAATGCAAGACACCTCCTACTCTTGAAGTGTTTGCACCATGTTTTGCCACCACCTACTCCCTTGACATTCACCTACTCTCATGCCACACACCTACTTGAATTGTCTTCCTCATGCATAAGACTTCCTTTGCATGAAACTTCGTCGTCCAGCTCTTACTAACTGAATCTTCAACCTTCTCTCGGCATAGCCATTTGTCTGAGTGAGCTCATCAGTCTTGCGTAATGCAAGCCTCAGCACCGCTCCATCGTGCAGTTCTTGCATCCATTGCTTAACTCTCATGACCCATCGTGTAGCTCAATCATTTAGTAAATGATCTCGCTCTCAGCGATCTCGTGCATAGCCTATCGCTTAGCTGCCGCACCTGTTGTTTACCTCCATCGTTTAACATCAACGTCTTATCGTCTAATGCATCCGCTCATCGCTTAGTGTCATCCCCCAACGTCTTCATCTATCACACAACGCCCATCACTTAGTATTCCACCTATCGTGTAGCACGTCTGCTCATCGTGTAGTCTATCGCCCAGCATACGTGCATCATCTAGAATTTAAGCTCATCGTCTAGCGCCCGCTCAACACCTAATGCTATCGTCTAGTGCTATCATCTAACACTATCGTCCAGCTTTTATGCTTATCATGTAGTGGTTACACTGATCGTGTAGTGCTTAACACCTATCGTATAGCCCGATCGTCTAGCGCCTCTCTCAACAATGCTTAGTGTCTCGCGTAGTTACATGATCGTCTACCGCATCGCTGAGTGCCACGCATTTGCTACACAATCGCCTCCCTCATCACGTAGCACTGCTCATTTGTTACACGATCGCCTACCTCATCATGTAGCACTGCTCACTGCTATATGTTGGTCTGCCTAGCGCCTTGCGCACAACATCTCGCTCTTCTCTCTCTCGCTTACGCAGCCTTAATGCATGAGCAACTCTTGGTAATTCCTCTTGCCAACGCCTCGGTCAATCATGCGTTCTACCTCACAAATGCAAGGTTGCATTTGGTTTAATCTCTTTTAAACCTCTACTAACTCAGCTTCATCTTATGCGTTAACACCAAACGCATGGTTCCATTTGACTCCAAATTAAGCTAAATTCCACGAGTAAAGGCTTATCTTCAAACTACTCAAGGAAAATCTATTCAACACTAAGAAATTCATTCTCTTCGACATAAGATTTAACTTACGCTTAGTTAATTCCCTTAATCACCTGCTTAAGTAGGGAAAATGGAAATCCGGGTTTCACATTTACTTCCCCCTTAAGGAAATTTCGTCCTCGAAATTTACTCGAACTTACTCTGGTTTAATGTTTCACAGCAACCTCTGTTGCAAACTCTTATAACCTTGTCTAGTACCATGCTTCCACTACGCTACTCTAATATTAACTTCTTAGTTTTGTTCAACGATACTTCTCCTAGCCACCTCTTAGCTAGTCATTGAACCAAACTATCTACAAATAACTTTTCTATCTCAAACTCTAAATGAGAATAACTTAAATTCATACTTTCGTTACTCGGTAGATCTTCAGGTAGCGTTGTGAGTTCCAGCTCCGGCTGCCTACTAGGTCATGCCGCTTCCACTATTCCTCTTAGTCTCACTTTGACTAGTTTTTAGGTTTCTCTTTTAAACCTCTACTAACTCAACCTCATCTCATGCGTTAACACCAAACACATGGTGCTTTTTTACTTCAAACTAAGCCAAATTCCATGAGTAAGGGCTTATCTCCAAACTACTCAAGGAAAATCGATTCAACACTTAGCAATTCCTTCTCTTCAACATAGGATTTAACTTACGCTTAGTTAATTCCATTAATCACCTACTTAAGTATGGAAAATGGAAATCCAGGTTTCACATTAAAGTGCTACAAATGAATTGATCCTGATTCGTTCATGTGGTGACATGAGGAGTGGGGTGTCCTTTGCAATGAGTTTGTATAAAATCGAACCAAGAAATAAGTCACTCTTACTTTATAATGTTGTTTACTATTTAAGGCTGACTATTTCATTGCAATGACCTAGGTAAATTAACCTTAATCTTGTGTTAACTATGAACTCCCGTTTATTCGGGATTGTCCTTAGATTTGCATGGGTGAGGGTTGACTCAACAGTGCCAGCTCAATAAGCCTCCCATTTCAAGTGTAAGATCGGGTAGATAGCTGGGGCCATAGGGTGCAATATGAAATTCATTCCTACCCGCTTTCAGGGATAGTAGAGAGGTTGTTCCCTTAAGTGTTGACTCCGAGTCTTGAACAAGGGGCCCCACCCTCTCATTCACCCGAGGACTCGATTTGATGATAGGATCACAAACCAATTGTTTATTAGAGGATCAGTGGGACTTAAGAAACAAGAGGTAATCTTAAGGGTAAAACAGCCTTTTGACCCAACCGTTATTACGAACAACCTGTGAGGGTTAACTTACTAATTATGGTTATTTCAAGTGGATACATATATCTACAGTGAGGGGAGTGCAACTACTGGGCTTTAGTGGAGTGACCCGGTAGTTAACGAATGGGGGTTAATTCATTGTAAAGAGTTTAGCCAATTTCTATCATATCGTTGGAACCCGTGATCTGTAGGTCCGTTAGGTCCCCCTACTAGCTCACAAACAGACTAGCCTTAGAAGAATGTGATAAGTTGATTTGAAACATTCAAATTAGAATTAAGGGAATTAGTAATTAAATGTGATATAATTACACGTTTAATTTTGGAATTAAACGTAATTGAAAAATCAATTAATATATAAATATGATCTAAATATTAATTTCATGAATATGGATTCATGGTAATAGAATTGGTGACAAATTAATTTCATGTTTGATATTAAATTCATAGAATTAATTAAATTGTTTAATTAATTATTCATTATTAAATTATTAGAAAATTTTATTATCGAATTAATTTTTGTAAAATTAATAAAATTTCAATTCTAATTAAATAATTAAAATTGGAAAATGTTTTTATTTTTAAAACCATTTAAAAAAAGGGAAATTGAAAAATAGGAAAATCTAAATGTGGGATTTTCCCACTTTCAAGCAAGAAGGTTAGTCACCTTCTTAGACATAATTCCACCACCAAATTCAAGGAGTAGCTGGAATCACTTCAAGTGATCAGTTTGCATGAGAGTCCTGTAATAAAACCACTCTTGATTGAGTAGAAAAGCATATGTAATTGTTGAATTGCTGAGTTTTGAAAGTTGAAGAAGTTGTTCTTCAACAAGCTGAAAAACAAGAAAACCTCTCCTCCAATTCTCTAAGTTCAAGCTTGTTTTGAGTTCCATAACTCAATCTAAGGCTAGAGAATAGTTGGGAAGCTCTAGTGGTGGTCCACGGCCTGAATGGGAGAAGATTGCAGCTGTATTTCGCTGAAGAAGAGGATCTTCATAGGTATGTGTTGGAACCCTCTTAATTCTCTGTGAACATGCTTATTTTGATGTCAAATTTGAGGAATTAAAATGCTTAATGATCCTGTTTTCTTCTGCTATATGTTTCTGTAAACCAACATAAGTATGATTTATATTAAATGTCATGTAATGTTGAGAGAAAATAAAACTATAGGTTATATTGTATTTGATATAATAGAAAAACTATAGGTTATGTGTTATATTTGATATAACATATAGTGTGTATATATATATGATAAGGTAATTATTATATACATATATATTATTAATTTAATTTAATTTTAATTTAATTAAAGGGAAGGAGTTACAACTCCTTCCCCTAATCTCTCTCAAAGCAGTACATGCAACTAAGGGGGTCAAAGCAGTTGTTCGATCTCTCTGGTCTTTTCCAAGAAAAATACAGAGAAGAAAATAGTTCTTCTCTCCCTCTAAATTTCATTCCTTCTTCCAAGAATTCGAGCAAGAATTCATGCAAAGCCCACAAATCTTTTTTGAATTCTCGATCCCAAAAAAATATAGAGGGTTCTCAAGTGGTGGTGTCTTGGTTTGGAGATCAAGATCTAGATCGAAGTGTTCATGATCATGGATCAAGGGAATTACGCAAAGAAGGTGTTCTTCAAGTGTATGTATTTTTATTCCCAATTCTTTATTTAATCGGCATGTTGTAATTTCAATTTTAAATGCATAATAGCTAAATGTTTCTATAAAATTCACTATTCTGTAATTTTTGGGATTTGTGTCCGATCCCTATTTCCTCTCACAAACTTTAACCGATTATTTCCTATCCATGTTGTGGGCATCTCCTTAATAAGCCCTTGTTATGAAACCCAAACCCTACTTTCCCCATTTAAATATGTTTGTTGTTGAGATTAGTAAAATGAAGGATTTAGTATTTGAGTTAATGTGGAACTATATGGAAATGGGTAAAGGATAAGGAAATGAAGAAGGAAAATGCTTAAGTATTGGAGACTTGGCTCTCAGGTGTTTTTAAGTTCGCCAACAAGAAAAAATTTTTGGCTAAGTGTTGGCCGTGAAAATGGTGGGCGAGCATCGAGTAAAAGCCATGCATGATCGAGTAAATGCCATCATGCATTGAGTAAATGCAATCGTGCATCGAGTAAATGTCATCGTTCATCAAGTAAATGCCATCGTCCATCGAGTAAATGTCATCGAGCATCAAGTTTTGTATGAACGATCAACTTTAAGCCCCATTTAAAATGCCAGCTGGATCGGTCAAGGGGAGTCTGCCCACTAAGTGGTTATTATCGTAGCCTATTAAGGATGAATGGCTGGTAGGAGTACAAAAGGGGAAAGCTGACTTCAAAAAGTTGTTTTGAACAAACCACTCGAGCATTTAAAGAGATTCCAAAGCCATCTAAAATCTAAAGAAGTCTAGTTGATGATGGAGGGCTGCCAGGAGAAGAAACCATAGGAACTTTCTGAAATTTTGAGAAACGATTAGAAACTTGCTAAGAATTTGAAGAAATTAAAAGGTCAAGCTCTCGGGTAAACAAGGCCAAGTGCTAGATTTTTGAAGATTTCGGCCAAACTAAAAAGAATTATGAGCTCAAATTTTGAGGTAAGCATCTTAAGACATTTTTGAGCAAGTTTATAGACGGAAGTTTCTTGAGAAAAGCTTTGGAAAATAAGTTATTAAACGAGTAAGTTGAATCTAGAAATGTTGAATAAGCAGGCAGCTACTTCGGATGAATAAGTAGGTAGCTCGATGGTCTGCATGTGTGAACGAGCTGAGATGAACGCCAGCCTATGTGAGGTTGAGCGTGAGGCTAAGTAGGCGATCATAAGAGGCTGGGACACCTAAGAACAAGGTTGAGTGTTGGTGTGAGCTGAAGGCTTAAATGCATAAGGCATGCAATGGGTGCCTAGATGTTGCGTTGGTTCAAGGTTGGGCGATAGAATGGTGGCTGCCACATAGTGAAGTTTAGCACGAAGAGGGAGGTTCTAAGTGTCAACGCCTAGTGAAGCTGGAATTAGTAGGTAAGATCCCTATGTTAAAAACAATGTGAACATGAATATGAAAGTTAGTCTCAAAAGGGAGACCATAGCTAGTAGCTAAAATATGTTGTTATGATCACAGGGTTGACACCAATAGGAGAAGCTTATCAACCCTAGGAGGATTGACCAAAGTTGTGAGTGACTATAAACGTTTTATAATGTTTTGAATTTTTTAGTTAAAGTTTATTCTCATGCTAGCTTATTCTAAGCAAGTTTCCAAGCAAACTAAGTTTAGAAAGAATGGCAACAGATGCTAGTTTTAAAAGAGAATTTCTAACATATTTTTAAAGTAATGATGTACTAGGTGATACGAGACATGCGTTAGTTGTTATGTGCTATGATACATGACTTCAGTAAGCTTGTTGATGGAATTATTTACTTAAAAGTTATGAAGAGCTTGACGCATGCTAGGTTGTAAAGTTTTAAAGTATGAATTTAATTAATGAGTTTTTAATGGTTATGAGCATGCGTTAGGAGCAAAGTTCTCATTTATTCTTTATCTATGATACCATGTTTTCAATAAGTCTCTCTATGAAAGTATTTTCTTATGATAAATGAACAGCTCAATACTGAAGTACTAGGAGAAGGTATCTGAGCTTAGTATTAGTTATGTTCTTTGATGTCATGATCGAAGTTAGCTATACGTGCACGTATGTAAAGTATAAAGTTTTCGAATAAAGGGCTGAGCAAAAGGGTCTCTCCCTCAAAAGAAGTTTAGGATAAAGGGTTGAGCAAAATGGTCTCTCCCTCAAAAGAAGATCAACATGGAGGGTTGAGCAAAAGGGTCTCTCCCTCACACGAAGGTTAGGGATAAGGTGATGGTAAAAGGGTCCACACCTTAGCCTAGGTTATAATTACAATTGGACAAAAGGGTTTTCTTTCTCAACCTAGTACCAGTTCAGTTATGTTTTCAGATATGATATGTTTTTAAAAAGTTCCTAATATGCAACATGTTATTAAAAGTTGCATATTAGGGACTAGTTTTGAATCTGTGAGATCCACTAGACCTTGCTTCTGTATGTACATATTGTAAATTACTATGTATGGTACCCTAAGGTTGTTTTTAAGTTCGAAGTTCATTTAGTTCTTGAATGACATTTGTGATGTTCAGGGTTCCTAAACAAGTCAGCTAGGCAGTAAGTGCCATATAAGGGTTGGTAACTGCTGCAGTCACGTTTTCTTCTAGGTTAAGAAGGTAAATTAGGAGGGGGTGTGACACTTGTATCTTTCCCAACGTTCATATAAATGTTCATCAACCTATTGAGAGAAAGCTACAATCTCATGTTTCAATTTAGAGGATTTGGTGGGAGGAAAGTACTTGTTCAAAAAGACTTAAGCTTGTTCTAAAGGATATTTATCAAAAAAGATCCGTTGAGTGGAAGCAAAGATCGACCCAAATTCCATTTTTCATTGAATATAAGTTTGCAGTAAATAAGAACAAGATATGCATTTACTTAAATATAGCTTGCTTTAAAAAAAAAAAAAAACTTAGGGTTTCAAAAACCCTTACCTCTGAAGAACCCTTTCTTCAAGAACTCCCTCGATCGGATCACAAATTGATCTACTTCTCCATGTGACACACCACCACCCTCTGTATTCTCTTGGGACAAACGATTCAAGCAAGAGTTATGGGCTTTGCTTGAATCCTTGGAAGAGGGAAACAGATGGAGAGGAGGAGAGGGAAGATTCTACTAAGAATTTTTCTCTTGGAGAGAACTCTTCTCTCAGAGCCAATTGAGGAAGATGGAAAAAAAAATCTCTAACCAAATCTTTTTCAACCCATGTAATAACAATGAGATAATAAGTGGAGGGAGTTGTGACTCCTTCCTTTTAATTAATTTCAATTAAATTATAATTAATAATATATATATATATATATATATATATATATATATATATATATATAGACACTATATGTTATATCAAATATAACATATAGCCTATAGTTTATATCACATCAAATACAACATAATAATGGTTGGGTCAAATCTCTGTTTTACACCCGAAATTACCTCTTGTTCCTTAAGTCGCCACTGATCCCCTAATAAACAATTTTTTTGTTATCCGATCAACAAAACTGAGTCCATCTCGGGCTAATGAGAGGGTGGGGCCTCTTGTTCAAGACCTATAATCCATACTTAAGGGAAAAACCTCTCTACTATCCCTAAAGCGGGTAGGAGTGAATTCCATCTTGCACCCTATGTCCCCAGCTATCTATCCGATCTTACCCTTGAAATGGGAGGTTTATTGAGCCGACGCTATTGAGCCAACCCTCACCTATGCAAATCTAATGATAATTCCAAATAAACAGGAGTTCATTGTTAGCTCGGGATTAATGTCAAGTTACCTAGGTCATCGCTTTGAAATAGTCAATCTTAAAAAGTAAACAGCGTTATAAAGTAGGAGTGACTAATTTTGTGGTCCGATATTATACAAACGTTTTTCCAAGGACACCCCCACTCCTCATGTCTCAACATGAGCGAATTAGGATCTCTTCGTTGGTAGCACTTTACAACTCCTTGTAACAACTACAGAGCAGGCCGCATCCAATAGTGTTACCAGAATAAGGTATCCAACCTTATTCGTATACTATAGATCATTTTGACTATTTACTCAAACCTAATCCACCTTTATGTCTCCACATAAAATTCAAGTACTCATCCAATCGTCAAGGGACTTTCAGGTTTATTGGATTTCTTATAAGCAAAAACATTTATTCAATAACACCTTATTGAATTTCCAGAATAAGTTCCATTGTTTACAAACCACGAGTTTTAGGACATAAAACCCAACCACAAAGAGCTGCTACACGGTCAAGTGACGAGACTTCGCCTGGGTGGTTCAAGACTCGATTCACCTGTTTGAACCGGTTGACTTGATGTTTTTTGTAATAGATAGCTTTTATTTTCGATTTTGAGGCTAATTATCCAGGTCCATCAATTCTTTAATGAATGTACATGTAATGTATGTTTAATTATATGTCATAATGTCATATAGATAAAACCCACCATAGGTTATGCATTCATTCATGCATCATCTTTATATTATGTGTTATAATATAGTAGTTTGCATGACTAAATTACATTAAAGCATGCTCATGCATCATATAATATAAGAGTTATAATATATGCATTCAATAAGCATATTCATGCATCATCTTTATATTATAAGTGTTATAGTATAAGGTGTATGTTAGGATTAAATTGACTATTAAAGATTAAATATGTACCAAATCTATCTATAAGGGACCTTTTGTCTAAGGCGGGTTCTGGCTAGGCTGAGGTATTTAAGCTGACGGAAACGAAACACCCCTAACTGGGAACCTACCTAAAAAGGTCAATTAGATAGATTTGTTGCATGCATGCAAAATTGATGATAGTCTGTTAAAGTGTTTAATAAGACTTGAATTAAACTTATTTAATTATCGAAAGCAAGTGTTGTTTTTTAGCAAATTAAACACCCACTTAGTTAAGATCAATAGCCGGATTTATCAAGTTAATAAAACCCTAGGTAGAACATTCAGTGAGAGCTACTTAGGGTATATGATACTTCACTTAGACCTCTACACGTTTCTCCCTAAAATTTCACACTGTGAGATCTATCCTCGACCTCGAGGCACCTTGGGAGTGTCCCTCTATAGGATGGTGTTTGGGTAGGCCAATACCAAGGTGAAAGGAGATAATGTTCATAGTAAGTGGGAGTGGGACGTGTGACAACATATCCCACGATCTCTCTCATTAGGTTGGATAACGTTTTCGTGCATCGCCTCGAGGTACCCTAGGAGTGTCCTAGAAATGGATAGGGTTGCTTTAATCTCTTGTCTTAATCTACTTTTTCCTTATGATGGGCACATTAGGGCGAGACTCTGGGGCCTAAAATGAGGGATTACACTTACACGAAATTGTTAAGGATGTCAACAAATTCTGGACCGAACAATGGTGACTATTAGATTCAGTTACAAGGAGTTATTTCTGTCTAATGGTTGAGATTAACTCATCCTAGTTAAGGGGCTCTTGATCACCCCAATGGTGACTTTTGTCCTGCCTCACTAGGGCATCATTGAAAAATAAATGTCACATAGGGTACAATAGAACTATTTTTCTAAAACCTAAATTAGTGTTAAAAGTGATAATGCAAGTAGACTCATTAAGTTTGTTCTTTTTTCAGCAACTTTATTTAAATGGCTACCGCTACACTTACTTTATTAGTCGTCGATAAACTGAATGGCAAAAACTACACTAGTTGGAAAAACATGATTGACACGATACTAATCATCGATGACCTTAGGTTCGTCCTTATGGAGGAGTGTCCTCCTATTTCACCACCCAACGGCACTCGAAATGTTCAAGAGGCATACGAGAAATGGATAGGGAAAACAAAAAGGCCCGAGCGTAAATCTTGGCCAGCCTTAACGACATTTTGGCCAAGAAGCATGAGCCCATGGTCACTGCACGTGATATCATGGAGTCCCTAAGGGGAATGTTCAAACAACCATCCGCGTAGCTCAGGCATGACGCTCTTAAGTTCATCTTCAACTCCAAGAGGAAGGAGAGTACATATGTTCATGAACATATTATGAACATGATGGTCCACTTTAATGTGGCGAAGTTGAACAGGTTTAGCATTGACGAGGCTAGCCAAGTTAGCTTGGAGTCGTTACTAGAAAGCTTCCTTCACTTTATAAGCAACACTATTTTGAACAGGGTTGATTACAACCTTACAACTCTATTCAACGAGTTGCAGACATTTCAATCCTTGCTAAAAAGTAAGGAAAAGAAAGTTGGTGAGGCAAATGTTGCTTCATCTTCTAGAAAGTTCCATAAAGGTTCGACCTCAGGAACTAAGTCCGCACCTTCTACTTCCTGCACCAACAAGTGGAAGAAGAAGAAGGGTAGTAAAGGGAAGGGGAAAGCACATGCTACCAACCTGTTGCTCTGCGGGGTAGGCGTCCAGTGCCGGTTGACAAAGAAAAATGTTTCCATTGCAACCAGGGTGGGCACTGGAAGCAAAACTGCCCACATTATTTGAAGGAAAAAAAGAAAGCCAAATAAGGTAAATACGATTTACTAGTTTTGGAGACTTGTTTAGCGAAGAATGATGATTCTGCCTGGATTATAGACTCTAGGGCCACTTGTTAGGGTTAAAAAACATGCAGTGGAAGTATCAAGGATCCATAAGCATTCTAATTCACTAATTTTGGCAAAAACTAAAGCATGTTGTTCGTAAAAATGGGTTTTCAAAACATACCTTTGAAGAACTCTTCAAGAAAATTATTTGTTTAGCTGTTGTCTTCACTTGATATCGACGTGAACCACGTCAAATCCTTCCCTACTATGCTCTTGGAGCTTTAGGCAAAGTTGTGGGACTCAAGAATATCTTGAAGATTTGAAGAAACAGGGAAAGCTCACAACAACAAATTTAAGATGAAAGTTTCTTCTTCTCCATGATTTTACTCTCTGAATTCTGTATATCACTCTCTTCTCCAACAACTCCAATCTTCTTTATATAGTAAGATGAACATGCAAAGAGATGGAGTGCATGGCTTGCAGCTCATGCTTGGAGACTCAAAGTAGAGAAGATCATGGTTTGTGTGAGCATAAAGATGATGATAATGGAAAAAACTCTTTTTCCATTATGTGTAACCCATGCAAACGAATTTCCATTTTATTTTTAAAACAAAAAATGACTTATAAATCATTTTCATTTTAAAAAATTGATTTTTCTTAAATTAATTTCACAAATTAATTTTTGCACAATAATCATCTTTATATATTTAAATCATATTTAAATGTTTATTCTCTTATTCGTTTAATTTGAACGTTCTAAATTAATTTCTCAAGCTACACTAAAGCGTACCCATTTATAAGCTAGTAGAGGGACCTTGCGGACGTACAGATCATGGGCTTCAACGATCTAAGATTAATCGGCTAAACTCATTAGACCGATCTAACCCCCATTCGTTAACTAATGGGTGATTCCACTAAAGCCCATAGCTAAACTCCCCTCACTATAGATATATTATGTCCACTCGATATAACCATGATTAATAAGTTAACCCTTCACAGGTTGCTCGTAATAACGGTTGGGTCGAATCTCTGTTTTCCCCCCGTAATTATCTCTTGTTCCTTAAGTTCCACTGATCCCCTAATGAACAATTGATTTATGATCCAATCAACAAATCGAATCCCTCATAGGCCAATGAGAGGGTGAGGCCTCTTGTTCAAGACCCAGAATCAGCACTTGAAGGGAACAACCTCTTTACTAACCCTAATCGGTTAGGAGTGAATTCCCTCTTGCACCCTATCTTCCCAGTTATTCATCCAATCTTATCCCTAAAATGGTAAGCTTATTGAGCAGAGGAAATTGGTCTACTCTCACCATTTTCATATCAAAGGATAATCCCAAACAAATAGAAGTTCATAGTTAGCTTAAGATTAAGGTTAATTACCTAGGTCATCGCTTTGAAATTGTCAGTCTTAAATAGAAAACAATGTTATAAAGTAAGAGTGACAAGTTTCATGGTCCGATCTTGCACAAAACTAATTTGCACAGGACATCCCCACTCCTCATGTCTCAACATGCACGAATTAGGATCACTTCATATGTAGCACTTTACAACTATTTGTAACAACTACAGAGCAGGCCGCATCCAATAGTGTTACCAGAATAAGGTACCCCTTATTCATATACTATAGATCATTTTGACTATTTACTCGAATCTGATCCACTTGTTTGTCTCCACATAAAGTTCAAGTACTCATATAATAGTCATGGGACTTAGGTTTATTGGATTTCTGAAAAACAATATATTCAACAACTTTATTGAATTCTCAAAATAAGTTCTAATGTTTTCAAACCACGAGTTTTAGGACATAAAACCCAACAAACTCCCACTTGTACTAAAACTCCTGTGGTAACTTATATATCCGATATATAAGACTGTGTTTCGAAGTTTTATAGAGAAATACAATAAACTAGGGCATCCCATACCCATAGTTTTTGCCATTTGGTATCTCATACTCGATATTTCTCCCACTTGCCCTAGGTTATTAACCTCTTGTATTTTTAGTCTTACTAGATGATTTTTAAACTCTTTAGCCGAGAGAATCATTGGAAACATATTAGTGTACAAATAGGTTTCTCATGGGGAATTCATCTATTTTTCAATAATGGCTAGGAAACACATTTTCCTCCCACTACATTGAGATACTCTCAACTCTTTGATTAAGATGGTCTGACCTACTTTAACAACTCTTGTTAACAGTCAGAGCTAGAAATCTTAATATCATTATACTTCGATCTTAGTCATTTAAATATCTGAATATTTGCTCATGGCTATTAACAATTTGATTCTTAACAGAAGTTTCTATGAGATAGAACAAACATATTTCTTGGAAAAACATTTTATTCATAACAAAAAATATGTACAAAAGGTTCATTACAAGATTTAACAAAAACAGGTAATTTACATCTTCATTAGCAACTTCTCCTACTGGATGAGCTGAGCAAACGGTCTCCAGGATCTAAGCAGCTTGTTTGCCTTTCTCTGCTCTCTTCTCTGCAAGATATTTAGGGCAATTTCTCTTCCAGTGCCCCAGCTCGTTGCAGTGGAAACATTTTCCTTTCTCTGCAGCGGTTTTCTTGCTCTTCTTACTAGCAGGTTTTTTCCCTTTCCCTTTGTCTTTCTTCGCTGGAATACTCTTAGTCTGCGAAGACGAGGAAACTTCAGGCTTGGAGGACATTCCTCTCTTCTCAGCAGAAGCAACATTTAATTCTAGTAAAGGTTCTAGACCCTTAGTTCTCAACATGGTCTGAAAAGCCTGCAGCTTATTAAGTACAGTTGTCAAGTTGTATTCGATTTTATTCATCAAGGCATTGGTACAAAATTACAGAAAACTCTTCGGTAGAGATTCTAGAATAAAGCCAACTTGACTTCTCTCATCCATTATAGCACCATTCACTTCAGCCACATTAAAGTGAACCATCATATCCAAGACATGTTCACGAGCATTGGTCCCCTCTTTCATGCGACTATTGTAAATGTATTTGATAGCATCATGCCTCAGGGTGAAGGATGGCTGTCCAAACATCCCTCTTAGAGATTCCATAATCTCTTTGGCAGTGTTCATACCCTCATGTTCTGTCGCCAAAACGATAGACAGGATGGTGAGAATATAAGCACGAGCTTTATCATTATCCCTGATCCATTTATCAAATGCTTCCCAAACAGTTCGGTTGGTATTTGAGCTAGGAATGGGAGGACATTCCTCCGTTAAGACAAATCTCAAATCGTCTATCGTGAATATTGTATTCAAATTTGATTTCCAGTTTACATAATTTTCCTCAATCAGCTTGTCCGAAGCCAACAATTGTATAATAGAACTCGTCATTCTAAAATTATAAACAAATTTTATAAGTGAATTGCTTTTAAATCCAATCAAGTTTTAGCAAAGTGATAATGTACCCATAATCATTATTTTTGCAACGATACTTAAGTGATTTAGAACAAGTGCTACCGTAGGGCAGTCAAGAATTCCTTCACATAATCAAGACAGTTCTTGACCAAATACTATCTTCAAAATAACTCATATTCCGATAGTCATTTAGTTATCGTTTTCGGTCTAGATCATTACTAACACATAGTAAGTCTTGTAAGTGTAGACCCACCATTTTCAGATCTTACAGAATGGTATGAGTATGCCTCCGAAATAGAAGACAATACCCAAGATGGAACTATAAGACCCTATTCATTTTACTGAAGCATGGGTTGTTCCGAATCCTATGTTACAACCCTCCGTAAGGATTGCCGCAGTTAACGATTAGCTAGTGCCGCATGAAAAACGATAGCAGGCACAACATAAAAATCTCACGGTTCAAACTAAGGGAGGAGACCGTAGGACAATGTTGACACATTTCCTTCACCCACTTACTATGAACGACTTCCCCCATTCACCTTGTTATTGACCCATGCAAACACTTTTTGTATGGAGAAGTCGAGGTAAAATCGACAAGAAGCCGTGCATGGATCTCATAGTGTGAACTCTTGAGGATGTGAGAGCTAATAACTTTTATTCTCCCACTGAAGTGTTCTAAATAATTGGGTATTTTACTTAAGCAAGACGGCTAATTTCATACAACCTAAGTCTAAGTAGTTTATCCAAATATAACTCTTATAATTGGATTTACCTACAATGTCTAGGTGATAAATCATTTTATTACCTCACATCGCTCACGAATGCTCATAAAACTAGTTACCAACGCTCAATTATTCGACTATAATCTCCAGGAAGGAGGTGTTCCGTAGACCATCAACTTAAATATCCCCAGCCTTCGACAGGATTATATACTGGTTGAATTTCTAACCATAGTTTTACAAGTTTAACGACCTATTTAAAACAAGTGCTTAACCAAAGTGAGCATGCAACTGTTCTTTGTTATGGATTTTAAACGTCTAACCCAATTTTATAACAACTTACAAAATTTAGACATGCTTAACATCCACGACAAACAACGAATGTATCTAATATAACTATTATATTAAACATAACCCTAACATGCATACTATATATCATAACAATTATAACATATGCCAATGCATGTATCATGCTTCCTACAGTGGGGTTTTAAATCTACATGACATACTGTATGCATATACATGAATTTATTTAATTATCACATACATCTCATGCATAAACAATTAAATACTAACTGTTATGGTTTTCCTTTTGGCATAAACAAGCAAATAGATAGCTAATTATTACAAATAGCTTCATAACCGTCTTTGAATTGCTCGAACCACTCCAAACCGAACCCAAGAAAACTTGAACCGGGTTGGACGAGTCTGAACCGAACCAACCACAACCATTTGAGGCTGAACCGGATTGAACCTTGAGTAAACCGGTCGAACCGGTTGCTCTCAGTCCAACCTCAATATGCTGCTAAGGCCGATCGTTTAATGTCTGGAGGTAATCGTCAGCGTTGTCACCTTGGGTTGAGAGGAGGTACATGATCGCATAGTGTTTGCTGGAAGCTAGACGATCGTTTAACTCTATCGCATAGGACTAGACGATCGTTTAGTTCCATCACAGTGCATCGTTTAGCACCATCGCAAAGTACTAAGCGATCGCATAACACCATTGCCCAGTGCATTCAAGTCATCGTTTATATCCGCCGCAGCTAAACGATCGCATAGCTCCATCATATAGAACATCATCGCATCGCATAGCATTTATCTACACGATCGCTTGACTCCACGAACAAACGATCACTCATTGCATCGCTTAGCGCGCATTGTTGCTAAACAATCTTATAGCGCCATCATTTAGCAAAATCAATGAATCATCTAGTTCCCACAACTAAAACTAAACGATCGCGTAATGTTGTCGTATAGCAAATGAACGCATCACTTAGCTCCCGTAGGTACACGATCGTTTAGCGTTCAACATCACAACAACCAGTGCATATTACTAAACGATCGTATAGCTTTTCTTCTCATCGTGTAACGTCTGGAGCTATACGATCGTTTAGCATTTGGACCTCAGCAACAGATTTAAGAAGAAGCTGAAAACTCTAGAATAGCAGCTCGACCTCCTTTGCTTGTTTCTTCAATTACATCTTAATTTAAACTCTAGTGACTCCAAATAAATTACAGACTCTTGCTAACACATAAATGCTCATCAAACAAGAAATTTAATTAAGAAATTAAAGAGAATTAAAATGCCAAAACAGAGAAAACCATAGCCGTGCATCAGTTACATATATCTCATGAAAAAACACCCACCTTGCCAAAATTAGACTAAATTGAAAGCTTAAAAGATGCTCTGATACCAATTGTTAAACTTAAACAACATGCAGCGGAAGTATCAAGGATCCATAAGCATTCTAATTCATTAATTCTGGCAAAAACTAAACCACGTTGTTCATAAAAATGGGTTTTCAGAACATACCTTTGAAGAACTCTTCAAGAAAATCGTCTGTTCAGCTGCTGTCTTCACTTGATATCAATGTGAACCACCTCAAAGCCTCCCCTACTATGCTCTTGGAGCTTTAGGAAAATTTGTAGGACTCAAGAACAGCTTGAAGATGTGAAGAAATAGGGAAAGCTCACAGCAGCAAATTTAAGAAGACAGATTCTTCTTCTCTGCGATTTCTCTCTTTGAATTCTGTATATCACTCTCTTCTCCAACAACTCCAATCTTCTTTATATATTAATATGAACATGCAAAGAGATGGAGTGCATGGCTTGCAGCTCATGCTTGGAGAATCAAAGTCGAGAAGATCATGGTTTGTGTGTGAGCATAAAGATGATGATAATGGAAAAAACTCTTTTTCCATTATGTGCAACCTATGCAAACGAATTTCCATTTTATTTTTAAAACAAAAAAATGACTTTTAAATCATTTTAATTTTAAAAAATTGATTTTCTTGAATTAATTTCAAAATTAATTTTAAAAAATAATTAATTTAATATTAAATATTAAATTAATTTTTGCAAAATAATCATCTTTATATATTTAAATCATATTTAAATGTTTATTCTCTTATTCGTTTAATTTGAACGTTCTAAATTAATTTCTCAAGCTACACTAAAGCGTACCCATTTATAAGCTAGTAGAGGGACCTCGCGGACGTACAGATCATGGGCTCCAACGATCTAAGATTAATCGGCTAAACTCATTAGACCGATCTAACCCCCATTCGTTAACTAATGGGTGATTCCACTAAAGCCCATAGCTAAACTCCCCTCACTATAGATATATTATGTCCACTCGATATAACCATGATTAATAAGTTAACCCTTCACAGGTTGCTCGTAATAACGGTTGGGTCGAATCTCTGTTTTCCCCCCGTAATTATCTCTTGTTCCTTAAGTTCCACTGATCCCCTAATGAACAATTGATTTGTGATCCAATCAACAAATCGAATCCCTCATAGGCCAATGAGAGGGTGAGGCCTCTTGTTCAAGACCCAGAATCAGCACTTGAAGGGAACAACCTCTTTACTAACCCTAATCGGTTAGGAGTGAATTCCCTCTTGCACCCTATCTTCTTAGCTATTCATCCAATCTTATCCCCAAAATGGTAAGCTTATTGAGCAGAGGCAATTGGTCTACTCTCACCATTTTCATATCAAAGAATAATCCCGAACAAATAGAAGTTCATAGTTAGCTTAAGATTAAGGTTAATTACCTAGGCCATCGCTTTGAAATCGTCAGTCTTAAATAGTAAACAATGTTATAAAGTAAGAGTGACAAGTTTCGTGGTCCGATCTTGCACAAAACTCATTTGCACAGGACATCCCCACTCCTCGTCTCAACATGCATGAATTAAGATCACTTCATATGTAGCACTTTACAACTATTTGTAACAACTACAGAGCAGGCCGCATCCAATAGTGTTACCAGAATAAGGTACCCAACCTTATTCATATACTATAGATCATTTTGACTATTTACTCGAATCTGATCCACTTGTATGTCTCCACATAAAGTTCAAGTACTCATATAATAGTCAAGGGACTTAGGTTTATTGGATTTCTGAAAAACAATATATTCAACAACTACTTTATCGAATTCTCAAAATAAGTTATAATGTTTACATACCACGAGTTTTAGGACATAAAGCCCAACACCACTAACTATATTTGTTCTTCATTTTAGGGGATTAGTTCCAGGTGTCAGCTTGAGGCTGGTAAGATGATGATGCGAGTTGGAACTGGGCACTTCATCTCAACTATGGCAGAGGAAGGCCTCTAGTTGACTTTACAGAATAAATTTATCATTTTGAATGATGTATTTGTAGTTCCCACGTTAAAGAGGAACTTAATTTCTGTAAAGTCATTTCTTGAATGTAAATACACCTTGAATTTTTCAGTAAATAAAGTGTTTATTTCGAAAGATGGTGTTGTATATGTTCAGCTAAACTGCAAAACAATTTGTATGTGCTAAGGCCATTAGCAACAAATTTCCTCCATAACATAGAGATGTTTAAAACTGTCGTAACTAAAACTAAATGACTTAAAGTTTCTCCTAAAAAAAATGCCCAACTTTGGCACCTTCGTTTAGGACACATTAATCTCAATAAAATTGAGAGGTTTGTGAAGAATGGACTTCTAAACGAGTTAGAAGAAAATTCTTCACCTATGTGCGAGTCATGCTTTGAAGGAAAAATGACTAAAAGACCTTTTATTGGAAAAGGTTATAGGGCCAAAGGGCCGCTAGAGTTAGTGCATTCAAACCTTTGTGGTCCAATGAATGTGTGAGCCAGGGGAGGCTACGAGTACTTCATCACTTTTATTAATAACTATTCAAGATATGAGTATGTTTATTTAATGCAACATAAGTCTAAATACTTTGAAAAGTTCAAAGAGTTTAAGACTGAAGTTGAAAATGCATTAAGTAAAATGATTAAAACGCTTTGATCTGATCGAGGTGGAGTTTTTAGATTCTAAGTTCCATAACTATTTGATAGAACATGGAATAATTTCCTAACTCTCAGCACCTGGTACACCTCAGCAGAATGATGTATCGGAGAGAAGAAACAGAACCTATTGGACATGGTTCAATCGATGATGAGTTACGCTTCCTTAGCGGACTTGTTTTGGGGTTTTGCAGTAGAAACTGCAGCATACATTCTTAACTGTGTTCCCTCCAAGAGTGTTGTCATAACACCTTTGGAGTTGTGGAATGAGCATAAAGCTAGTTTACGTCACTTCCACATCTAGGGTTGCCCAACACATGTGCTTACGGCTAATCCTAAGAAACTAGAACCACGTTCGAGGTTATGCCTATTTGTAGTCTACCTCAAAGGGACATGAGGGGGTTACTTTTATGATCCTAAGGAAAATAAAGTGTTTGTATCGACAAACGCTACTTTTCTTGTGGAGGATCATATAAGGGAGCACAGCCCTAGAAGAAAAATCGTGTTGAGTGAGCTTTCCGAAGAAACTACTAAAACTTCAACAAGAGTTGTTGAAAAGCCTACTACATCAACAAGAGTTGTTTATGCAAATTCATCTAGTAGATAAAATCCACCTCAAGAGTTGAGGGAACCTCGATGTAGTGGGAGGGTTGCGAACCTACCTATTCACTATATAGATTGAACTGAAATCATAGTTATAGTAGCTGATGGTGAGGTTGAGGATTCGTTGTCTTACAAGAATGAAATGGAGGATGTTGACAGAGATGAATGGGTCAAAGCCATGGATCTCGAGATAGAGTCTATGTACTTCAACTCAATTTGGGATCTTGTAGATCAACCTGATGGGATTACACCTATAGGTTGCAAATGGATCTACAAGAGGAAACGGGGTGCTGATGGGAAGGTGCAAACCTTCAAGGCTAGACTTGTGGCAAAGGGTTATACCCAGGTAGAGGGAGTTGACTATGAGGAGACTTTCTCGCTTGTTGCCATGCTGAAGTCTATCCACGACTTCCTATCCATTGCCTCATATTATGACTATGAGATATGGCAAATGGAAGTCAAGACTGCATTTCTGAATAGCAGTCTTGAGGAGACCATTTATATAGTGCAGCCCGAAGGATTCATAGCCCAAGGTCAATAGTAAAAGGTTTGTAAGCTGAATCGGTCCATTTATGGATTGAAATAGACATCTCAATCTTGAAACATAAGGTTTGATACTGTAATCAAATCTTATGGCTTGTTGACGATCCTTGTGTCTACAAGAAAATAATCAACAGTTCAGTAGTTTTCCTAGTGTTGTATGTAGATCATATCCTACTCATTGGGAATGACGTAGGTTTACTGACTTCAGTTAAGAACTGGCTAGCGACCCAATTTCAAATGAAAGATTTGGGAGAGGCTCAGTTTTTTCTTGGGATTCAGATCTTTCGAGATCTAAAGAACAAAATGCTAGCACTGTTTTAGGCATCGTACATTGACAAGATGTTGATCAAGTACTCGATGCAGAACTCCAAGAGGGGCCTATTGCCTTTTCGGCATGGAGTTACATTGTCTAACGAACAGTGTCCTAAGACACCTCAAGAGGTTGAGAAAATGAGACGGGTCCCCTATGCATCTATCGTCGACAGTTTGATGTACATGATGTTATGTACTAGACCTGACATCTGCTACGTTGTGGGGATAGTCAGCAGATATCAGTCTAATCCAGAACAGGGTCACTGGACAACCGTCAAGAACATCCTCAAGTATCTTAGGAGAACGAGGGACTACATACTTGTGTATGGTTCTAAGGATTTGATCCTTACATGATACACGAACTATGATTTTCAGACTGATAAGGATTCTCGGAAATCCACTCCAAGATCAGTGTTCACTCTTAATGGAGGGAATGTAGTATGACGAAGCACCAAGTAGGGGTACATCGCTGACTCCAAAATGGAGGCCAAGTATGTAGCAGCTTGTGAAGCTTCTAAGGAGGTTTTTTGGCTCAAGAAGTTCCTAACTGATCTAGAAGTTGTTCTAGACATGTCTAGGCCCATCACTCTTTATTGTGATAATAGTGGTGTTGTGGCAAATTTTCTTGAGCCTCAAGAGTCATAAACACGACAAGCACATTGAACGATAATACCATCTCATTCAAGATATTGTGCATCGACAAGACGTGATTGTCACAAAGATAGATTTAGAGCACAACGTTGCTAATCCGTTTATGAAGCCTCTCACGGCTATAGTGTTTGAGGGTCACCTACAGAGTATATGTCTATGGAACCGACCACGGCTGGACTAGGGAAAGTGGGAGATGTTGTACTGAGCGTTTGTGCCTTAGTTTATTGATTTAGGTACTTGTATTGAGATTATCTTGTACACCCCACTAGCTTTAGGACAAGTGAGAGATTGTTGGGGTTCGTGCCCTAAATCTTGTAGGGTTCTGTAGTTTGTAAACACTTGTATGAACAAACGCTTTGTGATTTATAATATGAGATATTTTATTCACTTCAGTCTATGAAATATGAAATATTTTAGTTGCATTAACCACAAACCAATAAACTAAGATCCATGATTATCGTTGTAACTTAAGCATGTATGTGGAGACATACAAGTGGATCCTACTTTAAGTGATAACCTAAATGGTCTGTAGTATATGGATAAAGGAGGGAAACCTTATCCTAGTGACACTATGAGTGTGGCCCATTTTGTAGGTGTTACAAATGTTGTAAAGTGCTACAAATTTTCTGATCCTGATCATTCGTGTATTAGACATGCACGTGGGGATGCTATATACAAAGGAGTTTGTATAAGACCGGACCACAAAATGTTTAGTCTCATTTTATAACGCCGTTCATAATTGAGACTTTCATTTCACTAGGATGACCATAGGTAACATGACCTTAATCCTGAGTGAATTGTGAACTCCTGCCTATGAGGGCGATCTTTGATTTGCATAGGTGCGAGTGGCTAGATCGCCGACTCAAACCTACACTTTGGGGATTCGTCTGATTGGGGAGCTGGGAACTCAGCTGCACAAGACGGAATTCACTCCTTCCCAAAGTAATGGTAAGTAGATAAATTGCTCCCTTAAGGGTTGATTCTGGGGCTTGAACAATGTGGCGCCACACCTTCTCTTGGCTCGAGAAGGGTTTAGTCATAATAGGACTATGATCTATCGTTCATTAGAAGAATCAATGGTACTTAAAGAGTTAGATGTAACTATAGGGGCAAAACAACAATTTGGCCTAGCTGTACTTACGAGCGATTTATGAAGAGTCATCGTACTGTTGATTGGTTATATCCAATGGACACAGAAATATATCTGTAGTATGATAAGTGCAGCTGTCAGTCTTTAGTGGAGTGCCCAATAGTTAACAGATGGTGGATATCGTGATTAAAGAGTTTAGTCAGTAATTCACATACCGTTGGAGCTTCAAGCTACAGGTTCATAAGGTCCATTTGGTAGCTCAATGGATTCAAGTTGAGAATTAGTTTTTGGGTTAGTTTGATTTGGGAGCTGGGAACTCAACTACACAAGATGGAATTCACTCCTTCCCCGAGGCAGGGGTAAGTAGATAGATGGCTCCCTTAAGGGCTGATTCTGAGGCTTGAACGATGTGGCGCCACACACCTTCTCTTGGCTCAAGAGGTGTTCACACATAGTTGGACTATGTTGTATTGTTCATTAGAGGAATCAGTGGTACTTAAGGAGTGAGCTGTAACTACAAGGGCAAAACGGTAAATTGGCCTAGCTATACTTACGAGCATCTATGAAGGGTCATCGTACTCATGATTGGTTATATACAATGGACACATAAATATATCTGTGGTAAGAAGAGTTCAACTGTTGGTCTTTAGTGGAAACAATGACAGTTAACGGATGGTGAATCTCGTGGCTAAAGAGTTTAGTCAGCTATTCACATACCGTTGGAGCTTCGAGCCACAGGTCCATTAGGTCACCTGGGTAGCTTGGATAAAGTCGAGAACCAATGATTGGGTTAATTTGAAATGTTCAATTTGATAAGAGGAAGTTGAATTATATATGATATAATTGGACTGGTTAATTATATATGATATAATTGTCTAAATGTATGAGATACATTATTTTGGAGGAAATTAGATATAAATATGATTTATATCAAGTAGGGAAAAAATACTATAGTAGATATATGATATCAAACTATAGGATATAAATATAATATGATTATATTTATTAATTAAATTAATTGATTAATTATTTAATAATTAACCAATTAATTCATGTTTGAACGTGGGAACATGGGGCCGCGAAGGTTAAAGTAACCGACGGGTTAAAGTTTGAAAATCGTTTTCATTTTGAAGATGTAATTCAGTCGTGTTTTTGATATCCCATGCCCAAAAGAAACTGTGAAAGAGCGATCGCGAGAGCCTATACGATAGAATCTCATTTGTCTAAACGATCATCTAGTTCACGCGTTCTCTAAACGATCGTATATCACTTTCCTAAACGATCGTCTAATTTTTCCTAAACGATTGTGTGGTTCTACTATATGATAAGCATCTCCACTATACGATAGAAAAGTTCTTCTCGCGCGCGCTTATCGTCTACACGAAGTCTTTTCTTCCGTCCTCTACCAAACTCACCAGAGCCCACTCTTTAGGTTTTTGACACTGAGGATACTTGGGTTTCCCTTGTGGTGGTGTTGTCCTCGCGGCCTTGTTCGTGTACATTTAGATCGTGCAGTAATAGTCGACAGACTCGCCGGGTGCTGGTAGATTGGTGGGAGTTTTCCGCTGCTGTTAGTTCACACATACGAAGACCGTCTTCCTCTAGTATGAACCTCTTTCTTTATGTTTTATCGTATTTTGAGCATGTTGTTGGTGAGTTTAATATGCATAACTATTAGTATGGAATGTATATCATTTATGTTTCGGTCACTGTGAAATCGGAGCGATCTAAGCCCACTCATGGAACTCTCGGTATGAGATCCTTCACTTCTCACGTTCCTACTCGTCCAGCAAGTAATCACCTAGTAGCACCACGGTCGTCTACACGAATAGCAGCACACGAACAACAAGCAAACGGGGATGACACCATCACTCGAAGCCCTCAGTATTCTCGGAGTGAGAATCCAAAGGGTGGACTTTGATGGAATTGGTAGAGGGGAGGAGGAAAAGCAATCGTGTACTACAAACAAGCAAGTGGGAGATAGGGAAGACTATCGTATAGTCGGGTGTTTGATCTTCTAGGTCGGGGTACACGATCGTGTAGTAAATGCTAAGCGATTGTCTATCAAAAGGTAAGCAATCGTTTAGTTACGCTCGGCGCACTAAGCGATCGTCTAGTAAAGGTAAGCGATCGTTTAAGAAATCGCGAATGATCGTTTAGAAACACGGATGTGCGATTGTTTATTTAGGCGGGCTCTATCGTATAGGCTCTTGATAACTTGTAGAAATACAAGTTATTTATGCTGTTTTATTTAGATATTGGGGCAAAAAGAAAGGAAAGTTGCGTCAATAGTATAAGAATTGAAGTTGAGTTGATAGTATAAGAATTGGCTAAGAAATACGAAAATTATGAAATGTCATAAACGCACCCACTAACACCATTGCGATGGCGAATAGAATGTTTCAGTCTCTGTTTTGCAGAAAATAGGTCACCGCATGCGTTAATGGCTTGAAGACAAAATGTACAACGCATCTACATTGCATTCGCCAATCAATCAAGAATGAAAAGATGATCAACACAATGATGGCGCATGCGAAAATCAATCAAGAGCTTTAGCGATCAACGCATTTCAACCACATGCGGTAATAAAAAACAACACCGCATGCGGCGATAGATTGAAAATGTGAAGAGCAACGCATTCGCGGACATTTTGACAAGTGTAAAAATTTTTGTTGTGCAATTCTGACGGATTGATCGTGGAATAGAAAGGAATTTTCCATTACGCCATTGTAGGAATTACCATAATTAGACAGCGGGGACCATAAATTCAAAGAGCCAAGGTCTTGCCTATAAATAACTTCTTCAAATTCGCTGAAAAATATACTGATACTGGGGGGAGAGAGAGGCTGGTCTGAAGAGACTTTACAGAGTAAATCCGGGAGAACTACGAGACAAGGCTGAAAGGTGAGTCTCCGAGCAAAGAATTCTTTCGATTCTCGAAGCTGAAGCTCTGTGCAAAAGGTCAATTCTACCGGGAAAGTAAGCCTGAGAGGGAAGCTTTCCTCTCCACCACATCCATACACCGACAAGCACAAGTCTCCGATCGGGATCTATGTCAAGACGTTGACACTCTTTCCGTATTTGTTTCTATTCTCTAATTCATCTTCTGTGTTCATCTTCTTTAATCCCTCATTCACAAACATGTATCAAACGCTTAATTTTAGAATTAAATGTTATCATCGTCATCGTTATCATCTCTCTATCTCTTTCCATACATTTATCATCCATTTTCTCCATGATGTGTTCTTAATCCCGGGGTAAATAGCGAGAATTAAGCGAGTGAGTCAATCTGTGTCAAGGAATCAATTAAGTTTAGCTAAAGCATGCTCGATGGCATCTTCACCTGTGAGAGCAGAAGTGAAGATGTTATTCTGCCTATCGAGAGAAGGTTGGAAGAATGCGTTAACTAAAGCGAGAAGTATTTCCAGAGATGGAAACAACCTTGTGTTCATCATGTTCATCTCTATTTCACCATAGACATATGGGAACACAGCCGATCACTGAAAGGTGTACGCCAAGGGAAAGCGAAACCTTAGTTGCGTCCTTAACATGATTGACGAACTTGCAATGTTTTTACTTTTTACTCATTCTCTTTCTGCTTCATTCATAAGACTTGTCATCGCATTCATCAATTCTTTTGTACAACTTCACAGCCAGTCCTGGACCCCTGTATCATGTATCACAATAGTTTAGTAATTTACTTTATCAAGGCATTTTATTTACAATGAATTTTACTTTATCAATGCATTTTTACTTTTAGCGCAATTTATATTTCTGTACAAACCAAAATTCTTTATTCATTATTGTAACTGGTCGCATGTATCACATAAGTATCGCATTTAATGAAAACAATCCCCGTGTTCGACCTCGGATCATTCTGAGAAACTTGCGTTAGAATTATACTAGGATTCAGCACAAGGAAACTTGTGACATGCACTACTTCATCGCATACTACGAGCATACCACTATCAATGCATACACTTAGAATGTAGTATCGCATAAAATGTCTTTATCACAAATCACGTGAGCGCATATAGAGCATCATTCATTCATTCATCAGCGCAATAGATAAAGATAACATTCCATTTTTATCCTCACAAATTTATGGCAACATGAGCTTGTATGGTTCATATTCACATTGTCCATATGCTTAAAGACTAATTTTCACCATTACAGCTCTCAACACTAAGTGATACAATGCTTTCACACTGTGAGCGATTTAGCATGTCTTTTGCAAAATAAAAACTATTTTCATTTTATTCGTCAGTTACCAAAACTGAATTCAACTTCCCACTTTCGCACGAATTCGGAGAAAACTATGTGTGAACATTTCTCGGGCCATGAGAAGGTGTGTGGTGCCACATCGTTCAAGCCCTGGAATCAGCCCTTAAGGGAGCTATCTATCTACTTGCCCCTGTATTGGGGAAGGAGTGAATTCCATATTGTGTAGCTGAGTTCCCAGCTCTCAAATCAGAAGAATCCCCAAAGTGGTAGGTTTGAGTCGGCAGCCTGGCCACTCGCACCCATGCAAATCAAAGAACCCCCCTCAATAGTAGGAGTTCCCAACTCACTCAGGATTGAGGTCATGTTACCTATGGTCATCCTAGTGAAGTGAAGTCTCTGTCATGAACGGTGTTATATAACGAGACATGAAGACTTCGTGGTCAGGTCTTATACAAACTCTTTGTATAGGACGCCCCCGCTCGCATGTCCCCTACACGAATGATCAGGATCAGGCCATCCGTGACAAGTCACAACACTTGTAACTATTCCACAAAGCGAGCCACATCCATAGCGTTAACAGGATAAGGTGTCCCTCCTATATCCATATACTACAGACCATTTTCATTATCACTTAAGACATGATCCACTTGTATGTCACCACATACATGCATAAGTTACATAAAGACAACCAGGGATTTTAGTTTATTGGTTTGTGTTAAAGCAAATAAAACATTCAGATGAGCAAAATCAAGAAGTGAAGTAAATATCATATATTATACATCACAAGCATTCGTACAAACTGTTTACAAACTATAGGACACGAGACTTTAGGGCATCAACCCCAACAGAGTGCAGTGTCGGTCTTTAGTGGAGTGCCCGACAGTTAATGGATGTTAGATAATTTAATTAAAGAGTTTAATTAATTATCCAAGTACCATTGGAGTTTCAATTTACAAGTCCATAAGGTCTCCTCTGTAGCTCAACAGGGATTATAGAGAACTAATTTTGGATTAATTGTTCAAATTAATTGAGGGAATTAATTATATATGATATATTTAATTAAATTAGTTATATATGATATAATTAATATAATGTATTTGATACATTATAACATAAAATTTATTTTGAGAGGAAATTAAATATTTTAATCTAATCCAATATTAGTTATATGGATGAGATTCATATAATTGAATTTATTATAAATTGTTGGGTTTTATGTCCTAAAACTCGTGGTTTGTAAACAATAAACTCGATAAAGTTGTTATTTAATACATGAATTGCTTATTTCGTTTAAGAAATAAATCCAATAAACTAAAAGATCCATGACTACTACATGAGTACTTGAACTTTATGTGGAGACATAAGAGTGGATCAAGTTCGAGTAAATAGTCAAATTGATCTATAGTATATGAATAAGGTTGGGTGCCTCATTCTGGTAACACTATCAGATGCGGCCCACTCTGTAGTTGTTACAAGGAGTTGTAACGTGCTACAAACTAAGTGATCCTGATTCGTTCATGTGGTGACATGAGGAGTGGGGACGTTCTTTGCAATGAGTTTGCATAAGATCGAACCAAAAAATAAGTCAATCTTACTTTATAACGTTGTTTACTATTTAAGATTGACTATTTCATAGCGATGACCTGGGTAACTTAACCTTAATCCTGAGCTAACTTTGAACTCCTATTTATTCAGGATTATTTTTAGATTTTCATAGGTGAGGGTTGGCTCAACAACGTCGGCTCAATAAGCCTCCCATTTCAGAGGTAAGCCTAGGTAGATAGCTAGGGACATAGGGTGCAAGATGAATTTCATTCCTACCCCCTTTCAGGGATAGTGGAGAGGTTGCTCCCTTAAATGCTGACTTCGGGTCTTGAACAAGGGGCTCTACCCTTTCATTGGCTCAATAGGGTCTCGGTTTGTTGATCGGATCACAAACCAGTTGTTCGTTAGAGGATCAGTGGGACGTAAGGAACAAGAGGTAATCTCAGGAGTAAAACAACCTTTTGGCCCAACAGTTATTACGAACAACCTGTGAATGGTTAACTTACTAACTATGGTTATATCGAGTGGACACAATATATCTACAGTGAGGGGAGTGCAACTATTCGACTTTAGTGGAGTGATCCGGTAGTTAATGAATGGGGGTTAATTCAGTCTAAAGAGTTTAGCCAATTAATTTCAAATCATTGCAGCCCATGATCTATAGAGTTCATTAGGTCCCCCTACTAGCTCATAAACGGATTAGCCTTAGAATAGTGTGATAAGTTGATTTGAAACGTTCAAATTCGAATTAAGGAAATTAGTAATTATATGTGATATAATTACACGTTTAATCTTGGAATTAAACATAGTTGGAGAATCGATTAATATATAAATATGATCTAAATATTAATGTCATGAATCCTTCATGGTAATGGAATAGGTGACAAATTAATTTAGTATTTGATATTAAATTAATAGAATTAATTAAATTATTTAATTAATTATTAATTATTCATTTTATTAGAAATTTTGATTACTGAATCAATTTTTTTTAAATTAATAAAATTTCAATTTAATTAAAGAATTAAAATTGGAAAAAGTTTTGATTTTGAAAATCATTTTTCAAAAGTAAAGGGAAATTGAAAAATAGAAAAATCCAAATGTGGGATTTTCTCACTTTCAAGCAAGAAGGTTAGTCATTTTCTTACACTCAATTCCACCACCAAATTCAAGGAGTAGCTAGAATCACTTCAAGTGATCAATTTTCATGAGAGTCATGTAATAAAACCACTCTTGATTGAGTGGAAAAGTAGATGCAATTGTTGGATTGCTGAATTTTGAAAGTTCAAGAAGTTGTTCTTCAACAAGCTGAAAAACCAGAAAACCTCTCCTTCAATTCCCTAAGTTCAAGCTTGTTTGGAGTCCCACAACTCAATCTAAGGCTCTTATAGAATAGTAGGGAAGTTCTAGTGGTGGTCTACGGTCTGAATTGGAGAAGATTGCAGCTGTATTTCATTGAAGAAGAGGATTTTGATGGTATGAGAAAATGGAGTAAATAAATATGCGTTTATCATGCGTTCTCCATGCATCGCTGGTCATGCGTCAGATATGCAATATGCGTCTAAGAATGTATGCAATGACCATGCATTACTGCCACAAGTTTTCTTTCTCTCTCACCAAGTATAACGAGATCGCAAGTTTCTCTAATCCGAGGTCGAACTCAGGGACTTGTAGCTAAATGTTGCGAGTAATGTGTTTGCGGCGAAGAATAAAAGAATATTGAAGGTTATAGGCTATGCACTACTACTACTCCTAACTAACAGATTAAGCAGTGGAAGTATGACTATGAGAGTTAGAGACACGACAACTGTTAACACGTAATAAAATGCATGGGAAAAATAGATAAAATGGCAGGGTTGTCTTCACCACATCAATAAGCTCGACCGCAAGGGTAACCCCAGCCAATGCAAGCTATACGATTATGATATACACACTTGACGAAGACGCATGCAATGTATATGTGATAGTGTCGAGAGGCCTTATGTCTAAGTCTCTATTCTTGCTCACGTGCTCCCACACATAAACAAGATGACTGCATACCACCGTGACCTACTTCTGGACGCATGCGATGTGATCGCATACTTTCATATCCTATCTATAGGGTGCATATGTTGTGTAATAGCAAACAGAGCTTATCTCTAAGCCTCTATTCTTGCCTATGCGATCCAATCTGACTCCCTCGAGCCTAGATTTGGTTTTTAAACTTATCTCTCAAGTATGCCTAAATGATGAATGATGTGCTCATAAGACAGGGTAATCACATAAACATGGCTGACATAAGACTATTCCTATCTCTAGGAACACTGCTTATTTTGCTTAATGCATTCCACCACTTACCCTCTCAGACAGTTAGCTACCACTGATAAACTCATAGACAAGCGTTTCTACAGCATCGCACTAAGCAAATAGGATTTTCTCACAACACTCACGCAATGCACATCTCTCGGTGGCTTGCTACATGCTTCATATGTCTATGCCGCATGATTAAGTATGCGATACTCTAGTAGTCTTACTTAGTTGTGCAATGAAAGTAAAGGATGATAAGAAAATGAAGATGGAATCGAAAGAAGTAGAGAAATGCATTGATCACAAAATGTATTAATCTTTTAAGCCACGATGTAATACAATACAGAGATAGAAGAGATATGGAGGGCCAGATGGGCAATATCTTGCTTCCATCAGATGTGTGTCAAGGTTGTCGGTGGTGCCATGGATGTGCGATGGAGTAGTCTCTCTCGAGATTTAACTCCAGCGGAGCTCCGGTCATCACTCGGAATGGTTGAAAGGATGAAGAACTCTCAAGAATATCTTCTCACGCTTTGGTCTGGATCACAAGGATCTGCCCGAAGGCAGAAGCTCGAATGCCTTCAAGCAGAAACCCCGGATGCCTCCAGGCAAGGAACCTTGGATACTTGAAGTTGGGCTCTGAGGCTTCTATTTATAAAGCTTGATCGCCGACAGCATTAATGGTCCTTTTCTGAATTTCTGTTGCTAACGACATGATGGACCTGCTTTGAATTTCTGTTGCTAACGACGTGATGGACCTGCTCTAAATTTTGGTAAATACTCGATGCACGATGCCATAGTCAATCATGCTCGATGGCATACTCGATGCACGATGCCATACTTGATGACATTTATTCAACGGTATTTTGTGAAATACTCGATGGTACTCAAAGTCATACTCGATGCACGATGGCACTCGTACTCGATGGCATTTACTTGATGGTATTTTGTGAAATACTCGATGCTCGATGGTACTCAATGTCATACTCGATGCACGATGCCATACTCGATGCTCGATGGCATACTTGATGGTCATGCTCAATGGCAACTTGATGCTTGATGACATACTTGATGCTCATGCTCGATAGCATACTCGATGCTTGATAGCATACTTGATGCTCAATGGCATACTTGATGCTCGATGGCATACTTGATGCTCGATGGCATACTTGATGCTCGATGGCATACTCGATGCTCGATGGCATACTTGATGCTCGTTTTCGATGGCATACTTGATGCTTGATAACATACTTGATGCTCGATGGCATACTTGATGCTTGATGGCATGCTTGATGGTACTCGATGCTTAATGGTACTCGATGGGTTTTTGCCCGGTTCAGCCCAAATTTGAGCATTAGAGATACGGTTCAACAGGTTTGGGTCCAGTTCAGGGTTGTTCGAATAGTCCATAAGTGTTTTGGAGCCAGCTTTGGTTATTATTGTAATAATTAGACCTTTGTTTGCTTAAGAATGCCAAAACTAAACCATATCATTTTGGGTTTAGTTATTTGTGCATCTGATGTATGTTATATTTAAATAAATCTTGTATATGCATATAGTATGCCATGTAGATTTAAAATCCCACCTGTTGGAGTATATCAGCAAGCAGCGGAAGCAATACGGATCAATAAGCACTCTAATTCATTAATTTTTGCAGTAACTAAAGCATGCTCATACAAAAACAAGAGGGTTTCAAGCCATACCTTTATAGAACTTCTTGAAATCTTGATTCTCAGCTGCAAACTTCTCCAAATCTTATCGTAGACCACCCCAAGATCTTCCCACTATTCTTTTGGAGCTTTAGATTGAGTTGTGGGACTCAAAATAATCTTGAATGAAGGGAACTTGGAGAGAACTCACTGCAACAACCTGCTTGAAGAACAACTTCTTCAACTCGAATTTTCAGCAAAAATTCTATAGATGCATGCCTCAATTTCACTTCAATCTTCTCAATATATTGCAGAACTTTCATGCAAAGAAGATGGCTGCATGAGATGTAGCTTATGCTTGGAGTTATTGAAGTCAAACTTAGGTGGGTTTTGTATGAGCAAGTTGAAGGTGTTATTGGAAAAAACCAACATTCCATTTTTTTGTTTTTCAAACTTTTCAATTTTTTTACCAAATGAATTAAAAAATAAATTTGATTTCACAAATTGAAAATATTATTGATTTTTCAAAATTAATTTCATAATTTAATTTTTCTAATAAAATTAATAAACAATTATTTAAACAATTTAATTAATTCTAATTAATTTAATATCAAATATTAAATTAATTTTACACAAATCCACCTTCATATATTTAAATCATATTTAAATATTAATTCTCCTATTCCGTTTAATTCTTGAAATTAAACGTGTAATTATATCTCATATAATTACTAATTCCTCTAACTCTAATTTAAACGTTTCAAATTAACTTATCACGCTACTCTAAAGCCAATCCATTTATGAGCTAGTAGGGGGACCTCACGGTGTTGGGGATGATGCCCTAAACTCTCCTGTCCTGTAGTTTGTAACCACAGTTTTTTACGAACGCTTGTGATGTATATGATATTTTCTTCACTACTTATCTTTGGATGTTTTATTTGCTTTACCACAAACAAATAAACTAAAATCCCTAGTTGTCATTATGTAACTTAAGCATGTATGTGGTGACATACAAGTGGATCATGTCTTAAGTGATAACCAAAATGGTCTGTAGTATATGGATATAAGAGGGAAACCTTATCTTGGTAGTGCAATGGATGCGGCCCGCTTTGTGGAATAGTTACAAGTGTTGTGACTTGCTACAGATGGTCTGATCCTAATCATTCATGTGGGGACGTGCAAGCGGAGGCGTCCTATACAAAGAGTTTGTATAAGACCTAACCACGGAGTGTTAACGTCTCGTTATATAACGTCGTTCATGACTAAGACTTCACTTCATTAGGATGACCATAAGTGACATGACCTCAATCCTGAGTGAGTTGGGAACTTCTGCCTTTGAGGGTGGTTCTTTGATTTGCATGGGTGTGAGTGATCAGGTCGCCGACTCAAACCTACCACTTTGGGGATTCGTCTGATTTGGGAGCTGGGAACTTAACTACACAAGATGGAATTCACTCCTTCCCCGAAGTAGGGGTAAGTAGATAGATTGCTCCCTTAAGGGCTGATCCTAAGGCTTGAACGATGTGGAGCCACAAACCTTCTCATGGCCCGAGAGGTGTCTACACATAGTAGGACTATGTTGTATTGTTCATTAGAGGGATCAGTGGTACTTAAGAAGTTAGATGTAACTATAGAGGCAAGTTTTCGAGTCAGTTTGAAATGTTCAAATTGACAATAGGGAGTTCAATTATATATGATATGATTGGACTGGTTAATTATATATGATATGATTGACTTTATGTATGAGATACATTAATTGGAGGAAAATTGGATATAAATATGATTTATATCTAGTGGAGGAGAAAACACTATGGTTTATATATGATATTAAACTATAGGTTAATGAATATAATATTGTTATATTTATTACTTTATTTTTACAATTATGGGATAATTTTGCATGCCGTTTTCTCCGTAATCGTGTGTTAGTGGGAAGTTTCGATCAGTTTCCGTAATTGAAGAATAGAATGAAAATCGTCTTCATTTTGCAAGATATCACGTAATTCGCTCAAGAGTACTGTGCTGCCTATCGCTTAGTAAACTCAGAGGCTATACGATAGCTCAAGTTTACTACACAATCACTTACACGCATGCGCATCTTTCTAAACGATCGCCTACATTTCTCTAAATGATCGTCTAGTGCTGAGCATTTACTAAACGATCGTATAGTCGATCGCTGCCTATTTACTACACAATCGTGTACTTCACCTAAACGATCAAGCATTTTGTCTATATGATAGCCTAAGAATTCTCCCACTTGCTTGATCGTTGTATACGATCTTCATTCCTCTTCACCTCTACCAAATCCAAACAGAGCCCACTCTTTGGATGCTCACAGCGGGAATACTAAGGGATCCAAGTGGTGGTGTCGTCCCCATCTTAGTTATGTTTGTGTGGAAACCGCTCGTGAGTAAACGATCGAGTGTTGGTGAATGATTGGCTTGACATTTCAGCGAGAGCGAGAACCGTCCCTTGGAGAGAGCAAGATTTGTTATGAAGAAAGGTTCTTCGATAGTTTTCTTGTGCTCTTGTTATTTAGTTGTAAAGCATGCTGGTAATTTACAATATGATGCATATCTGTTTGTTTGAATGTAAATCTGGTAATTCTGTCACAATGTCTTTAGAAAGATCCACTTTCGCTCAAAGGTACTCTTGAATAAGAGTTCCTTCACGCGGACCTACAAATCATTGGCTCCAACGATCCGAGATTAATTGGCAAAACTCATTACACTTAATTAACCCCCATTCATTAACTAATGGGTCACTCCACTAAAGCCCATAGTTGAACTCCCCTCACTATAGATATATTATATCCACTCGATATAACCATGATTAGTCAGTTAACCCTTCACAGGTTGTTCGTAATAACAACTGGGTCAAATGTCTATTTTACCCTCAAGATTACCTCTTGTTCCTTAAGTCCCAATGATCCTCTAATGAATAATTTATTTGTGATCCAATCAACAAACCGAGTCCCTCTCAGGACAGTGAGAGGGTGTGGCCCCTTGTTCAAGACCCAGAGTCAACACTTAAGGGAACAACCTCTCTACTATCCCTAAAAGCGGGTAGGAGTGAATTCCTTCTTACACCCTATGTCCCCAGCTATCTACCCAGTCTTACCCCTGAAATGGAAGTTTATTGAGACGGTGCTGTTGAGCCAACCTTCACCTATGCAAATCTAAGGATAATCCCGAATAAACATGAGTTCATAGTTAGCTCATGATTAAGGTCAAGTTACCTAGGTCATCGCTTTGAAATAGTCAGCCTCAAACAGTAAACATTTATAAAGTAAGAGTGACTAATTTCGTGGTCCGATCTTGTAAAAACCCATTTGCACAGGACGCTCCCACTCCTCATGTCATAACATGTACGAATTAGGATCACTTCGTTTGTAGCACTTTACAACTCTTTGTAACAACTATAAAGTAGGTCGCATCTAATAGTTTTACCAGAATAATGCACCTAACCTTATTCATAGACTATAAATCATTTTAACTATTTACTCGAACCTGATCCACTTTTGTGTCTCCACATAAAGTTTAAGTACTCATGTAATAGTCATGGGTCTTTTAGGTTTATTGGATTTCTGATAAGCAAAACATATATTCAATAACAACTTATTGAATTTTCAGAATAAGTTTTATTGTTTACAAACCACAAGTTTTAGGACATAAAACCCAACACCACCGTAGGAAGCACGTTACATGCATTGAAAGTATGTTATAAGGTGTTATAATATATAGTATGCATGTTTAAGGTTTCAGATGGTTTAATATAAGTGTTATATAAAATCATGAGATATCTTATGTATGTTATGGATGTATACCATGTCTAAGGTTTTATAAGTTGTTATAAAATTGGATTAGACATTAAAATCCATAACAAAGATAAGTTGCATGCTCATGTAGGCTAACTACTTATTTTAATAGTTAAAATTGGTCGTTATCTTGTAAAACATAGTTACAAACTCAACCGGCATATAATCCTGTCTAAGGCTGGGAGTATTTAAGTTGACGGTCTACGTAACACCTCCTACCTGGGGATTATGGCCGAATAATTGAGCGTTGTTAACTAGTTTTATGAGCAATACGTGAGTGTGAGGTTTTAAAACTAATTTATCACCTAGACATCATAGGTTAAATCCAAATATAAACATTATACTTGGATAAACACCTAGACTTAGGTTGTTTAATTAGTCGGAACATTCCTAATTAAAGATACACCCAAATAAATGTTAGGATACTTCAGTGGGAGTTTAATAGCATATATGATATGTTATTGGAACATCAATGGGAATTTAATAATGCTTCAGTGGGAGATAATAACATATGTGATATGTTATTTTTAGCTCTTGCATCGTGTCGATTATACCTCGACTGCTCCATTTGGAAAGTGTTTTCATGAATCAAGATCTAAGTGAATAGGGGAAGTTGTTCACAATAAAATCAAAAGTGATGTTTTGATTTTAAATCTCACGTCCTAAGATGTTCACGTCGTGTCATCCATGCAACACTTCGTGTTGATTATACCCCAACTGCTCCATTCAGAAAGTGTTTGAATGGAATCGAGATCAAGGTGAATGAAGGGAAGTTGTTCAATGTAAAATAAAATATACAATATATTGATTTCAACTCTCACATCCCAAGAAAATTGACATCGTGAGATCCGTGCAATGCTTCATGTTGATTATACCTCGACTACTCCATTCGGAAAGTGTTTGCATGGGGTAAAGATCAAGGTGAATGGGGGAAGTAGTTCATTGTAAGTGGGTGAAGGATATGTATCAATGTGTCGTGCGGTCTCTTCCGTTGGTTTGGATCGTGAGATTCCTATGTTGCGCCTGCTGGTTAGCTTTAGGTGGCCCTTGCTAGTCATTTAACGATGGTTATCCCCTTGGAGGGTTGTAACATAGGATTCAGAACAACTCAAACTTCAGAAATAGATAGTATTTCTTAGGTCGTTTTCCAACCTTGACTTTCCAATTCAATAGCATCGTTGGGGTCGACCTCTGAGGTCTAAAAATGGAGGGTTACACTTACAAAATTACTAAGTGTTAGTAAGTTCTTGACCGAAAATGGTAGCTAAATGACTATCGAAATATGAGTTATTCTTGAGATAGTATTTAGTCAATAATGTCTTGACTTAGTGAAGGAGTATTTAACTGCCCCTCGGTAGCACTTACTCTGACTCACTATAGTATCGTTGCAAAAATAATGAGATTTGGGTACATTATTACTTAGCTAAAGCTTGATTGGGTTTAAAAGCAATTCACTAATAAAGAATTTGTTTATATTTTTCAGAATGACTAGTTCATTAGTACAATTGTTGCCTTGGATAAATTAACTGGGGACAAGTATGCTACAAGGATATCAAATTTCAACACAATACTGGTGATAGAAGATTTTAGGTTTGTGTTGATGGAGGAGTGTCTTCCCATCCCTAGCTTAAATGCAAACCAAACTGTTTGGGAAGCATACGACAGATGGACAAAGGCGAATGAGAAAGCACGTGTCTACATTCTTGCCAGCATATTTGATGTTCTGGCTAAGAAACACGAAAGCATGTATGCTGCCAAAAAGATTATGAAATCTCTACATGGGATGTTTGGACAACCATCCTTCTCCCTGAGGCATGATGTTATCAAATATGTTTACAACTGCCGAATGAAAGAAGGGGCCTCTGTTAGAGAACATGTCCTGGACATGATGGTCCATTTTAATGTGGCAGAGGTAAACGGAGTTGTCGTAGATGAGAAAAGCCAATTCGGTTTTATTCTTGCAATTTTGCACCAACACATTAATGAACAAGATAGAATACAACCTGACTACATCTCTCAATGAGCTACAGGCTTTTTAGTCAATTTTGAGAACAAAAGGACAAGAAGCGGAGGTAAATGTTACCACTGTTGAGAAAAGAGGATCGTCCTCTAAAAAGCCTGATGTTGCTTCTTCTTTTAAGAATAAGAGTATTCCCTTGAAGAAGAACAAGGGGAAAAGGAAAAAGAAAACTTCTACTGGCCACAAAGGCAAGGCCAAAGCTGCAGACAAAGGAAAATGTTTTTACTGTAGCGAGGACAAGCACTGGAAGAGAAACTGCCCACAATACCATGCACAGAAAAAAACGGAGAAAGCAAAACAAAGAAACTAGTTCTTGAGGATTGCTTGTAATGAGATAATGCTCCAGGTTGTGAACATGTTAAAATATCTCAGAAAGACCAGTGGGAGATTTTGGAGTTGCTGACAAAAGATGAATTTGGTTGCTTTTATTAATTTAATAAAAAGTTGTTTTATCTTTTGTAAAGGACATGTGATGACATGTAGAAATGCATGTCATCTTAGGCCTTTTACTTAGAATTATGAAGGTTTTTAAGCAGAATATGCGGCAATTGTGATAGGAATCCATGAAAAAAGTGAGCTTGCATCGTTCAACATGATGAATCTCGGCTAACCCATTATTATGCGATATTATGCATTCAATTTTCTATTTTTGTAGCTAACGCGGGAAGTGGACGGAAATGCAGAAATCGGATCACTGCATAGATGGCCGCATGCAGAGAAACTCTCCATCGCAAAGGTGAACACGTTCGATCAACACATATAGTCATTCCAACGCATGACCATTGACGCATGACAATCAACGCATATACTTAGTACATGTATCGCATATTGCGTCCAAGGGATTTTAGTTGTCGAGTAATTTGACATCTAATTTCCCATCACCAAGTTTTTGGCACCATTACCGGGGACTTGGCAGCTAATTGTTTGTTGAGTTTTGTGTCTCTACAGGCAAACTTTTTATCTTGGGAGTATTGCATCTTGTGCGACCAGGTTGCAAACAATATTGAAGTGTAGGTGATGGCGGGAAATTGGAAGTCAATTTTTTTTTTTTCAAATGATCGCAATATAATGAACGCAATTCTCCGAGACTGCTGCCACCCCAAACTTTGAGGTTGGCAGCGTTCTCACCGCAAAGCTAAAAACAAAATTACAAGAATGCGATAATAAATGTATGAACACAGGTTTGCATAAAATAAAACTTAAGACTTTCAAAATTTGAAGAAGCCAATGAAAGTAAAGAATGCCTTGCGTTGATTAGTTAGAAAATGCAGTGAACTATAAGTACCATCATAGAAGCATCGCAAAACAATGCAATCGGGAAAAAGAGAATTTCAAAAGGATAAGGCATACAAGATAACAAGAAAAGACCTTAGGCAGAACAACGCATGCGCTCATGTGTTGGAATCCACATGATTGAAGCCATGCGTTGAAGGGTGAAAGGAATTCTTCCGTTGAACTACGAATCAAGCAGACTTATTGTTGCACCTACAAGAGTGAATGTACCACAACCAAGGAAACAGCCATATATCCAAAATAACAATGAAAATAAAACAAATAACCTATACTAAGAAAGCAAAGTAAAGATAGAGTGGAAGACATCCTTAGAAAAATAAGAGTGTTGTCACCGCAAGGAGTCTTCCATGCAAGAGATGATTCTCAACTGCTTGGGTCAAGCTGCCCTTACCATTGGAACTTCCGGCAATTGTTGGGCACATGTTGGCCACCATGAGCTTAGAACTGCCTTCAGCTCTTTTGCGACTGATTTCCCTTCTACCTTGGGGTCAACATTGGCTTTCAGCGCATCGCCTACACTTCAATATTGTTTACAACATGGTCGCACAAGCTGCAATACACCCAAGATAAAAAGTTTGTTCGTAGAGACACAAAACTTAACAAACATTTAGCTGCCAAGTCCCCGGCAATGGCGCCAAAAACTTGATGGCAGGAAATTGGAAGTCAATTTTACTCGACAATGAAAATCCTGTAGATGCAGTATGCGATGAATGTTCTTAAGATATGCGTTGTTAGTCATGCGTCGATGGTCATGCATTGGACTGATAATGCATTAATGAATGTATGTGATGACCATGTATCCTGCCATAAGTTTTCTTGCGCTGGAACAAAGTATAATTCCAACGCAAGATTCTCGGGTAATCCGAGGTCGAACACAGGGACTTGTAGCTATATGTATGCGGTAATATGCATGCGGCGGTTTAAATAAAAGAATGGAAGGGAGGTTGCTAAGTTAACCCTACTCCTACTCCTACTCCTATTCCCATCTAACAGACAACGCAATGAGAATATGCATGAGAGGTAGAGACACTAAAACTCTTGACATGAAATAAATGAATGGGAAAAATAGATAAAATGCGGAGATGTTTTCATTGCAATACTTAAGAGTGATCGCAAGGGCAACCTTAGTCAACTAAGCCATGCGATCATGCAACCCACATATAATAGCAAACCACCTCTCAGTGCAAATGCTACGGCTTCTAATGCTAGAACGCATGCGATATATGCACTAAGTCTACAGGGCCTACAAATAAGCCTCTATTCCTATTTATGCGATGAAAAAATGACATCCACATGAATATGCGACCACATAATATCATTCCTATTCCTAAGGTGCATGCGATGCAGGTTAACAAACGGAGCTTATCTCTAAGTTCCCCATTCTTGTCTATGCATTCCAATCCACTCTCTCAAGTCTTAGATTTGGGTTTTAGAATACTCTCTCGAGTATGCCTAAATGATGAATGATGCGCTCATAGGACAAGGTAACCGCATGAACTTGGTTGACACAAGATTATTCCTATCTCTAGTGAACAATGCATACATTGCTTAATGCGACCAACCACTTACCCTCACGGGCAGTTGGTTGTTGCTGACTTTACTCATAGACAAGCAATGCGTTAGCTTATAGACAGGCGTTGTCGCAGCTTCACACTAAGCAAATAAGGTTACTCACACACTCACACAATGCACACCTCTCGGTAGGTTGCTACATGCTTCATATCCCTAATCCACATGACTAAGTATGCAATAGCCAAGCACTCCCACTAAGTGTTGCAATGAAAGTAAAGATGCTAAGCAAAGAAGATGGAGATGGAGTCGAAGGAAACAGAGAAATGCATTGAAAACAAATTGTATTAATTCTTTAATCACAAAATGTCATTCAATACAATATAATAAAAGAAAGGAAAATGAAATGACCGGCTGGAAGTAAAGAATTGCTCCCAGCAGATGTGCATCAAGGCTGCCGGTGGTGCCATGGATGGGCAGTGGAGCTGACTCTCTCGAGATCTAGCTCCGGTCGAAGGCTTCGGTCGTCACTCGGAATGGATGAAGGAGGTGAAGAACTCTCAAACTTCTTCTCACGCATTTGTCTAGATCACAAGGATCCGCCCTAGGCGAACCTCAGGTGAAAACCTTCGATAACTTGAATTTATGCTCATCGGCTTCTATTTATAGAGCTTGGGTCACCGATAGCATTAATTGGACTGCACTGACTCTGACATTTGGTGCGTTAGTCCTTTTCTGAACCTCTGCCACTAATGGCGTGGTAGGTGAAATGTCAGCATCAGCTTTGGATTTTCTCGAGGTAGATGCATTGATGCATTCATTCCACCTACCTTGCATTGATCCCATTAATTTGCGTTGTCACATAGCCGCAATCATTCAATGGCCACATTCGCTTAATACCGCAACTCTACATGATGACCGCAATCGCCTGACGAGCGCAATCCCCATGCGATGGACGCATGCGGCTGATCACCGCAACACCCATGCGTTGATCTAATGAGTTTGCCTTGCGATGGAGAGTTTCTCCCCATGCGATCGTCTATACGATGGTCTGGTTTCCACGTTTGTGTTCATTTCCTGCATTAGCTACAAAAATAGAACATTGAATGCATAATTAACACAAAGTAACAGGTTAGCTGAGATTCATCATACTGATCGACGCAAGCTCTTTTTCTGCCTAACAACCTTCATAATTCTAAGTAAAAGGCCTAAGATGACATGCATTTCTGCATGTCATCAGTAGGTGATGTGTCGAAAGCCAGTATTGACCCCAAGGTAAAAGGGCAATCAGTCGTAAAAGAGCTTAAGGTAATTCTAAGCACATGGTGGCCAACATGAGCCCAACAATTGCCAGATGTTCCAACGGTCAGGGTAAGCTCCTTGACCCAAGCAGTCAAGAGTATTCTTCTGCATGGAAGACTCCTTGCGGTGACAACACTCAATTTTCCCAGGGACATCTTCTACTCTATCTTTAACTTGCTTTCTTAGTATAGGTTATTTTTATTTTCATTGTTATTTTGGATATATGGTTGCTTCCTTGGGTGTGGTACGTTTTCTCTTGTAGGTGCAATAATAAGTCTCCTCAGTGTTCAATTCAACGGAAGAATTCATTTCATCCTTCAATGCATGGCTTCAATCGCATGAATTCCAACGCATGGTCACATGCATTATTCCGCCTAAGGTTTTTTCCTATTATCTTGTATGCCTTATCCTTTCGAAATTCTTCCTTTCCCGATTGCACTGTTTTGCAATGTTTCTATGATGATACGTATAATTCACCGCATCTTCTAATTAATCAACGCAAGGCATTCCTCACTTTTATTAGCCTCTTCAAATTTTGAAAGTCTTATTTTTTATTTTGTGCAAACCTTTGTTCAAACATTTATTACTGCATTCTTATTGATTTTGTTTTTAGCTTTGCGGTGAGAATGTTGCCAACCTCTAAGTTTGGGGGTGGCAACGGTCTCGGAGAATTGTGTTCATTGCATTGCGATCATTTAAAAAAAATGAAGCGAGTTTTTGAGAATAATAACTCCACTGTCAATGCAATGGGGAAACCCATGTTGATAAGAGTTAAGCTGTGAAAGGCACTTGCTTGAAGTTGGATGTCTGCATGACACACGTGGGGGCAAGCCAAAACGAAGGCAAGTCGCCAGGATCAGCGCATAAGCGCAACTCCTCTGTCTGGCCCAAGCCAAATCAAGCGAGACAAGAGTTTAGTTGAATATGGAACGCCACCGAAGTTGGATGCCCGCATGACACACGTGGGGTTAAGCCAAAATGAAGGGCGTAATCAGGTTCAACGCCGCATTTGAATAAGTCATCACAAATTTTTTGAAGTGTTTTGAACGAACGCATTCTCAAAAGCTAAACACAAAGTTGCGGTGAATGAGTAAAAAGTTTTTGAGCAAAGGCTTGCCAGATTTAAACTTAGAAAAGATCTTTTTGAAGAAGCAACCAAAGAAGAGGAGAGCCTTGCGGTGATGGTCAAAGGTATGAGGAAATTATATTCTGAGAAGCTGGTCATCACAAAAGAAAGCATGAATGTGAGTTTGAATTTCTTGAGTATAACGCATGCTTAAGGACAAGCATGATTTTAAGTTTGGGGGTGTGATGACATGCAAAAATACATGTCATCTTAGGCCTTTTACTTAGAATTATGAAGGTTGTTAAGCAGAATATGCGGCAATTGTGCTAGGAATCCATGAGAAAAGTGAGTTTGCGTCGTTCAGCATAATGAATCTCGGCTAACCCATTATTATGCGATATTATGCGTTCAATGTTCTATTTTTGTAGCTAACGCAGGAAGTGGATGCAAATGCGGAAACCGGACCACCGCATAGACAACCACATGTGGAGAAACTCTCCATCGCAAAGGCGAACGCGTTCGATCAATGCATGGATGTTGCGGTAATCAGCTGTATGCATCCATCGCATGGGAGTTGCACTCGTCAAGCGATTGCAGTCATCGTGTAGAGTTGCGATATTAAGCAAATGCGGTCACTGAATGATTGTGGCTACTCGATAACACATGATAAGGGGATCAATGCAAGGTTGGTGGAATGAACGCATCAACGCATCTACTTTGAGAAAATCAAAAGAAGATGTTGACATTTCACTTACCATGCCGTTGGCAGTAGAGGTTCAGAAAGGACTAAACGCACCGAATGTCAGAATCAGAGCAGTCCATTAATGTTGTCAGCGATTCAGGCTCTATATAAAGAAGCCGATGAGCAAAAATTCAACTCATCCGGGGATTATCCCTGCAACCCAGGGTTTTCCCTGCGATCCAGACAAAATGCGTGAGAAGACGTTTGAGAGTTCTTCACCTCCTTCCTCCATTCCGAGTGACGACTGGAGCCTTCGACCAGAGCTAGATCTCGGGAGAGTCAGCTCTACTGCCCATCCAAGGTACCACCGGCAGCCTTGACGCACATCCACTGGAAGCAATTCTTTGCTTCCAATCAGTCATTTCATTTTCCTTTCTTTTCTTATATTGTATTGTATACATTTTGTGATTAAGGAATTAATACATTTTGTTTTCAATACATTTCTATGTTTCCTTCGATTCCATCTCCATATTCTTTACTTAGCTTCCTTACTTTCATTGCATCACTTAGTGAGATTGCTTGAGTATCGCATACTTAGTCATGTGGATTAGGGATATGAAGCATGTAGCAACCCATCAAGAGGTGTGCGTTGCGGGAGTGTGTGAGTAACCTTATTTGCTAAGTGTCAAGCTGTGGCAACACCTATCTATAGGCTAATGCAATGCTTGTCTATGAGTAAAGTCAGCAACAACCAACTACCCGGGAGGGTAAGTGGTTGGTCGCATTAAGCAATGTATGCATTGTTCACTAGAGATAGGAATAATCTTAGGTCGGCCAAGTTCATGTGGTTACCTTGTCCTATGAGCGCATCATTCATCATTTAGGCATACTTGGGAGAGTAGTCTAAATCCCAAATCTAAGACTCGAGAGAGTGGATTGGAACGCATAGGCAAGAAAAGGGAATTTAGAGATAAGCTCCGTTTGCTAACTTGCATTGCATGCACCCTAGGAATAGGTATGATATTATATGGTCGCCTTATTTGTGTGTGTGTCACTTTGTCATCGCATAAATAAGAATAGAGGCTTATGTGTAGGTCCATAGACTTATCCCATATATCGCATGTGTTCTAGCATTAGAAGCCATAACATTCGCACTGAGAGGTGGTTTACTATTGTATGTGTGTTGCATGATCGCATGGCTTGCGTTGACTAAGGTTGCCCTTGCGGTCACTCTTAAGGGTTGCAATGAAATCATCTCCACATTTTATCTATTTTACCATTCATTTGTTTCATGTTGAGAGTTTTCGTGTCTCTACCTCTCATTCATATTCTCATTGCGTTGTCTGTTAGCTAGGAGTAGGAGTAGTGTTAACTTATAAACCTTCCCTTCCATTCTTTTAATCAAACCGACGCATGCACATTATCGCATTCATTTTGCTACAAGTCCCTGTGTTCGACCTCGGATCACCCGAGAAACTTGCATTCGCATTATACTTGGCATGAGTGCAAGAAAACTTGTGACAGGATGCATGGTCATCGCATACATTCGTTAACGCATAGTCATTCCAATGCATGACCATCGACGTATGACAATCAACGCATACACTTAGAACATGCATCGCATATTTCGTCCAAGGGATTTTAGTTGTCGAGTAATTTGACATCTAATCTTCTAACGTCCAAGGGATTTTAGTTGTATATAATCTCCTATTATAAATGAAATGTTCATTAACAAAAGTTACATTTATATTTGTTCTACTATAAAGCAACTTTTATTAAAACCAACCAACGTTTAAGGCCATTTCAAATATTTAGATATTTAACGGCTGAAAAACAATAATGCAAAAGATGTATTCTGGTACTTATCTTTGGTAATTAAGATTATTGTCACATCATGTATTAATGAGATTAAGAAGGTTAAGAGTGGTCATCTAAATAAGTTAGAAGACAAATATTTTAACTCTATATGTGTCTTATCTTGAAGATAAGATGATCAAAAGAACCAAAGAACCCTTAAAATCTTATACATTCAAATCTTTACGGTTTGGTGAATGTTAAAGCATAAGGAAGGGTATGAATATTTGAGTAGTTATTCTAAAGTACAGTTGTATTTACCTAAGTTGTAAGTTTAGAACACTTGAAAGGTTCAAGGTGTATAATACTTGTTAGGTAAAATAAGCAAAACACTTCGATTAGATTGAAGTAGAGAGTACAGAGAATCAAAGATTTCTGGGGCTATTTTGATAGAACATGAAATCTAGTGACAATTCTCTACATCTATTTGCCTTTAATTGTTTTGAACGTCATTCCATTTTAAGGTATTTCTGAAACCCCATATGAGATATGGAGAGATCTTAAAAGTTGTTTATGATATGTAAAAGATGTTTACATAGTTCAGAAATTTGGAATAGATCAACACATGTGTTAGTGTTGAACCCTTAAGTATTGGAAAGTCATTTAGATGCATGCCTATATATAGGCAAACCAAAAGTAATATACTTTACAAGAAATAGAAAATCAAGTGTTTGTGTTGACAAATGCTAAATTTTTTTTCTAAAAAAGAATAAGAGATCACCTTGTATTATTTAGTTTCAATAAAAAGAAAAGGTTGTTTGGACAGGTCAAATGCATCTTACTCAAAGAGTTGAGGGTACCTCGATGTAGTCGGAGGAATGACGACAGCCTAGCCATTATTTGGGTTTAGTGGAAGCTCAAGTCATCAGGTCTTGGTGACAATATCGACAAACAAGAAGTTGTGGAAATAAGATGCAATCCCTATATTGTTTTGAATCGAAGTTCGCTATATACTAATATGTTTACAGCGATCCTCTCAATTAAAGTGTTTGAGGATCATCTAGTGAAATGATAACGGGTAGAAAGGCACGTTATTACAATGCTAAGTTATTAAATAATGAAGGTTTGCGTTGATAAAATATATATAGTTGCGTCCAAAAAGCATTAAGTTCATAATATTGCGGTCGCAGGCGTCCACGCATGAAAACAATTAACTTATGTATTTTTGTGCAGAATATGCATTGACGCAAGGCGGAAAATGCGATCACAAGAAATCAACGGTCAAACGAAGCGTTACCGCAAGGCTTTGCAATGATTTGCGCTCGCAAATATCTGCTCAAGAAGGATTGCCGCATAGAGCCGGTGCAACTTGGTGGGCACATCTAGGTGAAAAGCATAATAAATCACGATGGGACAGAAAGCTGATGTGGTCGATTCCAAATTAAGTTGACAAGCTGCTAACAAACTATTGTCGCAAGTACACTCAACTTTTCAGTGACAAATATTCGGTGCATCAAACAAAGAATTAATGCCATCCCATCAGTGCAATCATAAGAGAGAAGAAGCTTTTCACTCGGAAGCTCTATAAATACCGAAGGCAATCTTCAATGAAGGAGTTCGGACAATTAGATAATTTTCCCTTAGATAGAATTAGCCTTGCTCTTAGTTTTTCTTATACTTCGAAGGCGAAGTGAGAGAAAGGAAGAGACGCCGGAAGATCGCTCTGGACAGCTCGAGAGAGAACCCAGAGGCATGGAAAATCGGAGAGATGGTCGACTCTCGCGAGAGCGAGACTATCTTTTGAACAGAGTAGAGAATAACGGTGTAAAAAGCCTTGGGAAGCGAGAGATTGCTACCAGGCTCTTTATTCTCATTTCGCATTGTTATTTTGTATTTCAACTCTATATCTATAAAATGGAACTTGGTTATCTACATCTGTTCACTCTCTTAAAAGCACGCATGAGTAGCTAAATTTATCGAATGGGTTGAGAAGAACTAAGCTAACATGACCTAGGATCTTCATTTCATGTGGTTATCTTGTCTTATGTTGCACCCAACACCCCTTTAGAGCTACTCGAGAGAGAGTCTAAAGAAAGAACCTAAGTCTTGAGAGAGCTAGGTTAGAATCTAGACTCGAAAGAGCAAGAGATTTGCATAAGCAAGAGATAGGGACTTAGAGATAATCTTTGTTTACCAACATGCATCGCATGCACCCTAGAGATAGGTTATGATATTATGTGGTCGCCTTGTTTATGTGTGTGTCATTTGTCATTGTATAAATAAGAATAGAGGCTTATATGTAGGTCCTATAGACTTATCGCATATATCGCATGCGTTTTAGAACTAGAAGTCATAGCATTTGCGTTGAGAGATGATTTGCTATTGTATGTGTGTTGCATGATCGCATAACATGAACGCATCCTAGGAAGTGTTAGTTGAACCCCTTCTTAACCCGTTCCCTGTATATTCATTGTATCTTCCGTATTATCAAATCTTTTCTTAACTCTGCCGCATAATTTTATTACCACAAACAACAATCCAAAAACAAATCTTTGATTTATTGGTTACCGTAAAGTCTTCTTAAAAATTATCACCACATACTGTTTTCCTTAGTCCCTGAGTTCAACCCTGGACTTGCTAGGAAACTCAGTAGGATTTATACTTGGATTCTACTGAGAAAACTTGTTGCACAACGCATTCCTATCACCACAATTCATTCCATTATTTCACTGCATAAAATAACGCATCATGAAACTAGGACTACGGGTTGTATAAACTAGGGCAAATGGGAGAAAAACCCATGAGTATGTGATACCTAAAGGCAAACCATTGGTATGTGATGCCCTAGTTTATTGTATTTTTCTGTAAAACTCAAAAACTCAATGTATTCATATGTATGTCACCACTGGAGTTTTAATCCAAGTGGGAGTTTTTTGGGTTTTATGTTTTAAAACTCGTGGTTTATAAACAATAAACTCATTCTGTAAATCGATAAAGTTCTTATTGAATATATGAATTGCTTATTTTGTTTTAGACATAAATCCAATAAACTAAAAGATCCATGACTATTACATGAATACTTGAACTTTAAGTGGAGACATAAGAGTAGATTAAGTTCGAGTAAATAAATAAAATGATCTATAGTATACGGATAAGGTTGGGTGCCTTATTCTGGTAACACTATCAGATACGGCCCACTCTGTAGTTGTTACAAGGAGTTGTAAAGTGTCACATCCTGCCCCGAGTCCACCTTCTGAGCCCAAGGAGGAGTGTGAGGGACCGCAGATACACCCTTTTGTGATACCTGCTGCCCATCTGAATCTCTTTACTCTCAGTAAACTTTAAGTCAAGGAGATAAACAACAACTGATTGAGTAGGCCCATTTTATTACAACAATGTAATGTTTATACAACTACAAGATTTAACTACTAAGTTTACTACAACAACTCTTAAACCCCGGAAGTGTAACTATGGCTTGTGGCAGACCTTGACCTTAGCAGCACCCTGGAACTCCTCACCTTTCTCTACCTGGGAAGAAAAACATGAAAGAAAAGAATGAGCTTTACAAAGCTCAGTGAGTGGTAAGCAACTTCTAGAGTCTATTTCAACTCATAATAACAAGCATATCACAAATACGAGGTTAATACTTAAACCTTAGCCTTGAATGAACCTGGTCTCAACTTCTATCTACACATACGGTAGATAGATAATATTTCACAACTATAAACATTTATCAACCTATGTGCACATAGCTCTCCCTTTTATGGGCTTAAAGCTAGGCCTGTGGGCCCTCTGACCATCCCATGCAAGGTTCCTCCCACAGGCTCAGGAACTAGACCTCCCAATCTTCTGACCATCCCCTGAGGTTTCACTCGGGCTCAAGAACTAGGACGATTGACCCCCTGACCATCCCGATCAGATAATTTCATTTTCAAGCTCATTACTCATTCATAACATAAGCATATACATTTTACTCTAAAAGATACGCTTTAATACTTAAAGGAAAGTACCACTTACCTTGGTAAGGTAGGAATCTTCCTTTCTAGAAGTTCCTTGATCACCTCGGGCTCCCTTTTGAACCCTAAGATCCAGATTCAAATTAAATCTCATATTACTCATAATTTTAAGCCTTATCTCGAGATACTTCCTTCTAAAAACATGCTCTACAATGTCTCAGGAAGCTTACCTTAAAATCTTAGCTCAGAAAATCTTGTGGTGTGGCCGAAATCATCAAACCATCAAGACTGGCCTAAGCTTACCGACAGCTCGACCCTTCTGTCTTTTCCTCACTCTATAGCCCGATTCCTTGGAGCTTCTTCTTCAGTAGCCCTACCATGAAAACGAGACTCTCATAGATTTCAGGTGACTTTGAAATCACTCCAAACGCACCAGTATTCTGGGATAAATCCTCGTCCCAACTTGATGCTACTTCTAGACTTCACTGTCCGACAGCATCTCCTTCTCTTGGAACTTCATGACCGACACATGATCTTACTCCCAACGCATGGTCTCCTTCAAATTTACTTTCTAACACTCTTCCTTACATTCTTTGAAGAGGATTTGGCTTATAAATGGAAGAGACATCTTGTGGTGGTATTTATAATCCAAAGGAAATGATCCTTCTCATCTTTACCAAGCCTCCAATGCAAGACTTCCTTTGCATGAAACTTCGTCATCCAACTCCTACTAACTCAAGCTTCAACCTTCCCTCGACATAGCCATTTAGCCATTTGTCCAAGTGAGCTCATCAGTCTTGCATAATGCAAGCCTTAGCACCGCTCCATCGTGCAGTTCTTACATCCATCGCTTAGCTCCCACGCCCCATCGTGTAGCTCAATCATTTAGTAAACGATCTCGCTCTCAACGATCTCGTGCATAGCCTAACACTTAGGTGCCATGCTTGTTGTTTACCTCTATCATTTAGCACCGATGCCTTATCGTCTAACACATCCGCTCATCGCATAGTGTCATCGCCCAGCTTCTGCATCTATCACACAACGCCCATCGCTTAGTATCCCGCCTCTCGTCTAGCACGTCTGCTCATCGTGTAGTCTATCACCTAGCACCCGTGCATCATCTTGCATCTAAGCTCATCATCTAGCACCCGCTCAACACTTAATGCTATCGTCTAGCGCTATCATCCAGCTTCTATGCTTATCGTCTAGCACTTACATTGATTGTGTAGTGCTTAACACCCATCGTATAGCCCGATCATCTAGTGCCTCTCTCAACAATGCTTATTGTCACTCGTAGTTACACGATCGCCTACCGGATCACTGAGCGCCGTGCATTTGCTACACCATCACCTACCTCATCTTGTAGCACTGCTCATTTGTTACACGATCGCCTACCTCATCATGTACGCCGCTCACTGCTATACAATGGTCTGCCTAGCGCCTTGTGCTCAACATCTTGCTCTCTCCGCTCTCGCTCACGCAGTCTTAATGCATGAGCAACTCTTGGCAATTCCTCTTGCCAACGCCTCGGTCAATCACAAGTGCAAGAGTGTGAGGATGCAATTAAGTGGAATTAGTTTTTTATCTTCTTCTCCTTTAATTTTTTATAGAAGAGTTCTGTAAAAAAGGTTAATCCCTCTCAATCACTCAACTCTCTTCTTCTCTCAAATAATTATTTCCCTTACCAAAAAGCCAGAGCCCACACACTCCTAGATTCTCATCCCAGAGAATACAGAGGAAACTAACTAGTTGTGGCCATTTTGGGATAAATTAGGGTTTCGAGTTCGCAGTCATTTGGCAAAGAAGATAAACGTGAAGAAATCATTCTTCAAGGGTTAGTTCTCTTTTCTCTCTATTCTCTTTTATTATTAGAGCATGTTGTATTTTTTTATCTTAAAATGCATAACATTCTATATTTCTTTTATAAAAGTGACGTTTTGTAAAATTTGGGATGTGGGTCCAATCTCGTTTTTGCTCAAGGTCCTTCAATGATTCCTTCATTCTTAAGCTAGAATGATAGCAAGTAGGAATTTTTTGGTGGCCTCTATAATGTCCTCTGTCAATATAATTGGCCATCTCACTCTCCTCTGTTCCTCAAACTTGTTGAGATTCAGCTATCATGTCTATTTGAGAGGTTATTGATGGTGAATTCAGTGATGGACCTCCTACAACAAATTTAGACATTGTTAGTAATTGTAGTCAATTGAGTCTTAATGAAACTTACCTCATCGACACCATACGCTTCGATGGTTTTGATGTTGGAATCTATGTCACTTGGCCAATTATAACTCGTAGTAACCATGTTGTCCAAAATAGCATAAGCCTCAGTAGTAGTTTTTCCAAAGAATGATCCCCCAGCAATAGCATCTAGGATGGATTTAGTGTTATCATTCAACCCATCATAGAAGAATTAAATTTGTTACCAATTCTAATATCCTGTTGGGATTGGTGTCTTAAATCTCTTGTGTTCTCGTAGTTTGTAAACATTATAGAAATAAATTGTTATTAAAAATAATTGTTATTTTATGAACATACATTCAATCTGATAAACTAAGATCCTAGGTTATTTTATGTAATTTAAACATGTATGTAGAGACATACGAGTGGATCATGTTTAAATGATAATCTAAAGGGTTTGTAGTAGATGGATAAGGTTGGGTACCTTATCCTAGTGACACTACGGATACAACTCTTTTTGTAGATGTTACAAGTGTTGTAAAGTGCTACAAACGATCTAATGTTGATCACTCATGTGGAGACATGTGAGTATGGGTATCCTATATAAATAGTTTGTATACGGACCATAAAATGAATAGTCTCATTATATAACGTCGTTAATAATAGAGACTTACATTTCACCAGGATGACCATATGTGACATGACCTGAATCCTGAATGAGTTGTGAAACCCTGCCTATGAAAGTGGTCCTTTGATTTGTATGGGTGAAAGTGGCCAGATTAGCAACTTAATATGCCTACCGTTTTGGAGATTCGTATGATTGGAGAGCTGGGATCACAGCTACACAAGACGGAATTCACTCCTTCCTTGATATCTAGGAAAGTAGATAAATTGCTCCCTTAAGGGCTGATTCTGGGGCTTGAACGATGTGGTCACACCCTCTCCTGGCTGGAGACAGACTTGGTCATAGTTGGACTACGACTTATTTTTCATTAGAGGGATCAGTGGTACTAAAGGAGTTAGATGTAAGTACAGGAGTAAAACAATAATTTTGGCCCAGTTGTACTTACAAGTAATTTGTGAAGGGTCATCGCACTGTTGACTGGTTATGTCCAATGGACACAGAAATATATCTGTAATGCGAAGAGCGTGAAGGAACTCTTACACAAGAGTACCTATGAGCAGAATCGGATCTTTATTATTTCATTGTGACAGAATTTCCACACATACATTCTAACATACAGATATACATTGAAAACACTAATTACCGGCATGCTTTAAAAGATAAAAACAAAAGACTGAAAGAACGTACTAGTTGAAGACTTTCTTCACAAGAACACGGTCCAATCATGAACGAACTCCTCACGTTCCTACTCGTCCAGCAAACAATCGCCTAGCAGCACCACGGTCGTCTACATGAATAGCAGCGCACGAACAACAAGGGAATGGGGACAACACCACCACTCGAAGCCCTCAGTATTTTCGGAGTGAGAATCCAAAGGGTGGACTTTGATGGAATTGGTAGAGGGGAGGAGGAAAAGAAATCGTGTACTACGAACAAGCAAGTGGGAGATAGGGAAGACTATCGTATAGTCAGGTGCTTGATCGTCTAGGTTGGGGTACACGATCGTGTAGTAAATGCTAAGCGATCATCTACCAAAAGGTAAGTGTTGACTTGGAATTGATGAGTGTACTGTGCATGCATGATAATGTGTTACAAACTCATGTTGCCATAAAATTGTAACATAAAATGTAATCTTATGCTATGCTATTGCTTATGCACATTTTATGCGATACCACTTCTAGATATATGCATTGTTAACTATATGCTTGTAGTATGCTATGGATTAATGCATTGTCACAAGTTTCCTTGTGCTGAAACCAAGTATAATTCCAAAGTTTCTCAGAGTAATCTGAGGTCGAACACAGGGATTGTTGTCGTTAATGTGTTACATCTCGACCCTGTCTCTTAATTCTTCCCGGATCTACTCTGATTAGTCGCTCAACCCAGTCTCTCTCTCAGATCAGTATATACACTTTTCTATGTATTCAAGCATCCCTCTTCAGTAGAATTGTCGGAGCTATTCATAGGCTCAACTTTGACTCTCTGAATTGTGGTCCCCACTTTATTGTTAAGGTAATTCCTGTAATGGTGGAGTGAATATTCCTTCTGTTACACAATCAATCCCGTCAGTCAGCTGTACACGCATCAGAATCCTCCGCATTTGCATTTCTCTTTACATCTTCGATCGTTTGCCCACATTCGGTGTTATTTTTTATTACCACATGTGGTTGAAATTGCGTTGATCGCTTAGCTCTTAATCGATTGTCGCATGCACCGTCATTGCGTTGATCGTCTATTCATTCCTGAATGATAGGCACAATGCGGCGTAGATGCGTTGTTCTTTTTATCTTGAGCCTTGAACGCATATGGTGACTTGATTTCCTGCAAAACAAACTTGAAACATTCTTTTCTACCATCGCAATGGTGTCAGTGGGTGTATTGACGACAATTTATAATTCTCGCATTTCTTAGCCAATTTTCATACAATTGACGCAACTTTCCTTTCTTTTGGCCGCAATATCTAAATAAAACAATATAAATAACTTGTATTTCTACAAGTTATCAGTAAGCGATCATTTAGTTACACTCAGTACGCTAAGCGATCGTCTAGTAAAGGTAAGCTATTGTTTAAAAAATTGTGGGTGATCATTTAGAAATGTGGGTGTGCGATCGTTTAGTTAGGCGAGCACTATCGTATAGGCTCTCAACACTAAGTGATAAAGGCTTTACACCGTGAGCGATTTAGCATGTCTTTTGCAAAATGAAAGCTATTTTCATTTTATTCTTCAGTTACTAGAACTGAATTCAACTTCCCACTTTCGCACGAATTCGGAAAAAACTTCGACCAATTATCTCATAACCACCCAATTAATAAAATAATGAATATAATCATATTATATTCTTAAACTATAGTTTGATATCATATATCAAGTATAGTGTTTTCTCCTCTATTTGATATAAATCATATTTATATCCAATTTCCTCCAAAATAATGTATCCCATACATTTAGTCAATCATATCATATATAATTAACCAGTTCAATTATATCATATATAATCAAACTCCCTCTTGTCAATTTGAACATTTCAAACTGACCCAAAACTTATTCTCAACTTACATCCAAGATACCAAGGGGACCTTATGAACCTATGGCTCGAAGCTCCAATGGTACGTGAATAGGTGACTAAACTCTTTAGCCACGAGATCCACCATTCATTAACTGCCAGGCATTCCACTAAAGACCGACAACTGAACTCTTCTTACCACAAATATATTTATGTGTCCATCGGATATAACCAATCATGAGTACGATAACCCTTCATAGATGCTCGTAAGTATAGTTGGGCCAATTTACCTTTTTTCCCCTGTAGTTACATCTCACTCCTGAAGTACCACTGATTCCTCTAATGAACAATACAACATAGTCCAACTATGTGTGAACACTTCTCGGGCTATGAGAAGGTGTGTAGTGCCATATCGTTCAAGCCCTGGAATCAGCCCTTAAGGGAGCTATCTATCTACTTGCCCCTACTTTGAGGAAGGAGTGAATTCCATCTTGTGTAGCTGAGTTCCCAGCTCCCAAATCAAACGAATCCTCAAAGTGGTAGGTTTAAATCGGCGGCTTGGCCATTCGCACCCATGAAAATCAAAGGATCGCCCTCAATGGCAGGAGTTCCCAACATACTTAAGATTAAGGTCATGTTACCTATGGTCATCCTAGTGAAGTGAAGTCTTTTAGACTTCGTGGTCAGGTCTTATACAAATACTTTGTATAGGACGCCCCCACTTGCATGTCCCCTAGATCAGGATCAAACCATCTGTAACAAGTCACAACACTTGTAACTATTCCACAAAACGGACCGAGGTTTCCCTCCTATATCCATATACTACAGACCATTTTGGTTATCACTTAAGACATGATTCACTTGTATGTCACCGCATACATGCTTAAGTTACATAAAGACAACCAGGGATTTTAGTTTATTGGTTTGTGTTAAAGCAAATAAAACATTCAGATGAGCAAAATCAAGAAGTGAAGTAAATATCATATATTATACATCACAAGCGTTCGTACAAACTGTTAAAACTACATGACACGAGACTTTAGGGCATCAACCCCAACAAAGTGCAGTGTCAGTCTTTAATGGACTGCCCGACAGTTAATGGATGTTGGGTAATTTAATTAAAGTGTTTAATTAATTATCCAAGTTCCATTGGAGGTTCAATTTACAAGTCTATAAGGTCTCCTCTGTAGCTCAACAGGGATTATAGAGAATTAATTTTGGATTAATTGTTCAAATTAATTGCGGGAATTAATTATATATGATATATTTATTTAGATTAATTATATATGATATAATTAATATAATGTATTTGATACATTATAATATAAAACTTATTTTGAGAGGAAATTAAATATTTAAATCTGATCCAAATATTAGTTATATGGATGAGATTCATATAATTGAATTTAGTATAAATTGTTGGGTTTTATGTCCTAAAACTCGTGGTTTGTAAACAATAAACTCATTTTGTAAATCGATAAAGTTGTTATTTAATATATGAATTGCTTATTTCGTTTTAGAAATAAATCCAATAAACTAAAAGATACATGACTACTACATGAGTACTTGAACTTTATGTGGAGACATAAGAGTGGATCAAGTTCGAATAAATAGTCAAAATGATCTATAGTATACGAATATGTTTGAATGCCTCATTCTGGTAACACTATTGGATGCGGCCCACTCTGTAGTTGTTACAAGAAGTTGTAACATGCTACAAACTAAGTGATCCTGATTCATTGATGTGGTGACATGAGGAATGGGGGCGTCCTTTGCAATGAGTTTGCATAAGATCGAACCAAGAAATAAGTAATTCTTACTTTATAACGTTGTTTACTGTTTAAGACTGACTGTTTTATAGCTATGACCTAGGTAACTTAACCTTAATCCTGAGCTAACTATGAACTCCTGTTTATTTGGGTTTATCCTTAAATTTATATAGGTGAGGGTTGGCTCAACAACGCCGGCTCAATAAGCCTCCCATTTCAGGGGTAAGACTAGGTAGATAGCCAGGACATAGGGTGTAAGAGGGAATTCACACCACCTGCTTTCAGGGATAGTAGAGAGGTTGTTCCCTTAAATGCTGACTCCGTGTCTTGAACAAGGGGCTCTACCCTCCCATTGGCTCAAGAGGGGCTTGGTTTGATGATCGGATCACAAACCAATGTTCATTAGAAAATCAGTGGGACTTAAGGAACAAGAGGTAATCTCGGGGGTAAAACAGCCTTTTGACCCAACAGTTATTACGAACAACCTGTGAATGGTTAACTTACTAATTATGATTATATCGAGTAGACACAATATATCTACAGTGAGGGGAGTGCAACTACTGGGTTTTAGTGGAGTGACTCAGTAGTTAATGAATGGGGGTTAATTCGGTGTAAAGAGTTTAGCCAATTAATTTCGGATCGTTGGAGCCCATGATCTGTAGGGTCCACTAGGTCCCCCAACTAGCTCAGAAACAGATTAGCTTTAGAATAGTGTGATAAGTTGATTTGAAACGTTCAAATTCGAATTAAGGGAATTAGTAATTATATGTGATATAATTATACGTTTAATTTTGGAATTAAATGTAGTTGGAGAATCGATTAATATATAAATATGATCTAAATATTAATGTCATGAATCCTTCATGGTAAAGGAATAGGTGACAAATTAATTTAATATTTGATATTAAATTAATAGAGTTAATTAAATTATTTAATTAATTATTAATTATTAATTTTATTAGAAATTTTGATTATTGAATTAATTTTTGTAAAATTAATAAAATTTCAATTTTAATTGAAGAATTAAAATTGGAAAAAGTTTTGATTTTGAAAATCATTTTTCAAAAAAAAAAAAGGAAATTGAAAATTACGAAAATGAAAATGTGGGATTTTCACACTTTCAAGCAAGAAAGTTAGTCACTTTCTTACACAAAATTCCACTACCAAATTAAAGGAGTAGCTGTAACCACTTACAGTGATCAGTTTGCATGAGAGTCATGCAATAAAATCACTCTTGATTGAGTGAAAAAGCAGATGCAATTGCTGCATTGTTGAATTTTGAAAGTTCAAGAAGTTGTTCTTCAACAAGCTGAAAAACCAGAAAACCTCTTCTCCAATTCCCTAAGTTCAAGCTTGTTTGGAGTTCCACAACTCAATCTAAGGCTCTTAGAGAATAGTAGGGAAGCTCTAGTAGTGGTCTACGGTCTGAATTGGAGAAGATTGTCGGTGTATTTCGTTGAAGAAGAGGATCTTCAAATGTGTTGAAACCCTCTTAATTCTCTGTGAACATGCTTATTTATTTCAAAATTGAGGAATTATAATGTTAATGATTCTGTTTTCTTTCACTGCATATTTCTGTAAACCAACAATTGGTATTAAAGCATCATTTAAGTATTCAATTCGAGTTAATTTTGGCTTGGTGGGTGTTTTTCATAAGTTGTATGAAAATGGTGAATTGATATGGTTTTTCTGAGTTTTGGCATTGAATTCTCTTCAATTATGTTGTAATTTTTATAATGGCTCTTGATTCATGAGTCTTAATGTGTGATTAAGTGTCTGTAATTCAATTGGAGTCATTACAGTTGCAATTAGGTTGTAATTGAAGAAAGAAGTGAAGAAGAACATAAATTGTTTTTTCAGCCACTGCCCCATACTCGATGCACAATGTCATACTCGATGCTACTCAATGGCATTTACTCAATGGTATTTTGGTAAATACTCGATGCTTGATGTCATACTCAATCGTGCTCGATGGCATACACGATGCACGGTTCCATACTCGATGGCATTTATTCGATGGTATTTTGTGAAATACTCGATGCTTGATGGTACTCGATGTCATACTCGATGCACGATGGCACTCGTACTCGATGGCATTTACTCGATGGTATTTTGTGAAATACTCAATGCTTGATGGTACTTGATGTCATACTCGATGCACGATGCCATACTCGATGCTCAATGGCATGCTTGATGCTCGTGCTCGATGGCATACTCGATGATAGATGACATGCTTGATGCTCGTGCTCGATAGCATACTCGATGCTTGATAGCATACTTGATGCTCAATGTCATACTTGATGCTTGATGGCATACTTGATGCTCGATAGCATACTTGATGCTCGATGGCATACTCGATGCTTGATGGCATGTTTGATGGTACTCGATGGTTTTTTGCTCGGTTCAGCCCAATTTTGATCATTGAAGGTCCGGTTCAAGAGGTTTGGATCTGGTTCAGGGCTGTTCGAGCAGTCCAAAAGTGTTTTGGAGCTAGCTTTGGTTATTATTGTAATAATTAGACTTTTGTTTGCTTGAAAATGCCAAAACTAAACCATATCAGTTTGTGTTTAATTATTTATTCATCTGATGTTTGTTATAATTAAATAAATCTTGTATATGCATATAGTATGCCTTGTAGATTTAAAATACCACCTGTTGGAGTATACCAGCAAGCAACAGAAGCAACAAGGATCAATAAGCACTCTAATTCATTAATTTTGGCAGTAACTAAAGCATGCTCATACAAAAACAAGAGGGTCTCAAGCTGTACCTTTGTAAAACTTCTTGAAATCTTGATTCTCTGCTGCAAACTTCTCCAAATCTTGTTGTAGACCACCTTAAGATCTTCCCCACTATTCTCTTGGAGCTTTAGATTGAGTTGTGGGACTCAAAATAAACTTGAATGAAGGGAACTTGGAGAAGAACTCACTACAACAACCCACTTGAAGAACAACTTCTTCAACTCGAATTTTTCAGCAAAAAATCTATAGATACATGCCTCAATTCCATTCCAATCTTCTCAATATATTGCAGAACTTTCATGCAAAGAAGATGGCTGCATGAGATGCAGCTCATGCTTGGAGTTATTGAAGTCAAACTTAGGTGGGTTTTGTATGAGCAAATTGAAGGTGTTATTGGAAAAAACCAACATTCCATTTTTGTGTTTTTCAAACTTTTCAATTTTTTTACCAAATGATTTCAAATATCAATTTGATTTCAAAAATTGAAAATATTATTAATTTTGCCAAATTAATTTCATAAATTAATTTTTCTAATAAAATTAATAAATAATTATTTAAATAATTTAATTAATTCTAATTAATTTAATATCAAATATTAAATTAATTTTACACAAATCCACCTTCATATATTCAAATCATATTTAAATATTAATTATCCTATTCCATTTAATTCTTAAAATTAAACGTGTAATTATATCTCATATAATTACTGATTCCTTTAATTCTAATTTGAACGTTTCAAATTAACTTATCACGGTACTCTAAAGCTAATCCATTTACGAGCTAGTAGGGCGACCTCGCGGTGTTGGGGATGATGCCCTAAACTCTCATATCCTATAGTTTGTAAACACAATTTTGTACGAATGCTTGTGATGTATATGATATTTTCTTCACTACTTGTGTTTGAACATTGGATGTTTTATTTTCTTTACCACAAACCTAAAATCCCTAGTTGTCATTATGTAACTTAAGCATGTATGTGGTGACATACAAGTGGATCATGTCTTAAGTGATAACCAAAATGATCTGTAATATATGGATATAGGTGGGAAACCTTATCCTGGTAGTGCTACAGATGCGACCCGATTTGTGAGTGTTATGACTTGCTACAGATGGTCTGATCCTGATCATTCATGTGGAGACGTGTGAGCGAGGGCGTCCTATACAAAGAGTTTGTATAAGACCTGACCACTAAATTTTAACATCTCGTTATATAACGCCATTCATGACAGAGACTTCACTTCATTGGGATGACCATAGGTAACATGACCTCAATCCTGAGTGAGTTGGGAACTCCTGCCTTTGAGGGCGATCCTTTGATTTGCATGGGTGCGAGTGGCCAGGTCGCCAACTCAAACCTTCCACTTTGGGGATTCGTCTAATTTGGGAGCTGGAAACTCAGCTACACAAGATGGAATTCACTCCTTCCCCGAAGTAAGGGTAAGTCGATAGATTGCTCCCTTAAGGGCTGATCACGGGCTTGAACGATGTGGTGCCACGCACCTTCTCATGGCCCAAGAGGTGTCTACACATAGTAGGACTATGATGTATTGTTCATTAGAGGGACCAGTGGTACTTAAGGAGTTAGATGTGACTACAGAGGCAAAACGGTAAATTGGCCCAGCTGTACTTACAAGCATCTATGAAGGGTTATCGTATTGTTGATTGGTTATATCCAATGGACACAAAAATATATCTGTGGTAAGAAGAGTTCAATTGTCGGTCTTTAGTAGAATGCCTGGTAGTTAATGGATGGTGGATCTCGTGGCTAAAGAGTTTAGTCAGCTATTAACGTATCGTTGGAGCTTCGAGCCATAGGTCCATAAGGTCCCCTTGGTAGCTCAATGGATTCAAGTTGAGAATCAATTTTTGGGTCAGTTTGAAATGTTCAAATTGACAAGAGAGAGTTCGATTATATATGATATGATTGAACTGGTTAATTATATATGGTATGATTGACTTTATGTATGAGATACATTAATTGGAGGAAAATTGGATATAAATATGATTTATATCTAGTGGAAGAGAAAACACTATGGTTTATATATGATATTAAACTATAGGTTAATGAATATAATATGGTTATATTTATTATTAAATTTTGACAATTATGGGATAATTATGCATGTCGTTTTCTCCGTAATCATGCGTTAGTGGGAAGTTCCAATTAGTTTTTGTAACTGAAGAATAAAATGAAAATCATTTTCATTTTGCAAGATATCACGTAATTCGCTCAAGGGTAGTGTGTTGCTTATCGCTTAGTAAACTCAGAGCCTACCATTTTGGAGATTCGTCTGACTGGGGAGCTGGGAACACAGCTATATAAGACAAAATTCACTTCTTCCCCGATGCAGGGGCAAGTAGATAAATTGCTCCCTTAAGGGCTGATTTTAGGTCTTGAACATAATGGCCACACGTTCTCCTAGCCCGAGAGGGACTTAATCATAGTTGGACTATGACATATTATTCATTAAAGGAATCAATGGTACTTAATGTTGGGATTGGTGTCTTCCTGGAGTCTCATAGTTTGTAATATATACACATTGTTATGAATAAAATAAGAGTTATTTTATCTAGCATTTACTCATATCCAATAAACAAAGCTCCATGGTTATTGTATGTAAACTTAAGCATGTATATGAGATATACAAGTGAATCATGCCTTAAGTGATAGCATAATAGGTATGTAGTATAAGGATTAAGGAGGTATTCCTGATCTTGGTGACACTACGGATACGACCCTCTTTGTAGAGGTTTGCAAGTGTTGTAAACTACTATTGATGGTAGATCCTAACCACTCATATGGAGACATGTGAGCGGGGGTGTCCTATACAAAGAGATTATATAAGATCGGACCACGAGATGATTTGTCTCTGTATATAATGCCGTTGATACTGAAGACTTACATATCACCTAAACCAACAGGTGACATGACCTCAATCCTGAGTGTTTTGGGAACTCCTACCTTTGAGGGTGGTCCTTTGATTAGTATGGGTGAGAGTGGCCAGATTGCCAACTCAACATGCTTAACTTTTTGGGGACTTATTTGATTTGGGAGCTGGAAACTCAGTTACACAAGATGAAATTCACTCCTTCCCTAGGGCAGGGGTAAGTAGATAGATTGCTCTCTTAAGGGCTAATTCCAGGGCTTGAACATAGTGGCCACAACTTCTCTTTGGAAGAGAGGACTCAGTCACTCTCACCCGTACAAATCAAAGGATTGCCTTTATGAGCAGGAATTTACAACTCACTCAGGATTCAGGTCATGTCACCTATGGTCATCCTAGTGAAATGTAAGTCTCTATTATTAACGATGTTATATAAAGATACTAATCATTTCGTGGTCCGGTCTTATACAAACTCTTTGTATAGGATACCCGCGCTCACATGTCTCCACATGAATGATCAAGATCAGATCATTTGCAGCACTTTACAACACTTGTAACACCTACAAAGCAAGTCGTATCCATAGTGTCACCAAGATAAGGTACCCAACCTCATCCATTTACTACAAACCGTTTAACTTATTATTTAAACAAGATCCACTTCTATGTCTCTACATACTTGTTTAAATTACATGAAATAACCTCGGATCTTATTTTATTGGATTGAGTATATGCTTATAAAATAACACTTATTTATTAACAACAAATGTTTATACAATGTTTACAAACTACGAGATTACAAGAGATTTAGGACACCAATCCCATCGAGTTCAGCCCATGTTCCAGTACTCTCTGGTGGAATTGTTTCAAGCCAATCCTTAGCTCAATCCTACGAAGAGAAAGGGAATAATCTTAGACTTATGGCATCATTAGAAACTCCATTAATTTTTTCCCTTCCACAAATTTCAAGAAATGATCTCAAGTGCTTGTAAGGATCTTTAATAGGGCATCCTCTAAAAGCAATGTCCCTTGCCATTTGAATCAACCCCGGTTTCAACTCAAAGTTGTTTGTATTTATAGGCACATTCACGATCCCGGGATGAGATGGAAATAATCCCTAATAGCCCTCTCCACTTCCTTTGCCATCTTTTTTTCTTCCTTTACTTGTGTGTCCCTAAGACTTCTCCTAAACGTACGTTCAATCTCATGATCAAGAGGTAGAAGAGTAGTGTCTTTGCCATAGGTCATGCACTAGAGAAAACTCCAACAAGATTAGTACCAAAATAAGCTTTAGTCTAAATTTATCCAATTTCTAAATAGTAAGCACAAACCGTTATTTGATCCCCAACAATGGCGCCAAATACTTGATGTAAAACACGCAAGTGTACACGACCAAGTTATAGTATTTAAAATGGGGTGAAAATTCGAGTATCGTCCTCAGGGATCAATGAACAGTTGCTACTTATCTATTTAGAACCGTGTCAATTTTAGCTAAGGAATTGGAAAAGTAAATTTGAGTGGTTTTTTATTCAATTGTGAGAAAACTAAATAACGCGAAAAACCAAATGTAAATTTCAGAATAAAAGAGTGTTTTATGGTGTTGATTTCATTACAAACTTCATTAAATGATATTTAGTTTAGACATGGAATTATGCAAAACAATCACCTAAGTTTAGAAACTAAAGTTCGAAATATTATCTTTCAAGAACAATTCTTTCTCATGCAATCCTAAATGATAACTAACATCGTGATATCAAATTAAAACTCATGGCATCAAACATTGTCATCAACAACTTTTACTATCTTCCTAACTACGGACGTGATAGGTTAATAGCAATTCAATGTTATAAGTTCGATTAAGCATGCAACCTACCGAATTAAACATTTAATCTAACATTCATTTATGACCAATCAATATAAATTAATAACAATAACATCAAAAGATAAAGTGTTCTATAAATCCATGAAATCTCTAAATATTAAACTAAATCCATAGTTAAATCCGTCAAAAACCTAAAACAAGAAAGTCTAGCCACTCATATTTCTTAAAAACATATTCGCATAAAAAATTGATAACATCGAAGTAGAGAAAATAAAAAAAATAAAAAATAAAAAAACTGAGCAAATTTCGTGCAGAATGCTTCTCCTTTGGTAGAAATCACCACTCTTATTTTTATCAGCACATCAGAAAGTTGAACAGGACTTCCAAAATAGTTCTCCACACTCTACTCTTTTTGGGAAGAACTCACTCTTTTAGGTTTGAATTTTGATCAGAATTTCGTCCACCTTGTGTTTCGAGACATCCAAATATATAGAAGATGCAAAATTAGGACATAAAATCTTCCCAAAAATCGCAGATTTTTTTAATCATGGAAAGACAGGCAATGCTCGATTATAGCATAGCGACGCTGGCTTTTGTTGTCGTAGTGTAAGGCTACGTTGCTTGTAGCATAGCGACACTACATTACAAATGTAGCTACTGCATTCAAGCGTAACGAGTTGAGTGAAGCAACGCTCTTTGTTACTTTGCCTCAAATGTGTATGCCTCATCTCATCACAAATCGTAGTGTGGAAATGCTACGCCCTAACATAGTGACGCTCCAATTAAGCCAGCTACTGCCTTTCAGCGTAACGGGGTGACGTAATTGAAGGAAATCGGAAGCGAGATTTCCATGAGCAGCGAAACAAGACTATTCCAAATCACAATCATGAATGAACACATTTCCAGTCGAATTCAAACAAGCGGTTATAATATTCAAATGCAGAAATTATAGCATGAACAATACAAACGCACAGAGGGAAAAACTGTACGAACAAATGCAGAAGCATCTCCATGCTCCGATGCGCATGGCTTCTCGAACAACAGCAACCTCAAACGCCCGATCTACACGATTGCAACATAGCACAAACTCTTCGATCACGATCTTCTTCGCAACAGCGAACGGCCTCCACAGCACCACGAACAGCCTCCAGAAAACCTCGATGGTGTCGAGCTGAGTCTGACACCACCAACAAGGCGACCTTGGTATTCTCTGTGTGAGAATCTAGAGGGTGGCTCTGTTCGAACTTGGTATGAGGCAGACAAAGGAGGAAACACCGATCGCGTACACGACTGGGCAAGTGAGAGATGGCGGAGACCTATCATATAGGTCGATGTCCAATCGTTTAGATAAAGCTAAACGATCGTCTAGCAAAAGCTATGCGATAGTTTAGCTCATCGTTTAGCTCGGTCTATCGTCTACAGACACTACACGATCATTTACCTTGGGCCAACGATCTTCTAGCAAAACTATGCGATCGCTTAGTAAATATTGCACGATCATTTAGCTCTACTCTACATGATCGTTTAGCTCGCCCAACCGTCGTTTAGTAAATCCAAATTTACTTGAAGACTTTGTGAGTTTCTTTTGCACAAAGAGAAAACTCAAAATCCTTTTCAATCTTTTGTAAAAATCTTCTTTTCAAAATAGGAAAACCATTTTCCTTTTAAACTCACGGTTACCATGATTCAATAACCACCCACTACTTTTGTTATTTAAAAGAAAATGAATTAATTATCCAATAATTAATATTATTATAAACATAAATGATAACCAACTTATCATACTATATTTATAACCTATTTTTAATATTTCATCTCATGAAACATATAAACCATAGTTCTTTTTCTATTCCATGGTACTTAATGTAAATCTCATTCACATCAATCCTCCACTAGATGTATCTTATACATCATACTGATTATATCATATATAATCAAAATATCGCTTGTCAATTTGAACATTTCAAATCAACACCAAGAACTGATCCTCAACTGAATCCATTGAGCTACCAAGGAGACCTCATGGACCTGTAGCTCGAAGCTCCAACGGTACGTGAATAATTGACTAAACTCTTTAGTCACGTGATCCACCATCCATTAACTGCCAGGCACTCCACTAGAGACTGACAGTTGAACTCTTCTTACTACAGATATAATATGTGTCCATCTTAACCAATCAGTAGTGCGACAATCTTTCACAGATCGCTCGTAAGTACAGCTGGGCCAATAACTGTTATGCCCCTGTAGTTACATCTGTCTCCTTAAGTACCACCAATCCCTCTAATGAACATAAGTCATAGTCCTACTATAACTAAGTCTTCTCTTCCGAAGAGAAGTTGTGGCCGCTATGTTTAAGCCCCAGAATCAGCTCTTAAGGGAGCAATCTCTCTACTTATCTCTGCTTTGGGAAAGGAGTGAATTCCATCTTGTGGATTGATTTCCCAGCTCCCAGATCAGACAAGTCCCCAAAAAGGTAGGCATGCTGAGTTGGCAATCTGGGCACTCTCACCCATACTAATCAAAGGATCGCCCTCAAAGGCAGGAGTTCCCAAAACACTCAGGATTGAGGTCGTGTCACCAATGGTCGTTTAGGTGAGATGCAAGTCTCTAGTATCAACAGCGTTATATATAGAGTCTAGTCATCTCGTGGTCCATGTCTTATACAAACTCTTTGTATAGGACACCCCCACTCCGCGTCTCCACATGAATGGTCAGGATCTACCATTTGTAGTAGTTTACAACATTTGCAAACTTCTACAAAGCAGGGTGTATCCGTAGTGTCACCAGGATCAGGTATCCCATCTTAATCCTTATACTATAGACCTATTTAGGTTATCACTTAAGGCATGATCCACTTGTATATCGCATATACATGCTTAAGTTCACATAAGAAAACCAAGAAACTTTGTTTATTGGATATGAGTAAATGCCAAAATTAAATAACACTTATTTTATTCATTGAACAATGTGTATCTTTACAAAACAACGAGACTCTGGAAGAATTAGGACACTAATCCCAACAATCTCCCACTTGTCCTAATGAGTCAGGAGACTAATGTACAATACAATATAAAAATGTATAATATACAATAAACTAGGACATACCCTAGTATCAGCTCCCACTTGCCCTAGACAAGATGTCGCATGTCCCGCAGACCCAGACTTTCCAGGTGACCCTCGAACACTTTAGCCGTGAGGGCCTTTGTAAAGGGATCAACAACGTTGTATCCTATAAGGATCAGATCCTTATCTCCATATACAAGCATGGAGTCCCTCATTTTCTGAAGATACTTGAGGATCGTCTTGACCGTCGTCCAGTGATCAAACACTGGATTGGATTGATACCAACTGACAATCCCTACTGCATAGCAAATGTCGGGTCTGGTACACAACATTGCATACATCAAGCTTCCTACAGCAGAAACATAGGGAATCCGTCTCATCTCCTAAACTTCTTGAGGTGTCTTAGGACATTGATTCTTAGACAAAACGATTCCATGCCTGAAGGGTAACAAACCCTTCTTGGAATCCTGCATCTTGTACCTGATCAACATTTGATCAATGTATGATGCCTGAGATAGGCTAACCGTTTGTTCTTGCGATCCCGAATAATCTGGATCTCGAGAACATACTGTGCCTCACCTAAATCTTTCATTTGGAACTAGGCAGCTAGCCAACTCTTAATGTCAGTCAGATACCCTACATCATTCCCAATGAGTAGGATATCATCCACATACAGTACCAGGAAAGCTACTAAGCTGTTGATGATCTTCTTGTAAACACAAGGCTCACCAACATTCTGGTCAAAGCCAAACAACTTGGCAGCAGTGTGAAATCTAATGTTCCAAGATCTAGATGTTTGTTTCAGCCCATAAATGGATCTATTAAGCTTGCAAACTCTTTGCTCTTGATCTGGAATTATGAACCCCTCTGGTTGAGTCATATAGATGGTCTCTTCAAGTTTACCATTAAGAAAGGTAGTCTTGACGTCCATTTTCCATATTTCATAATCATAAAATGTGGCTACGGATAGAAGAATCCTGATAGACTTCAGCATGACAATAGGTGAGAAAGTTTCCTCATAGTCAACTCCCTCAACCTGAATATAACCCTTTGCCACGAGTCTAGCCTTAAAGGTTTGCACCTTTCCATCTACACCTCTCTTTCACTTATAGATCCACTTACACCCAATAGGTCTTACCCCATCAGGTAGATCAACAAGCTTCCAGACATCATTGAAGTACATAGACTCCACCTGGTTCATGGCCTTAACCCATTCATCTTTGTCAACATCCTCCATTGCTTTCTTAAAAGACAATGAATCCTTGACCCCATCATTTGCAATGACGTTTTGGGCTTCAGTCAAACCCATGTAGCGATCCGATGGGTTCACAACCCTCCCACTATGTCGAGGTAGTCTCAACTCTTGAGCTGGTTGACTAGACGTTCCGACCTCAACAACTTTTGTTGATCTGTCGACCTATTCAACAACTCTTGTTGATCTGTCGACCTGTTCAACAACTCTTGTTGAACCCTCAGCAGTCTCAGTCTCACTAAAGATCTCACGTAAAACGAGCTTACTTCGTGGCTTATGATCCCGCAGATCTTCTTCCAAGAAGATGGCATTAGTGGAAACAAACACTTTATTCTCACTTAGATCATAGAAGTATCCTCCTCTCATTTCTTTGGGGTAGCCTACAAAGAGGAAAACCTTTGAACGTGGTTTCAACTTCTTTGGGTTAGTCGCTAGCACATGTGCCAGAAAGCCCCAAATCTTGAAGTGGCATAAACTACCTTTACGGACTCTCCATAACTCAAAAGGTGTTTCAGAAACACTTTTCAAGGGAACGTTGTTCAGGATATAACATGCAGTCTGCACTACATAACCCCAAAATGAGTCTGGAAGATGAGCATAACTCATCATAGGCCGAACCATGTCCAACAAGGTCCTGTTTCTCCTTTCGATACACCATTCTGCTGAGGTGTACCATGGGTCGAGAGTTGGGACACAATCCCATGTTCTATCATATAGTTCTTGAATTAGAGGCCCATATACTCTCCACCACGATCAGATCGTAGTGTTTTTATCTTCTTACTTAACAAGTTTTCAACTTCAGCCTTATACTCCTTGAACTTGTCAAGGGCTTTAAACTTACATTGCATTAGGAAGAGATACCCAAACCTTGAATAATAATCTATGAAAGAGATGAAATATTCATACCTACCTCAAGCTCTAACATTCATCAGACCACAGAGGTCTGAATGTACAAGCTCTAAGGCTTCCCTAGCTATGTAACCTTTTCCAGTAAAAGGTCGTTTGGTCATCTTGCCTTCGAGGCATGACTCACATACCGGTAAGGAGTTTTCTTCTAAACTCATTAGAAGTCCACTTTTCACCAACTTCTCAATCCTATTGAGGTTGATGTGACCTAACCTTAGATGCCAAAGATGGGCATTTTCCTTTGAAGAAACCTTTGGTCTTTTAGCTGTTGTTGCCGTACTGAACATTTCAGTGTTAAACAAGGCTTTTATGACTAACGATCTTAGTACATATAAGTTATTTTCCATTGAACCATAACCAATCTCCATTCCATTCTTGAAAATAAACATTTTATTCTTAGAAAAGGAGACGGTATAGCCTTGTTCATTGAGACAAGAAACCGAGATTAAGTTCCTCTTAATATGAGGAACTACAAAAACATTATCCAGTAACAGATAACATTTCTTGTCAACAAATAACTTCAGCCTGCCTACAGCAACAGCTGAAATAGCCTCACCAGTACCGACTCGAAGAGTCATCTCTCCCTGTGGCAACGTTTGCCAGGAACTGAATCCTTGGTAAGAGGAACCGACATGAATGGTAGCACCTGAATCAAGGATCCAGGCAGAATCATCATTCTCTACCAGACATGTCTCCAAGACCAATAAATCATATTTACTATCTTGTCTCCTCTTTTGGAGAGTAGTGGGATGGAGGTCGTTTGCCATGAAATTCGTTTCACACGATTCTTTCCACTATAAATAGCCGGTCATTTTTAAAAGCTTTAAACGAAAATACTAATGAGTTGCTGAAAAGAGAAAACACATTGACCTACGTTAGGTTTTAAGCAAATACCTGTTGTAAAACAAAACAACATCCAATAAGGTTATAGCAAAACTAACATGAACCCTGTATGACATCTAGTTTCACAATGACGCTTCAAAGGTTTAGGACAAAAGCCGCCGAAGGGAGGTCAGTTATCCCTCCTCTGAATTGAGAAGTTCTCAGCCAGTCATTAATACCAAAACAACTCTTGTTCCTATAATGACAAGCCATCATTGATTTGGCCAAGAGATCATTAACTTACTTAACAATCTCCCATAAGTGTGACCTGCCATTTTAAGCCCTAGAGGTCCGTCCCAAAAGGCCAATCCGAAGGGAAAAAATCTGATTGGGGCAAAGCCTAAAGCGACCCTATCCATTTCTGAAGTTCACCTTGATATTGACCAACTGCACAAAACCCATCCGGAAGGGGACACTCCGAAGGCGACACGAGGCCGTACAGAATGATCTCACGGTGTGAACCAATGACAGAGACCATAGGACGTGTTGACACACACCCTTCACCCACTTACTATAAATACTCTCCGTCCACCTTGATATTGACTCATGCAAACACCATCCGAAGGGGGATGCATCCTGGGCATCTCGAGGCCAAGCATGAATCTCACGGTGTGTACATACAGAGAGAAACATGAGTGGAATCATAGACATGTCTGATACACCTCCTCATCCCAATGAATATTTTATAACCTAGGGTTTAGCTTACTTAGAAAAAACACGGCTAAGGATTTTAACTAAGTGACTTTTAGGTTTTCCCAAGAGTAACTTTTACCTTGGATAGTTAAACAACTTTTATCATCATCTATTAAACTCTTTTATAGATTCTTTGACCAAAATGTCACATGCTTGTTGAAAATCTATCTAATTCACCTTTGTAGGTAGGTTCCCAGGTAGGGGTGTTACATGTTTGTCAACTTAAGAACCCCAGCCTAGCCAGAACCCGCCTTAGACAAAAAGGTCCCTTATAGATAGGTTTACAACAAATTTAATCTTTTATTCAACCAATTTAATCCTATTAAACCGATTTTAAAAGATTAATCTAGGTTACTAAACTCTTTAGAACCACTTGAACTTAGGTCTATCTCAATCCAATTTTAAAACCCTTTTAAAAAACTTGAGTTCACCCTAAGTCCGCATGCAACTTTGAATTATTGATATTAGGTCTAATTTTCTTTATAACACTTATAAACGAAAACACCCACAATGCTAAGCTAACACATGCAAGCCATTCATAATGCTTATAAACAATCTAAGTGTCATGCTCAATGCATTGTCCATTCATTGCTACTTCTTTTATATCACACTTATATAAAACTCTAATGAAACAAGCAAAACATGCTTCCATTCACCCTTAGACTATAGCATTTATAATAAAAGGATGATGCATGATAATGCTCAATGCATGCAAAATATAACTCTTATATTTCATGATGCATGCGCATGCTTTCAAGTAATTTCTTCATGCAAGATTAAATCATCATTTTTGGGAAATCAATCACATAATAATAATCACAGTGTACCCATGCATGATCATGGATTTATTCATGCAATGATTAACCTTTATTCCAAAATGCTACACGTGGCATGCATATCATATCATCAATCAATACAATCACCTATGGAAACCTTCTTATGACCCCAATTCCCGCCAATGTGCACATCGACCATTTTATTTATCCCGCTAGTCATGCTTAGGTACTTGACCATATTTCCCGCCGGTCGTCACCGACTATTATTTCCCGCCGACCGAAGCCGACCATATTTTTCCCGCCAAGCACCTTTTGTTGAGCATGCTAACTATATCCCGGGCATAATCTCAGTTTCCACAGTCACACACAAACAATATCATGGCAACATCATATTACCAAAGCATGTAATTTGCATCTACAAATGCATATATTCCAATATCAGAGCATAAAGCTAAGTGAATACTCATAATATGCATTTACTATCAACACTGTATAAACACACAATATTCCTTATTTATCAAAGCAACATAACACTCACGATATATCGGAACTATAACGCTATAACACTCACACTATGTGTTAATGATCAAAGCTATAACACTCACATTATGTGTTAATTATCAAAGCTATAACACTCACACTATGTGTTAATTATCAAAGCTATAACACTCACACTATGTGTTAATGATCAAAGCTATAACACTCATACTATGTGTTAATTATCAAAGCTATAACACTCACCTTAATTGCTTAGGAGCCTTTCTAATAGTTCCCTTTTCTACCTCGGCCTCCCTTTTTACCCCTAGAATCCATATCCAATTTACAGATTAGATTACTCATAGTTCTAGACCTTATTTTGAGATACTTCCTTCTATAAAACTATTCTAAAATGTCTCAAGAAGCTTACCATAAAATCTTAGCTCATAAATCTTCATGATTTAGCCGGAATCATCCAAATATCAAGACTGGCCCAGCTTACCCGATAGCTCGACCCCTCTATCTTTTTCTCATTCTCCAGCCCAATTCCTTCGAGCTTCTTCTCCGGCAGCCTCACCATGAAAACTAGACTCTCTTATCTTTCAGATGGCTTTGAGATTACATCAAACGCTTGAGTAGATTGGGAGATCTCCTCGTCTCAAGTTGATGCATTCTCCTCCACCCTCACTGTCCAATGCACTTTACTCTCCCCCTCTTTTTATGATTTGTGATTTGAAAATGAAATCCCAAAGGCTCTATTTATAGGCGTCCAAACCTCCTATGGTGTTGACACCACCTACTTGGCTGCATGGCCAAGTGGTTATTTCTCCCCTCATCAATGCAAGCTTACCTCACTTTGGCCCAAGGTGTTCTTTCCATACGCATCCACCACAATTTCTTAGGGTTTAAGAATTTCTCTTAATAAGACACCTAACTTTGGTTGATATTGGCCCTTGTGTCTTCAATCTTTGTTTGTATTCAATTTAGGATTTTCAATGCATAATCTATAAGATCGTGGCCAAATTCAACGCATAAACGCTCGGCCGTTCGATGCACAGGCGGTTTCCTTCGATCGCGTGGGCATGACGTTCGAATGAAGCGTTCAGGCTGCTCTCGCTCTCTCCGCTCTTGCTCTCTCCCACTTTCTCGATGGTCTTGCTCTCTCCACTCTCGCTCTCTCCCACTTTCTCGCTCACAATCTCGCTCTCTCCACTCTCGCTCTCTCCAACTTTCTCACTCGAACTCTCGCCTTCTCCACTCTCGCTCTCTCCAACTTCCTCGCTCAAACTCTCGCTCTCTCTCCCATTCTCTCGCTCAAATCAATCTCGCTCTCTCCCATTCTCTCGCTGCCTCCACTCTCGCTGGTGTCGCTCTCTCCACTCTCATTCTTTCCAATCTCGTTAGCTACTGTGAATATGGTTTATCTCCATGCAACTTCCACACGAATTTTCCCAAATAATTTTCTATATTTCCTCAGTTCTTCAATCCTTTTTTCACTATTCAGGATTTAAGTCTTCAAGGTTTTCTCTTCTTTTTATCCTTTTAGGGGTCCTCTCTACTCATACTCCAGGATCAAATATGGTTATCGTAACTATAATACCTAACCATTATAGTTTACATTCACTCTTACTAATTGTTGATCCACAGAAGGTGACAATTATTACAGTTATTATGACAATTGTAAAATTATTAGATTATTTACATAACATAGGATTTAACTTTCTCCTAATTAACCCCTTAATCACTTACTTAAGTAGGAAAATGGAGATCCGGGTTTCACAGCATGTCACAAGTTTCCTTGCGTTGAAACTAAGTATAATTTTAACGCAAGTTTCTCAGAATGATCCAAGGTCGACCACGGGGATTGTTGTCGTTTATATGCGATACTGATGTGGTATATGCGACCGATTTTTATAAAGAATAAAGAATTTGGTTTGATAGAAATATAAATTGTGCTGAAGTAAAATTGCATTGAAAGTAAAATGTGTCGTAAAATAAATTTCTAAACTACTACGATACAGGGTTGAGGACTGGCTGTGAAGTTGTACAAAAGAATCTAATGAATGCGATGGCAAGTCTAGTGAATGAAGCAGATAGAGAATGAGTAGAGAGAAAGAACATTGCAAGTTTGTCAATCTCGTTAAGGACGCAACTAAGGTTTCACTTTCTCTTAGCATACACCTTTCAGTGATCGGCCGTGTTCCCATACGTCTATGGTGAAACAGAGATGAACGTAATGAACGTAAGGTTGTTTCCATCTCTGGAAATACTTCGTGCTTTAGTTAACGCATTCTTCCAACCCTCTCTCGATAAGCGGAATAACATCTTCACTTCTGCTATCACAGGTGAAGATGTCGTCGAGTATGCTTTAGCTAAACTTAGTCGATTACCTTAACACAGATTAACTCACTCGCTTAATTCTTCCTTTTTACCCAGGGGATTAAGAACACATGATAGAGAAAATGGATGATAAATAAATGTATGGAAAGGGACAGAGAGATGATAATGATGACGATAATAGCATTTAATTCTAAAGATAACGTTTGATACATGGTAGTGAATGAAGGATTAAAGAAGATGAACACAGAAGATGAATTGAAAGAATAGAAACAAATACGGAAAGCGTGTCAACGTCTTGACACAGATCCCGATTGGAGATGTTTTGCTTGCCGGCGTATGGATGAAGTGGAGAGGAAAGCTTCCCTCTCAAGCTTGCTTTCCCAGTAGAAGTGACCTTTTTGCACAGAGCTTCAACTTGGGGAATTGAAAGAATTCTTTGCTCGGAGACTCACTTTTCAACCTTGTCTCGTTGATCTCCCGGATTTTCTCTGTAAAGTCTCTTCAGACCAGCCTCCTTTGCAATGATTTCAAGGAAGCTATTTATAGACAAGACCTTAGCTCTTTGAATTGGTGGTCCCACTGTATAATTGTGATAATTCCTGCCATAGCGTAATGGGAAATTCCTCTCTGCTCCATGATTAATCTGTCAGAATCATACAACAGAAAGCTGTACACTTGTCATAATCGCACGCAAATACGTTGCTCTTCATATCTTCGATCGATCGCTGCATGCGGTGTTATTGTTTTGATTACCGCATGCAGTTGAAATGCGTTGATCTCTATAACCCTTGATTGATCGTCACATGCGCCATCATTGCGTTGATCATTTCTTCGTTCTTGATCTATTGGCGCATGCGATGTAGATGCGTTGTACAATTTTTCCTCGAGCCATTAATGCATGTGGTGACCTATTTCCTGCAAAACAAAGACTGAAACATTCTATTTCGCCATCGCAATGGGGTTAGTGGATGCGTTCACGACATTTCATAATTTTCGTATTTCTCAGCCAATTCTTATACTATCGACGCAACTTTCCCTTCTTTTTGCCGCAATATCTAAATAAAACAGCATAAATAACTTGTATTTCTACAAGTTATCACATGTGTTCATCGTATAGGACCACTTGATTTTAGTGTTTTTATGCAGAATATGCGTTGATGCAATGCAAGAATTGCGATCATAGGAAATCATTGGTCGAGCGCAACTTCACCGCAAGGCTTTGCGATGATTGTGTTTGCAAACATTCGCCTAAGAAGGATCGCCGCAACTTGGTCAGCGTAACATGGTGGGCGCATCTGGGTGAAAGGCTAATTAATCGCAATGGGACAGAAAGCTGATGACAGTTGAATCCGAATTAAGTTGACAGCTGATAACGATCACAAGTACATTCAGCTTTTCAATGACAATTATTCGACGCATCATTCAGGAACTAAAGTCGTCCCATCTATACAATCATGAGAGAGAAGCTGCCTTTCATCCTGAATGCTCTATAAATACCAAGGGCATCCTTCAGAAAAGGGGTTAACTAGTTCAGCAGTTAGAGATTTCATACTTCAGTTCGCTCATCTTTGTGCATAGTTTTCCTTTCGTTTTAAGGCGGAGCAAGAGAAGAGTGGTGACGCCGGAGATCGCTCAGGGAAACTCGAGAGAGAACCTTGAGGCGAAGAAGTAGAGAGCGGGCCAACTCTCGCGAGAGCGAGATTATCTTTTGAGCACGAGTAGAAATCAGTGTAAAAGCCTGGGCAGCAAGAGATTGCTTCCAGGCCCTTTATTCTATACTTGCATTGTTATTTTGTACTTCATCTTCATATTTATACAATTGAAGTTCTATTTCTACATCTGTTCACTCTCTTAGCACGCATGAGTAGCTAAACTAGTCGAATGGGTTGAGGAAAACTAAGCTAACATGACCTAGGAAGTTCATTACTTGGGATTGTCTTGTTTTATGTTGTGCCAAATACCCTTTAGAGCTACTCGAGAGAGAGTATAAAGAAAGAACCTAATGACTCAAGAGAGCTAGGTTAGAATCTGGACTCGAGAGTAAGATTGAACTGCATAAACAAGAGATAAGGACTTAGAGATAAGATCTATTTGTCAACCTGCATCGCATGCATCATAAAGATGGGAATGATATTATGTGGTCGCCTTATTTGTGTGTGTGTCATTTCGTCATCGCATAAATAAGAATAGAGGCTTATGTATAGGTCCTATAGACTTAGCGCATATATCGCATGCGTTCTAGCCTTAGAAGCCGTGGCATTCGCACTGAGAGGTGGTTTACTGTTGTATGCATGTTGCATGATCGCATAGCATGAACGCATCCTAGGAAGTGTTAGCCAAAACTTTTCTCAACTCGTTCACCGCATACTCATCGCATTTCCCGTTTATCAACTCTTTTCGAACTCTGCCGCATTTGTTTATTTTTCATCAACACAAACAAAAATCCCAACACTTTATTTATTTATCCGGTTATCGCAAAGTCTTCATAAAAATTACCAACGTAACCTATTTTCACAAGTCCCTAAGTTCGAGCTTGGACTTACCAGGAAACTCAGTGGAATTTACACTTGGATTCCGCTGAGGAAACTTGAGTGCACAACGCAATCTCACCATCACATATCATCCATAATTCACTTCATAAAAATATGCATCAAGTTTTTGGCACCGTTGTCGGGGACTTCAGCAAAATAGAGTGCTAACGGTAATTTTTCCGATTTCTTTGCAGACTCTAAATCTCTGGCAAAATTACGACCCGAAGATTGAGAGGACATCTAGAAGGAGACTGAGAGACCGCCAACAGCAACCACAATCAGATAAAAAAGAGATGGCGGAGCAGCTTGAAAATGGAGCACCAAATGATAACAATGTCATGGCGAATCCAATCCTGTTGGCAAACGATCGCAATAGACCCATCAGGGACTATGCATCGCCAAACCTCTATGATTTCTCTTCAGGAATCATGAGGCCCGCCCTTGATGGAAGCAGATTCGAAATGAAGCCAGTGCTACTGCGGATGATCCGGACTGCAGGACAATTCGGAGGAAGGCGTGGCGAGGACCCGCACTCCCACCTCCAAAGCTTTATTGAAATCTGTAATAGTTTTGTGTTCCCGAACATCTCATCCGAAGAAGTTCGACTAATTTTGTTCCATTTTTCTCTCTGTGATCGGGTTAGGAAATGGGCATATTCTCTCAAGCTGGGAGAGATCAGTTCTTGGGAACAGGTCGTGGAGAAGTTTATGAAGAAATACTTTCCACCTACTAAGAATGCCAGACGAAGGAAATTGATTACAAATTTTGAACAAGACATGGACGAATCGCTTAGCGATGCTTGGGCGAGGTTTAAGAGGTTGGTCAAGGATTGTCCACACAATGGGTTGCCAGACTGCCTTCAGATGGAAATTTTTTATCATGGTTTGAATCCCGCTTCGCAGATCGCTTCCAATGCGACAGCCGCTGGTGATCTGCTTCATAAAACGTATGACGAGGCGAATAATATCTTGGATTGCATCTCTAAGAACCATGAAGATTGGAGAGAGAGTGACTAGAGATTGAGACTCAAAGACAATGACGCAAGTAATGGTGCTATTACTTCACTACAAAACCATATGATCACAATGATGAACTTAATTCAGGGAATTGCGATCAGCAGCCTAACACTGCAAAATGGGCAAATCAATGCAATCAGTCAAAACACCGTAAGGTGTACGACTTGCAGTGATGGGCATGCGATGGAAGATTGCCCGCAAAATCCACAATCTGTCAACTTTGTAAAGAATAACCCCTTTTCGAACACCTACAATCCCGAGTGGAGAAACCACCCCAATTTTGCTTGGAAGAATCAACAACAGAATTTCCAACCTGTGGCGCAGAAAGAAAGGCCACCAGGATTCTTCCCACGCAACAACAGTCAAACGAGCAATCAAGCAAGTAGCTCACAATCCTCTTCTTTGGAAAGCCTATTGAAGCAATACATAGAGAAAAACGAAATGGTGCTTCAAAGTCAGGCTACGTCCATCTGCAATCTAGAATTACAGGTGGGCCAAATTGCGAGTGAGCTGAAGAGTAGACCGCAAGGGGCTCTGCCAAGTTCAACTGAATTTGCACGCAACCCAGGGGGATCAGGTAAAGTGCAATGTCAGGTTGGGACATTGCGAAGTGGGAAGACTGTGGAGGGAGAAAAGAAGGAGCTTAGTCGGACAGCTTCCATTACGCTGAACCTGAGATTGCGGTGACGCAAGAAGAAGAAAGAGAAAAAGAAGCAGTAGAACCAGAGGTTGCGTCGACCTCAAAGCCAACTGAGACGGGAACCGTGAAAGTGCAGTTACCCCCTTTCCCGCAGAGACTAAGGAAGAAAAAGAACGAAGAGGTACAGTACCAATGCTTTCTATCTATGTTAAAGCAATTACATGTTATTCCTTTTAGGGAAGCGATTGAGGAAATGTCTGCCTACGCAAAGTTTCTGAAGGATATGGTAACTAAGAAGAGGGGAGCTGGTAAGTTTGCCACGGTGGGGTTAACACAAAGTTCCAAATCAATAATTCCATCGAAGATGAGCGATCCTGGGAGTTTTACTATTCCTTACTCTATAGAAGGACTGTACATCGGGCAAGCCCTGTATGACCTGGGAGCCAGCATAAATTTGATGCCTCTGTCAATCTTTAGATAGCTGAACGTGGGGCAACTTGTGCCTACAACAGTGACTCTCCAACTGGCCGATAGATCTCTAGTGCATCCAGAGGGAAAGGTGAAGGATGTGCTGATAACCATTGATAAGTTTATCCTACCTGCTGACTTTATCATTTTGGACTATGAGGCCGACAAAGATGTGCCCATCATTCTGGGGCGACCTTTTCTATCAACGGGTCGTGCTCAAATTGATGTGCATAAAGGGGAAATCACTTTGAGCATCAACGGACAGAAGCTCAAGTTTAACATAATTTGTGCCATGAGGTTTCCGGATGAAGAATACCTGCATGACTCAGATGATGACCAGAATGTGATTGAAGAAGAAAAGTTTGATGAAGAAAATGAAGAAGAGGATGCCAGTGCATCCGTTGCTGCCTGTAATGCGATCACAACAAAAACAAGCAAGGAAGAACAAATTATCGCAAAGCAAGAAAAAGAGCCAACAGAAAAAGAAGAAAGAAAAACAATGCAACCTTCCCTAGTGGAGCCACTAATACTTGAATTGAAGACCCTACCAACCCATTTGAAGTACGCATTTTTGGGGCAGAATGAGAAGTTGCCAGTTATCATTTCCTTTGCGCTCAATGGAGACCAGGAGAATGTGTTGATGAGCATTCTCAGGAAACATGTGCGAGCAATTGGCTGGATGCTCGCCGACATTAGAGGAGTTGGCCTTGCGTACTTTATGCACCGCATTCGTCTTGAGGAGGACCATAAAGCAACGATTGAACATCAATGCAGACTCAACCCCACGATGAAAGAAGTAGTCAAGAAGGAGATCATTAAATGGCTAGATGCAGGCATCATCTATCCTATAGCAGATAGCACATGGGTCAGCCCCATGCAGTGTGTGCTGAAGAAGGGCGGCATGATGGTAGTCCCGAATGAAAACAACGAATTAATATTACAAAGGACCATCACTGGATGGCACATTTGCATGGATTACCGCAAGCTAAATGCGGCCACAAAGAAAGATCATTTCCCTCTACCATTCATTGATCAAATGCTAGACCAACTAGCTGGAAATGATTTTTACTGCTTTCTGGATGGTTATGCCAGGTACAACCAAATTATGATAGCTCTAGAAGATCAAGACAAGACCACATTCACGTGCCCATATGGGACCTTCGCTTTTCGCCGCATGTCGTTTGGCCTCTACAATGCGCCAAGCACGTTCTAAAGGTGCATAATGGCCATCTTTTCAGATTTTCTTGAGGACTCTGTTGAAATCTTTATGGACGACTTCTCTGTTTATGGGAACACCTATGAAGTCTATCTAACCAACTTGGAGAAGATACTGAAGAGATGCGAAGAGACAATCTGATGCTCAACTGGGAAAAATGTCATTTCATGGTGAAGGAGGGCATAGTGTTGGGACACAAGGTTTCCCGGGATAAGTTAGAAGTGGACAAAGCAAAAATCGAAGCAATTGAAAAACTTCCACCTGTACGAAGCTTCTTGGGGCACGCTGGATTCTACAGACGATTTGTCAAAGACTTTTCTAAAATAGCTCGACCACTGAGTGCGTTATTAGAGGCTGATAGAAAATTTGAGTTTGACAAATCAACGCATTCAGAGTTTTGAAAGATGCGCTGATTACCGCACCCGTATTGATTATGCCGGACTGGACACTTCCTTTTGAAATAATGTGCGATGCAAGCGGGTATGTGATGGGAGCAACTTTAGCGCAAAAGAGAAAAACAATCTTGCACCTCATCGCATATGCGAGTAAAACATTAAATCCTACTCAGACAAATTATACCACCACAGAGAAAGAGCTCCTGGCAGTAATTTTTGCGTTAGAGAAATTTCGAGCATATCTGTTGGGAACAAAGGTACTCATCCATATTGATCATTCGGCAATAAAGTACTTAATGACAAAGAAGGATGCAAAGCCGAGGCTGATCAGGTGGGTTCTCCTCCTTCAAGAATTTGATATAGAAATAATTGACCGGAAGGGGACAGAGAATCAAGTTGCGGATCATTTGTCTAGACTGGAAAATCCTAAGGTTGACCGCAATGAGTCTGAGGTGAGTGTAGTGTTCCTAGATGAGCAACTCTTCCATATTGAAGAATTGCCCTGGTATGCGGACATCGTCAATTATTTGGTTTGCGAACAATTTCCTGAAGATTACACCTACCACCAATAGAAGAAGCTCAAACATGAATGCAGACATTATTATTGTGATGAACCGAATTTGTATAAAAGAGGGGCAGACCAGATTTTTCGATTATGCATACCAAATGTTGCTCAACAACGCATATTATCGCAATGTCACAACTCACCATATGCTGGGCACTTTGGAGGGTAGCGCACCGCAGCCAAAGTTTTACTGAGTGGATTCTTTTGGCCTACATTGTTCAAGGATGTAGTTGACTATGCAATGAAGTGTGATCGGTGCCAACGCACAGGTAACATTTCATGGAAACATGCAATGCCAATGAACACCATCTTGGAGTTTTTCGACGTATGGGGGATTGATTTCATGGGACCATTCCCTCCTTCAAATGGTAAGCATTATATTTTAGTAGCCATCGATTATGTATCCAAATGGGTAGAGACAATAGCTTATGCCACAAGTGATGCGGCGATAGTCTCCCAGTTCCTGAAGAAACATATTTTCACTCGTTTTGGCACTCCTCGTGCCATCATAAGTGATAAGGGGTCCCACTTTGTTAACCATAATATCAAGGAGCTGCTATGTAAATACAACATTCTCCACAAAGTGACCACCGCATACCATCCGCAGATGAATGGTCAGGCTAAAGTGTCCAACCGAGAAATTAAGTTGATACTTGAGAAGGTAGTAAAGCCTTTGTGAACAGATTGGGCAACAAAGCTTGATGATGCGTTGTGGGCATACCGGACTGCATTTAAAACACCCATAGGCATGTCCCCATATGCGTTGGTATTTGGTAAGGCGTGTCATTTGCCTTTGGAGCTGGAATATAAGGCATTTGGGCGGTAAAGAAGCTAAACTTTGATTTGAAGAAAGCAGGAGAAGCGCGAAAAATGCAACTGGTCAAGCTAGAAGAATGGATGATTAACGCATACGAAAATGCGAAGATTTACAAAGAGCGCACCAAGCGCTGGCATGACAAACGCATATACGGTAAAAACCTCCAAGTCGGGCAGAGGGTCTTACTCTTCAACTCATGTCTATGGCTCTTTCCAGAAAAATTAAAATCATGTTGGTCCGGACCATTCATAGTTAGACAAGTATTTCCACATGGCACGGTTGAATTATCAAACGATGACGGAACCAACATAGTAAAAAATAATGGGCAGCGAGTAAAAGCATATCATGGAGAAGGCTGGCATCGCCGAGTCGACTCCATGGAACTAAAGAACTTTGAATAAAGAAGGAAGTAGGTGGTCCCTGCGTTATTGAACGTTCGCAATCCATCAGGGACGTAAGTTTTAGGAAGCATGAAATCATCAACTTTTCTCCAATATTCTGAATTTTCATTCCACTATCTCTTTTCACCTTTATCTGTTCTATTTCTAAAAAGAAAAAAAAGGGAGATTACGTTAACGAATTTGTTTTATTTAAAATAATTTGACCCTCTCTCTGTTTTTCTTGCAATGATTAAGGCACAGGATTGCAGAGATGTTACATGAAGCAGCATATTATCTCACTCGATCACCATAATCCAAAGAAGAGAGATCGCCGCAAAGAAGGATGCGTCAATACACAATGCGGGCGACAGTGCAAATTTGGGGGTGTATTCTTCCTTATCCTTTATTTCAAATTTTGCGCTATCGCATCGCATGTTAGTTTTAAAAGTCTTATCACTGCATCCTCTTTGATTACCGCAATCATTTGACATATATAAATTTAGTAAGTTACCGCATGCTGTTTCTTTGCCAAGAATGATTTCAATGATGAAAAATATGCTTTTAATTCTTTCATATACTAGAGTCATCATAACTTTAAGATGGACACCTCACAAAATATTTCTAGAAGTTAGGGGTTTGCTAGCTTTCTTTCAAACTCTCTTTACAAAACTTTTCGAAGAACATCGCATGACTTATTTCAATCTTTTGGCAATGAGGACATTGCCGCATTTTAAATTTGGGGGTGAGGTATTTATTTGTGACCTTGCTATTTTGAAAAAAAAAAAAAAAAAAAAAAAAAAAAAAAAAAAAAATTTTGAGAATAACAATTCCACTGTCAACACAATGGGGAAACCCATGTTGATAAGAGTTAAGTTGTGAAAGGCACTTACCCGTAGTTGGATGTCCGCATGACACACGTGGGGGCAAGCCAAAACGAAAGTAAGTCACCAGGATCAACTCATAAATAAATGACCGCAACTCCACTGCCAAGTAGGCATGAGTTTAGTCTGAGAAAGAGCGCATTGGTCGTAGTTGGATGTCTGAATGACACACATGGGGTGATAACTTGTAGAAATACAAGTTATTTATGTTGCCTTATTCAGATATCGCAGCCAAAAGAGAGTAAATATTTGTCGATTGTATAAAAATTAGCTCAGAAATACAATAAATATAAATTACCGCAATTACACCCACTAACATCATCAAGATGGTAGAAGAGGATATTTTTACTCTGTTTTGCAAGAAACCAAGTCACAACTTACGATCAAGGCTCAACGAGAAACTGAACAACGTATCTCTATCACATTGCGCCCGTCAAACCACAATGAAGGCGCAATGCAACAGTCAATCCAGAGCTGAATTTCAACCGCATGCGGTAATAAAAACAACACCGCATGCGAGTAACTGATCAAAAGATGCAGCTGAGCAACGCAAACGCGGAGGATTGTGACACATGTACAACTAACCGTTGTGCAGATTTGACGATCTGATTGCATAACAGAAAGAATATTCCATCTTCGGAATTTTTATAACAAGAAGTGGGGTCAACAAGCCAAGAGTCAAAGCTTTTCACCTATAAATACCCCCATAGAATTCAAAGAAGATATACTTGATACGGGTATAATTGATACGAGGGCTAATTAATGCTAGATTATTGAGAGAAAGGTTGAGCTGAGTACTGATCGGAATAAATTCGAGAAGCAAAGAGACAAGGCCGAGAGGTGAGTCTCAGTGCGAATCTGCCAAATCCCCACCGTGAAGCTCTGTGCTTAGATCCCTGCTACCGGTTGAGCAAGCCTGAGAGGGAAGCTCATCCTTCCGCACGATCCATCCACGCCGGCAAGCAAATCTCCATCCAGAACGGCGCTAAGACGTTGGTGCTTATTTGTATTTGTTTCTAACTCTATTTCATCAAGTGTATTTCATCTTCTTAATCTCTTCATTCACAAATCATGTATCAGACGCTAAATAGTTTTATTGAATATCTCGATCATTTCCATTTTCATTTCTCTGTCTATTTTCGTTCCTCCATTAATCGTTTTCTCCATGAAGTTTTCTTAATACCTTGGTAATTAATATGGATTAAACGAGTAACTTAATCTGTGCTAAAGAGATAAATGCATTTAGCTAAGCATGCTAGACGGCATCTTCACCTGTGAGAGCAAAAGTGAAAATGTCATTCTGATCAGTTGAGAGAAGGTTAGAAGAATGCGTTAACTAAAGCGAGTAGTACTTCCAGAGATGGAAGCAACCTTGCGTTCATTACGTTCATCCCTGTTTCACCACAGAGATGTGGGAACACAGCTGATCACCGAGAGGTCTACGCCAAGGGAAAAGTGGAACAGTACTTATATCTTTAACGCAATTAAGGAACTTGCGCTGTTTATATTATTTATCTTTTCTGTTTCTGCTTCGCACATAAGACTTGTCACCACATTACACGATTTTTGTATAATCTTCATAGCCAGCCTTGACCTCAGTATCTTGTATCATGAAACCTGTATCTTGTATCATCTTAGCTTAGATTTACTTTATCGCAATTTACTTTAACGCAATTTATGTTATTATCGCATTTTTTTACCGCTTTACTTTACTTTATCGCATGTTTAATTACTTGTACACAAAACTCTTTTATAATTTGAAAAACCCCTGGTCGCATATATCACAAACATAATGCAATAACCTAAAACAGTCCCTGTGTTCGACCTTGGATCACACCAAGAAACTTGCGGTGAAATTATACTTGGTTTCAACGCAAGGAAATTTGTGACAACGCACAGCATACTACAAGAACATTCGTTAATAACGCATATCTAGAAGTAGTATCACATATCATCGCATAAAATCTATGTCATCAAGTTTATGGCATGGACTTGCATCATAGTACAAAAAAATTTGCGTAACAAGTTTATGGCGTCGTTGCCGGGGATTGGTTAACAGTTTATTGTTTAAACATGTTTGTGGTATTTTGCAGGACAGATCTCTTTGTACTGGCTGTTCAACGCGAAGAGCAGTCTGACGGCTTAGAAGTGGTAGAGTGATCCAGAAATTCTAAGTGGACCCAGAGATCAAGTGTATTATTCGTGCACAAGTACGGCAGGGTCGAATTAAGTGGTGAAGAAGCATGGCTAATAATAACGAGGCTCCTGCAGGGAATCAAAGGGAAAACGGGCCAAAGCAAGGCTCCATATTTCTTACTAGTGATCATGACGTCCCAATGAGAGACTATGCGATGCCAGATTTCTACAACTTCTCACCAGGAATCGCAAGACAAACGGTTGAGGAGAATGTAAGCGTTGAAATAAAACCAATTATGTTGCAGATGATTCAGAATATGGGTCAATTTAAAGGATTACAAGGAGAAGACCCACATGCGCATAATTTTGTAGACATGTGCAACGCATTCTCCATGCCTGATGTGACTCAAGAAAGACTTAGGTTATATATTTTCCCATACACATTGGGGGATGAAGCAAAGAGGTGGGCTCAGTCATTAGAGCCAAGTGAGATTAAAGCATGGGAGCAGTTGGTTGATAGGTTCATGAACATATTCTTCCCTCCAGCCGTCAACGCAAGGAGACGGAGGGATGTGCTGAATTACTTGTACACAAAACTCTTTTATAATTTGAAAAACCCCTGGTCGCATATATCACAAACATAACTCAATAACCTAAAACAGTCCTGGTGTTCGACCTCGAATCACACCGAGAAACTTGAGGTGAAATTATACTTGGTTTCAACGCAAGGAAACTTGTGATAACACACAGCATACTACAAGAACATTCACTAATAACGCATATCTAGAAGTAGTATCACATATCATCGCATAAAATCTATGTCATCAAGTTTATGGCATGGATTTGCATCATAGTACAAAAAAATTTGCATAACATGGGGGCAAGCCAAAACAAAGGCAAGGCACTTGTATCAGCGCAAGGTCAGAAAAAAATAATAATAATAATAACAATGACAAGAAATATGCAAGGATAAAATCATTTGACACCCAGGTGGAAAATTTTCTTTTTGAAATAAATCATGCGATGTTCCGGAAGTTAGTAAAATCTTTTTGAAAGCTAAGCTTGCGGTCCCTAGGTCTTAGAAATATTTTGAGAAGAGACTTGCATAAAACTTAAGGAAACCTTGGTATATAGGATTTGAACGAAGCATCCTTGAGAAATCTAGGAAAAGAACATTGCGGTTGACTTGCTAAAGGAAGTCTTTAACTTATGCTTGAGGACAAGCATTGTTTAAATTTGGGGGTGTGATAACGGGCAGAAATGCACGTTATCATAGTGCTCAGTTCTTAAACAATGTTGTATTGCGTTGATAAAACATATTAAATTGCGTCCATCAAGCATCAATTTCATAATATTGTAGTCGCATACGTTCATCGCATAGGAACAGTTGATTTTATTGTTTTTATGCAGAATATGCGTTGATGCAATGCAAGAATTGCGATCATAGGAAATCATTGGTTGAGCGCAACTTCACCGCAAGGCTTTGCGATGATTGTGTTCGCAAACATTCGCCTAAGAAGGATCGCCGCAACTTGGTCAGCACAACATGGTGGCCGCATCTGGGTGAAAGGCTAATTAATCGCGATGGGATAGAAAGCTGATGACAGTCAAATCCGAATTAAGTTGACAGCCAATAACTATCACAAGTACATTCAGCTTTTCGATGACAATTATTCGACGCATCAGTCAGGAACTAAAGTCGTCCCATCTATACAATCATGAGAGAGAAGCTGCCTTTCACCCTGAATGCTCTATAAATACCAAGGGCATCCTTCAGAAAAGGGGTTAACCAGTTTAGCAGTTAGAGATTTCATACTTCAGTTCGCTCGTCTTTGTGCATAGTTTTCCTTTCGTTTTAAGGCGGAGCAAGAGAAGAGTGGTGACGCTGGAGATCGCTCAGGGAAACTTGAGAGAGAACCTTGAGGCGAAGAAGTAGAGAGCGGGCCAACTCTCGCGAGAGCGAGATTATCTTTTGAGCACGAGTAAAAATCAATGTAAAAGCCTGGGCAGCAAGAGATTGCTTCCAGGCCTTTTATTCTATACTTGCATTTTTATTTTGTACTTCATCTTCATATTTATACAATGGAAGTTCTATTTCTACATCTGTTCACTCTCTTAGCACGCATGAGTAGCTAAACTAGCCGAATGGGTTGAGAAAAACTAAGCTAACATGACCTAGGAAGTTCATTGCTTGCGATTGTCTTATTTTATGTTGTGCCAAATACCCTTTAAAGCTACTCGAGAGAGCTAGGTTAGAATCTAGACTCAAGAGAGCAAGATTAGAACTGCATAAACAAGAGATAGAGACTTAGAGATAAGCTCTATTTGTCAACCTGCATCGCATGCATCCTAGAGATGGGAATGATATTATGTGGTCGCCTTATTTGTGTGTGTGTCATTTCGTCATCGCATAAATAAGAATAGAGGCTTATGTATAGGTCCTATAGACTTAGCGCATATATCGTATGCATTCTAGCCTTAGAAGCCGTGGCATTTGCACCGAGAGGTGATTTACTGTTGTATGCATGTTGCATGATCGCATAGCATGAACGCATCCTAGGAAGTGTTAGCCAAAACTTTTCTCAACCCGTTCACTGCATACTCATCGCATTTCCATTTATCAACTCTTTTCAAACTCCGCCGCATTTGTTTATTTTTCATCAACGCAAACAACAATCCTAACACTTTATTTATTTATCCGGTTACTGCAAAGTCTTCATAAAAATACCAACGCAACCTGTTTTCACAAGTCCCTGAGTTCGACCCTGGACTTACCAGAAAACTCAGTGGAATTTACACTTGGATTCTGCTAAGGAAACTTGAGTGCACAACGCAATCTCACCATCGCATATCATCCATAATTCACTTCATAAAAATACGTATCACCCACCAACTTTAAATGTTACTGGAATTGAATTGGTATATTTTACCAACTCACCCCAACTCCCTCTTCTTCTAACATTTTCAATGGCTCCACCCATCGGCCACTGTTGACGACTATGGTTGTTACACTCTAGAAACTAACTCGGGACTCTAACAACCATCTTTGATAAAAAAAAACTCCAGCGACCAACTTCAGGCTTCGGCAAACCACCTCCGATGACAACTCTGGCGACTAACTTCGGGCTCCGACAACCAGCTCTAATGTGTTGGGAATGTCCTAGAACTCGCAGTTTGTGTTAAACATTCTATTTTATCAATAACAATGACTTATTGATTTTGCATCTTATTATGAAAATCCAATAAACGCATCCTTGGCTATAGTCTGAATGTTGTAACTTTATGTAGTGACATAAACATGATCAAGTTGACAGTATATAACCTAAATGGTCTAATAAGTATATGGATGAAATTGGGTATCTCATCCTGGTAACACTATTGGATGCAACTCACTTTGTAGTTGTTATAAGAAGTTGTAAGTTGCTACAAACAATGTGATCCACAAATCGTTCATGTTGAGACATGAGAGTGGGGGCATCTTATTTGCATATAGACTGGACCACAAAAATAGTCATTTTTCTTTATAACGACCGTTTACTGTTAAAACTGACTATTTCATTTATTTTATAACCTAGGTTAACTTGATCTTAATCCTGAGCTAGCTATGAACTCCTGTTTGTTCAGGATTATTCTTTGACCTGCAAACAGTGAGAGTAATTCAACAGCACTGCTCAATAAGCTTACCATTTTGGGGATAAGACCAGATGAATAGTTGGGACATAGCCTTGCAAGATGGAATTTACTCATACCCTATTTAGGGTCAGCAGGTAGGTTGTTTTCTTAAGTACTGACTCCAGGTCTCGAACAAACGGGGCCCCACCTTCTCATGATAGAGAAAGGATTTGATTCATAGAGATTATGAATCATGATTGTTCATTAGAGGATTTCTTTTTGAAAAAAAAGAAATCAATTTTTTTGAAGTGAGATTATCAAATTTTTAACATACTTATTTTGGATGAGCCGAGCTAATAGGATGAACTAAATGCGTTCTGCATTATGAACTATGTATCACGCATAGGAACGAAAAAAAAATGGAAAGAATCCAATTGGAATCGCTAGTAATCGCCGGTCAGCCATACGGCGGTGAATTCATTCCCGGGCCTTTCATTCTTTTCATGTATTAGGTTTTATTAGGTAGAATATATATAATTTCTATAAAATACTTATACGTATCCGCAGGATTAATTTGGAAAACCCGTAGGGATATGCAATCGAGCTGGAACAATCTGTTCTTCCTGAATACCTGGATTCAGTGCCAAAGTTCTCCACCTTAACGACAGAAAAAAGGATTGATCAAATTCTATTGAGTCTGTATCAATCAAATGAATTTCGTTAGGATGGGGCTCAAAAAAGAGATCCTTTTTTCTTTCCAATGAGTTTTTTATTTTGACTACATCCCGGATCTGATGAAATAGGATGAATTGAGACAGGAGGGGATACACGTTACACCACGATTTTGAATCAGCTTTTTCTGTATCATAGGAATCGAAACAATTGCAATGATTCGATAAACGGCTCATTGGGATAATTCAAAAATAGAATCGTTTTCCTTTCCTCAAGGGCATGATAGCTACTTTTTTCTGTATAACCGGATTATTAGTTACTCGTTGGATTTATTTGAGGCATTTACCTTTAAGTGAGTCACAAGGGTAAAACGGTATTTTTGACCTAGCTGTGATTACGAATAACCTGTGAAGAATCGACTTACTGATTATGGTTATTAAGTGGACATAATATATCTACAGTGAGAGGAGTTCAATTATGGCCTATAGTGGAGTGTCCCATTAGTTAACGAACAGGAGTTAGATCAGACTAATAAGTTTAGCTGATTAATCTCGAATCGTTGGAGCCCATGATTTGTAGGTCCGCGAGGTCTCCCTACTAGCTTGTAAATGGATAAGCTTTAGGGTAGCTTGAGAAATTAATTTGAAACGTTCAAATTAAATGGAACAAGAGAAAATATATTTAAATATGATTTAAATATATAAAGATGATTATTGTGCAAAAATTAATTTAATATTTGATATTAAATTAATTAATATTTTAAATTAATTTATGAAATTAATTAAAGAAAATCATTTTTGTATTAAAATGGTTTTAAAACCATTTTTTGTTTTAAAAGAAAATGGAAAATTGGTTTTGCATGGTTGCATAAAATGGGGATTCAATTTTCTCTATTACCTTCATCTTCATGCTCACACAAAGGCCATTATCCTCTCTACTTTGATTCTCCAAGCATGAGTTGTAAGTCATGCATCTTATTGCATGTTCATCTACTAAATATAAATAAGATTGGATCGTTGGAGAAAGGGGAATGCAGAATTTTGAGAGAAAATTATCTGTGAAGAAGAAATTGTCTTCTTCAATCGGCTACTGTGAGCTCTTCTTGCTTCTTCACATCTTCAAGTTGTTCTTGAGTCCCACAACCCTGCCTAAAGCTCTAAGAGCATAGTAGGGAAGGCTTTCAGGTGGTTCACGGTGATATCAAGTGAAGACAGCAGCTGTACAAATGTTTTCTTGGATAGTTCATCAAAGGTATATTCTGAAAACCCACTTTTTAGAAGAGCATGCTTTAGTTTTTGGCCAAAATTAGTGAATTAGAATGCTTATGGATCCTTGATACTTCCGATGCATGTTATTTAACTCTTTCATAATGACAACTCTAGCAACCAACTTCAGGCTTTGACAACCTTCGTGCGACCAACTCCCGACAACCAATTTTGGGCTCCGACAACCACTTTCAGACGACAACTCCGGTGACCCAACTCCAATGACTACCTTTGCGCGACCAATTTGAGGCTTCAGTAACCACCTCGAACAACAAACTCTGATGACAACTCCAGCAACCACCTTTAAAGCTCCAACAACCACCTCCAACTACAAACTTTGACTAAAATCACCATCGATGATCAACTTCGATGACCACCTTCGAGCGAGCACCTCCAACGACCAACTCGAGGTTTCAACAACCACCTCCAATGACAAACTCCAGCAACCAACTCTAATACCACCTTTATGCAATCAACTTGGCCTCCAACAACCACCTTCGTCTACAAACTCCAACAAAAATCATCTTCGATGATCAACTTCGACGACCACCTACGTGTAACCAACTCCGAGCTTCGAAAACCACCTCTGAAAACAAACTTTGATGACCAACTTCAATACCACCTTCATGCTACCAACTTTAGACTCCAATAACCATCTCCGACTATAACCTCCAGCAAAAATCATCTTTGATAATCAACTTCGAACACCACTTTCAACTATTATAAAACTGATAACTATTAAAATATGTTGTAGGATTATTGATTATATAAAATCCAGTATTTTGTCTACATTAAGTGCAATATTTATACGTAAAAATTTGTAAAATATATTTTTATTTAATTGAATTCACATATCAAATGAGTGTTAAAAATATTTAGACGAAAAGTATGTATGTAGTTGAAAAGTATGCAACATATAACAAAAAAAAAAGGATAAAATAAAGATTTTTTTTCCTGGATCATTTTCTAGCAAGAATTAGTAAAAAATGGAAGATTTGTTCTCTAATGAACCTTTAAATTTGGAGGAATTGAAAGTGAAATTATTGAAGAAATATGGCGACATTTTATTAGCTGCTAAGATGATAGAAGAGATTCAAATAAAAAAAATCATGATATAGTAAAAATACAAAGAAACAATATGAAAAAGAATAAAAAGAAGAATGTGATAATGAAATTTATGGAGAAAAATTATGAATTAGAAGTTTTGATTTCTCTTTGGTTTCTCATTTTATTTAATCATTTTTCTGCAAGAAATGTAATGGGTGAATTATTGTTCAATATTCAGAAAAGAAAGAAAGAAAGAAAGAAAAGCTTTAAAAATTAAAAGAAAAAATTGCAATCCATATTTTATTCAAATAAAGATGAATAGAATTATTGAATAAAAAATTTTCAAAACAAAAATAGCAATCATAAAAGCAGATTATTTAGAGTTTAAAAACTGCACAAGATAACTCTACACCCTAAACACAAACATATGAACTCAGACAAAATAATTCTACACTCCAAACACAGACATATAAACTCCACTATATAGGTGAAGGAAATCGGACATGAGGATTTCCATGAGCAGCCAAATGATCGTTCCAAATTCCATTCATATATGAACATTACCAATTACAATCAAGAAACAGAAACATACAAGCTATGCACAAAACGAAACTAGAGCATGCTTTACTAAGATCAAGGGAAGAATTACACATATCTTTAAAGACTCATCTTCAACACCCTTGATCACAAATTCTCGAACATACTCGAAGACTGCAACACACGAACGCTCGATCTCTTCGACCGCAACATAGCACGATCACAGCAATCACAAACACAACGAACTCCAAGACCACGAACACAGCGAACGGCCTCCAAAAACCTCGAATAATGTCGAGTTGAGTAAGACACCACCACAATGGCTACCTTGGTATTCTCGGTGTGAGAATCCAGAAACATGGGCTCAGTGTGGACTTGGTTAGAGGACGAGACTAAAGGAACAATCGTATAAACGATTGAGCAAGTGGGAGATGACAAGGTCTATCGTATAGACAATGCCCAATCGTTTAAAAGAAGCTCTGCGATCATTTAGCAAAAGCTGCACGATCGTTTAGGTATCGGCCAGCTAAGTGAACTATTGTGTAGTGTCACTCCACGATCGTATAGTCTCTCTTCAGCTGTCGTTTAGTAAATCTCATTCACTTGATAGCCTTTCCGTGAGTAACTTCCCAAGAATAGAAACTTTCTCAAATCTACTTAAATTTAGGAAAACATTTTTCCTTTTTATCTCACAGTTACCATGAAACTACCAGTAACCTCCCACTCAATTGGTTATTAGAGAAAAAGAGATAATTATCCAATAATTAATATTATTATAAATATATATATGGTAACCAACTTACCATAGTATATTTATAACCTATAATTTTAATATTTCATCTCATGAAACATATAGACCATAACTCTTTTTCTATTTCATAGTTCTTAATGTAAATCTCATTTACATTAATCTCCACTTGATGTATCTCATACATCACACCGATCATATCATATATAATCAAATTACCTCTTGTCAATTTGAACATTTCAAATCAACACCAAGAACTGATTCTCAACTTGAATCCATTGAGCTACCAAGGGGACCTTATAGACCTGTAGCTTGAAGCTCCAACGGTACGTGAATAACTGACTAAACTCTTTAGTCACGGGATCTACCATTCATTAACTGCCAGGCACTCTACTAAAGATCGACAATTGAACTCTCTTTATTATAGATATATTATGTGTCCATATCAACCAATCAACAGTGCGATAACCCTTCACAGATCGCTCGTAAGTACAGTTGGGCCAATAACCTTTATGCCCCTATAGTTACATCTAACTCCTTAAGTACCACCGATCTCTCTAATGAACATATGACATAATCTTACTATGACTGAGTCCTCTCTTCTAAATAGAAGTTATGGCCACTATGTTCAAGCCCCGGAATCAGCTCTTAAGAGAGTAATCTATCTACTTACCTCTGCTTTGGGGAATGAGTGAATTTCATCTTGTGTAACTGAGTTTCCAGCTCTCAAATTAGATAAATCCCCAAAAAGGTAGACAAGTTGAGTTGGCAATCTAGCCACTCTCACCCATACTAATCAAAGGACCGCCCCCAAAGATAGGAGTTCCCAAAACACTCGGGATTGAGGTCATGTCACCTATGGTCGTTTAGGTGAGATGTAAGTCTCCAGTATCAACGGCGTTATATATAGAGACTAGTTATCTCGGGGTCCGGTCTTATACAAACTCTTTGTATAAGACACCCCCGCTCGCATGTCTCCACATAAATGGTCAGGATCTACCATATGTAGTAGTTTATAACACTTGCAAACCTCTATAAAGTGGGTCGTATCCGTAGTGTCACCAGAATCAGGTATCCCTCCTTAATTCTTATACTACAAACCTATTTAGGTTATCACTTAAGGCATGATCCACTTGTATATCTCATATACATGCTTAAGTTTACATACAATAACCATGGAGCTTTGTTTATTGGATATGAGTAAATGCCAAAAAAAAAAAAAAAACTCTTATTTATTTATAACAATGTGTATATATTACAAACTACGAGACTTCAGGATAATTAGGACACCAATCCCAACAATAGAAACTCCACATACATATAAACTCTAGACATTCTATCTCAATTCAACGCCTCAAACAGCTCTAATGCCTTTTTATAAAGGAGAAATACTATATACATAAAAGGAAAATATCCTAATAAGAATAAAATAAAACCTTTAATGATTTTACAACACATTAACATAATTACAACCAACAAAGAGCTTTAAAGAGTCTTCTAATCTTCTAGAAGTCTTCTGAGCGTTAGTCTTATCTTTAGGAGAGCAAAAGTTGAACTATAAAGCTTTGGTCTTTAGATCTTTAGAAGAGTTACACTTTTCCGAATTTCCAAAACTTTAATCTTCTGATCTTCAAAGCTTCAAGAGCGTTGTATTCTTCTAATCTTTATAGCTTCAATCTTCGAGTCTTCAAAGCTTTAGAGTTCCAGTTCTTCTAATTCCAAAAAATGAAGGCATGGGCCTTAGGTGAGCTTGGGCTTGATTGTCTTTTGGGCTCAACAATTGGACTTGTGCTTGAGCCAAAACTAGGCCTAATCTCAATATTTTATGTGACTCAAAGTGTGTTTGAAATGCATTTTCAAATGTTTAATTTAAAAAATAAGTCATTTATGAAAAACATAGTGTTTGGCAACTACTCAAAATAGCTTTTGAAGAATATTTTCAACAGTTTTTTGTCAAAAATGTTTAAATAAGAATGAATTTTTTTTAAAAAAAAACTTTTTTTCTGAAGTCAATCCAAACTGGCCATCAATTTTCCACCATGGGCTGAAATTGGGGTGGAATTTGGACCAAACCATCTTAATTACTCAATTAAATCCAATTTATAATTTAAGGCCCAGTCAATCCAATAACCAAATTTATCAATGGTGGTCCATGTTCAATCAAACCAATAAGCTTATCGTTGTGGTCAGATAACAAGAAAAAAAGACATGTGACATGTTTAGTTTGTCATTTATCTATTTCCAAATTTCATTTTAAGCACAGTAATCACCATATATTTAACAAAAATAGCATATGTTTTGATGACGTGGCAGCTTGTGATTGTCGCAAAATTTTTTAATCAATATGGTAGTTTAACCATATTTTGATTGGAAAAAAAAAAAAAATCTAGTTTTGAAGTTTTAAGAAATGAAGATACTTTAATAAAAGAAAGATTTGAAAAGAGTACTTATGCCAAACATTCATAACCGGAAACGAGAGAAATATGTTTCGTTGTATAGCGCATAGTTTCCCATTTGGCTTTTGGGGATCTATCTAATTTTTGCAGCATTTCCCCCCATTTCGTTAAAATACCGCAACCCAGCAAGAAGAATATTTGTCCCTATACGAAAAACGAAGAATATTCACTCACCACCAAATCGAGAAGCAAACCCATCTGCCTCGCCCGATAACCTCGGTTGATCGCTAAATTTTGTGTGTTTTCATCGTTGAATTTGGCGGAGGAACCACAATTCTCCAGAATTCGATTTTGGGGGCGAGGATTCATGGAAACTAGCAGCGTCGGCATTGATAATTCGGCGGTGACGGCGTTTTTGTTGACCGACGCAACAAGTTGGTGGCAAGAAATCAACGATTCTCACCTTTGGCAGGATCGTATCTTCTTCACCCTCGCCGCTCTCTATGGCGTCGTCGCCATCGTCGCTCTTGTATGCTTTTTCTCTCTGTTTCGAATTGAATTTGGGGGAATTGGGTTTGTTTTTTACTCCATGGAATATTTGATTATCCCGGCGTTTCTTGCTGATGGTTTCCTTAATTTCGTTGTTATATTGTTATATTTGCTTCATTCCGTAACCAATTCATCTGGATTTAGATATGCCAATGGCTTATTATGGGTATTTGTTTAAGGAAATTAATGTTTCTTATTCATAATCCCTCTCTATTCTGGGAAAGAACGAAGAGGAATTATTCCATTATATTTTTACTAACAGGTTTTTGGCAATTGTAAAACGATAGATGGGATGATAATTTCGATTGTTTCTCAAAAGTTTGATGTTAGGATGTTTATTATGCTTGGTTTTAGGTTCAACTAGTCCGTATACAATTGAGGGTGCCGGAATATGGTTGGACCACGCAGAAGGTCTTCCATTTTCTCAATTTCTTGGTGAACGGAGGTTTATTTCATCCGTTTTTATTCTTTTTTTTTCCTTGCATACTTTTTCTTTAAATGTCGTGAGTTCTATGAATCTCTGGGCTGAGCGAATGAAAGTTTCTTACTGCAGTGCGGGCAGTTGTTTTTGTATTTCGCCGTGATGTGCAGAATTTGGAACCACCGGTATAGTTTGATTCTTAATTTGTTCTTTTGTGATTCTTTTTCCTATCACATGTTTAATGTTTCGCTTGTTTGTGTGTCTTGTATAGATTCTCCAACATATCTTGCTTGACATGCCAAGCCTTGCCTTCTTCACAACTTATGCTCTATTGGTTCTGTTCTGGGCAGAGATTTACTACCAGGTGGACATTTTGTTTTGAATTCATAATATTTTTTTTTCTTCAAAATTTGATAGAACTGTTTGCATACACCTTACAAAAAAAAACATTCCTCAGGCACGTGCTGTATCGACTGATGGGTTGAGACCAACTTTCCTTACAGTAAATGCAGTGGTCTATGTTATTCAGGTGAAATTCATTGCTAGATCTCATAAAGATTGACAAAATTTTTATATTCTTTCTTTTTCTTTTTCTTTTAAATTTTATTTCTATTGAAATGCCAAGAAAAAGAAAATACTCCTTGAGCAATTTTTTTACTCTTCCAGAATTTTTTTCCGCTTTATCTCTTTCTTCCACATTTTTTATTGATTAGTTTGTAGCCAGCATTTTTTTTTTCCGTTTTCTTCTGAAAATAATTAAAAAAAAATAAAATGACTATTGTTAATAAATAAGTAAAGCTAAGATCCAAATCAGATATTTTTTTCTCTCGTGTTGCACTTAGACCCTGACTTAGTCCTCCTCTAAACAAAGGACTAACGGCATTGCAAGGTAAAAGTACTAGCAACCCAAGGAAGCACACAAAAAAATTGGATAATATACCCTTTGGGGACATTCGGGATAATTGGAACAGTAAAAATACCCTTTACCAACCTTTATCCACTCCCTATAAAGACTATAAATATAGACGAAATGGGCTCTGCTTATATGTCCCATAAGCTAGTCTATATCAGAGAGCATCTCAACTTATTGTTCCACCCACCACTGTTTGTTAAAATGCCTTCAATGAACCAGATACCCACTGCCAATTTTTTTAGCCTACCATATTTGAATGTGGTTGTTGGAGTAATTGCCCATGGTGTGTTGCATTCACTCACCTCAGTCCATGTGGCCTTGAGTCCCTAACTATGAGAGGCACCTAAATAACAAAGGTTATATTCCAGCGATAAAAGACTACCCATAATTATCCCTTGCACCATGTTGGTGGCGTGTAACTCTTCGTAACTGCCATTAAATAAACAAGCTCATGTTTATTTTGGTGGCCCATGTTTTGAAGCACTTTTGAACCCCAGTTGGTACATCCTCACTGGCTTTATTATCCAGAATGCTTGCCGAAGAATCTACCTAGACTCTTGTGTGCATGTGTATGTACAGTGCAAACTTCCACATGTAACAACTTTGTTATCGAGCGATGGGCAGCACACAAACATGATGGATTTGAGATAACCTTCATCGTGTCAGCATGGAATTGGTATAAAAGCTTGATGAGAGGGTGGAACTTGGAAACCATTTGGTCAAAAGGTGATCATAGTAATCAGTGATTTAGAGGAATTACCTAGTAGAGTGTGGTGTGAGATCTTACTTTTCCTAACAGGAGGATGTTAGCTATGCAATTTCTTTTGTCAAGCAACGAAGTGCCCATGATGAGTGAAAGATGCACATGTGGCAGTCCATTCAACCCTTAGGTTGTGAGAGGCCATAGCAAGGGAGCAGGTTGTGTGTGTGGTTTGCAGTTGTGGCCATAAAGTGATGGTACTAGAAGTAACCACAAACTAGTGTAAGCGTTAGGTGTGCTCAAGCATAAACAAACCTTACCCAGTAATGTAGGAAAGTATTCCAATCGAACACAAGGATGCTTGTACAGATGTTCTTTTTAAATGATAATTCACCACTTAAAGGGTAACTGTGAGTTAGAATAGAAAGTGAAGAAAAGAAATGCGGGATTGGGGTGTTGGCTTGTTCTGGTATTTTCAATATTAACAATACCATCGAATTAATTCTTTCATTTGATTCATAATATCAAATATACTAATTACATTAACAATTATCTCCCTCCAAAATACCCTCTAAATTTTCATCTTTAGTGGCAACGTGGTTTTCAACTACAGAAAATAGCATCTTCTTATGATGTGTCTTGCAAATGAAAACCGTGAATGCTAGTGGCCCCATTGAGACATCCAAAAGATAGCATAGAGACATTCCTTAAAAAACTAACCTCCAGAATTAGTATTGATCTACATTTCATTAATTCAATTGGAACTTAATGGATTTCATTGGATCTCTTTGGAAGCATTTGGTAAATCAAGAGACTGGATAAGAGTGGAATTGCAGATCAAAGGAGGTTGACGGAAATTTTATTGAATGATTAAGATTTTTTTCAGAAAGTTGCTGAACCTTTTCCAAGTATGTGAAGATTTGGAAAATAGCGATGGTCTTCATCTGATATTTAAAATCATTAGAGGAATTGTTACGCTCAAAAGTCTGCAAATCTTTGATAAGATATATGTGAGGAGCTGATTATGGATATTAATGGTTCACTTGAGTAAGGAAGCCTTCTCAACCTCGTTTCTCTTCAGCATGGAGGTCTTGGATTTGAGTTACGCTGCTGTTTTGGGAGATCCTGGCCAGCGGCCACAAAAGGATTTGGTGCTATCAGTAGGTTTGTTGGAAGCAGTTGCTTTCTTCTTTTGGTTTGGGAATTTTGTCAATCCTTCTCAGTTGGCTCTTCATAATGTCAAGTTCAATCTTTGTGAGATGTTGCGATGGAAGCGCTTCTTCTTTTATTTCGGGTTTGTTCGAGTTAAAGTCATTTGGAATATGTGTTCAATTGGAATGTTTTTAATTTTAATTCATATGATGAAATTTGGTTCGTATACGCGAGTTTGTAGTTTTTATTTTGTTTCCTCTCATGTACTTTGAGCTAGACTCTTTCATTATATCAATGAATAGTCTTATTTCCGTTTAAAAAAAAACATAATCTAGTGAATATAACTGAGAATAATAAGTCCATGGGCTTATTGGATGGTAAGGCAGATCATTGACTCAATGTGTAACCATATACGTGTTGGCAGTCTTTCGTGTTCTGCCTGCTAAGTTGGTCATTATCATAGTTGATAGCCAACATGTTACCCATTTAATATTGATCTTTTTCTAAAATTTTGATTGAATTGCTTGCAGATTGTATTGTGGCTAATACTGTGGTGGAATCCTGTTCATGTACTGGCCATCCTTTCTAAGATGTTCTTTGCTAGTGTCTCTTTGTTTGCTGCCCTTGGTTTTCTTATTTATGGGGGAAGGTAATATTAGCATCTGCTTTACTTTTTCTGCTGGTTTATGATCTACATATATTTAAATGATCCTTTCAGTTGTGGAGAAGTAAGGAAAGAATGTGCATGTTTATTGGTTATAAACCATATATTATAAGGGAAGTTTGTGAAATCACATTGAGATGCATTTGTATGGATATTTGATTGCTCGTTTATACTATTCCTGTGAACATCATGCACTTCTAAACGTGGTTTGTGTTTCTTTAATTGAGGAGTAATTTTGTTAGCAGCTGCTATGTTTTAAAGGTACATGTGCCACGTACGATATTTAGATTTGGGAAGCTACGTATGTCCGAGTAAAGATCCATTATTTAATAAAGGTGGAAGATAAATTGTATGCTCAGTGTTACCAAAGAAGTTAATTCTTCCAGTTGCCGAAGAATTTCAGTTCTTTTGTTATTGCTTGATATTGTTCATTGAGATTTGAGATCTTGAGATGGATTGGTTGAGACGACCCTTATCAATTCTGCAAAAGACTTTTGAACTCGGTTATTCTTTTCTGGGTGGTGTGTGTGTGAGAGAGATTTAAAAACTATTTTCATCAAGAAAAGTGAAAGAATACTCCAATAGAACATATAGGGAGGGAGCCACAACAAAGTTAAGACAAAAGGCTCCTGTCATTTAGATCTTAATCCAGGAAGCATTTATAACATTTTGAACCAAAACCATGGATGGAGGGATTGAAGGTGAGTCATTCTTCAATGCCATGAGGGCTTATACCCGAAGTGGACACCATCATACAAATGTGAAGATAGATGGAGGTTCCATTGTTTCTATCGATTGGTATTCGGGTCAAGTTTGATTCAAAAGGGGAATCTCAAACTCATTTTCGCAAGTTATTCTTAGATCCCAAATTCTCAAAATGATATCATCAGTTTGTCATCGAAGACTCAAAGATTGGAAGCGAGATTCTAATGATTGAAGGAATGAATGGGTGTTTCAAAAGGGCAGTTCAGGAGGGAAATCCTAAGTCCAGAAAGAGGAACTTCTACGCTTCATCCATGATTACACTAGTGGAGCACCATCATGGTCGTGTAGTTGCAATGGAAGAAGCATCCCTTTGCACTTTGGGAGAACATGTGGTGGCACAAGTAAGCATGGCTCGTGACAACTTAGCAGCTTTCCACAGTGCTACCTGTGCTAGTCTCCACACAATCCAAGAGGATCTCGACACACTTAGTGAAGAAATCAAGTAGTTGAGGTCTACCACCGAAAATCCACCCCAACATATGAGGCAAAAACAGTTACGTTAATGGTCAAGGTCGTGGGCCCATGTGAGTATGAATCCTCACTGTCACCCAAGGGTCGACACCCTTGACTGCCCCTTTCATTCACTGAAATGTGTGTTGATAAGAGAATTCTTCTTTGTCTTCCCCTCCCTCTCTCACTCCATCCTCTCCAATTCCATGCCTGTCATTGAGGAATTCAAGATTTGATGGTCTGATAAATCTCCCTCACTTTAGGAATTGCCCCTCAAATGGTGATCCTTATTTTCCTCAGATCTAGATCAATTGTGAAAGACAGAGAAAAGTCAAATGAGAAAAAGGGCAACTCCATCATGAGTACCTTGGTTCTCTTACTGCCTCCCTATGGCCTCGAGCCCAAAAGGTTTGGAGCATCATGAAGGTCTCCCTTCTCTTTACCAAATTCAAGATTATGGACTTTTGATGCTTCAGGAAGGTACTCGGTGAAATCCTTGCCAAAATATTTGCTTGCTTCTACTCCTCTTGAAAAGGTGATGTACAAAGCCCTTTGGAAATCAAAAAGTCCCAAAAGAATCAATATTTTGACTTGGATTTTGCTTTATGACTCACTTAATTGCTCTTTTACTTTGCAACATAAGATGCGGAGTGAACATCTTTCACCCTCAATCTGTCCACTGTGTTTAGCCAATGGAGAAGATTTGCAGCATTTCTTATTTGATTGTTCTTTCTCAAGAAATTGCTGGGGGAACTTATTTTCTAACTTCGGTTTGCTGTGGGTTTTTGGGAACAATGTAAAGGATAATATTTCGCATGTTTTGGTCAGTCCTCTATCTTCTAGAGCTCAGATTTTATGGTCAAATGCAGTTAAAGCTTTAGTTTTTATATTTGGTTTGAATGTAATTAGAGAATTTTCCATGATAATTCTCAGGATTGGTCAGACAGATGGTTAGAATATAATAGTTGTACGTTTCTGTTAATATTTTTTTAAATATTATAGCACAGGGCTTTTGATTATGGTTAGAAAGTTAGTCATGAATAAGTTAGCATACTTGGTACAATTTTATGAAATTGATATTTAAAGATAATAAATAAGTTAGAAATTTGTTTTCTCTATTTTTTAACTTAAAACATAATAGTTGTTTATTTCTGTTAATATTTTTATTATAAAACAATAATTTAAATTAATTAAATTCTTTTATTATTATTATTATTATTTTTAAAAGAGAAACATTTCATTGATAAATGAAATTAGGGGAATGCACCAAACACCTAAAGTTGATTACAAAAGAGATCACCAATTGGTAAGTAAAAAAGATAAAGGCTATAATGTTCAAAAGGGTGCTTTATTTTGCACCCAAAAAAAAGTAGAACCAAATCCATAAAATGGTCAAAAGTGGAAAAAGAGTAACAAAAAAGGCATCCATTCCTCTCGTCCCATGGGATCTAAAAGAAAGCGCACAAAGCCAACCAAATCGTTGACCCAGTAATAATGAAGCAAGATCGAAAATAGTATTAGGATAGGGCAGGGACCAACCAAAAGCCTCCAGAACTTTGATGCATTGCAATGCATAAACAAATGGGTTGGATGCTTAGAATGCTGACAACACATGAAACATCAGGATGGCGAAGGATACATACAAGGCACTCGACAGTGATGCTGAAGGCGAACAGCAGTATTAATGGCACCCAAACTAAAAAATTCTTTTTTATTATATTATAAAACAATAAAAAAAATGTTAGAAAAAAATATAGTGGGAACATTTCCCTGCTGAATCCAATCCTAAGATCCAATTTGAGCAATTACCTCCTAGATTTTTGCTGATTGTGGAATTTGAACCATTTATAGTTCTGGTAATTACAACTTAAATGTTGCAGATACCATCACTGAACTATAAAGGTTGAAACTCCAAAGTATTCCTAATTTATGAGGGTTGAGGTAATTATTTATTATTTGCCTTCAAACTTATGAAACTTGATCCCAATGATTAATGGAGATATATTTAATAGGGTTTGTACCATTTTTTAAATTTTAGGAGTAATTTCCCATATTGAAAGTTCAAGGTACCATTGTATCAACTTTTAGTCAAGTGACTGTGGCGCTTTTTTGCTAAACCCAATTCTCTTTGGCGTAGGATTATTGCTAGTAAGCATGGCCCTCATACTTATGAGTGGTTGGATAAAGGGATTAAAGGCACCTACCGGAATCTTATGAAGGATATTTCGAAAGAGCTCCCTGACTTTACTCATTGGGTTCAGTGTGTGGTGGAGGATGGGAGAGAGACGTATTTTTGGGAAGATCACTGGGTGGGGGAGAGACCTCTCTGTGGGTTATTTCTCCGGTTATATCATCTGTCTTCTTTTAAAGACCATTTTGTGACAAATTTTCTTGTTTGGAATGGGAGCTCTTCTACATTTTCCTTCGTGTTCCGTTGGACTCTTTCTGATAGAGAGACGATGGAGATGGTGGCTCTCCTTTCTCTTCTTGATAGTCATCTCTTTTTTCGTTGGAGGAGAGATGTGAGAGTTTGGGGCCCTAATCCTTTGGAAGGGTTCTCATGTAAGTCCTTTTTTCAGTGTTTGGTTAACTCTTCTCTTGGTGAGTCCGTCTTTTCGTCGTTATGGAGGATCAAGGTTCCTAGAAAGGTGAGATTATTTACTTGGCAGGTTCTTCATGGCCGTCTTAATACATTGGATAGGCTTGTGAGGAAGATGCCGCTGATGGTTGGGCCTTTTTGCTGTATTCTTTGTTCGAAGGTGGAGGATGACTTGGACCATATTCTTTGCCATTGTGATTTTGCAAGCTATATTTGGGATTCTTTTTTCCAGACGTTTGGCATGTTGAGTGCCCGACACAAAGATGTTAGAAATATGATTGAGGAGTTCCTCCTCAATCCGCCGTGTGGGAAGAGAGACTAGTTTCTTTGATGTGCTCGTGTTTGTGCTATTATTTGGGTGTTGTGGGGTGAGAGAAATAGTAGGGTGTTTAGAGGGGTTGAAAGGGATGCTAGAGAAATTTGGTCTCTTGTTTGGTTTTATGTTTCTCGTTGGGCTTCGATTTTGAAGGCTTTTTGTAACTACTCTTTAGACTTGATTTTGTATAGTTGGGGTCCGTTCTTGTAGTGGGAACCTCCTTCTTTGTTATTTTCATCAGAAAGTTTAGGAAAGGTTTCTTTTTTGTCAAAAATATATGAAGAGGCAAGGAAGGATAACTTTTCTCACCATGTGATAACCTTTTTATGCAGAATTGTTAACCATTTGATCTTTATTAGTTTTTACCTTTTTTTGGCTTCTCTTTCTTTGCTTCTATATAACGTAAGCGACTGTCTTCCTCTTCGGTTATGAAGCTTTTTTAAAAATAAAAAAAAAAATTATTCACTTAGTTTTATCTTGCTTGATTTTTCTTGATTGGAGACCTTTCTTACAGCCTCTCTCTCTTCTTCATTTCTTTTGTGGGCATTTTTTTCTTTTTCGTATGCCATTGTATTTATTCAGTTTATTTTCTCCATGAAAGCATGGTTATTCATAAGTCTTGAAAATTTGGAAATTTTACACATAATTTGCTAATAGTTTCTTTAATCATCTCTGGATAGATTATTCTTGATGTTACAGCGCTTCCCTGTGGAATCCAAAGGAAGACGTAAGAAGTTGCAAGAGGTACTTACGTTCAGATATAAGGATTTTAGACATCTTTTTAGAAGTTTGAGCCTTTTTTAATCTTTTCTGTAAGCTCTTTCCCCTCATTTTTTCTTGTTTTGGGTGGGACAGGTTGGCTATGTGACAACTATATGTTTTTCATGTTTCCTAGTCAGATGCATCATGGTGAGTCTACTTCTCTCCAATGTTGTTATGCAGTACCAATAGGAGTGACTGGATATTTAACTGATGAATGGTGGACCCTTTTCTTTTTTTTCTTACTGTTTTATATCACTATGTTCTAACCATATTTGTTCCAAATATACGTACAGCTCTGCAGTAGATATTTTTCAGTTTTAGTATGTTGTCACTTTATAATTGGTTTCTTAATAAACAATTCATCTCAAGTATGATTGATCAAATTTTAAAAGTTCTGTGAGAAATTTGAAGTTCGAAACTGTCATTTGTAATGGAGGTGCTAATTATTGTAATTTGCATTTTTTACTTGATGTGCATGAGAGTTTGCATAGAAAGATATTGCAATAAATAAGATATGAATCAACCTAAGAAGGATAGTTGTATCGATGGTTAGCGATATGTTGTTCTGTACCAGTAACAGGACTGACCCGGGTATTTATAATGTACTTCACATTCATTTTAAATTTGGTCTTTAATCAATTACCAAGGTAAGCAAAACGCCTTTCTCAAGGATTGAGGTTACTCTAATAAAGTTACATAGAGGCTTCTCAATAATTTTCGTTTATTGATATCCCTACGTAGAGGCTTATTATCGTAGCTATTACTAAACTCTGAAATTAGTAGCGTATTGTTTTGCGTTTCAATTGCTCTATATTCCCACTCTTGCTTCATTTTAATCCCGACTTACTTTATTATCTTGTGCTGTAGATGTGCTTTAATGCTTTTGATCAAGCTGCTGACCTCGATGTTTTGGATCATCCGGTTCTGAATTTTATTTACTACCTGGTAAATTTGGGACCACAGATGTCAAATGCATTTTATCTATTATGATATTTCACTTGAAGTTTGTTTTACTGGAATCTTTAAAGACTTGGAATATTCTAATCAATATGATGATTCGTAGGAATGCTATTAGAGTATTATAAGGATATATATTAGTAATTAGTTAGAGGAATTTGTTATGCAATTTGGTTATAAATAGAGATTCTGGAAACGAGGAAGATGGACTTCTTTTTTTTTTTTGGAGTGATTTAGGACGGGAGAGAAATCTCAAGATTGGGAGGCCAGTACCTCGAGCACTGCGCTTACCTTGCAATTCCATATTGCGGTTATCTTTCAATATATTTGGTTTGAGATGTATTTCCTGCTTTGAGTATTAGTATTCTATGGTGAATGATTTAGTTCAAGTGTCACTATTATGGTTATGCTCCGTGGGGCTTGAATGATAATTCTGTTGAGCTAAATTGATCTTAATCACTTAATGTACCTTGTTATTAAAGTCCTTACCCTTAAAAGTTTAAGATTCTGCTCGATGATGTGGGGTTATTCTTTGTATACGCTATGCTATGTTCCTTCGTATTTTATACTTTTTTCCTGAAAAATATGCCACATTGTTGTTAGAGATGAGACGTTCTACTTGTTTTTCCATCTGTGCAGTTGGTTGAGATTGTACCATCCTCTCTGGTTCTTTTCATTCTGAGGAAGCTGCCCCCGAAACGAGGAATCACACAGTACCATCCTATCCGTTGAAAAGGAAAAAGAAAGAAAAGAAAATCGGGTGAAGTTTCGACAATTTGGGTACAGAACGAAGCGAAAAGTTGGGAATGAGGTGCAGATGTAAAGAGGTACCTGATCCTAAAGAAACATGGCAGAGGCATTTTGAGTTCTGTTGGTTTCTGTATTAAAAGTTGGAAAATGTGTTTAAATAGAATTAAACAAACTGCTACAAACTGAAATTATAGTGGGAATGGTGTTGTTGTGCCATGTGATTTATTTAGCCTTACATGCTGGGTTTCTTGTGGTTGCCTTTTTGGTACAAAGAGCAAGAGATACAGTGACATTTCTATATGTTTCCTTGTATTTATAATTCACCCATTGCTTCTCAATTCTGTATTATTTTATTTAATTCACCATTAGAGGGGGGAGACACCTCCTACTTAACAAATTAGGTGGAATTGTGATTTAGATTTCACAAAAGAGGTCCAAAATCCCATTTTGATTAAAATCTCTTTTTTAAATCAAATTAAAAAAGAATTTAAAATCAATTCTTATTTTAAAAATGATAAATCAATTTGATTGAATTTTTCTTAAAATTTAATTTTAATTTAATTTTCCAAAAATCATACTAAACAAAATGATTTTCTTAATTTGAATTTTCACAAAATTCAAATTTTTAATTTTAAAAATATTTTAATTTAATTAATCTTATTAATTTAATATCAAATATTAAATTAATTAAACACCAATTCTACTACCATGAATCCCTATTTATTGAAATAAATATTTAAATCATATTTAAATATTAATTGATTATCGAATTTTGTTTATTTCCATAATTGAACGTGTAATTATATCACATATAATTACTAATTCCCTTAATATAAATTTGAACATTTCAAATTAACTTATCACGTTATTCTAAGTTTAATTCCATTTGTGAGCTAGTAGGGAGATCTAATGGATCTACAGATTATGGGCTCCAACGATCCAAGATTAACGGGCTAAACTCTTTAACCCGAGTTAACCCCCATTCGTTAACTACCGGGTCACTCCTCTAAAGCTTAATAGTTGCACTCCCTCACTGTAGATATATTGTGTCCACTCGATATAACCATGATTTGTAAGTTAATCCTTCACAAGTTGTTCTTAATAACGGCTGGGTCTATAGTTATTTTACCCCCAAGATTACCTCTTGTTCCTTAAGTTCCACTGATCTTCTAATGAACAATTGGTTTGAGATCCAATCATCAAGTCGAGTTCTTCTTGGGCCAATGAGAGGGTGAGGCCCCTTGTTCAAGACCCGGAGTTAGTATTTAAGGGAACAACCTCTCTACTATCCTTGAAAGCGGGTAGGAACAAATTTCATCTTTCACCCTATGTCCCCAACTATCTATCCGGTCTTACTCATGAAATGGGAGGCTTATTGAGTCAACCCTCACCCATGCAAATCTAAGGATAATCATGAATAAACAAAAGTTCATAATTAGCTCAGGATTAAGGTTAAGTTACCTAGGTTATCGCTTTGAAATAGTCAGTCTTGAACAGTAAAAAGCGTTATAAAGTAAGAGTGACTTATTTCTTGGTTTGATCTTATGCAAACTCATTGCACAAGATGCCCCCATTCCTCATGTCACCACATGAACGAATCAGAATCACTTCGTTTGTAGCACTTTACAACGATTGTAACAACTACATAATGGACCGCATCCGATAGTGTTACCAGAATAAGACACCCAACCTTATTTGTATACTATAGACCATTTTAACTATTTACTCGAACCTAATCCATTCTTATGTCTCTACATAAAGTTCAAGTACTCATATAATAGTCATGGATCTTTTAGTTTATTGGATTTATTTCTAAAACGAAATAAGCAATTCATATATTCAATAACAACTTTATTGAATCAAACTTCAATAACAACTTTATTGATTTATAGAATATGTTTATCATTTACAAACCACGAGTTTTAGGACATAAAATCCAACAACAAGTTAGTTCAATTCAAACAATCATAATTTGATAAGAAAAACACCCAAAATATCTTATCCCACAATGTCTTAAAATAAGATCCAACATATGTAATCATAACAAAATATCAAAATATGCATAGCTGAAATATAGTTCATAGATAAGCAAAATCCAAGTATACATAGATATCTAGAGTTTCAAATAAACATAAATGTGCTAAACATAAATTCATACATATATAACTAATCATCCGCTATACAAGGATTTCGTGACTATTCCCATTTCACTAACATGGTTAATAAATGTCTTAGGAGCTAGTCCTTTAGTCAACGGATCCACAATCATATCATTGATGCCAATGTGCACTATTTGAACTCTTTGATTTTGCACCTCTTCTTTAACAGATATATAATTTAAATCCATATATTTAACGCCCTTGGAGTATCTATCGTTCTTCAATAAGAATACAGTTGTCCTGTTATCTCAATATATCTTCATTGGTTTAAAAATGGTACCAGCAATGTCTAAACCACAAATAAAATTGCACCACCACAATGATTGAACTATGGATTCAAACCATGCCACAAATTCAGCCCGAGGAAGTAGCAATGACAAACTGCTTACCACTCTTCCATGAGATAGCTCCATCAACTAGAAGGAATACATAGCCAAATGTGGACTTTCGGGTATTCGAACATTCAGCATAATCCGAGTCCAAGTAATCAACAACCTCAAGTTTACTAGTTCTTCTATATATGAGCACGTGATCTTTAGTGCCTTGCAAGTACCTTAAAACATTATTTGCAGCTCTCTAATGAAATAGTATGGGAGTTGATTGATAGCGACCTAACATATTGATCGGATTGCTTACATCTGGTGTAGTACAAGTCTGAATATACATCAAACTCCCTAATAAAGAAGCATAAGGGATATTATCCATTTGTTTACGCTCCAAATCATTCTTGGGACAATGGGATAGACTAAAGTCATCCCCTTTCTGGATGGGAACTAGACTAGGTATACTGATTCCATCTTAAATCTTTCTAAAACTTTGTTGATATAAGATTTTGGAGACAATCCCAAAATTCCTTGTGATCTATCTTGAAATATTTCTATTTCGATTACATAGAAAGCTTCACCCATATCCTTCATCTCAAATTTTCTAGAAAGATAATCCTTAACGTCATGCAATAACCCACGATCACTAACGGCAAGACAAATATCATCTACATATAACACAAGGATTACAAACTTACTTCTCACGACCTTCATGTAGATACACTGGTCAACGATCATTTCTACAAACCCATATGAAATATATGGTATCATTAAAATTCATGTACCATTGTCGGGAAGCTTAATTTAATCCTTAGACTGATTTCTTCAAATTATACACCATATTTCTTTCACTTGTGATTTCAATACCTTGAGAGAAAGTTTCTGTGTAGGCAATGCCATCATTTTAAGTGTAACCTTTGGCGACAAGTCTAGATTTATACCTCTCGGCATTGCCCTTAGAGTCTCGCTTTGTCTTAAAGACCCACTTGCAGCCAACTCTTTTAGAATCCTTTGGCAATTACGTCATTTTCCAAACATTGTTGTCATCTATAGATTTCAACTCTTCCTTCATGGCAATTAACCACTTATCAAAATTTTCACTTAGCTTGATCAAGGAGGTTGGATCATTATCAATTCTTAGGTCACTTTCATACTCAAGTGCATAAATTTATACTCATTTGAAATAGCTGATCTTTTCTCTCTAGTAAACCTTTTTAATGCTATTTATTTTTTAGGTTGCACTTGCTTATTAACTTGAGCATTTTCCTCTTCTTCTTGAACAATGGAATCTGTAATTGGGTTTGGAGCATCCATTTGTTGTTCCATATTTATATGCCTTGTGGCTGTGCTACAATAATAGAAACAATAATTTGAGATGGATTACTTGATGGATTTTGGTCCATCAATGACTCTCTAATCTATACATTACGTGCTCCCACTAACCCTGCTATTTTTAATGAAGTGAGTATTTGCAGACTCCACAATTTTTATATTATGGTTAGGACAATAGAATCTATACCATTTTGATGTCTCCAGATATCCAATGAAATAACCACCAATGGTCTTGGAATCCAATTTTTCTTTTCATGTGGATTATATATCCTAACTTCAGCTTGCCAGTCCCACATGTGAAGATGTCTTAAACTAGGCTTCCTAGATGTCCACAATTCATAAGGTGTCTTAAGAATTGCTTTACTAGTACCATATTCAATATGTATGCAGATGTCCTCAATGCATACATCCACAATGAAATAAGTATAGAACTATCATTCACCATACTTCTCACCATTTCTATCAATGTATGATTACGCCTTTCTGCTACACCATTTTGATGTGGCGATCCAGGCATTACATACTGCGCACAAATGCCGTTAGACTCAAGGAGTTTCTTAAATAGACTTGGAATGTATCCAACTTCCGATGTCTTTTCATGATATTCATCATCTCTATCAGTACGTATTACCTTAACCTTTCTATTTAACTGCCTTTCAACCTCCATGATGAATGTCTCAAGGATATCAACTAAATGAGTTCTTTCATACAACAAACAAAGGCAACAGTACCTAGAGTAATCATCAATGAAGGTGATGAAATACCTCTCACCGCCTCAAGACGGTATATCGAAAGGACCATGAATATATGTATGTATTAAATTAAGTAATCCACTACTCCTTGTGGCAACTTGTTTTGATACATGTTTGGTTTGATTACCCCTAATGCAATTCACACAAGTATCATTCCAATCAGTAAAATCAAATTAAGACAAAACTTCATCTTTTATTAGTCTCAAAATTCTCTCTTTGGATATATGACTGAGTTTTTTATGCCACAAGTCAACAAAAGACTCATTTAGTGCATTCCTTTTGATACAACATCACATTCAACATTAAAAAGAGAATTAACGAAAGTCGAATTTAGATTGAAACAATACAAAATATCCAACAATAAACCAGTACCACACAGGTTTATTCCAAGATGCAATAAAAAAAAACTATGTCCCATCTTAAAATCAAATTCTAAAACATCCAACCTAGAAATAGAAACAAGATTTCTATAACAACTTCTCCTTGCCCTTTACTGGGTTGCACCTTAAATGGTTGCTTTTCCTTATTCTTCCATTTTTTACTCGGAGTTTTGCCGCCACTAGAACCAGTGTTTGAATTACCATGATAGGCAAAGTTGGCCTGGGGAAGTTTGACATTAAAGTCTTCCCTTTGCCTTGCCTCCTCTTGCATGAGCATGACCTTAATATCTAAAAGAGAAAATTTTTCCTTAAGATGGTTGTAAGTTCTCCAAAATTGCTTGAAATTATCATCCTTACATGATTTCAACAAAAACCCAACTAACACTCCCTCACCAAGATCCACATCCATACTTTTAAACCAGTTGTAGGTGTACACCATGTGAATAATGTGTTCTTCTATTGATTGAGCCATAGTGTACTCTCTATTAGATAAATCATTATTAGTAGCAACAACAGACTAATCCACAATGTTTGTCATAGTACACTTCTTAATTTCAGTAAAAAAATTCTCTCACTTTTTTCAGTATTAGGCTGAAAAGACTTAATATTAGGCGTTATGCTTAGCTTAAGAAAGTTCATCAAAGACTTATTCGAATTTTCTCAATTCTCCCATAGTTTCTTGTCTATCTTTGAATTAGTATCAGTCGGTTTAGTGGGCTTATCCATAACTAGAGTTGAATTGAGTCCCATAAGGCCAATATTTAGCTCTATGTATTAGATCTAGTCATCATAGTTCTGCCCATTAAACTTAATACTATTGGTACATTCATCTCACATATTAATTGCTTTGAATTTAAACCACAATTCAGACTATAACATACACCAAAAGATTGCATTCAAATTCACCTTTAGGCTAAATCTAAATACAACCAACAATCATCAATCATGCATCATTCATATAACATATAAGGTCAATCACTAAGTTTACTTTAATTTACAAGTCACATTTGGATGTACATTATATATTAATCAAACAAAGTTCATAACCTACTTTAATTGTTATAACAAAGTAAGATCTACTTTTGAGTAACTGTATAACTAAATGTTAATAATTATAAATATTTATCATTCTTAAATGTCATCTATGATGTTATATCAAATAAATATTTATGATATAATTTAAATTGTTTAGTGAACTTTGATTGGATCACTTTGATGATTAACACACTCACTAAAATATCAAAGATTAGTCAAATACTTCTCTAGTTAAAAGAACTTCCACAAAATTCCACACACATTGGAATAATCATTGAAATTCAACCACATAATTTCAAAAATCACTAATTATGCCTACCAACAAAATTCGGTCGGCGACCCCATTTTGGAAGAATTTTATTTTGTGTGTTGAAATTGAGTCACGTATGAAGAATTTATCGATCAAGTTTTCATGAGCCATAAATAATTAATTAACAACATAAATTATAAATAATTAACTTCAATTAGAAAAATACTCAAATTCTCATAAACCGAGATTGGTGATTTAATCCATATTAAAACCTATCTCTGATGCCAAATATTAGCATCAATTAGACTCAAATACGGAAGCGATTATCACCAATAAATTCTAATAAGATAATTAAATCACCACGATACATAAGGTAAAGGTATGAATACTTACTTGATGATTCCATGATGAATGTACGAAATTCTTTAAATCAATGTTCTCCAATCTCAATATCGTATATTCTTCCATTTGCCCTTTGATGATATAAGGACATATTTAATTCAATGAACTAAACTTTGATTGACACAGATTGTGTTATTCTTTTGGAAACAAAAACCACGCATAGATTAAGAGAGTCCTACAGGAAGAACCATCTATTGCCTATATATATAGGCAACTCCCTCCTCCATGGTAACTACCCACATTTCGAGTAACTACTAACTTCCGATTACATAGATAACTACCTATGATGATTTAGGTAACTACCCACATTCTGGGTACTACCGATTTTCCACTACATGGATAACTACCTACAATAACTTAGACAACTACCCACGTTTCAAGTAACCTACCAACTTTCACTATTTTCCAACTTCACATAACACCACTAAAACTTATAAATTTCACGGTAGAGGATGGAGGGATTTATACTCGATAATTGTCTCTTCAATACTACACTAATCATTACTGTGTATACAACACTAACAATTATCAATTATTTAAATTATGGTGAAGTGTTTAGAAAAAGTTAAAGAGTTTTAGGCAAGGGTGAACAAAGATATGAAATACATTATAATAATTGCATTAATCATGTACACAAACCTTTAAAAATCGAAATTTGGTGAATTTATACTCTCACATAACCTTTTATTATAAAATTTACAAAATCATTTCTTTGGGGGAAAGTCATACATATAAACGACCTCACATTAAAAAAGTTTGCCCAAAATTCAAAGGAACTAACCATTCAACTATAATTGTCAAATGATTTTATAGGCACGCTTGGGTGTGCTTTTTAACAAGAGTACTTTGATATCATATCAATATGTCTATGTCCAAATTTTATTTATATATCAGTCGATATATTTGTAAATTTATTAGATATTGATATTTTATGGTGTATTTGAAATACATTTTCAATTGTTTAATTTAAAAAATAAATCATTTTAGAAGAAATTGAAATATTTAACAACCACTCAAAATAGTTTTTTTCAAATGTATTTTAATATGTTTTTATCAAAAGTGTTTAAAAAAAAAAAGGTGTTTTAAAAAGCATTTTTTCTTCAATTTAGACAAACCCTTCATCATTGGTAAGAAGTGTTCTTAGAAATTACTTTTAGCTCAATAATATGTGGATCAGATCGAAGGTATATATTTAAACTAATTGAGTTATATTCAAGTTAACAATTTATCGTTGTTGAACTAAAAATGCTCAATGTACCAAAGGAATTATAAAATCCAAGAATGAAAACATGCTTTGATTTAGGAATGACAAGACCCATAAACAAAAATACATATATATTTGTTGGGTATTTTATTATCACAAAATAGGATGGAAGATGTGAAATAACAAAGATTATGATTTTATCTTCTATTTAGCTTCATTTGATCATTATTCAGTTTTTTATAGTTTTTTAAAAATTAATAGGTTATAAACACTATTTCTACTTATTGATTTCTTTGTCTTGTTATCTACAATGTTTTTAGAAGTCAAATTTTGAAAATTAAAAAAAATATATTTTTATTTTTGAAATTTGACAAAAAAAAAAAATCTAAGTAAATAAACAATAATAAACAAGTATGAAAACAACATAATTTTAAAATATCAAAATGAAAAATTGAATGATAATTATCAAACAAGAATTTAATAACTCCACATAATATAATTCACATTTTTATATTTGATTTTCTATTTAATTCAACATTTCCCAACCATAATTGATTGAAGTGCACATATGTAATCACCACTCCCACTACTATCAATATTTGTATTTTATTAACCATTTGAAAATTTTATCTTTTTAGCCCCTAATTTTATTTTTTAAAATGGGTTTGATTTTTAAATTTTGAAAATATACCAATTTAGTTTCTCACTTTTAAGAATATGCGTAAAAGGTGATGGTATAATTTTACATTATTATTTTAGATTTTGAAATAACTTTTTAAATTAAAATTAATATTTAAAAAAATATTTTTATCTCTCTTCGCTCTTATTCTTTAATTATTATTTTAAATTTAAAATGTCAATATTTAAAATTTAAAAGAAAAATTACATAGGAACCTTTTAAATAAATTTTTTAAAATTTAGAGATGAAAGGATTGTAAAAGTTTATGGACCAAATGTATTTAGTATTGAAAATTCGGAGACTAAAAAAATCATTTCCTCTCATATTTTCATATAAATATTTTTTTGTAAATATCGACTCTTTGTGATATGTACATGTATATATCAAGTTGTGTAGTACTAAGAATTTTTTAATTATTATTTTTCAAAAAAAATATATTTTTTCTTACAATATATTGTCGGTGTATTTATGTTAATGTACCTTTACATTCAAACGTCACTGATTAGATTTTCAACTATTTTATAGATTGAATAGATATAAAATTATGAATATTTAAAAATTGAACCCAAAATAATGGAGTCAATACCAATGGCTGTTAACCTGTCCAAACTAGATGTAGGCCATAAATAGAAAGGAAAATATCAATTTATAAAATCGATAACAAAATTAATAAATGTATTAATCTAAATCTTGAATTTTTATAAGTATATTAATTTATAAGAAATATTGTGTGAAACTTATATCATAAACTGATACAGGATAAATCTAAATTTTCATACGATGAATTCAATTTATGTACCAATTAAATTTCTAAACTTTCACAAATAAATCAATTTAGACTCTTATATAGAATTTCCTTTGAAAATCATCCATATATTTACTCTAATAATTTATTTTGTAAAACTGATATTTGAATAAGTCTATATACGTTTGAGAATTAATGCATGGAAAATTTTCAAAAGTAATTGTAATAAATAGTCTAAATTGATAAGATTATGAAATTTTAGTAGTTTAATTGACTAAAATAGTAAATTTTAGACGATATTGTTCGGACGAAATTGGAAGAAAAGTGTAAATAGAATTTATACAATTATTAATTCATATTTTTTAAATATAATTATTGAAATCACTTTTAAAGAATAATGATATTAATAATTTTTTTAAAAAATAATTCATGTGACATCTTGACCAATAATTCATGTGACATCTTGACCCACATGTCTCATTTAAATGTTGAATTCATTTATTAAGTGAATTTTGGTCAAAGACAAGTGAACACCCTCTCAATTCGAATAATAATAATTAGTATTAAAGATATGACTATAATTATAAAGGATAAAGGCCCTTTTTTTCTTTTCTTTTCTTTTCTTTTCTTTTTTTTTTTTTTTCTCTTTAAACTATAAAGGTGCAGTTCCTAATCTCACCCAACTGTGACTTTCAATATGCACACCAACCAATGAAAACTGCTATAAGATAAGTATATGGCTGGATCAGCTTCATCTACCAAAAAGTTGGTCCAATTTATGAGTTTTCTTTTCCCTTTAATACATTTTGACCACGTTTTGACCACATTTACACTAGTTGAAAGGTAATTCATTAATACTAATCTAAAAAGTAAGTCCCACTTGATTATTTTTGTTGTTGTTTATGTCTTCTATAATCGTAATGAGTTGTGGGACTCGCATTGAAATTTATAATCGTAATGAGTTGTGGGACCTCATAACCAATTTGATCTCAACCCCTTAGATAGGTTAGATGAAAAATTATTTAGATGATCTAATGAACCAAGGATCGGACAAAGTTAGAAACTCACATAAACTTTTGATCTTCAAAGCACTCCACAAGCAAGACAGATCAACTCTCACTTGAATGCTTCAAATATTTGTGCATTCTATCACAATAACACACAAGAAACAAAGCTTTAAATCTTTTAAAACCTAAGATTCTAAATTTTGAAATCTTCTTCTATATCTTGATTGTGAAAAATACAACATTATTTATACTAAATGAAAAGATGCTTTAAAATGATGCAACCTTTTATCTATCAAGTAAACACATGAACCTTTAATAAATTCCAATACATAAATTAAATAGAAACATAGGACATTAGTAATGTAAATGAATCTGAATTTTTAGATTCATTATGACTCTTAGATGAAAAGATGTCTTTAGATGCATGAAAAGTTGTAACTCTTCACCATGGATAGGAACCTTAGTTTGGAAGTAAACATTAAATACTCAAGCTCCTATCATTGCCAATTATTTGTTTATCATCTCAGAGATTCAAGTGAGCCCAAAACAAAGCTTTTTTGGCTCAAGACCAATACAACCTAAAATTCAAGTGACTTGGACCAAGGAAGTCCAAGCCCACATTGCTCCTATGGAAACTCTATAAAGGAATATTCCTTCATTTTGGGGTTAGATAAACTAAAAGGGCGTCTAGGACAAGGAGTTGGTTATTATAGTTCTAGGTTATTATACTTGGATTATAATAGTTTCTGTTTGAGGTATAGATTATTTTAGTTTGGATTATAATAGTATGTGTTTGAGGTGTAAACTATTTCAGTTTAAGAAAGAAATAGTAAACACTGTAACAAATAATTAAAAAAAACGATAAATATAAAATAGTAAAAACTGTAGTAAATAGTAAATACGATAGTAAATGAGAGTTTTGAAATAATGTTGATTGTAGCTAATTAGAGAATATAAAATAGTATTTACTATAGCAAGAGATGGTTATTATAGTTTTAGGATAGTTCTTGATCCAAACATACCCTAAAAGTTTAAAAATAATTTACCAACCATTAGAACTTCTTAAGCTCTTGAAGACTGAACGACACGTGAAGACTAAAATTCTTCGAAAATAAGAAAATTCTTCCAAGATGCATCCTTCGAAAATAAGTAGCTAGCATCTTTTTCGCCGTGATGTATGTGATCTAACCATTGAATCCATTTCTTGGCTCTAAAAAATACTCTCAAATTCTCTAAAATTAAGTAGAAGCTATGTATAAGTTTTTTTTTTCCTCTAAAACTCTAGTTGTAGCATCAAGACGCTAGGGACAACGTCTCAACACTGCTCCATTTCTCTAAAATTTCTTAGGTGTTTTTAGTGTAGAACTAAGTACATGTGTTTTGCTTTGGTCTCCGAATTCGACTAGGAAATAAGGATTTATAGAAACTTTAGTCCCAACATCAAGATGCTAGAGACAATGTCTAAATGCTGCTCCATTTTTCTAAAATTTCTTAGGTGTTTTTAATGTAGGATTGGGTAGAAACCATATAAAAGTTTTAATTTGCTCAATACTAGATGTTATTGTTGTTGCTAGCTGTTCTTATTTTCTTTTATACGTTTGTTATGTATCTGCCTTTTGCGTATTGTGTGGCCTTGGGGTATCGAATTATCTTTTCTTTTAGGTTGCATAATTTATGTAATTCTTTTTGTTCTTTGTAGCTGATTTTTATTGTTCTCGTTTCTACCTTCTTGCTTTATGTGATCGATTATATATTTCATGTTCTCGTTCTTGAGAGTTAGTCTTTAGAACCACATTGTGTTTTGTGTGAAAAAAGTGTGTGGCATCACTGTATTCCTGATTACCCTTCTACGAAACTGTTTGGGTGATTGCTTTGCCGTGATATTTTGTTGAAGACATTCAAAGTAGAAAGACTCTCACGCTAGACTCTTACAGTATAAGGGTCTAGGATGAAGGATTGATCAACCCATTAATTAAAAGGCTTGTTGAAGCTTCATATATAGAGACATCAAATTTAGGGGGAACATTTATCTAGCAGTTCTATTAGAAAAGAAGTGTCGAGTTATGGGGGAGCGTAAATAGTTTATTAGTAGAAAATTATTGTTGAATCAAGATAGCTTGTCTATGAGATAAGTATTTCTTTGTGATCACTTATCTTTACTAGTAGAACATTTTCATTTAGGCACAAGTGTCTCCCAGATATAGATGTGGTTATACCAAACTGGACTACCAATTTTCCTGTCCATTATTACTAATTTCTCTCTTTCATTAATCTTGTTATAATACGTGTTTATGACTTTATGTTCAACTAGTGAGTAGAAGCAGTAGTATCTCTTGTTTCTCACTAGACAACATGGAGACACTTCTGGTAACGTCTAGACATTATATACAATAGTCTTCAACCCAATGCTTGAATTGTCAGGTTATTATTATTTTTTCTTACTAATTTAAAATACTTAAATTTATCTACAACAAATGACTAATAACTAAAATCATATAAATTCAAATGTAAAATACCAAATATCCATAATATTGATTACAAGTTCTAAAAAAGACCAAAATATTATAATAATCTTAAAAGAAAAACATCAAACAAGGAGAAATATATCAATAGGTATGTAATTCGAATTAGGTTGGGTCAATCCGAAAAAATATTTATTTAACTCGAGATCCAACCCAATTCGACAAAAATAGAAAAATGTAATGTAACCCAATCCAAAAATAAAACTAACCCAATTTAATTTTTAGATTTGAATTGAGTAATCGAGATTGTTGAGGTTATTAAGTCATTTGAACATGCCTAGAAAAATTTCGAAACAAGTAATTGTTGGGTAAGTTTAGACTTCAGAGGTAAATTTTGATTTACATTTTGAAAATTTTATTTTGAATTTATTTAAATGGACAAAAAAGGACAAATCTCATTAAGTAGAGGTAGACAGCACTGTAATTTTCTTTTGGAAAACAATTAATTGAATCGTGAAGAGAGAGAAAGAAAGCTTCGATAATTTGGGAATACCACCAGCCACCACAACGGATAGCTTTTTATTATTGTTAATTGTTATTTTTAAGGATTCCAACGGCTAACTTTAAAAGGAAAGAAAAGGATGGTTTTTTTTTCTCCTTAAAAAAACAATAAAACAAAAATACTAAAATTAGGGATGTTCATGGGTTAGATTGAGTTGGGTTGAATAACTTTATAAACCCAACCCAATTGTTCAGGTTGTAAATTTCTTCAATCTAAATAATTCTTATTAAAAAATGAACTCAACCCAACCCAACCATGAAATATTTTGGTTGGGTTGGTTCGGGTTAATCGGGTAATTTGTTTAAAATTTTATTCTAAAAAGAAGCACAACATAAATATGTAAAAATCTTATTTAATTATTTTCATTTATTGAATTAAGATTAACAACTCAATTTCAACTTATATATTGAAAATTTTCTTTCTAAAGTGCAAAAAATTACTTTTAAGAGTTGTTGAAGAATAAATTATAAAAAAATATTAGAATTAAATAAAATTAAAATCAATATATATAAATAATCGTGTTATATGTAATAAAAAAATATTTTAAAATTAATAATAAATTCGGGTTGGTTCGGGTTATATTAGGTGAACCTATGAACCAATCCAATCCATAAAATTTTACTTTATTTGAACCTAACTCAACCCAAATAAAACCCAACCCAAACCACACGGATTGGGTTAGGTTGATTGGTTTTTTCGGGTCATCAGTTTTTTTGAACACCTTTAGCAATCGTGGTTCTGATTTTATAAAATATTAATGTTGATTGAAAATTTTGAAATCTTCATGGAAATTGATAAAAAAAAAAATTGTTATAATTAATTAGTGAAAATTTGATTGTGACTTAATTAGACTATAGTTAACTATTTTTAATAATCATTTCTACAAAGTAAAACAATATTTAGATGTATATTATAAATGTTTGAGTAAATGTCAATGGGAGAGAGTAGTAATTAAAAAAAATGAAAAAATAATTACAAAACAATATAAAAAAGTGGCACTCAACTACAAAATTAAAGTAGACACACAAAATAATTATAAATTATTTATTATAAAATGTATATGTCTAATACTAAATAGATGATGTTGGAGCACCTAATCCAAAATCATAAGTATTTTGATAGAAAGTACAATATTGCTCTCATGTCAATCCTATACTGGAAATGTCGAAAATAGTTACTTAAATGAAAATGATAAGACTTATATGATCTACAAAGAAACCTGAAATTATGGTTCATTTTTGTGCTTTTTTTTTTTTTTTCAAATTCAATTTGATAGAAAATCAAAGTTTTGAATTGAATATATAAAGCTTAAAATTGAGAAAAGTTGAAAATTAGAAGAAGTAACACATCAAAATAGCTGAATATTAAAAAAGGATAGAAAGGCAACATATGAAGAAAACAATACGTCAAATCAATATTTCCAATTTTCATAGCTAGAAATGAAAGTTTTTAGTGTCACCATATTTAATACGCAAACGATACTAGGATTATGATGAATAATCAAATATGAACAAGTTGTAGTTTGAGAATCTCTCATTCGAATGCAAATGTCACTTCATTCATGCATGATTCTATTTTGAATTGAAAGCAACCTAAAAGATTAGTTTGAAAATGTCATTATAATCGTGGCAGATGTACATCCCAAGTAGATAATTGCCAATCTAATCTTTCAAGTGTCTGATGGTGGTATAAGTGATAGGATAACCTAAAAATACGTGACAAAATAATAATTATTTCAGCCTTTATACATCGGACGCTCTACTTACTTTTGAAGTACACTAAACATTTTTCTAAACTAATTATACTTTACAATTTAAGTATTGAAGAGTGTTTCGACAAAAATTATGTGATGTATAATTATTCCGAATATTTTAAGATACGTACCGAAAAAATCAACTTTAACTATAGGAAGATTCAATTTAGTAACAAAGTCACTCTTCCAACTTAAAAAGTCAACAATTATACAAAACATTGGATACCCAATTTTGCAAACATAAAAAGAGAAAAAAAAAAAAAAGAAAAAGAAAATATAGGATATGCAAATGATTTTACTTGAGATACGTTAAAGTCCATTTGTTTTACTTTTACTTGAAGCAGTCATTTGGATTTGTAATTATATTCAAAAGATTCTATAAAACCTAAAGCCGCCATTTTAATTTATATTTTTAATAATAATAATAATAATAATAGTAATAATGATAATAAACATTCAAAATTAAACTTACTTGGAGAAAGGAAAGGATTAAATATATATATATATATATATATATATATATATAACAGGAAGTTTGAATGGTATTTTCGTCCGTTACCTTTAGTTTTAGCTTTAGTTCACTTTTATATATCTACTTTTCTTTTTTTAACCTATTTCATTTAACATATTTAATTCTTCTTTTTTAAAAAATGGTATTCGTTTTCTTTTAATATTTTCATTCACAATAATTTTTATTAAAAAAATTATTTAAATTCTCAATCAAATTTGAAAGATAAAAACAAATTTTTGAAAATTATTTTGATTCATGTACTTTTGACTTTAGTTTTGGTTCATTTTGATCTTTATGTTTTTGAAAGTTTCATTTGAATCCATATAGAATTGACAATAGTTTGAAACCCTACGAGAATTTTTTTGCCAACCCTAAGTTCATGTGCTTTCAATCTTATTTACCATGAATTTATTGTGATACTTTTAACATTGGTTCTTTTTTATTCTTAAATTTTTTTAAAAATGTTTATTCTGGTCTCTTAAAAATGAAAAATAAAAGTGTAAAATGAAGATTTGAAAGTATATAGACAAAAATGAACTAAAATTAAAAGTACCAAAATGAACATGTTAAATATATAATCAACAAAATGTAGTTATACACAAATTTGCAAACTAATATAGAAAAATGTCTAAAAATAGGAAATTAATATAGATAAAAAAATAAAAAAGAAGTTAGTGTAAAAACCATCTGGTAGTAGTTACAATTACACCCTTAAATTTTCAATCATAAAGATTGGTCCTAAACTTTATAAATTTTAAAAATATATCCTTAAATAATAAAAATTGTAGAATTTGGACGTGTAAATAATGAAAATTGAATTTTGAATTTTTAAAATGGAAAGTTTAGAAAAAAAAAAAAGGGGAGAAACAACCGCAAAATAGGCTGTAGTTGCAATTTGCGCAAGTTTAAACTAAAAAGGAGAGAATAAAAAAGTCATTTTCAATGGTTTTTCACTAGAAGAAGACGAAATAAGGGAGAAAGAAGTCTGCAGAGACAGAGCGGTGGCAGTGCAGAGATGGAAATGGAGCAGTACACACACATGCTTCTTGCTTTCTCTTCTGACTCTCACACTCATTTCCTCTTCCTCTTTCTAAGCTTTTGACTATGGATTCTCAATCTCCATCCAAAACCCTCTCTACCCATCTCCCCTTTCCCCAAATGTAGCCTTCAAACATTCTTCAAATCCCTTGTTTTCTTCCACTTTATTACATGGAATACGAGAGGATCCAGAAGCCTCAGGTTCTTGCTGATTTCTTATGTTTCTCGTTTTTCTTTTTATGGGTTTTAATCTGATTGACGCTATTTTGTCCAGGCTGGTGGTGGAGGGGGGTTTTCGCCTGGGAAACTTAGGAATATGTTGCTTGGGTTGGAGAAGAAGAGGAAGGAGGAGGAGGAACAGCTTGGATCCACTTACGATTTGAGATCTCAAGCATTGCAGATCGATGAGGCGGGTAAGCTTTTTATGGTCATTGTTTTGTTTGTGTTTTCATTTTAAGCCTGTATGGATGGATTGTTAGAAGTATTGTGTACTTGAATCTCCCAGCATTTCTCAGCAGCCAGCTAAACAGGGCTTAATATTTCAAATTTTCCATTAATCCTTACTCCAAAGCTGTAACTTAAAAGAATATAGAATGAAAGCAAGGAAAATAAAAGTAGATTACTTTTAGTACCGTTTGGTAATAATTTGGTTTTTGGTTTTTGAAAATTAAGCCTATTTCCTCTCTATTTCTTAGAATGATCTTCACAGTAAAAGAGTTGATTTCAAAAACAAGTTTTTAATAACTTTAGTTCTCAAAACATAGCTTGTGATTTTTAGAAAGTATATAACTAAGCAACAATTCTAGAGGTTGATGAGGTGTTTGTAGACTTGATTTTCAAATACTAAATCAAATAGTTACCAAACGGGATTTAAGCTAACAAGTTTCTGTTCCGTTTTCAATGTTTGGAAGTCATTCCTAGAGATACACTTTATACAGAATCAGAGGGCCTTGATTCTTGTCTTTGAAATTTTGTACTTCTTCACACTGTTGCTTGTCGAGGTGCTAACAAGGATATAAAGTTTAGGAGTGATATGTTCATGAATTAAACTGAACTTCTGGATTTTACAGTGAGTGAGTGTGCTGTTTTATTAAAGTTGAGATGTTTCTAATAGGCTGTAGCGGATCTGATATTTGCAAAGATGTGGATGTGGTCAGTGTTCTTCCAGAGTGCTCGACCTCAAAGAAAGCTGATTCACTGGTTTCGGAGATACCTAGTGAGCATAGATTAAAGGACAATGCTTATAATTCACGACTTAGGATGCAAGACGAGCCTTCTTTAGATTATGATAGTGGGCAGGATGGTTCAACTCTGCTCACTTCAACCTTTGAGTTTCAGAAGTCAGATAGGTCTGCACGAGTTCCCCTGGGACCCTTCTCTAAGCCAGCTCCATCCAAATGGGATGATGCTCAGAAGTGGATTGCAAGCCCTACTTCAAATAGACCCAAAACAGGGCAATCTCAGACTCAGGCTGGACAACCTTTTGGATCACGAAAACTAGGTATTGGTCTTGGGAGTCGTCAACCATCTTTGAAGGTTGTGGTTGAAGTTCCGGATCGAAAAGCGACTACTTTTGAGGAACCGGATACAAAGCAGATTGATAGTCACGAAGCTAACATTGGAAGTGCTGCCCAGAAGTTTGTTTCTTGGGATTCTAATCCATATGGAGTAGCAGATTCAAATGGCAAGCCTGTGTTGATGATTGAGAACTCTGTTGGAGAGTCAGCAAGTAAGGACATGAAGTTTATATTAAATTTCAGTTGTACGGTATTCTTAATAGCAATCTTGATAGTCTAGCCAGGAAATTTCTGGTAAAGATTTCTTTCTTAACTATCATATTTGTGGATTCGAGGTTTTGTTAAATTATCCTTCTAGAGGATATTCCATTTTGCGGATTAAATCATGAATCAGTAAGTAAATTAATGCTAGGAAGACTTAAGTAAATTAATACTAGGAAGACTTAAGTAAATTAATGCTAAGAAGACTTGCAAAGATGTTCATGCTCTAGTTTTTAGAATCAGTAATTAAAACTTGAAGATTTAGTATTTGAAGAAAATTACTTGGGGTCCTCATTTTCTATGCAGCTAACGGATATGAGTTATAGAGGTGGAAACGGTTCGGTTTGGTGGTCAAACCGAACCGAAACGATTATTATTATTATTATTATTTTTTTAAAATGTGAAACCGAACCGAACCGAACTGAACCAGATGCGGTTCGGTTCGGTTTCAAATTCGGTTTTGGCATTTTTTTAAAAAACCATGTTATATTTTTTAAAATTAAAAACGGTTCGGTTCTGTTTTAAATTCGGTTTTGTTCTTTAAATCAAAAGCGGTTCGGTTTTAAATTCGGTTTTACTCTTTTTTTAAATATATAAATTAGTTAAAAACGGTTCGGTTCAGTTTAAGTCGGTTTTCGAAAGTGAAACCGAACCGAATTAATTCGGTTTTAAAATTTCTTCAAACCGGATCAAACCACATTTGTCGGTATTTTCGGTTCCGTTCGGTTCGGTTTTTAAAAACGGTTCGATTTTTGCGGTTTGAATGACCACCGCTAATGAGTTATTCTCCAAACTTAACTTGATTTGTCTATCATCTCGTCTCTCTTTTTATACTACAGCAGGAAGTGAAAGGAAAATTGGATTTCACTTTTTCTATTTGTTCTGTACAACCTTTGCAGTTAGTCTCAGCCAACATGATTCATCTCTGGCCGTTCAAACTGCAACGACATTTATTCCTCCTCCCACAACCGCTCGTTCTGTCTCGATGAGAGATATGGGTACGGAGATGACACCTATTGCAAGTCAAGAACCTTCCAGGACTGGAACTCCTGTGAGAGCAACAACGCCAATTCGTAGTCCAACTTCTTCCGTTCCATCAACTCCGGGGAGAGGTGCTCCAACTTCATCTCCGACCACTGCACCTAATGACCGTGTAGATACAAACAAAGAGTTGTCTGAGAAGGAGATACAGTTAAAAACTAGAAGAGAGATAGTTGTTCTCGGTACACAATTGGGGAAACTGAACATTGCTGCATGGGCTAGCAAGGAGGAGGAAGAAAAAGATGCTTCAACGTCACTTAAAACTGTTGCAACTGAACAACCAACTAAAAGTGTGATAGAAACACGGGCAGCAGCATGGGAGGAGGCTGAGAAAGCCAAATATATGGCTAGGTAATCTTTTTACCAAGTTCTACACATTCTATCAAACCTTGTAGAAAAATAAAATGAAAATAAAAACAAAAAACGCTTAGCTTTTGGTTCTTCCATCCTTTTGTTATTATTCCCGTTCCTATCCGTATCCTTATTCCCAGATCTCAGCTACTAATGCTTTGGAGTGGAAAAAGTGTCTGGTTGAACTGCTCGATTTGATCCATCTTAAAACTGTTGCTAGCTGAATAAATTTTCTCTTGATGATTCTTGATAAAATGAATACTTCCCATATCCACTTGCCAAGGCACTCTGGTGTCTTGTGTCTCAAACTTCTAGTATATTAGCATATTATTTTAGCTTATATTTGAATATCTAAAATCCAATGATCTTGGGTAATTTAGCATGCAATATTTTTTGTCCGGTATCCGTGGCTCATAAAATGTTTTCACAATTAGCTGTTGCTAGTATTCGTTATTTTAAGCACACTTCTAAGTTCTACGGGATATGAAAACTAGTGGGGATTCCATTGGTTTCATAATTTTGCAATGCTTTTTTACGTGTCTGATTATTCAAGATTACCTTCCAATATTTGATCAATGGTGTATGATCTTCAGGTTCAAACGAGAAGAGATGAAAATTCAAGCATGGGAAAATCATCAGAAAGCAAAAACAGAAGCTGAAATGAGAAGAGTTGAGGTTTGTGCTTACTACTTGATGCTATTCTTGAGCGACATTATCTATTTTAGCTGTTGAGTTTTCAGTGAGTTACGAAACTCCAGGGTTGGCCTGTGGCATTGGGGCATGAGAAGAAAAAGTGAAGAGAATTTGGGAATAGGTTCTCACGATGGCTACCTACCTAGGATATTAAAACGGAAATATATCAATTTATACCTCTAAATTTTTGGAGCTTTTATCAATTAAAACTCTAAAATAATAATTGTATTAATCTAAACCTTGAACTTTTGTTTGCATATCAATTTATGCCATTCTTCAGATTTTATTTGAAAAACATTGGGGGAAACTTATAATTTGTATCCATTTAAACTCTTAAATTTTCATAAGTTAATTTAGACCATTCATTATGATTTCTTTTGGAAAGCATCCATGCATCAATCCTAACACGTATGTAGACTTTTTCAAATGTTAGTTTTACAAAATAGACAATTAGAATTGGTGCATGGACGATTCTCATTGGAAATCCTAGCTAAGAGTCTAAATCGATTCACTTATGATAGTTTAGGGGTTTAATTAATAAAATATAAGTTTCACACGATGTTTTATCCAAATAAATTATGTAAATCGATAGATTTATAAAAGTTCAAGGTTTAAATTGATACAATTATTAGTTATGAGTGTGAATTGATATAACCCCAAGTTTAGGGGAAATAAATTGATTAATTTCCAAATTCTTAATGAGTTTTTTGACAATTAAATGTTGTAGAGTTAGAGAGTTGTATCTTGAAATTAGTTGAGGTGCACATGAGAGTTTGAGCTGTCACATACTAAAAAGAACGTTTTCAGGGAGTTGTGGAATGTTTGATTTTTCTACATTTGAGTCCGATCAAATTTGAAGCCTAAAATTTTATTGGGTTAAGCCGGTTGACTTTTCTTTTTCAAATGTGTATCAATATAAAGTGGTGGGTTAAAAGTGGGTCAATCAAGTTTTTCTGCCAATTTGAGTGTCATTGTGAACCACGTGGTAAGTTGATGTAAGCATGAATAGTCCGTGGGTGGGAAATTTTCCAGTGCTATTGGCAGAATGAAAAATTCTCCCCTTGTTAATATTCGTATAATGAATGTTGAATGAAAGGAGTATGTACTATCTTAGTATTATAAACTGTCTCTATGAATAGAGTTGCATACCAATAATCGTTGAACTCTATCGTAGGACGTTTTCAGCTAAGAAACACAAATATAAAGCATTAAACATCAATCTTTTATACAATCTAGTAGGTTTGATTTGTGCAGGTGAAAATAGAGAGAATAAGAGGACAAGCACATGATAGGCTTACGAATAAACTAGCAGCAGTGAGGCACAAAGCTGAAGAAAAGCTAGCAGCAGCAGAAGCAAAGAGAAACCGCCAAGCTGCAATAGCTGAACAGCAAGCAGATTATATTCGCCAAACTGGTCGAATTCCTTCTTTATTTTCTTGCTTCTATTGTTGCTCTTGAAATTTGATAGTGTTTCCACTTTTTTTTTTTTTTTTTTTTTTTTTTTTTTTTTTGTGTATGTATTGTATTCTCTATACTGTATACAAATTCCTGTTCTTTGCATTTGCATGGTTGCATGTTTTTGTTTCTATTTGAGCTTGTACAAATATATATTAGGGCTGTTAGATTTATTTTCCATATTCCATTTTTATGTTTTCAAAGAGGTGGAACAAATGTGCAATTTGGGGTAGGGGTAGTAAAAAACACCAAAGACTCGAAAACCTGATCAACACAACTCAATCCGTATGGTTCGAGTTAGGTTATCAACTCGTTTGTGTTGGGTTGGATACAAATAAATGAAAACCTTATGGGTTGGTTTGGTACGTTTGTTTATCTAAAATAACCAAAACCAACACGAGTTTATTATTAATTTTAAAATGTTTATTTCTTTTACCTATGATATACTATATATGTATTTAATTATTTATTTTAATTCTATTTAATTTTATGATTTCTTTTGAAAATTTAGTATCCAACAACTCTTAAAATTAATTTTTTGGCACTTTGGAAAAAAAAAAAACTTTCATAATCTAAATGAAATTGTGTTAATCTTAATTTACTATATTAAAATAATTCAATAAAATTTTTACATATTTTCAGAACAAAAATTTAAGAGGTTTTGACATAAGGTCTTAAAATAGGAACTATATTATATTAATATTTTGAACATTTCCTTTTTTTACCAAAAAAAAAGTCTATTGAATTTTATTTTTCCACTAATGTGGTTATTTACAATTTAGTCATTGATTTCACACAAATATAATTAATTAATTAATTAATTAATTGTGATTATCTCTTTTCTATGCATAGTTTAGGGTTTCATGCCCATTAATATATCTTTTTAAGAAAGAAAAATCATTGACTCTTCCACTTCTCCTTTCTTCCTCCCTATTTTTTCTCATCCCAACAATTTTACATCCCTTTGTTGCCGCCATTCGTTTGTCGGATTTGGCCAATCGTCGTCGTTGTCGAACCAGTCTGCCATTCGCCCGTCGGATTCGACCGCCGTTGCCGACTGTCGTTCACCCATCTATCGCACGTCATTCATCCTCATTTATCAACCATTTGACGGTCGAGATCGATTGTTCGTCCTCGTTCATCAACTGTTTTCCATCATATCAACTTTTGATCGTCGACCGCAGGTTGTCGAGGTAAGTCGCTAGTCGTCTTCTCATTGATTCTCTCTCCCATTCGTGGTTTGCCCCCTTCATTTGTGCTGCACACCAAGATCCAGTCGCCTATATAGATTCGTGACGACCATGGTTGAAGAAGAATAAGAGATGAAGATGGAGGGTTATGTGTTATAAACCCCCATATGAAGATGAAGAGATGAAGATGAATTTTGTTCGTGCCACCTATACAGATCCGTCGTACTAAGACCGAAGATAATTTTTTTTTTAAACCTTAAATATATATGTTATAAACCCCCAAGGTAATATACATTCCTTTACTTGATATGTGAATCATACACTGTTGTATATACCATTGTTTATTTGATATATATTGTGATTTATGTTGAATATTAAGTCAATATGTGATTTATATACTGTGCGATAACTAATAAAGAAATTTGATTAAACAATATATACTCTTAATTTTGTATATTGTGATATCTACTGATCTTAATTTTGTATATATTCTAAGGTATATTGACAATGTTTCAAGGTATTTGTTAGAATATAAAAAGTAATTTAGAATTTTTTTTCTTATTTAGATTTTATGTGTATTGTGATATATACAAATTTTGATATGTTGGGATTTCTGATTACTTAAATGGATATATATATACTGTAAATGAAATTTATGATATATACTGTGATTTATGTAGAAAATTACGCCAATATTATTTATTTATCATGGTATATTTCATATATTAGATTATATGGTGATTTATGTCAAGTATTGAATCAATCTCTAATTTATATATTGTGGTATATTTCATATATTAGTTAGAATATTTTCAAATACCTAACCCAATGTTCTGAGGTATATTTTAAATAGTCATGAATCCACCCAAGAAAAAAAAAACATGAAACCAACGAAAATAAAGAATAAAATTTCATTAAATGTAATTTTCCTCTCCAATTAAATTAAATAAAAGAAAAAATTTCAACAAATAAATGCATTTTCTTTCTTCATTTGAAAATATGAAAAAAAACATATTAAATACATATTATCTCTCCATAATAAATGCAATTTCTCTCTCCGTCATTAAAGAAGTTTCGAAAATAGGAGTATATATATAAAAGCGAGAATAAAAAAAAAAGTAAATTTGTCCAAGAATAATATTACAAGTTTTTCTTGAAAAAAAATTCAAATTTAAAGACATTTTTGAAATATATGACCTAAAGAAGATGTATTATGTAAAAATCTCAAAATTTAAATAAATGATCCAAATAATGTGAACCAATCAAACCCAAATGTTTTATGGTTGGGTTGGATTGGTTTCATTATTTAATAAGGGTTATTTGGGTTGAAGGAACTTGCAATCCAAAGATTGAGTTGGGTCGGATCTAAAAAGTGCTTTAATCCAACACATGAATACCTCTAATTTGAGGTTTTAGTGGTTAAAAAAAAAGTGGGTTGCGACCATTTTTTTTTCTTAAATGGTTTATTTTTAAAATTTTTAAATATAAAAATATTAAATTTAATTTTTTGGTGTTACTTTAAATTTGCTATATGAGTGGTAATTGGAATTGATATGTAAATATAAAGTATATCAACATTAAATTGATATGCCAAATTTAATACTTATAAATCAAATTTATCAACACCAAGTTTTAGTGCATTTGTTATTTTTCGTGGATTAATTAAAACCATTATTCTTCTTTTAACATTATTGTTTTTCAAGTACATCGTTATCATTAATGTACAATGGTTAAATTCGACTTGGTGGTAGTCATTTCAAATGAATGTAGATAAATTGTTGATACATTAATATTAAACTTAAAATTGAATTTCGAACGAATGTTGATATGTTATTGATATATTTGAATGAAAGTATGTATGTATGTACATGTATAAACTATACTGTTTGATGTGTGTTTATTTGCTATACTTGCAAATTTGGTGTAAAATTGAAAGATTATATTTGTACATTATATATGTGTGTGCGCACTGATTTAAAATTAATTATCCAAGGAGAAATTATACTCAACATGCATGAACACTCTTCAATTCAATGGTACATGTTTTGTTCTTAGAAATAGATGACTTGAAAAATAACAAAATGATGTCAAGTCAAAAATGAGGGAAAAGACTAGTGCAACAAACTTAGGAATTGAGAATGAAACATAAGTTATCTCTTCGAGATCACAAAAACGTAATCTTTATATAGATACCTACCTTCACGGAGTTTATTAGAGAGTTATGTTTGACTTAATTTAGAGAATTATCTTTTATTTAATTGACCTAAAAAATAATAGGTCTAAAAGATAAAATAACAGATAATTCACATGAACTATATTAAAGATAATATTAAATTTAAAGAAAATCTAACATTCTCCCACTTGGCCTATTTGACATTATTTGTCATCTCTGTCATAAACATAGTGCGGATAGAAGATAATATTTTTATCTTCATATCATGATATCAATGTCAAGTCAAAGAGGATTATGGCGGTCATACACCATTCCCTTGACATACTCCATTCCATGTATCACAAAAACAATTCTTGATCTAAAATGATCTATAATAAAGATAATCAATAATGGCCCAACAATAAGTGTCTTTATATAAGACAAGGTCTTGTTTAATTTACGTAATTTATTTATGTATATAAATCATAAGAAACAAGAGTGTAAAATAAATAAGAAACAACTAAATGAGCTCGAAGTTTCAAATAACATAATCATAATATCAATAATGGTATCCACTAATGCCCGTATATTCAACATGTTCATTCAATATCTTTGGTGCAATCATTTAGTCGATGGATCCACAATCATAAGGTAACTAATGTGTTTGATTGAAATCCATGTTTTTGAACTTTTTCTTTAATAACAAAGTAATTTAATTTCATATGTTTAACACTTTTTGAATATTTGTCGTTTTTGGATAGGAAAATAGCTGCAAAATTATCATAATAAATTTTTAGCAGCTTAGTAACATTGTCAAGAATTATAAGTCCTGAATAAAGTTCTTCAACTATAAAGTATAAATTGTAGCATCAAAGCATGCTACAAAACTCAACTTCCACAGTATGGATGTAGCGATGATAGACTGCTTCACCCTCTTCTATGAAATTGCTTTTCTAGCTAATAGGAACGAATAGTAAAATTTGAATTTTTGTGTATCCAAGCACCTGACAAAATATGAATCTAAATATTCAATCACCTCAAGATGATCAAATTTTCTATAAGTAGGCGTATAATCCTTCATTCTTTGTGGATAACTTAACACTTTCCTTCAACTTTCTAGTGATCCATTCTTGGATTACTTTGATACTTGCCTAGCACACCAACAACAAAACTAATATCTGGGCTGTACGAGTTTGTGTATATATTAAGCTTCCGATAATAGAGGCATGAGGAATGGTTTCTATTGGATTTTGTTCCAATTCATTCTTTAGACATTATATGAGACTTTACTTATCTCCCTTTTGAATTGGAACTACACTTAAAGTGCATTTAATAACAAATAGAGAGAAAAGGTATATGGAAATACTTTCTTATTACTTTCACTTATTGTATTTACATACTTCAAGTTCCTTTTATAGAAGAACTTGTTAGTTTGCTTGACTAACTAACAGCTGGAAAATACAAACAAACTCAAACAGAATCTTAACTGTTGTAACAAATAAATTGTTGTAACTAATAAACAGAATGTAACTGTTTTACTGTTGATACTCCCCCTCAAGTTGGACGATGAATGTCAATGATGCCCAACTTGGATACTAGTTTAGACAAAATAGATGTAGGCAATGCTTTAGTGAACATGTCGGCGAGTTGCTGACTAGATTGGATAGGGAGAACCTTAAGAAACCCATCAGCTATCTTGTCCCGAACAAAATGACAATCAATTTCTATGTGTTTTGTCCTCTCATGAAACATTGGATTAGAGGCAATGGCAATAGCAGCTTGATTGTCACAGAATACAGTAGTGGGCTTTAGGATCTTAACCTGAAGATTTTTGAGGAGTTGAGAGATCCACATTAATTCACTAGTAACTGAGGCTAGTGCCCTGTACTCCGCTTCTGCAGAAGATCTAGAAACGGTGGCTTGTTTCTTTGATTTCCATGATATGATAGATGCCCCTAGGAATATGCAGAAACCAGTAATGGATCTTCTAGTATCAGGACATGATCCCCAATCAGCATCCACAAAGGCTTTTAAATGAAAGGAAGTGATAGGGCTGATTAAAATGCCTTGTCCAGGAGACCGTTTTAGGTACTTGAGTAAGTGATGAACGACATTGAAGTGAGCTTTAGTGGGGTTGTGGATGAATTGGCTTAGCCGATGAACAACAAAGCATATGTCTGGCCGAGATATTTGAAGATATATAAGCCTGCCAATCAGTCTCCTATAACATGTGATGTCATCTGCCTTTAGAAGCTCTCCTTCATTCTTTGATAGTTTCAAATTGGGATCCATAGGAGTTGTAGCTGGTTTAGCTTCAAGAAATCCAGTATCCTCAAGTATTTGGAGGCAATATTTTCTTTGGGAAATCATGATCCCTTGTTGAGATCTGGATAATTCTAATCCCATAAAATATTTCACATAGCCTAAATCCTTGAGTTTGAAATGTCCTTTGAGGACTTCTTTGACTGAGCTGATTATTTGAGAGGATGGTCCGGTTAGTAATATGTCATCTATATATACCAAAAATGCTACAAAATCATGTCCATGTCCTCGGGTAAAAAGAGAATAATCAGACTTGGATTGATGAAAGCCATGTGAAGATAGAGCAGCTGTAAACTTGAGAAACCATTGTCTCGAGGCTTGTTTCAGCCCATATATAGATTTGTTAAGTTTGCAGGCTAGTTTCTCACCTTTCCGTGGTACTTGTGAGGTTTGATAACCCAATGGCAAAGACATATGCACTTCTTCAAACAAATCACCATTTAAGAAGGCATTATTGATGTCCATTTGAGTGAGCGACCAATTGTAGGATGCAGCAAGGGCGAAGAAGACTTTAACAGTGACAATTTTGACGACAGGTGAGAAGGTGTCTGAGAAATCTATTCCTTTTTGTTGATTGTAGCCTTTTGCTACAAGTCTCGCCTTATATCTGTCAACTGTTCCATCTTGTTTGTACTTGACTTTGTAAACCCATTTACTGCCTACGGTATGATGATTCTTTGGAAGAGAGACAATAGTCCATGTATTAATTCGTTCCATGGCTTTTATTTCCTTTGCCATAGCCTTCTTCCAAATCTGGTGGTTCACGGCTTGGTGGTAATAGGTGGGTTCATAGATGGAAGTGACATTTAGGATGTATGTCTTATGGTTTTGGTTGTAAGTATTATATGAGAGGTATTTGTGAAGAGGAAAGGGTGATTTTTTGTGGGATGTGAGGTTACAGTGAAAGTCTTTTAGGTAGAAGGGTGGGTAATGTGCTCTCGATGACCTTCTTGGGGCTGTGGGAATGGTTGTTTGGGTGGTATGATTGGTTTCTTCTGAGGTTTCAATATGAGGTTGTGAATCATCAATACCGTGGTTATCCTCACATAAGCGTTATAAGGTATTAACAACAAGATTTTTAGTAATACCTTTGTTTTCAAAGTGTTCAAATAGTGGGCTTGGTATGACGAACTGATCAATAAAATCATGTGAAATGGGCTTATTGTCTTCTTTGACAGACTGGAATGGGAACCTTTCTTCAAAGAATAAGACATCCCTGGAGATAAAAAATGTCATTTTAGTCATATCATATAGCTTATAGCCCTTTATACCTGATGGATATCCCATGAAGACACATGGTCTTGCTCTTGGATTGAATTTATACCTGTTGACTATTGGTGTAGAAGCATAGCAAGGCATCCGAATGTCTTTATGAAGCCATAGTCAATAGTTTTGTTAAACAGAACAACATAGGGAGTGCTGTTGGATAGTAAAACCATAGGTGTTCTGTTGATTAAGTATGCTGCAGTGAGGACGCATTCTCCCCAAAAAGTGAGAGGAACATTGGACTGAAACATTAGGGATCTTGCAATGTTGAGGAGGTGTTGATGTTTCCTTTCAACCATTAAATTTTGTTGAGGAGTATATGCACAGGAGAACTGATGAGTAGTTCCTGTTTTGGAAAAAAATTCTCTGAAATTTAATTCAGAAGCATTATCAGAACGAAAACTTTTGATTTTCTTTGAGAATTGAGTCTCAACAAGTTTGAAGAAACTGAGAATGACTTGTAGAATGTCACTTTTATTTTTCAAGATATGTATCCATGTGTACCTTGATTTATCATCAACAATGGTGGCAAAGTAAATGTAACCTGCATGTGTTCGGATTTTAAAGGGACCCCATATATCACAGTGCACAAGGTCAAAAATATTCTCAGCAACATTATTTAAGGCAGGAAATGAAAGACGCTTCTGTTTAGCTAAAGGACAAATGTGACAGAATTGTTTACAATTTGAGAAATCAGAAATCTCTATAATCTTTGACAATTCTTTTATTCTACTAATAGAGGGGTGTCCCATACGATTATGCCAAGTAGTTGCAGAAGCTTTACACAAAAACACAGTAGATTCAATAGGCCAGTCAGCAGATTTAATAAACAAGTCTTTATTCTTTTCATCATTTACTTTGAGTAAGTATAGGTCACTAATTAGTTCAGCCCTCCCAATCATTCTCGAAACTGACTTGTCCTGAATGATACAATTGGTATTAGTAAAGGATATAGAATATCTTCCATCCTTAAGTAAAGCACTCATTGATAGCAAGTTGTATTTGAAATCAGGAATGTATAGAACATCCTTCAATATCAACTGTTTTGCTATTAGAATGTCCCCTACATACTCAACCTTCAAACGAGCTTTAGTTGGTAGTATAACTGACATATTTTGAGTGCTGTGTAGTTCTTTAAACACAGATTTCTCATGGCATATATGAGAAGAGGCTCCAGAATCAATGATCCAACAAGAATCGATGAGTGAAGTAGAAAGACATGTACCTGCTATATGGGTAGTATCTGTCTTAGGGATCTCATCAATTTATTGAGTCAAGTAGGGATCTGCAGCATGAGTATTCAAGTGTGTTTGCAGCATGTTCAAGAGCTGTGAGTATTGGTCATTATTCAGGCTGGCAAAGAAGGCAGATTGATTGCTCTTAGGAGCTTCTAATGGCTTTTCATTACTAGTTTGCATATAGTTCTGCGGCCTTTGTTGATGAACTGAATTGTTATTTGGTAGTCTATGCCTTGGTGGATAACCATGTAGTCTATAACATTTGTCAGAAATATGACCTCTATATCCACAGTTAGTGCATACTGGCCAAGTATCTTTCTTCTTAGATTTCTCAGATGTAAACCTTTTCTCAGCATTAGCCATTAGAGTTATACTTTCAATTGTAGGTGTGGATCCAATGGATCTTTGCCTTTCTTCTTGGATGATAAGAGAGAATACCTTGTTTATTGTTGGCAGAGGGTCGATCAATAGAATTTGTGCTCTGATTTGTGCATATGACTCGTTTAGGAATGTCATTACAAATTCTGCATTCAAGAATTCTATCATCTTCTTTAACCCTTGACAAGTACATTCATCCGTTGGTCTGTATTCAACAAGTTCTTGCCATATCGTAGTGATTTTTGCGTAATATATTTCCACTGAAAGGTTTCCTTGAGTAGTAGTTACAAGATCCTTTCTCAACTGGTATATATGTGGCCCATTGGACTGACGGTACCTTTCTTTTAATTCATCCCATATCTCTTTGACGCTTCCCCTGTAAACTAAGCTGGCAGCAGTTTCTTTTGAGACTGAGTTGATAATCCTGATGTTATCACATCATTATTACATCTCCATGCTGATTGTAAGCTTCCTTCTGATGGTTTTTCAATCGTTCCAGTAATAAAACCAATCTTGTTCTTCCCTGATAATGCAAGTTTCATTGCTCTGTTCCATGAAGAGTAGTTGCTTGATCCTGCAAGTGGTGTAGATACCAGATTGTTGGTTGGGATGATTGAATGATGAAGGATGAAGGGATTCATTTGGGCGTCGAGTTCCGAAGAGTTGCCGGATGTTGAACTCTCTGATGTTGTCATGATAGGACTGCACGAGGGTAATGGTGTTCGGGTGGGTTTTTAATTTTCTCTCTTGCGGAAATGCTTTGATACCATAACAAATGGAGAGAAAAGGTATGTGGAAATATTTTCTTATTACTTTCACTTATTGTATTTACATACTTCAAGTTCCTTTTATAGAATAACTTGTTAGTTTGCTTGACTAACTAACAGCTGGAAAATACAAACAAACTCAAACAAAATCTTAACTGTTGTAACAAATAAATTGTTATAACAGAACGTAACAAATAAATTGTTGTAACTAATAAACAGAATGTAATTATTTTACTGTTGATATTTATCCATATCAAATTTCTTCAAAAACTTTATTAATATATGTTTTCTGAGACAACCCTAATATTCATGTGCTCAATCATGAAATATTTCAATTTCAATCACATAGGATGCCTCTCCCATATATTTCATTTCAAAGTTTTTTAGAGAGAAATTTTTTGTTTGACATAATAAGCCAAAGTTATTAGTAGCCAGCAAGATGTCATCAATATACAAAACAAGAATTATAAACTTACTTTCACTAATCTTTGGATATATACCTCGATCAACAATGTTTTCTTTAAATTCAAAAGATGTGATGGTATCATTAAATTTAAGATATCATTGTCAGGAAGCTTGTTTTAAATTCATATGTTGATCTTTTTACCTTAAACACATATGTTCCTTTCTTTCAACCACAAAACCTTCTGATTGATCCAAGAATACTTCATCTAAATTTTCTTTGAAAAAATAGCTATCATATTTATTTGATGAAGTTCTAATTCATAATGAGCAACCAAAGCCATAATAATTCTTAATTAATCTTTATTAGAAACATAAGAAAATGTCTTTTTATAATTGTTGAAAACATGAACAAAAAACTCCAACTCCTTCTTCAGCTCTCCATCTCTCTTTAGCCCCTATCTAAACAAATAGAAAGTAGTTTATAACTTGTTACAAATTTTTTCTTGTTCTCTCAACTATATGTATAAAATATGTTGAAAAAACAATTGACCTATGAAGCATACAAGCGGAACAAAGCAGAAACATGAATTCCAGTCAAGCTAAAAATAAAAAACGAAAGTGAGAAGAAGAAGGTAATGAAGATAGGGAATTATAGTGGTTCGACTATATCAGTCTACATCCATTTGAATCAGAGAGCAGTAGCTTCATATTCAAATATTTAGAAGAGAGAGCACGATTACAGAAAGCAAGCTTTAAATCTAAATTACAAAGAAGAAGTAATCAACCTCTCCACTTTTCCCCCTTTTTAACAAAACAACACTTGACCCCCTTTATTCCTTCCAAGGACAAATTGGTAAATCATTTCACCAATAACATAAAAAATTGCTAACTATAGTTAGTTGACTAACAAATTTTTAACCATGGTAACATGGAAAGAAACTGAGCTGTGAAGGGGAAAAACAAACTTGAGGTAGATCTGGGAGAGAGAAAGAGAGAGAGTCACAAAACTTTTACAAATTCACCCTCTTGACAATCTCTAACAAACAAACTTCTGAAGAGAAGACTGCTTGAACTCTGAAACATTCAATGTAGCTTTCACTGTTAGCCAACACTAAGTTTCAACAGGTCACATAAGTAAGTGAACCTGTCTCAACTAAGGACTTTAATCAACAGGTTTGCTGGATTGCTTGAGGTATGAATTTTATCAACTATAGTCTTACCTTCATTGATGTCATCTCTCACAAAGTGGAACCTCACATTTATGTGTTTGGTTCTATCATGGAAGGTAGGATTCTTTGATAATGAGATAACACTTTGACTATCACAATTTATGGTAACATCACATGTGGAGTTAAGCATTTCAGAGATAAGGCCCTTGAGCTACAAGCCTTCCTTGACAGAGTCTAACAGAGCAATGTCTGCTTCTATTAGAGGATAAGGCTTCTACAGATTAAAAAACTGATTTCCAACTAACAACATTCCCAAAAAGATTAAAGACATACCTGGTTAAAAATCTTCTTCTATCCGAATCAGCAGCATAATCAGATTCTACAAAACAAACTAGGGAGATTAGAGTTTCATGAGCAGAATTGTAAATCAAACCAAGATCAACAATGCCTTTCAAGTATCTAAGAACCCACTTTGAGGCTTCCCAATGAGCTTTTCCAGGATTACTCATAAAACGACTTATAACACTTATACTATATGCTACGTCAGGCCTGCAACAAATCATACTATACATTAAACACCCAACAAGATTTTCATAGGGAACTGACCTCATAGCTTCAATGTCTTCAGGTGTTTTAGGACACTGTGATGAAGATAATTTGAAATGTTGTGCAAGAGGGGTCTTTACTGGTTTGGAGGATTCCATATGAAACTTGGATAGAATTTTATTGAAGTATTCTGGTTGTGAAATGATCAAACTACTTCTTTGTCTATCTCTTGACAACTCGATACCAAGAATTCTCTTTGCATTTCCAAGATCCTTCATTTCAAATTCACTTTCCAGAAGATCTTTAAGCTTTCGAATTTCCTGTAAACTTTGAGAAGCAATCAAAATATCATCAACGTACAAAAGTAGAAGAACAAACATCCTTTCACAAATTGATTTTCTATAGACACAATTATCAAATTTATTTCTCATGAAAGCATTAGAGGTAATGAAAGTATCAAAGCATTTGTTCCACTATCTTGGGGACTGTTTTAGTCCATAGATGGACCTTGTTAGATGAAAAACTTGATCTTCTTTCCCTGCTTCTTCAAAACCAGGTGGTTGATGTTGGGGTTCATGTCCTAAATCTTGTAGGGTCTTGTAGTTTGTAAACACGTGTATGAACAGATATTTGTGATGTAATAATTGTTGGGATTGGTGTCCTATTTCTCCCGGAGTCTTGTTATTTTGTAAAGATACACATTATTCAATGAATAAAATAAGTGTTATTTAATTATGGCATTTACTCATATCCAATAAACAAAGCTCTTTGGTTATCTTATGTGAACTTAAGCATGTATATGTGATATACAAGTGGATCATGCCTTAAATGATAACATAAATCGGTATGTAGTATAAAGATTAAGGTGGGATACCTGATCCTGGAGATCATTGAGGACGAGCGTGAATGGTACTGTGGAGGCCGTTCATGGGAGCTGAGAATTAAGGTGGTTTTCTGGAGGCCGTTCATGGTGCTGTAGAGGCCGTTCGTGTTGCGGAGTTGTTCGTGAACGAGGAGATCGTTGAGGATGAGCGCGAAGTGTTCATGCGGTGTTGTGGTCGTGTAGATCGAGCGTTCGCGGTTGCAATTGTTCGATCAGAGTCGCGCATCGGAGCGTGGAGACGTTTTTGCATATGTGCATAGAGTTCTGTTTATGCATTTGTTGTTCATGCTATAATTTCTGGAATTATTTGTATAACCGTTTGTTTGAAGTCGACTGTAAATTATTTATTGATTTATGATTGTAATTTAGAATTGTCTTGTTCTGCTGCTCATGGAAATCTCGAGTTCGATTTCCTTCAATTGGTATCAGAGAAAACTTCTCTGATATTCCAAAGTATAGATCTAAATCAAATGCTTTTTACAGTCGCGGTGGGTTTTTGCATTTGTAGTTAACCATTTTCTGCATTTGTGGATGAATTTGATGAACATTTCAGGTTTAATCTGTCTTTTTGTTAAAGCTTTCAGTGTTACAAAGTGTTAATTGTAAGGCCCCTGTGTTTTTAGGCAAAATTAACTTTGCAATCGAGTCTGTAATTCGAAAAGTTCGAGTTCGTCGAGTCGTTTGTGATGAAGCTTCAGCGCATGGCGATGCAGTCCTTAATGAAGAAGAAGATCAAGCATTGATCGGATCGTGTAGCCTCAGGTAAACGATCGTAGGGATTTTACTAAGCGATCGTTTAGATTTTCATTCTAGACGATCGTGTAGTATTTTCTAATCGATCATTTAGCTAATGCTAAGCGATGAGGTAAATCGTTTGCCATATCACATGGTGTTGGTTGCGCGATCGTGTAAGTGCTGGAGGTAGACGATCGTAGTGGGAGCATGATGCTCCTCGTTTAGTAGAAGGCGCGTGCTAGACGATCGTGTAGTTAGCAAGCTTCATCGCTTAGTTACTACCTATGCGATTGCATGTATATGATACGGAGACGCTAGCTAAGCGATCGCTTAGGCGATGGTGCTTTACGACATCGTAGTTGCTTGGACGATCACGGAAGGTGGGCGTCGTGCAGAGCGCGCTAAGTGATCGTGTACTTCAGGCTTCATCGCTTAGTAAAGGTACACAATCGTACACTAATAACTAAACGATCATTTGGATTTTTCTAGATGATCGTATATTAAAGCTAAATGATCGTTTAACACTAGGAGCGCTGGTAAGTGATAAAGCAAAGAGTTTGTTTTTATCATGTAGACTATCGCGGGGTGCTTTGTACACGATGGTTGGAGAAGCAATGTTTTGCCGAGCAGTTCAAGACCCGGTTCGCTTGTTTGAACCGGAGACTCCTTGTCTTTGTAATAGTTAGCTTTTCTTTTGTGTTTTAAGGCAATTTTACCCGATTCATCAACTTTTATTGCTTATACATGTGATGTATGGTACGTATATGTCATAGTGTTTGTCATATTAAAAACTCACCTTAGGTTGTGCAATTATTCATGCATAATGTATTATAAATGTTATAATCTAGCATGAAGAAATTACTTGAAAGCATGTGCATGCCTCATGAAATATAAGAGTTATATTTTGCATGCAATGAGCATTATCATGCATCATCCTTTTATTATAATTGTTATAGTCTAAGGGAGAATGGAAGCATGTTTTTGCTTGTTTCATTGCTGTTTTATATAAGTGTTATATAAAAGAAGTAGCAATGAATGGACAATGCATTGAGCATGACACTTAGGCTGTTTATAAGCGTTATGAATGCCTTGCATGTCATTGTGGAGGTTGTTTCCGTTTATAAGTGTTATAAAGAAAATTAGACCTAAAATCAATAATTCACAGTTGCATGCATACTTAGGGTGAACTCAAGTTTTTAAAAGGGTTTTAAAATTGGATTGAGATAGACCTAAGTTCAAGTGGTTCTAAAGAGTTTAGTAACCTAGATTAATCTTTTAAAATCGATTTAATAGGATTAAATTGGTTGGAATAAAAGATGAAATTTGTTGTAAGTCTATAAGGGACCTTTTGTCTAAGGTGGGTTCTGGACAGGCTGGGTTTCTTAAGTTGACGGAAACATAACACTCCTACCTGGGAATCTACCTGGAAAGGTAAATTGGATAGATTTTCAACAAGCATGTGGCGTTTTGGTGAAAGACTCCGTTAAAGAGTTTAATGGATGATGATCAAAATTTGTTCAACTATCCAAGGTAAAAGTTACTCTTGGAAAAACCTAAAAGTCAGTTAAAATCCTTAGCCATATTTTTTTCTAAGTAAACTAAACCTTAGGTTATAAAATACTCAGTGGGAGGAGGAGGCGTATCAGATATGTCTATGATTCCACTCACGTTACTCCCAGTATGTTCACACCGTGAGATTCATGCTTGGCCTCGAGATGCCCCAGGATGCATCCCCCTTAGGTTGGTTTTTGCATGAGTCAATATCAAGGTGGACGGAGAGAGTTTTATAGTAAATGGGTGAAGGGTGTGTGTCAAGACGTCCTATGGTCTTTGTCATTGGTTCACACCGTGAGATCATTCTGTATGCCCTCGAGTCACCCTGGTAGCGGCCCCCTTAGAAAGGGTTTTGTGAAGTTGGTCAATATCAAGGTGAACTCTAGAAATGGATAGGTTCGCTTTAGGTTTTGCCTCAATCGGATTTTTTCCCTTAGGATTGGCCTTTTGGGACGGACCTCTAGGGCTTAAAATGGCGGGTCACAATTAGGGAGATTGCTAAGTAAGTTAATGATCTCTTGGCCAAATCAATGATGGCTAGTCGTTATAGGAGCAAGAGTTGTTATGGTATTAATGACTAGTTGAGAACTTTTCAATTCAGAGGAGGAGTAACTGACCTCCCTTAGCGGCTTTTGTCCTAAACCTTTGAAGCGTCATTGCGAAACTCGATGTCACACGGGATTCATGTTAGTTTTGCTAAAACCTTATTGGATGTTGTTTTGTTTTGCAACGGGTAATTTCTTAAAACCTAACGTAGGTCAATGTGTTTTTCTTTTCAGCAATTTGTTAGTATTTTCGTTTAAAGCTTTTAAAAATGACCGATTTTTTACAGTGGAAAGAATCGTGTGAAACGAATTTCATTACAAACGACCTCCATCCCACTACTCTCCAAAAGAGAAGACAAGATAGTAAATGCGATTTATTGGTCTTGAAGACATGTTTGGTAGAGAATGATGATTCTGCCTGGATCCTTGATTCAGGTGCTACCAATCATGTCAGTTCCTCTTACCAAGGATTTAGTTCCTAGCAAACGTTGCCACAGGGAGAGATGACTCTTCGAGTCGGTAATGGTGAGGTTGTTTCAGCTGTTGCTGTATAGTTATTTGTGGACAAGAAACGTAGTCTGTTACTGGATAATGTTTTTGTAGTTTCTCATATTAAGAGGAACTTAATCTCGGTTTCTTGTCTCATTGAACAAGGCTATACTATCTTCTTTTCTGAGAATAAAGTGTTTATTTTTGGAATGGAATGGAGATTGGTTATGGTTCAATGGAAAATAACTTATATGTACTAAGGCCATTAGTCATAAAAGCCTTGTTTAACACTGAAATGTTTAGTACGACAACAATAGCTAAAAGACCAAAGGTTTCTCCAAAGGAAATCACCCATCTTTGGCATCTAAGGTTAGGTCACATCAACCTGAAATTGAAAACTTGTTAGGTAAGAAGATTAAAACACTACGATCTGATCGTGGTGGAGAGTAAATGGACCTCAAATTCCAAAACTATATGATAGAACATGGGATTGCATCCCAACTCTTGGCCCTAGGTACACCTCAGCAAAATGGTGTATCTGAAAGGAGAAACAGGACCTTGTTAGACATGGTTCGATCTATGATGAATTATGCTTATCTTTCAGACTCATTTTGGGGTTATGCAGTGCAGACTGCATGTTATATCCTGAACAACGTTCCCTCGAAAAGTGTTTCTGAAACACCTTTTGAGTTATGAAGAGGCCGTAAAGGTAGTTTACGCCATTTCAGGATTTGGGGCTGTTCGGTATATGTGCTAGCGTCTAACCCAAAGAAGTTGGAACCGTGTTCGAAGGTTTGCCTCTTTGTGGACTATCCTAAGGAAACGAGAGGAGGATACTTCTATGATCCAAGTGAGAACAAAGTGTTTGTTTCCACTAATACTATCTTCTTGGAAGAAGATCACATGAGGGATCATAAGCCACGAAGTAAGTTCGTTTTACGTGAGATCTCTAGTGAGACTGAGACTGTTGAGGGTTCAACAAGAGTTGTTCAACAGGCCGACAGATCAACAAGAGTTGTTGAGGTCGAGACGTCTAGTCAACCAGCTCAAGAGTTGAGACTGCCTCGATATAGTGGGAGGGTTATGAACCCACCGAATCGCTAAGCCCAAAACGTCATTACGAATGATGGGGTTGAGGATCCATTATTTTTTAAGAAAGCAATGGAGGATGTTGACAAAGATGAATGGGTTAAGGCCATGAACCAGGAAATGGAGTCTATGTACTTCAATAACGTCTGGGAGCTTGTTGATCCACCTGATGGGTTCAAACCTATTAGGTGTAAGTGGATCTATAAGCGAAAGAGAGGTGTAGATGGAAAGGTGCAAACTTTTAAGGCTAGACTCGTAGCAAAGGGGTATACCCAGGTTGAGGGAGTTGACTATGAGGAAACTTTCTCACCTGTTGTCATACTGAAATATGGCAAATGGACGTCAAGACTGCCTTTCTTAATGGTAATCTTCAGAAGACCATCTATATGATTCAACCAGAGGGGTTCGTAGTTTTAGATCAAGAGCAACGAGTTTGCAAGCTTAATAGGTCCATTTATGGGCTGAAACAAGCATCTCGATCTTGGAACATCAGATTTGACACTGCTGTTAAGTCGTTTGGCTTTGACTATAATGTTGATGAGCTTTGTGTTTACAAGAAGATCATTAACAGCTCAGTAGCTTTTCTGGTACTGTATGTGGATGATATTCTACTCATTGGGAATGATGTAGGATATCTGACTGACATTAAGAGTTAGCTAGCTGCCCAGTTCCAAATGAAAGATTTAGGTGCGACACAGTATGTTCTCGGGATCCAGATCATTCGGAATCGCAAGAACAAACGGTTAGCCTTGTTTCAAGTATCATACATTGATCAAATGTTGATCAAGTACAGGATGCAGGATTCCAAGAGGGGTTTGTTACCTTTCAGGCATGGAATCGTTCTGTCTAGGAATCAATGTCCTAAGATACCTCAAGAGGTTGAGAAGATGAGACAGATTCCTTATGCTTCTGCTATAGGAAGCTTGATGTATGCAATGTTGTGTACCAGACCCGACATTTGCTATGCAGTAGAAATTGTCAGTCACTATCAGTCTAATCTAGGATTTGATCACTGGACGACGGTCAAGATGATCCTCAAGTATCTTTGGAGAACGAGGGACTATATGCTTGTGTATGGAGATAAGGATCTAATCCTTACAGGATACACGACTCTGACTTTCAAACCGATCGAGATTCTCGCAAATAGACGTCGGGGTCAGTGTTTACTCTGAATGGAGGGGTTATAGTTTGGCGAAGCATCAAGCAAGGATACATCGTGGACTCCACTATGGAAGCTGAATACGTAGTGGCTTGTGAAGTAGCTAAAGAAGCTGTTTGGCTGAGGAAGTTCCTTACAGATTTGAAAGTTGTTCCAAATATGGATTTACCTATCACTCTTTATTGTGATAACAACGGGGTTGTGGTAAATTCGAAGGAGCCTCGGAGTCATCCTCAAGGCAAGCACATAGAATGAAAATATCACCTGATCAGGGGGATTGTGCGTCGCAGAAATATCATCGGAGCACAACGTTGCTGATCCCTTTACAAAGACCTCACGACTAAAGTGTTCGAGGGTCACCTGGAGAGTCTGGGTCTGCGGGACATACGACATCTTGTCTAGGGCAAGTGGGAGATGATACTGGGGTATGCCCTAGTTTATTATATATTGTACATTTTTATATTGTATTGTACATTAGTCTCTTGAGTCATTAGGACAAGTGGGAGATTGTTGGGATTGGTGTCCTAATTCTCCTGGAGTCTTGTTGTTTTGTAAAGATACACATTGTTTAATGAATAAAATAAGTGTTATTTAATTCTGGCATTTACTCATATCCAATAAACAAAGCTCCTTAGTAATCTTATGTGAACTTATGCATGTATATGTGATATACAAGTGGATCATGCGTTAAGTGATAATCTAAATCGGTCTATAGTATAAGGATTAAGGTGGGATACCTGATCCTTGTGACACTACGATACGACCCGCTTTGTAGAGGTTTGCAAGTGTTGTAAACTACTACAGATGGTAGATCCTGACCATTCGTGTAGAGACTTGGAGCAGGGGTGTTCTATACAAAGAGTTTGTATAAGACCTGGACCACGAAATGACTAGACTTTGTATTTAATGCTGTTGATACTGGAGACTTGCATCTCACCTAAACGACCATAGGTGACACGACCTCAATCTTGAGTGTTTTATGAACTTTTGTCTTTGAGGGCAGTCCTTTGATTAATATGGGTGAGAGTGGCCAGATTGCCAACTCAACACGTCTACCTTTTTGGGGACTTGTCTGATCTGGGAGCTGGGAACTCAATCCACAATATAGAATTCACTCCTTTCCCGAAGCAGGGATAAGTAGGGAGATTGCTCCTTTAAGGGCTAATTCTGGGGCTTGAACATAGTGGCCACGACTTCTCTTTGGAAGAGAAGACTCAGTCATAGTAGGACTATGATTTATGTTCATTAGAGGGATTAGTGGTACTTAAGAAGATAAATATAACTACAAGGGCATAACGGTTATTGGCCCAGCTGTAGTTACGAGCGATCTGTGAAGGGTTGTCGCACTGCTGATTGGTTAAGATGGACACATAATATATCTGTAGTGAGAAGAGTTCAGCTGTCGGTCTTTAGTGGAGTATCTGGCAGTTAATGGATGGTGGATCTCGTGACTAAAGAGTTTAGTCAGTTATTCACGTACCGTTGAAGCTTTGGATTTACAGGTCCATGAGGTCCCCTTGGTAGTTTGGATTCTGTTGAGGATCAGTTCTTGGTGTTGATTTGAAATGTTCAAATTGACAATAGGTATTTTGATTATATATGATATAATCAGTATGATGTATAAGATACATCTAATGAAGGATTGATGTAAATGAGATTTACATTAAGTACCATGGAATAGAAGAAGAACTATGGTTTATATGTTTCATGAGATGAAATATTAAAACTATAGGTTATAAATATAGTATGATAAGTTGGTTATCATTTATATTTATAATAATATTAATTATTGGATAATTAATACTTTTTCTTTTAAATAACCAAAGTAGTGGGTGGTTATTGGATCATGGTAACCGTGAGTTTAAAAGGAAGTGGTTTCTTATTTTGAAAAAGAAGTTTTTTTACAAAAGTTTGAAAATGAATTTGAGTTTTCTCTCCGGCGAAAAGAAATTCATGGAAGTAGTCAAGTAGATACAGAAACGACGGCTGGACGATCTAAACGATCGTGCAGGTGCGAGCTAAATGATCATGCAGTGTTTACTAAACGATCGTTGGCTTAAGGTAAATGATCGTGTAGAGTCTGTACACGACAGACCGAGCTAAACGAATGCATGGCTTTTGCTAGACGATCGTATAATTTTATCTAAACGATTGGGCATCGACCTATACGATAGGTCTCCGACTTCTCCCACTTGCCCAGTCGTGTATGCGATCGTTGTTTCCTCCGTTCGTCTGCCTCACACCAAGTTCGAATATAGCCCACCCTCTGGATTCTCACACCAAGAATACCAAGGTCGCCTTGTTGGTGGTGTCAGACTCAACTCGACACCGTCGAGGTTTTCTGGAAGCCGTTCGTGGTGCTGTAGAGGTCGTTCGTGTTGCGGAGTTGTTCGTGATCGAGGAGATCGTTGAGGATGAGCGCAAAGTGTTTGTGCTATATTCGTGCGGTGTTGCAGTCGTGTAGATCGAGCGCTTGTGGTTGTGGTTGTTCGATCAGAGTCGTGCATCAGAGTGTGGAGACGTTTCTACATATGTGCGTAGAGTTCTCTTTATGCATTTGTTGTTCATGCTGTAATTTCTGGAACTACTTGTATAACCGTTTGTTTGAAGTCGATTGTAAATGATTTGTTGATTCATGATTATAATTTGGAATTGTCTTGTTCCGCTACTCATGGAAATCTCGAGTTTGATTTCCTTCAATAATATGAGATATTTTCTTCACTTTTGTCTCTGAAATATGAGATATTTTAGTTTCATTAACCATAAACCAATAAACTAAGATCCCTAGTCATCGTTGTAACTTAAGCATGTATGTGAAGATATACAAGTGAATCATGCCTTAAGTGATAACCTAAATGGTCTATAGTATATGGATGTAGGAGGGAAACCTTATCCTGGTGACACTACGGATATGACCCGCTTTGTAGATGTTACAAGTATTGTAAAGTTCTATAGATGATCTGATCCTGATCATCCATGTGGAGACATGCGAGTGAGGGTATCCTATACAAAGGAGTTTGTATAAGACTAGACCACAAAATATTTAGTCTCGTTATATAACGCTGTTCATGATAGAGACATTCATTTCACTAGGATGACCATAGGTAACATGACCTTAATCCTGAGTGAGTTGGGAACTCCTGCCTATGAGGGAAGTCCTTTGATTTGCATGGGTGTGAGTGACCAGATTGTCGACTCAAACCTACCATTTTGGGGATTTGTCTGACTGGGGAGCTGAGAACTCAGCTACACAAGATGGAATTTACTCCTTCCCCAAAGTAGGGGTAAGTAGATAGATTGCTCCCTTAAGGGCATATTTCGAGGCTTGAACAATGTGGCACCACACCTTCTCATGGCCTGAGAAGTGTTCATTCATAGTAGGACTATGATGTATTGTTCATTAGAGGAATCAGTGGTACTTAAGAAGTTAGATGTAACTACATGGGCAAAATGGTAAATTAGCTTAGCTGTACTTACGAGCGATTTGTGAAAGGTCATCGTACTGTTGATTGGTTATATCCAATGGACACAAAAAATATATCTATAGTGTGAAGAATGAAGTTGTCGGTCTTTAGTAGAGTGCCTGAAAATTAACGGATGGTGGATATTGTGATTAAAGAGTTTAATCAGTTATTCACGTACCGCTGAAGCTTCAAACTACAGGTCCATAAGGTCCCATTGGTAGCTCAATGGATTCAAGTTGAGAATCAGTTTGAAATGTTCAAATTAACAAGAGGGAATTTGATTATATATGATATAATTAAATTGGTTCAATTATATGTGATATAATTGATTTGATGTATTGGATACATTAATTGGAGGAATTAATATAAATATGATTCATATTAAATAAAGGAGAAAAGAACTATGGTTTAAATATTACATATGATTTGATATTAAAACTATAGGTTATAAATATAATATGATAAATTAGTTATTATATTTATTTATAATAAAAACAATAATAAGATAATTGTTTGGTTGGTTTTTTATTCTCCTTTAACCGTATTTAAGTGGGAAGTTTCTTTCAGTTTTAATAACTGAAGAATAAAAGTGAAAATTGTTTTCATTTTTTTATAATCACATTACATTGATTGAGTGAAAGAAGAGCTATATGATAGCTTTTGAGAGAGTGAACAACGAGCAAGTTTACTAGGCGACGATTGCTCCTCGTTACTAAACGATTGAGTATCCAACTCTATATGATAGAGTTTTCTCATTCTCCCACTTACTTGATCGTTGAACTTGATCGTATACTTCCTCCTTTCCTCTACTAAATTCACACAGAGCCCACACCTCCTGGATTATCACTCTGAGAATACCAAGGCAACCGAGTGGTAGTGTCGAGTGTTGTTGTTCGAGGGTCGAGGATCGAGTATTACTCGATTGGGTTCGGGGATCTGACAGTTCATGAAATTGCACTGGTTGTTCGCTGCGTTCGTGCTTGTGATCAAGTTTGATGGGATGCCTAACTGGTGTAGATCGAGGGAACACTTGAAGAAGAGTTCTTCAAATATATGTCACTCGATTCCCTTTGATTTTTTATTGAAAGCATGTTGTAATTTACTCGATGATGCATAACTATGGTTGTAATTTTTTAAATGTTTTATTCTTTCACAATGGATTTAGAACGATCTTGCTTCTGCTCAATGGTTCTCTTAAATAAGAGTTCCTTCAGTTGATTCATGTATATCTTCTTATCAAGAGTACCATACAAGAATGTAGTGGTGACATCCATCTATTCAAGCTCAAGCTGATAGTGAGTAACTATAGACAAAAGAACTCTGATAGAAGTGCGCCTTACCACGGATGAGAAGATTTCATGGTAGTCAAAACCCTCTTCTTATGTGTACCCCTTAGCAACCAGCCTAGCTTTATATCTAGGTTGATCATTCTTTCCAATTCCTGGTTTCAATTTGAAGATCCACTTGCAAACAACAACTTTCTGATTTAGGGGTTTATCCATAAGCCCCCAGATATTATTTTTATGCAATGAGTCTATTTCCAATTGCATAACTTCACGCCATTTTTCTACATTCTCAGACTTTAGTGCTTCCTTATAGCTGTTGGTTCTGTAATGTTTCCAAATTCTACACAACTTAAAGCAAAACCAGCTAGATTTAAGAATTCAAACCGTGAGGGTGGTATGATTGACCTTCTTTCTCTATCTCTAGCTAGTTGATAATCATCAAGATGATGAGTTGAGCTTTGAGGAGAAATGGAAGAAGAAGACAAAATGGAAGAACCCTCTTCTCCCTCAGTCTGAGATTGAGACTCATCAATATGTGGGGCAGAATCTATATTACCATCAGAGTGTGAACTATCTGGAACAAGCTCAATTTCAAAAGTTTCCTTTTGAACATCTTCTCCTACAGTCTCTTGATCCTTCCAGGGCCTCATGGCTTCATTGAATGTAATATTCTTACTTATGATGCATTTTTTTATCTCCAGGTTCAAGAGACCAAAGTCTATACCCCTTCATTCCATGAGGATAGCTAAGAAAAATACATCTCTTGGCTCTTGGCTCTAGTTTTCTTTGTTTAGTATGTGCAAAAGTTGCACACCCAATGGTCCTCAAGTGATTTAGGCTAGGGGGACTACCTATCCATAACTCTTGAGGTGTTTTAAAGTCTGTCAGTAATCTTTTGCTTGGACTGTGTGAAGCTTTTCCTTGTAGACTTCCCTAATACACAGTGGTCACAGAAACCAAGGTCTGTTGCCTGTCCTTTATCCAAGAGGCCTTGCTTACAAAGGTGATTTAAACCTGTTGGACTGATATGTGCTAGCCTTCCATGCCGGAGTTGAGCCTTAATTTCAGGCTTATGAGAAGCCAAATTTGAATCTAGGTAACCTACCATTTTCATAATAGATGGCTTATATACAGCCATCACCCCTTATTGAGCCCTCCAAGTGTAGCCAGTTTTTTCAAACGTACCAAGGGAGATTAGGTTTCTTTTAAGGCTTGGCACAAATCTAATGGAGCTGAGAATTTTAAGGGATCCATCACTTAGTTTTAAAGTAACAAATCCTATCCCTATAATTTTACACAATTGATTGCCACCAACCATTACTTCGCCACAATCAAATTCCTTCAGTTCCGTGAAGAAATTTCTATAAGAAGTCATATGAAAAGTACAACTGAAGTCCTTAATCCATTCAACATCCATTTCAGACTGAGATATCATCAAGACTTCAGCTATTTCTAAGCCTTCAGCATTAGCTGATACCTTATTCTCACCTCTAATAGGATGTTTACTTTTGCGCCTCAAGACAGGGCATTCAAATTTTATATGACCTTCCTTCTTGCAATAGTTGCAAGTAATTTTTTCCTTCTCCTTGTTCACAGACTTGTTTGATGTTTTTTATGGTTGTTTATTCTATTTTTGATGTTGCCTCTTTGATTGGTTTTCCTTTAGAAAACAGTGCTTCAGGCTCTTTTTTTTCAGACTTTAGCTCAAACTCTTTCGAACGGAAAGAATCTAAAACAATATCCAAGGTCAAGGTTTCTCTTCCATAGTTAATGGTTGCCTTCATTTCCTTATACTTCTCAGGTGCCGAGTTAAGAAGAATTACTACCTGATTTTCACCTAATATTTCCCCCCTGTATTTTCTACTACCAAGCATATCTCATTAAATCATCAATATTTTCTTGAAGTCCTTTGGTTGGATCCATTTTATATCCAAACAGTTTTTCTTTCAAGTAGATCTTGTTAGTTATCGATTTAGATATATACATGTCATTTAATTTCTTCCACAGATCAGAGACATTATCAATATCGACAACTCTCCTCAAAACACTATCAGAGAGATACAATATAACAGTGTTATATGTTATTTCATACATCTCAGCCTTTTAATCTTTAGTCATAGTAGTAGGTAGCTTACTTGGATCTAGGAGTGCTTTCGCAACCTTCTACTGAATGAGAAGAGCTTTCATCTTTCTTTTCCCCAAACTAAAATCACCTTTTCCATCAAATCAATCTATCTCAAATTTCGCCGCCATCTTGAATGGCTCTGATCCTCAGAAAAGAAAATGTATTCGAAAGAAGAATTCTGAGATTCGCTTATGAGCTCAATCACACCTCATGTATTCAATGGAACAGGGAACACACCAGGAAAAAAAAAAAAAATCAGAAACTTAAGAGCAAGCTTTAATCAAACAAGAATTCTTCTACAATAGCTCTAATACTAATTGTTGAAAAAACAATTGACCTATGAAGCATACAAGCGGAACAAAGCCGAAACATGAATTCCAGTCAAGCTAAAAAAACAAATTTTGGTATCCTTTAAAGTAATGAACATTTCATTATTTTCAAAAGAAATGTTATAGTTTTATTCTAGCAAACATGAGACAGATATTAAATTCCTTTTCCTAGAAGGAATGTAATAAACATTTTCAAGTAAAATGCATCTATCTCCTACGAATAACTTCATATCTCCCTCTGCTTTAACTGAAATAACCTCCACGGTCCTTACCTTAAAGGTTGCTTCCCCTTCTGTAAGCTGTCTCCAGGAACTAGTTTCCTGAGCGAAAGTACATATATGATTAGTGGCACCTGAATCTACTATCCAGGTCTTTTTATCATTCTCCACTAAGTATGTCTCAATGACAAGCAAATCATATTTATTTTGTTGTGCTACTTTCGTATCCTCATCTATAAAGTTCAAAACTTTTTGATTTAAAGATAAGTTGGGAGATAGAAGACATTCCTTTATTAACAAAAATTTTAAATCATCGTTTGCTAGTATGTTTGATTTTCATGTTGATTGATTAAAACCGTTAACTAAACCGGAAGCGTGTAATTTTGAAGAAATCGACATGCTAAAATTTTAAACAAAATCGAATTTAGTAAATTGTAATTAAACCCAATTTAATTTTATCAAAAGTAATAATGTACCCAAATTCATTATTTATTTGCAACGATACTATAGTGAGTCAGAATAAGTGCTACCGAGGGGTAGTCAAGTATTCCTTCGCTAAAGCAAGAAAATCTTGACTAAATACTATCTCTAGAATAACTCTTATTCCTATAGTCATTTAGTTATAGTTTTCAGTCAGAAATTACTAACACTTAGTAATTTTGTAAGTTTAACCCTCCATTAGTAATTTTGTAAGTGTAACCCTCCATTAGTAATTTGTAAGTGTAACCCTCCATTTTCATACTTCAAAGGTCGGCCCCAACGATGCTACCGAATTAGAGAGTCAAGGTTGGGAATGGACCTAAGAAATCCTAGCCATTTCTAGAGTTTGAGTAGTTCTGAATCCCATGTTACAACCCTCCGAGAGGATAGCCATTGTTAAACTTTCATGTTCCCACGGTCTCTCTCATTAGTTTGTAGTAAACTTTCATGCTCGGCCTCAAAGTACCTTTGTTTGTGTCCTCCTATGAATGGAATTTGTTTGAATTTTTTTACTCAAATCTCCAAAAATGGATGGGATTTCTATAGTTTTTGCCCCAATCAATTTTCCCCTATGGTTGGCTCATTGAGCGGAACTCTAGAATCTAAAATGAGAGTTACACTTACAAGAAAATATTAAACAAGTTAATATTTTCTAGACCAAACAATGATGACTAATAATTATAGGGACATGAATTGTTCTAGTGTAATTATTGGTTGAGATTGTCTCAATTCAGTGAAAGAGTATCTAACCACCCTAGGTGGCTTTTTCTCTGCCCCACAGAAGTATCATTGCAAAATAGATGTCACGTAGAGTACATTAGATTTTTTTTAAATTGATTGGTTGATTAATTAGGTATAGCATTTAATAACTAATATAAATAAATTGTATGGTTTCAACAATTTCATAATGACAAGTGCTACTTTAAATATGCTTTTCTCTGATAAGTTAAACGTCGATAACTATATAAGCTGGAAAAATACTATTAATACAGTTTTCATTATCGATGACCTATGACTCATCCTAGTTGAGGATCGTCTTGAAGCCTTAGCCGCTAATGCATTTCGAAATGTTCGAGAGGCATATGAGCGATGGGTAAAGGCATATGTAAAGGCCCACACATATATCTTGGCTAGCTCATCTGAAGTTTTAGCCAAAAAGCATAAGCCCGTGCTCACTGCTCATCCTTCAAAAAGTTCCACAGAGGTTCGACCTCTGGAACAAAGCGTGCACTTTTTTCTTCCGGCACCAAAAAGTGGAAGAAGAAGAAGGGAGGCTAGGGGAAAGCTAACCCCATTGCTGCGCAAAAGGGGAAGAAGACCAAAGCTACAAAGGGAATCTATTTCCATTGCAATAAGAAGGGACACTGGAAAAGGAATTGTTCTAAAAATTTGGTAGAAAAGAAGAAAGCCATACAAGGTAAATGTGATTTACTAGTGTTGGAAACTTATTTAGTAGAGAATGATAATTCTGCTTGGATAATTGATTTAGATACCACTAACCACATTTATTCTTCATTTCAAGGAATTAGTTCTTGGTAGTAGCTGAAGACTGGTGAGATGACAATGCGGGTTGGAATTGGGCACGTCATCTTAGCGGTGGCAGTGGAAGGACTCTGACTTTGTTTACAGAAATATTATTTTTTATTTTAGAAAATTTTTATGTAGTTCCTGAGTTAAAAAGGAACCTGATTTCTATAAAATGCTTATTAGAATAGTCATACACTCTGGATTTAATGTGAATAAAGGTTTATTTACTAAAATGGCTTTGAGATTTATTTTGCAAAATTATAGAGTAATCTTTACATGCTAAGGTCGTTAGCAACAAAGTCCCTCCTCAATACTAAATTATTTAGAACTACGATAACTCAAAACAAAAGACAAAAAGTTTCTCCTAAAGAAAATATCCATCTTTGGCATCTACGATTAGGTCACATTAATCTCAATATGATCGAGAGATTGGATAAGAATATACTTCTAAGTGAGTTAGAAAACAATTTGTTACAAGTATGTGAGTCATGCCTTGAAGGCAAAATGATTAAGAGATTTTTTACTGGAAAGGTCATAGAGCTAAAGAACCCTTAGAGCTTGTATATTTGGATCTTTGTGGTCTTATGAATGTTAAAGCAAGAGGAGGGTTTGAATATTTCCTCACCTTTATAAGTTTGAAAGGAAACATGAGTACCCATTGTGGAAAAGATCGCGTCCTAATTTTAATTTTACATAATGCTCAAAGAATATATGTGATAAAAATAGAATACACATGATCAATTAAACATACATATATATATAGAAAATAAGAAGAAGAAAAGATTCGGAAAATGTACCCTTGAAGAGTAGTCCTTCACGATTTTCTCTCTAAAAACTTCGAACCTGAACAATGAAAAACAAAACAACTAGTGTTCAAAAACAAAAGAGACCTCCATGTGGAGACCTTGGTATTCTTGAGGTAGAGAACCATAGAGAGTTTGTGGGCTTCTTTGAATAATTTGGAGAGGAATGAATTTTTTTTTTTTGAGAGAAAAACACTTTTCCAAAACCTTCAACAACTTCAATATTTTCAACATCTTACAACTCCAACACATTTTAGAGTATTTATAATACTGAAAATAGAAGGTGAAAGAACCTTTCTTTTCATCTTCCAAAATGATAATGAGAGAATTTATTGATGAAAATTAAAGGTTTACAAGATATTTGAAGAAAATGAAAGGTTTATGTAATTAAAAAATACATATAATTAAACAAAACTATTTTTTATTTAATTAATATGTACTTGACAACCTATTTTATATAATTAAAAAACATACATGAAATTAAATAAAACTAATTTGTATTAAATTTATATATATACTTTAATTTAGTATTATATAAAAAAATTCTCTCAATTATTTAATATGAATCAAATTCATATTAATTTTGATATTTTCTCTCAATTATATCTCATATAATCTTATATAAATAATTGTCTTTATTAATTTGAACAATTTATATTAATATGAATTAATTCGATTTTCATTTTTATCCCAATTGACCTAACGAAGAGACTATCTGGACCTATAGTTTGAAGCTCCAATGGTACTCGATTAATTAATCAAACTCTTTGATTAAATTAATTAGCTTCCATTAACTGTTAATCACTTCACTAAAGACTGACAGCTGCACTCTTCACACTATAGATATATTTATGCATCCATTGGATATAACCAATTAATGGTGCATTGACCCTTCACAAATTACTCGTAAGTACACTTGGGCCAAAATTATCGTTTTTCCCCTGTACTTACATCTAACTCCTTAAGTACCACTGATCCCTCTAAGGAACAATAAGTCATAGTTCAACTATGACCAAACCCTCTCAGGCTAGGAGAGAATGTGGCGCCACATTATTCAAGCCTCAGAATTAGCTCTTAAGGGAGAAATTTATCTATAGTCCCCAACTATAGAAAATGAATGAATTCCTTCTTATATATCTGTGTTCCCAACTATCTAATAAGACAAATCCCCAAAATGCTAGGTATATTGAGTCGGCGAAATTGGCCACTCTCACCTTACAAATCAAAGGACCACCTTCATAGGTAAGAGTTCAGAACTCACGTAGGATTCAAGTAAAGTCATTTGTGGTCATCCTAATAAAATGTAAGTCTCATCTATCAATGGTGTTATATAGAGAGACTATACATTTTGTGGTCCGCTTTTATACAAACTATTTGCATAGAACACCCCTACTCACATGTCTACATATGAATGATCAGGATCAGATCATTTGTAGCACTTTACAAAAATTGTAACAACTACAAAGCAGGTCGTATTCGTAGTGTCACTGGGATAAGACACCCAACCTTGTCTATATACTACAGACCGTTTTGGCTATCACATAAATATGATCCACCCGTATGTCTCTACATACATGTTTATGTTTTAGAAAATAACTCTAGATCTTTTTTTATTGGGTTTTGTGGATAAATGAAACTAAATGATAAATAAAATACCTCTTTGTTTTATCAGATAAATAAATTATTTGTACAATACAACTATAAGACCTATGAGATTTAGAACATCAACCTCAACACACCCCGTAAGCCCTAGCTATGTTGGGTGTTTAGCCAGTGGGCTAACGTTTGAGGCTCGTCCTCGGTTGGGATTGAGGCCGACCAGGCCCAATTTGTCCTTTTGCCTATCCCTTCAATCTTCTTTTGCTCTCCTTTGACCATTTTACCCTTGATTCCATAATCCACCCATAACATTAGCCCCCCCCACTCCAATGTTAGGGTTCGTGGTTTTCCAAGCCAGTTGTGCAGGTTTCAATTCTTAGAACCTTTCTTGGGAGTACATTTCCCCTTCAATCTTCATGCTACCCCATCGTAAAACTTAATTTGAACTTGTTAGGGATTGTTGGGTCTATTGAGCCAAACCCGTTTGAGGTCCAACTGATTTTTCAACATGCTTCTTCATCTCATGATGAAGTTATATGCCAAATCTTGTTAGGCCCACCCCAAGAATAGGCCCGACAACAAATCATTGCTCTCTTGACCTAAGGTGGGCACCGAGTCGTGAGGTAACCTGAAACACTATCTTACCAAGCCTCTTATAGCTCAATTAGTTTCTCGGTATCCTTCTCCAACCTGAGGGGAATGTTATGGTTACTTCACCCAAAATTTCTCTAGATGGGTCGTTGCTTTTGTTTATTTTCAATAATCCTATAGCTTGATCATAAATCTCGTAGCCTCTCTGCTTATCTTTTGTAACTTGATCATCAGTCTCATAGCTTCTTTATTTTATCACACCTAGGTGACTTTAATTTGCCTATATTTTGTAATGGTTCTTTATCCAACTTGTGGGTGTCCCTTTGGACTTTGAATTTGGTTAGTTGACTATGAGGTGGCCAGCCCCCAATTTTTCACTAAATGTCTTTACTCAGAAAATTGTTTGAGTCTTTTCTCTTGGCAACCTTCTCATTTGTGGGTAATTAAGTCTCCTTTTGAGGTTCTTCAGCTATGTTTATAAAAGCTTGCATCCAATTAATTATATGTAGTCTCATTAATTCATATATTCTTTTGTACATTCTTTATGTATTCTAATTAACCTATAATCCCTTGATATATACAGATTGATAATTAAACCTGAGTATAGTGTCAGAGAAAAAATTATCTTTTGTTTTGCAATTTTGTAGAGGTATTTGAAGTTGAGGCTTTGAGACATGCTTCAATGATCATTGTCTCGGATTGGTTGTGATCTTGAATTCTAAATGGATCATCACCCTCTCCCATGCCTTAATCTTGTACCTTACTTGTTATGGCTCGAATTTCATCGATGTAGAGTTTGAAATAGGTATTTATTCTCGACGATAATCTTCTGGTAATCTCTACATTGCATTATCTCTATAACAAATATAGAACTTCCAAGCCAAAACTTCATAGATTGACAGACTTTTGAGATAGCATGGTAGAATATTGGTTAGACATTAAATTAATTTGAATCTATTCCTATCATTGGTGTAACATAGATTTCTTCAAAATTGTCCATAGAAACTACTACATGTTGTCAACATTTTTATGTTATTACGATAATTTTTAATCCACATTGTGCTCATATTAAACCATTTTGTGTAAAAACTAGAGAATTCCATCATTTTGAAATCTTTTTCCTCTTTTGCTTTTTTTTAGGGCTTGGTTCAGTAAGTGCATCTGCGTATCTCAACTAGGTTGACACACACCTAGCACCCTCATCATATCCTACTTCCAATCACTCATTAATGTAACAAAAAGCACAAATGAACTCTTTTCCTCCTTTTTTTTATGGCGTGGATCAGCAGTTCCACTTGTGTATCTCAACTAGGTTGACACACACTTAGCACCCTCATCATATCTCACTCATAATCAATCCACTTGAGTTCTCAAAACTAACTTCATCAACATGGAGTTTCATCTTGTTCATATATTCTTCTATACTTGTCATTGCCATCGCCGCATGGAGTCGTTGCCACGTATAGTCATATACCATCATTATTTGGAGTCTCTTTAGGTTAGTTAGATAACATAATAGAATAAGAGGAGTTCCCAATTTTATGTTTGAAAAAGGTCAGATGAAGAAGCAGGGTATGCGTAAAACTTACCCCTTAGTCATTTGGTAAGGGTTGGGCTCGGTCTTAGTCCCTACCATCTACCATAGTGCTCATGGTATACTTAGACGCATTTGGATGGTAAAAATATTTCGCCTTGATGCGCTTAGGGTCAACCTCAGTCAGCCCCTCTGAGATTTTGGTCATAGCTTCACGTTCCATTTATAATCTTGAACCTCAATTTGGTATCCTGGGTCTTGGCATTGGTAGCCTGTGTCTTGGAATTGGTAGTCGTAGCCTCGACCTCAACATGTATAGCCTTGGCCTCAGCATTGATAACCTTGGCCTCGGTGTTGATAGTCATGGTCTCGACCTCGGCCTTGGCTTTGGTAGCCTCGGTCTTGGTATTGGTAGTCTTGACCTCAACCTCTATCTTGGGTCTCGGCATTGGTAGTCTCGATCCCGATCTTTTTCTTGGATCTCCACTTCAACTTGGTCTCCTTGACATTAATAACCTCAACCTTGGCCTTGGCCTAGACATTGATAGCCTCAACCTCGGCTCGGCTTAAGTCATCTTGAACTCGACTTCGACTCTTTGACACGTTGGATTCCTTTGATTTTGATCTAATTCACCCATGACTTTCTCCTTCAAAATTTATTTTTCAACATGATTGTGAGAACTAAGCCATGATAACCTTGATTTTCTTAATTTTTCCAAGATATCAATCTTTGCAAAGGTATATCACTCTCTTCCTCATTGACGTGCCAACTGTTGATGCCGAATTTTGACCAAGGAAAAATGCACCTGACCTTCACGTAACATGAACAGTAAATTTGTAATTTTTGGAAAGAGAGAACATGCAAAACAAAGTAAAAAGAGGCTCCGAGGCCTAAGTCAGTAAGGGAATTATAGAATAGAGAAGAAGTTAGAAGTTTAAGTCACCTCATATAGAGTTATAAGATTAGGGTATGAGTTTCCTAATCTACATGAGCTAGGTTATCTCTCTAGCCAAATGAGCCAAGGTGTGCATTTAGCACGCCCTTCTCATCGAACTCCAAGCCTCGACCTCAGTCTCATTCTTGGTCGAGACCGATCGACCTAACATCTTTGCTAGGCGCGCTAGGATTTTATCTTTTAGGGCCTAGCTATTCTGGATCTTTGGGCATTGGACTAACATAAGAGGCTCAACCTCAGTTGGGGCTGAGGCCGACCAGGCCCAGTTTGTCCTTGGGCCTATCCCTTTAGTCTTCTGTTGCTTTCCTTTAACCATTTTACCTTTGATTCCAGAATCCACTCATAACAAAAACTATGTAACTTTTTAGAAAATTAGAAGAGACAGCAAACACAAAACCAACTAAAATAAAGGTTGGTGCAATCTCAAGGTCTTATGGAGAATCCTTGGAGTTATGGCGTTCATTATCGGTGACAAAACTTGATCTATTTTACAATTTAATACATAAAGATAACATTGATTCCCAATGGAAAATAATGATGCATTAAATATAAATTCATAGATTAAAGCATGATTATCGACAACAAACAATGGATTATTTAGTGTCCAAACATAAAATCGATCATATATTAAAACATTAATAAAAAATCACAAGTTCTCAATCAATTTTCTGACACCACATGTACGTTTTAATTTATATGATTATATAATAAAGTCCTAACATTGTATAAAATAATAAATGCCATGATCCTTGAACTTTTACAATAACATAAGTTGGAGTAACATACCTTGATTCATGATATTGATCTAGTAAGGGATTAAGTTTATCTCTCCTGGTCTTCCTTTAGAACTTAATTAGGTTTCTTGATAGAGAGAAAGAACTACTTAATAATATAAAGAGATGATCAATCTCTAAAGTTTTATCTTTATATAGATACACTACAACAAATACTATTTTCTATAGCATTTTGTTATAGCATCAGTTAAAACATGCTATAGAAAATTATCCAAAAAAACGTGCTTTTTTTTTTTTTTTTTTTTTTTTTTTTTTTTAACTCTTTTAGTTGTCGCCCAAATTAATATTACACTTCCACTTTATCCCATTTCTTTTTTAATATTGTCGTTCACCTCACACCTCTTCTTTTCAACTCTTTCACTTTGTCTCACTATTTCTCTCCCCCTCTCCTTTTTGAATCCCTAGTTGCTTCTTCAACCTTGGTACCATCTTTCTTTCCCTCTCTCCTCATAAATATTCCATTACTATCAACCAACTTCAAGTTTATCGCTTGAATTTTCTTCTTCGTCTTCTTGTCATATGTTTCCTACTAAAAATTCGAATGGATTCGGAGCTCAATCTAGTTTGAAGCCAATCGTGGAGTTGAAGACCAAACTTCAGTACGAGCGCAAGGTTTAGAAAAATCTGGAGTCTTTGGCAAAGAGGCTGGCTAAGGATCTTGATGAAGAGAGGAAACAAATGGAAACCATGAAAGGATTGTGTCAAGAGCTTGCACCAGAGATTTCTTTTCATGAATCCCAGATAGATTTGAGGAGAAAAGAGATTGAAGATGAGAGGAAGATGCTTAGGTTTGTTTCATTCACTTCATTAATTTTTAAGGGTTTTTTTAATCTTCATATTAAAAAATTTCAATGTTTTCATATGGAACTTTCAAAATGTTGATTCTAGTTAAACCCGATGACCCAAAAAAACCGATCAACCTAACCCAACCCAACCCGTGCAGTTTGGGTTGGGTTATCAACTCCTTTGGATTGGGTTGAGTTCAAATAAATGAAAATTTTATGGGTTAGGTTGGTTCATGGATTCACTTAATATAACCCAAACCAACCCGAACCAACCCAAATTTATTATTAACTTTAAAATATATTCTTTTATTACTTATAATACAATTATTTATACATATATTGATTTTAATTTTATTTAATTTCAATATTTTTAAATAATTTATTCCTCAACAATTCTTAAAAGTAGTTTCTCTACACTTTAGATAGAAAAATTTCACTATATAAATTGAAATTGAGTTGTTAATCTTAATTCAATATATGAAAAGAATTAAATTAGATTTTTACATATTTACGTTTTACTTCTTTTTATAATTTTTTTTTAAATAAATGACTCGATTAACCCAAACCAAACTAACCCAAATATTTCATGGTTGGGTTGGATTTAACCGGTTATTTGGGTTGAAAAAATTTATAACCCGCATAATTGGGTTAGGTCTAAAAAGTATTTCAACCCAACCCAACCTAACAATGAACACCCCTAATTCTATCGTCTAAATTTAGTTTTTAATAGCAAATAAATTTTAGACTCTTTTAACAATCAACTAATAAGATTCTTTTTCTATAGAATCAAATCTGTTTTCTGTCCATTTCTCTTCCATTTTGAGTCGTTTGATTAATCTCTAAGGCTCCCCATTTCGAATCTCATAAAGATATTATTCTGGACTCTTTCTTCTTAAGCCTTTATTTGCCTCTATATCTACCATATCGCAACCATTATCCTATGCATCTCCAAGTTCTTACTTCCACCATCTTTTCATCCTTTATTTTTCTCTTTATCATACCCTTTGTTTCCATCATTTTTCTCGAATTTTAAGTTAAAAATTTTAATGGAATTTCTGGTATCTATCAGTTTGTATGGACTAATTTTATATTGTTACGTCAATTGATCTGTGTGAAATTTATTGCAGCTTGTTGCAGTGACATCTAGAGGAAATGTGTGAACGAACCCTAAGAAATCATCACTTGAAAGTTATGTTTTTTTAGAATTTTTTTATATCGATAATTTTATCGGCTCACTTATGTTGTCCTGCTACAAACATGTTGTTGCTTATGTTGTTTTTGGTTTTTTTTTTTTTCTAGTTGGAACAATGTTCTAGATGTTTTGCAATATGCCTTTGATGCCAACATTTCTTTTATCAAGATGAAAGGAGACAGGTCAAATGATAATTTGAATAACTCACATTCTAGACTAGAGTAGTGTAGCTTACTTTTTTTCTCTTTCACATTATACCATAATAATAATATTGATGATTAGGATTTGTCTATAAAGTATAAATACTTCAGGTAAGGCAAAGAATCCGTATCAGTCACGCGATTTGAGGTATCTATTTTTATGTGTACCTTTTTTTAAAGAAAAAAAGACAAGCAATTCATCTAATATTTCTTTATCTAAAATTAGATAACCTATTTAAAAAACTCACTACTCGGGTCCAAAACTAAAGGGAAAATAAATAAATAAAATACCAAACTCCATAATCATCTAATCTTCATCTTCACGTTTGAGTCCCCACAAAGTCCACCAAAATATAAACCATTTGGATATCTTCAACAATTCAATGAAGAAGTTATTCATTTATCTTCATACTTCTCCCTTTAATCTTCTTCTTCTTTGTAATATGAGTCACTTTTCTATTGCATTTTATTAATTATTGTACATCTTAGATGTTGCTTTTTTTTGTATTGTATTTCAATGTTTGTATTCTATTTTGTGCTATTGTTATTAACTTGTATGCTAAATTTATCTATATCCTAGATTTTTTTAAGAAAAAGAAAATGTATTTTCAATGTATCAGTATCTTCGTTTTTTTTAGAAATATATATATAAAAAATGACATATCATTAGACGTATTCGTATCTTAGTTTTTTAGAAATTGACGAATCGCCGTATCCAATCGTATTCATATCGTGTAACTGTATCAGTGTCTGTGCTTCATAGGAATTTGTAAATGCAGAAATTCTCACACAATCATTTGTGAATTTAAAGAACAAAAGAAGAATGTAAAAGAGAACTTGTAGAAACGACTATCGACAAAGGTACTATAATTAAGATCTGCTCAAGTTCTATTACCTTGATTCAGCATGAAGCTAATGGCCTAAATTTTATAGAAGCTCAACATGTCCTTGTGGAACCACTTCTCAATCCAGCTGCAGAAGTGCAAGCAATTAGCAGGGTACACCGACTTGGACAGAAAAATAAGATGTTTGTACATCGATTCATAGTATGTATAGCTTCCTCTTTGTATATTCTTTGTAGAGCCTTTCACCAAGCCATAAATTAACACTCAAAAAACACTTGGCATGTATAATATTATGCATATAGCAATAGTCCATCAAATTTAACACTTATCTAACAAAGTACACTATTCCAATTTGGACAAATAAACAGGTAATTATACTTCAGTTTAGTGGGCTATTATAAGAAATGGGATTTAGAAACACATGGTTAATCATTTCTACATTTAGCTTTCTAGATCTTATTAGTATGATAGGCCTCCAATTATACTACAATATCAAAGAAGAAAGAATAGAGGAGATAAGGGGAAATCGGCGATTGAGTCGGTTAGGGAGGTTGGGGACCGCAACTAAATTACTTTCAATTCTGTTGGGAGAAGTTGGGGTTTAAAAGAAGAAGAAACCGAAAGAGAAGGCACAGAAGTTTGAATATCTTGAGTGAGAAAAGTGAGCTCTCGAGGGTGGGAATTCAGGAACGCCTATCGTGTAGAATCGGCCGAGGAGTGCCGCTCATCGCCTACTTCTTCTACTAAGCGATCAAGTAGTAGAGACCCAACGATCGTGTATTGTTTTGTAAGCGATTGCATAGTATTTTGTAAGCGATTGCATAGTATTTTGTAAGCGATCGTTTAGCATTAGTAAGCGATCGTGTAGAGTTAACGGGCGATCGTGTAGAGTCTGTAAGCGATCGTGTAGAGTTCGTAAACGATCGTTTAGAGTTTTGTAAGCGATCACATAACAATAGTAAGTGATTGTCTAGTTGTTGATTGGCTCTCATCGTTTAATGAAGAACAAGTTCATCGTCTAGCTGTTATATTGAGCTATTGTATCAGCCCATTTAATCAATAAATTCCTTTAAAAATCAGTTTCCTAACATAGTCATTTCTAAATTTAGAATTTAGTTTCTTATGTGATGCTTTATTCTTATAGCGAACTATGTTTTGTTTTTGATACTTGCTAATGTTTTTTAAGTTAATCTCCTTATTGTTGGGAATCTGAAAATTTGTTTTACAACACATTATGGTCTAGTTAACAGAGAGAAACTGTTGTTTCTTTTCTTCTCAAACTTTATCTCTACTTGTCTATTTTCCTCTTTTCAACTAGGGAAGGAGACTAAATTTGAAGATATCCACTTGAGTGGAGGTGAGTTTACAAATTATGATGAGAAGGGAAAATGTGTTACATATAGACTCGGTCATGAAGGAACTTGGATATGCATTCAAGGTGAGATCTTTGATATTTCTTTTGGTTAGATGCAATCTTTTTTCACTTCTTATCTTCATCTTCATTCCAGTGATAACATTTTAGGGCTCATTCTTCCTCCTCTTGTCGTATTCTTCTTCCTTTTCTTTTTCCATGGCAAGAGCACTTCTCCATATAGAAATCGCCGCCTTCACATGTTGTTGGGTTAGAAAATGACTTAAGGCCTACGATGAGGAGGATGTTCAGCCCAAATCAATTTGGTAGGTGAAACGAAAGGCACACAATGTACCACACATCTCAGCTGGCTGTGCAACACATGGACACCTCCACTATCTCGATTTAGTGGGAGAGAAGGAAGCCGACAAATCTTCGATGGTAATTTTCCAATCTTTCTTTTCTTTCTGTTTAAAGAAAATTCTCTCTTGAAAATCCTTTGCCTTCGGCTGTTTTGATTTGCGATTTGCAGTGATCAAAGAAGAAAATGAAACATGCAATTTTATGAGCAGAAAGAAGAAGAGAAGAGGAACACGAACATGTACGTAGTTCGGCCTAACTCAGGGCCTACGCCCACGGGAAGGGATGAAGTTTATTGCTAATGATTTTCAGAGATAAGTTTCTTTTACAAGTTTTTGTTTTAAGAAATGTAAAGAACAGCATAATATGTAAAAGTACCTACTATTTATATTTGTATACATTTCTGTTATAAAGCTGTTAGAGAAATTAGCCGTTGGATTTACTTGAAATTATTTTCTTCACATGTATTTCGCTATTTCCTTAAAATCTCTAAACCCATTATGAAGCTTTTCAATTCTTTTTGTTTTATGAAAAGTCATTTTTAGTTTAGTTCACAGTCAATGTGAGAGAGAGATGGGAACTTGTATGGGATTTTAGCTTTTGGTACTGTTTCTTTATGAAAGATGTTTTATAAGCAACTTGTGACACACTTTGTTTGTTGTGATACCCAATTCCAAATGTTGAATAACGTTAATTGTCATTGCAGGTAGTTTCAAGTGATTGCTTCTATATCTTCCAAAAGTTTTGACGTTGAAATGGTTCACAAATTTCAGTGTTTGTCTTTATCTCATTTGGTTGCCAAAGCAACACTTAGGCTCTTTTTGAAATTTTTAAGTGGTTTTGTGAGTTAAAGTGATACTTAGGCCTTTTTAAGGTAGCTTTGAAAGTCAAAGTAACACTTAAAATACACTTTTTAGGAATTGTATAGTCTTATTTGAAAATTTACAAGATCTTTTACACATTTTAATTGGAAAACTCTTAAAAATTTGTAAATAGTTGTTGTCTATGAAGCACAGATACTTCATGTGAGGCAAAGAATCCGTATCTGACACGTATCAGATACCGATACTTTCAGATACTTTCCAGATACATATCTGACACGCGATTTGACGGATCTATTTCTACGCATACCTTTTTTTTAAAAAAGACAAGCAACTTATCTAATTTTTCTCAATCTATAACTAGGCAACCTCTTTAGAAAGCTCACTACTCGAGTTCAAAACTAAAGGAAAAAAATAAATAAAAAATCAAACCCTAGAATTATCTAATCATCATCTTCACATTTGAGTCCCCACAAAGTCCACCATAAAATATAAATCATTTAGATATCTTCAACAATTCAATGAAGAAGTTATTCATTTATCTTCATATTTCTCTCTCTAATATTCTTCTTCTTCTTTGTAATATAAGTCACTTTTCTATTGCATTTTATTAATAATTGTACTTCAACATCTTAGATGTTGCTTTTTTCATATTGTATATCGGTGTTTGTATTCTATTTTGTGCTATTATTATTAATCTGTATGCAAAATTTATCTATATCCTAGATGTTTTTACGAAAAAGAAAATGTATCTTAAATGTATTAGTATCCTCGTTTTTTAGAAATATATATATTAAAAAGATATTAAAAAAATGACGTATCTTTAGATGGATCAGTATCTTAGTTTTTTAAAAATTGACGAATCGCTGTATCCGAACGTATCCGTATCGTGTAATCATATTTGTGTCTGTGCTTCATAGGTTGTTGTGGTTAAGCAAGATCTTTTGACAGAGAGATTTCTGAGTTTTCTGAACCACACGAAAATAGTTGTTAGTTCATTCTTGTTTACTTATGTTAGAAACTATATCTACTTTCATTACGTAATAATGTTTTTATTCGTACATTTCTATCAGGAGTACCTTTTGTATTCATACAAATACTTACCTTGCAAATTGTAATGGGCTAATTGATAATGATATGTTCTATTTCAATAGTTTTCATTTGGAGAGTCTGAGGAGGGATTGTAATTATAAAGGCCATCTATTCTTTCATCAGAATTGAGAATGCACTACAATAAATATTACTTTTCATAACATTGAATTACAACAATTTGTTGAAACTACTATTAAAAATTTTCCTCTTTGTTTCTTAGATTGAAGGAATTTGAAAAGGCCATTATTCACTTTTCTTCTTTTGATATGTTTGTTGCTATTCTTGGAAATTACTCGCGGTTGGTTGTCAAGTGGATTAGATTCACAAAATGATAGCTGAAGAAGAGACTATACAATCGTGGAATGACACTACACTATAGTCATTCAGCTGGCCGATAGCTAAACGATCGCGGAGCTTCTTCTAAACGATTGAGCATCATCTATACAATAGACCTTGTCATCTCCCACTTGCTCAATCGTTTACACGATTGTTCTTCTTCCAGTCTCTTCTTCTAACCAAGTTCACACTTCTGGATTCTCACACCGAGAATACCAAGGTAGCCATTGTGGTGGTGTCGTACTCAACTCAACATAGTTCGAGGTTTCTGGAGACCGTTCGTTGAGTTCGCGGTGTTGGTGTAGTAGTTGCTGATTGATCGTGATCTTGGAGATCGCTGAGTTCAAGCATTCATGAGTTGAAACCTTGGAGATTGTTCGAGCGTTCGTGATCAAGGGAGATTGAAGATGAGTCTTCAAAGGTATGTGTAATTTTATCCCTTAATCTTTGTAAAGCATGCTGTAATTTCATTTTGTACATAGCCTGTATGTTTCCCTTTTTTGTACTGTAATTGTTGTTGTTCAAATATAATTAAAATTTGGAACGATCATTCCACTGCTAATGAAAATCTTCATGTCCGATTTCCTTCCGTTGAGGACTTAGATGAGAAAATTGCCTCCATTTTCTCTGATTTCAAGCACGAGAAGTATGTCTTTTTCACCGTTTGGTTTAAGCTCCACTTTTTTCCTCTAGTTTCTATGAATTTTTTTGTGCACTTGTGAGATTGTTTTACCTTTTTTTTTTTTTCAGATTATTTATTTACAAAGTTACTTTGATAATAAAATTCCACTTGAACTTAATTATATAAGCTCCATGTTTCCGTCTAGTTTTTGTAATGCAACCACAATTTTATCTTTACTTATAATTATTATGTACCATATTATTTTATATTAGACACATCCTTGTAGTGCTTTAGTTGTTTTTTCCTCCGAGATAAAGGTGGCAATATGGTTTTGGAATGACATCACTTGAACAACTCTCTTTAGAAGTTTGAAAATTGATCTAATATGTTCTGATAAATATAGGGTAGTGACTTTTGACAAATTTTATTTTGATTAGTGGTGAATGTCTATAATTTGTATGCATGTCAACTTTCTAGTTCATAATATAGTTTTATCGATTCTTATTTGAATATTATGTTATTTCTTTTCACTCGTGTTATGCTCTTTGTTGTAGTATATATGCTTTATTTTTGGTCTTGAAGGGTTCTTAGGCACCATTAGTGTAGTTGAATATTAGGATTATATTGTCAAATAATTTGGATAGGTGAATATTGTTTATTTTATTATGTGTTATGAGTTATGGGGAGGATTTTGTCATAAGTCTATTAAACTAATGATTGCGTATTTATTTATTTTCGTGCAAATACATTTGATTAATGAGTTTGAGCTTTCTTTGATAGAAAATATATATTACTTTTGCAGAAATCGATTAAAAGACGACTAGTCAGACTACATGATGTGAAGACTATATGGTGTAACTCAAAGAAAGTAGAGAGGTTACTTTGTTTTATTATTTACTGTAATATAATTTGGAGCTTTATAGTGGTTAGAGAGTAACACTATGAGTGATGTATATATGCTTTTACTCTTTGATGTAAATTTACTTGCATTAAAAAGTTTATATGATTGAAGTTGATTTTATCAATATTTGAGATAATTTGTCTTTCAAAATGCTATACAAATTGCATTTGACTTTCATAGTAGTACAAATGTAAAAAAAAAAAAAAAAAAAAAAAAAAAAAAAAAAAAAAAGGAATGTCATTTATAGCATTTTTGTAGCATTTTTTTTTCTTGATATAAAAGTTGTTATTAAATGTCATTCATAGCATTTTTGTAATGTTATAAAAGGTTGTCGTAACATTAAATTTATGCAATAAAAAATAAAAATTTATAGCTTATTTTATAGCAATGAAAAAATGCTATGAAAAATTGGGGACTTTCAATAACATCGGCTGCGACAGAATGCCTAAAAACATTATGTTATGTTTTTTATAACGTTATTTTTCATTGCTATATAAAATACTATTAAAAAGTAACCATAGCATTTTTGCTAATGCTATGAAAAATTTCATAGCCTTTAAAACATGCTATCGAAAATGGACTTTTTATAGTGTTGAAGAAAGGTTATGAGAACCCTGTGACTTTCAATAATATCGTCTACGATAGCATTTCGAAAAACACTATAAAAAGTCTACGATAGCGTTTTTTTAAAGCTATCATACGTGATATTTGTTGTAATAATACCTCCTATCAGGATATTTAATTAGGAAATTATCTTTGAATTATCTTTTACTTAATTGATGTAATAAAATAATAGGCCAAAAGATAAAATTGTAGACAATTCATATGGGTTACATCAATGGTAATGTAAAATTTAAATAAAATATTTAAAAAGCTCACTCGACCTTTGCTACTTAGGTTGCCAAGGTGGGTTTTGGGCTTTAAGCCCATAAACTTTTCTCTTCATAGTTGGGGATGCTTGGATCATGTCTATACAACATTTAGGCCACCTCGACCTATACACAATTGGATCTATAAGATTTTTGGATGAAGGAGAGAAATAACTACTTTATAATAGTGGAGTTTGAAAAATAACTACAATTTTAGTTTCTTTGAAAAAAAAAGTTCTATCCCTTCATTTTAGTATAATTTATTGAATTCATTGTGACAAAAATACCCAACTAAAAGTATGCTAATTGTTTACCAACTACCTCAATCCCTATAAAAAAAAAAAAAAGAGAGAGAATTAACCAACAAAACCTTATCAAATATAAAATAATAAAACTAAATAAATTACTAAATAAAACAAAGAATTGAAAATACAACAATCTTCCACCTAATACAATTTCAAATTCAAGATTTCTAAGTTTCCTCGCAATCATAGACATATATATGCATGTTATATATATGCACTAGTAAAAATAATATCAGTGTTATTGAGTATATACAAACATTTTATGGGATATATGGTGTGTATGAATACAACTATCCAAGTATCACTAACCAAAAAATACCAATTACCAAGGGATAAATAAGTAGCCGAAAATTGCTAATCCCCTTACCTATCCTCAATCTCACAAAAAAGTAATACAACCTACCAAGAGGTAAATAAATATTTGGAAAAACTTGTCTTATGGATAAATTCCATGAAGTATAAATACATAAATATAACAGGTTTACATTATAAATAGAATGAAGTATATATGTAAACTTATAATAATATTCAATAAAAATGGGTTACATTAGTATATACATACAACTTATAAGACCTATATGTATATTAACTTAAACATTTAAAATTGAAATATGGGAAGCGTATCATTTCACAAATCCTATTAAAAATGAGATTTCGTAATGATTTCATGCAAAAAATTAGAGTTTGCCTATCTCAATGGCTTTGTAGAGTGCACTCTTTCTCAATTTAAAATTGAAAACTTCCCTTATCCTTCAATCTAAAATCCTAAAAGAGGAACTCCTCAAACCCTTAAATTTACTTTCGAGACTACAATTGCAATTAGAATGTAGACCTTCTACTGGAGTTTTCTAGCTATGTTGCACATAAGAGATGGTGGAAGGTGCACAATGCTATGCCCAAAAATCTGCAAAAGTTTTGTATGCTTTGGTCCAAACATAAGGCACAATTGGAGCAAAACCGAAGCCAACTTCACCAACGGTCATTGTATTTTTCTATCTCATTTCTTCTTTATGATCTACCCCCTTTGTTTTGGTTTTTATTGCCTTGGATGAAGGAATTCAGAGGTATAGTAAGAAGATGAACAAATCATAAAAAAAAATAGAATGAACAAATCTCAACCTAATATAGATAATAGAGACTATATATATATATTTGGGTAATAGATAATATATATTATTCAAATCCTCCCGAAACTCTCTTACTTCTAATAGAAACAAAGAATTGCAATTTTGTTGTGATGATGTACCCATAAATAATTTGGTATAAAAGAGGTATAATTGAAAAAAGAAATCTTCACACTCCTCTCTAAAAATCAAGTACCCATTTTTGCAATATCATACCAAAATTGGGTATTCCTTCATTATTGGCTCTTTTTTATAGCTATTCTTTACAATTTTCCTAGATTTTTTATTTCTCCTCATGAAAAAAAGTGTCGTAAGAAATCCAAAATCATTGGCAAAAATTATGCCGATGCAATAAAATGTGTCAACATCGACATCAACCTAGGGTCGTTTTTTCTAATTGTGTCGACATAAATACACCTTTGTCAACAAGAACTTGTGTTGAGAGAAAAACACAAACCTAATTGCATTGATAGAAGAACACCTCTACCAACGAAAAGACATGCATTGGAAGAAAGGTTCTTCCAATGCTAAGCACAAGCATTGGGAGAAACTTTCTCTTAACGCAAGGGCCAATATCAATTGAAGTACACTTTTGGTGGTGTAGACGTGATTGATAACACAAAAAATGTGCTATTTTCCTCTTCTTAATTCTAGGTTGTTACTATGTTTAATGTCTTTATTTAATGATTTTATATGTATTGAGCATTTTGGAGGTAGAATGAGTCGTTACGAGATGTTCGGGGTTAATTTGGTGTAATGAGGAGCTAATTTGAGCAACCAAACTTCAAAAGGATGTGAAAGGACGAAAATGTCTTAGGATAGAGCATTGCAATGCTCAGCCGAGCGTTGCGCAATACTACAAGGCAGTAGCCTAATATGATGCTGGAAAATAGAGTAATGTCACAACGCCATATGTAGCGTTGCAACGCTCCAAATTTTGATAGAGGCGCACGTGAGGCCTCACAGCGTTGCGACACTGTGATTGCTATATAAAATGTTTCTCTTCGACTTAGGGCAAAAGAATAGCCCTCCAATTCGGTCTCTAATTGAATTTCTTCCACTTCTCCCTCTTCCACTTATGTTTTTATCTATTTTCTTCTTTCTTCTCATGTAATTAATGGAATGATGCCGACATTTGTCTTCTCCGTCTCAATGGGAAGGTAAGTTCCAACTATTTTCTAGTTTAGGGGATTATGAAACAATGTAACTTTGGGAGTTTTGTTTAATTGTAATTTTCATATCTTGGCTATGGGTTTGCCTCTATTTATCTTGCACAATAAATTATATTTTCTCTTGATTGTCTAACAAACTACTTGAGGATTTGTTGTTGATGCTTAGGATTATCTAGCAATATGTTGTTGGATTTTATGTCCTAAAACTCGTAGTTTATAATATCATATTCTTGTTCAATAAAGCTGTTATTGAAAATCTTTAGTAAATTTAAATTCTATATTCATGAATCCAATAAACTAGGATCTGAGGCTATTAAGTTTAAGTTCAAACTTTATGTAGTAACATAAATGTGGATCAAGTTCAAATATATAGCCAAAATGGTCTATAGTATATGAATAAGTTTGGGCGCCTTATTCTGGAGACACTATGGATGCGGCCCATTTTGTAGTTAGTACAAACGATGTGATCCTAAACCGTTCATGTGGAGACATGAAAATGGGGGCATCCTATGTAAAGAGTTTACATAAGACTGAACTATGAAATAGTCACTTTTTACGTTCTAAATGTCGTTTAATGTATAAAACTGACTATTTCGTTAATTGATGACCTAGGTAACTTAATCTTAATATTGAGCTAACTATGAACTCCTATTCATTCGGAATTATCCTTAGATCTGCATAGGTGAGGACAGCTCGTTATCGCTGGCCCAATAAACCTCTCATTTTAGGGGTAAGATTAGGTGGATAGCTGGGAACATAGGGTGTAAGATGAAATTCACTCCTACCTATTATAGGGATAGTAGATAGGTTGTTCCTTTTAGTACTGAATCTAGGTCTTGAACAAGAGGCCCCACCCTCTCATTGGCTCGAGAGGGGTTCAGTTTATAGGTTGGACCTTAAACCAATTGTTCATTAGAGGATCAGTGGAACTTAAGGAATAAGATGTAGTCTCGGGGGTAAAACGGTTTTTATGATCTAGTCGAGATTACGAATAAACTGTGAAGAATTAGCTTACTAATCACGGTTATATCATATGGACACAAATATATCTATAGTGAGGGGAGTGACACTATGGGACTATAGTGGAATGACCCGTGAGTTAACGAATGTTGATTAGCTCCATTCAAAGAGTTTAGCCAGCTAATCTCGGATAGTTGGAGCCCATGATCTATAGGTCCGTTAGGTTCCCCTACTAGCTCATATGGAATAAACTTAGAACAGTATGATAGAATAATTCGAATTGTTCGAATTAGGTGTAGACAGAGAAACTAACAAGTATATGCGATATAGTGGTCGATTTTTTAGTTTAGAGATATAGCTTTAATATTTAAATGTGTTTTAAATATCAAGAATATGAATACGTTCATATTCGGAAGCTGGAAATAATCGAAATGGTCAAAGATGTAAAAAGTCACAGAGTTGACTTTTGACTTTGAAAAGTCAAATTTTGACCGACCTTATACTCAAATGTGATTTGAATTTTGAGAAAATGGATGTGGATTCATGCTTTGGAGGTCAAAATTAGTCAACATGGAAAAAAATCATAAAAAGTCAAAATGTTGACTTTTTGGTCAAAGTTTGACTTTGACCAAATGACTATTTTGCCCTTTGACTAAAGTTAGTGGGAAAATCCAAACTTTTGTTGGATAATTCTACTAACAAAATAGTGGGCTAGGTGTTGGTTTATCGTGGAGACATTAAGTCCACTTAGTGAGTGGATTCTAGATGTTGGGTTTTTATGAAGTTATTTCATGCAATTTTGCATGACTCTTTTCTATAAATATGGGCTTGTCATTTTGGATTAAATACTTTTGGAAATTTTGCAAAATTAGTTTTAAAAATTGGGCTGAAAAAATCCAAACCCAACCCAAATATCACTCTACTTTTTCCATTTTTTCTCTCTCTCTCGGGTTCTTCATCCATCGGGTCCCACAATCCAGTTCTGAGTCCAGAGAATAGTAGGTCAGCTCTAGTGGTTGTCCGGTTCGTGTTCGAGCGGAGATAGATGAGTTTCGGGAGCTTCAAAGATATTATTTAAAATTAACCCTAATTAATTCATTTGGGTTGCATGTTTAATTTGGGAAATTAGAGTAAAATTGATTCTCATTTCCGCTGCGCATGACGACTTTTACATCATGTGGTATCAAAGCATGTTATAATTTTACTCAATTTCATGTTGTAGGTATCAATTTATTAGATAAAATTGAGATTGGAAACTAAAATGGTTTTTAGGTTTTGGCAATTAAATTAAGTTTTTTTTGTATTATTAATATCACATCCCGCCCCAGACCAACCTCTTAGCCTAGAGAAGGGCATGACTGCAGTAGTTATCAACCCTTTGGCTGACACTTACTGCCTAATAACTCTTGCAGAATAACTCTGATACCAAAATATAACTTATATACAGTAGAATATCTTTAGGCCAAAATTTATTAATTTAGAAGCATAACATATTTAGAGTCGTTACAACACTAGATTTACAAGTCCCAAAACCCACAAACCTTAGTCCCTATATGAACAATAGTAACATGTGTACAATATTAACAGTAACCACCTAAACCGACGGGTTACAAATCTCTTATTCCTTTAGTGGCAGAGACGATGCAGAGCTATCTTCAAAGGATTTGACCGCTACCTGGAGGGGGGGGAAACATTTGAAAACGTGTTAAGCTTGCGCCCAGTGAGTGACTTAAGAAAGATAATTGATTCTCATGCAAAATCTCAATAAAGAGTTTAACTGAAATATAAGCATCTACAGTACTTGTACTGCAGTATAAATATTTTCCAAGCATGAACATATAAAGTTGTTTTAATCATAAAACAGTAAAACTCTTTCTTCAGTTGAGGATAACCCTACTGTGGGTAAAAACAATCCCAACACCAACTACTAGTCAAGAGAGAACCAGTTACTCAATCTCTGACTCTATCTACGTGCACGTGACCATACTAAGTACCATCATACCTTAGGTACTTCTGTTCAGATACCTTCTCAAACATCCTTCATTATCTGGTTAGTTTGGTACCTTCTCAAACGTCCTTCAGTACCAATAGATACCTTCTCAAATGTCTTTCAGTATCTAGTTGGGCGAATACCTTCTCAAATGTCCTTCGGTATTGCGTTTTAAGTAAAACTAGTCATAAATGTCTTTCTCTTTAAAGCATGTAAAGTATAACACATATAAAAACATGGCTTTAAAGGTACTAACGCATGCTGCACATATAAATAGCTTTTTAACAAACTTCTCACTCATGCATGCGTTTAAAACATAATTCATAGCTTGCTTGGAAATCACTTTGTAAAACTAGTTGGCATGAGAATATTCTTCATGAGAATATTCTTCTTTAAAACATACTTTCTATAACACGTTGTAATAAAATATTTAAGTAAATTTTTTAGTCAAAATGTTTTAGCCACTCACCTTGATTGCTTAGGAGCTTTTCACTCTGTAGCTCCCTTTTCTACCTCGGGCTCCCTTTTCATCCCTAGAATCCATATTCAATTTATAGCTTAGATTACTCATCGTTCTAGACCTTATTTTGAGATACTTCCTTCTACAAACATGTTCTAAAATGTCTCAGAAAGCTTACCCTAAAATATGAGCTAAAAAATTCTTGTGGTTCGGCCGAAATAACTGAATCTTCAAGACTAGCCTAGACTGATCCGACAGCCTGACCCTTCTTCTTTCTTTTCATTTTCTAGCCCGATCTCTTCGAGCTTTTCTTCCTGTAGCCCTACCATGAAAACAAGAATTTCAGAGCTTTCAGGTGGCTTTGAAATCACTCCAAAATCACGAGTAAATTGGGAGAACTTCTCGTCCTAATTTGATGTGTCCTCCTCAGGCCTCACTGTCCAATGCGTCCTCTATGTCTAACGCATGGATTTGACTCCAACGCAAGGTTTGCTCCACTCTCCCACTCTTTTATGGTATTTCTGAGTTGTGATCTAAAAAATGAAGTCTCTTGGCTCTATTTATAGGCGTCCAAACCTTCTCCAGAGTTGACACCACCTACTTGGCTACATGGCCAAGTGTCTCCTTCTCATCCCATCAACGCAATGTTGTGGTCATCGCAAGCTAAGTGTCTTATTCCCACCTTGCCAACACATGGGCCTCCAATCTGATGCCACCACCTCAAATTCTTAAGGCTTAAGGCTTTCCTCTCAAGAAGGCAAATGGTTTTGATGATGTTATCCTGATGATTTCATCCTTGTATGCGTCCAACTCTTGGTTGCTCGACACCTAGTCCATAAGTAATGCATAGCCTCTACTCAACGCATAGCAAGCCAATTCACTATCATGAAAATTCAACTTAGCCATCGCAAGGAGCTAACCATCACCAACGCATAGGGTGACCGTCCATTCTCGACGCATGGCTCACTCGCACGGCTTGCTTGGCATGGGCGCATGGTGCTGGCCACCAATGCATAGGCTGGTCGCTCAATGCATGGGCGCGCTGGTCGCTTGACGCATGGACGTGCTTGGCCACATGGGCTGTGCGCGGCACCTTGACTCTTGGTCGGGTGCTTAGAAACATGGGCATGCTACTTCGATGCATGGGCGTGCGACAGCGTGTGCTAGCTATTGATCGCTCGCTCGCATGGGTGCATGGCATGGGCTACACGCTTGCCTGCATGGCAGGGCACCTCGACGCATGGCATGGCTGCTTGACAGGGTGCTCACCGCATGGGCATGGCCACTCGACAATGCACTTAACGCACGGGCGTATCTACTCGATGCATGAGTCTGGCCGAGGCTGCTCGACGCATGGCCTAGGCGCTAGTCGAGGCTGCTACGACGCATGGCCTGGGCACTGGCCGAGGTTACTCGACACATGGCTGTCTTTCCATGCATGCCTCGCCCACCTGTGTGCCTTCCAACGCATTATCTTTTTTTTCCTTCTTCAGCCGCATGCCTTCACCAACAACTCTTCCAACACATTAACACCACTCTAACACATAAAATTCTATACTTAGCCAAATTTCCAAATTTTTTCCCAAAAGTTAACCTTCCAAATTTCCTCTTTTCTTCTAATTTTCACTCTTTTCTCTACCATTTCACCCCAGTTTCCACATCAACCTACTCATCACACTAATCTCAATAGAAACATACTCAAGTAGAGAAATTGGGATTCAGGGTTCACATTTACCTCCCCTTTATTAAAATTTCATCCTCGAAATTTCGCTACAAGTCCGTCAATTAAACAACTGCGGATACTTGTTTCTGATTTGGTCTTCGGCTTCCCACATCGCTTCTTTAGTGCTATGGTTTTGCCATAGTACCTTTATCAACGGGATTGTCTTATTCCTTAAAACCTGTTCTTTTCTATCAAGAATCTTCACTGGTTCCTCTTCATAAGACAAATTCTCTTTCAACTGTATCGGTTGCTCAGGCAATAAATGGATAGGATCAGGCACATACTTTCTAAGCATTGCCACATAAAACACATCATGAATACGAGATAATTCTGGAGGTAAATCCAATCTATATGCCATTGGGCCAACTCTTTCTATTATCTCATAGGGTCCAATATATCTTGGGTTTAATTTCCCTTTCCTACCGAACCTGAGTATTCCTTTCCATAGAGATAACTTCAAAAATACTTTATCACCAACTTCAAACTCTAATTCTCTTCCCCGCTTATCAGCTAACTCTTTTGCCTATCTCGAGTCGTCTTAAGATTATCTCTTATAATCTTAATGTTGTCTGATGTCTGTTGCACAAGTTCTGGACCTAGTAATTTCTTTTCACCGACTTCATTCCAACATATCGAAGTTCTACATGGCCTTCCGTATAGCGCCTCATATGGTGCCATCTCGATACTCGAATGGTAGCTGTTGTTATATGCAAATTCAATTAACGACAGATCCCAACTGCCCTTAAACTGTAATATACATGCTCTCAGCATGTGCTCTAATGTCTGGATTGTCCGCTCAGACTGACCATTCGTCTGTGGATGAAAAGCGGTACTAAAATATAATTTGGTTCCCATAGCTTTTTGCAAACTAGGCCAAAACTTCAATGTAAATCTGGAGTCTCGATCTGATACAATTGAAACTGGAGCTCCAAACTGACTTACGACTCAATCAACATACAGCTTAGCTAATTAGTCTAGAGTATAAGTAACTCTAACAGGTAAAAACTTAGTTGTTTTCGTCAATCTATTCACAATTACCCATATACCATCATAGCTCGCTGGTGTCTTAGGTAATCCAAACAAGAAATCCATCGTAATATGCTCCCATTTCCACTCTGGTACTAGAAGTGGATTAAATAATCTTGCTGGTCTCTGTCTTTCTGGTATAACTTGTTGACATATTAGACACCTATCAACATACTCCGATATTTCTCTTTTCATACCAGGCCAACGGTATGATCTCTTTAATGTTCTGTATATCTTCGTACTACCTAGATGCATAACATAGGCCGAACTATGTGCCTCCTCTAGAATAGCTTGTTTAAGTGCTTGTCCTTAGGTACGCATATCCTACCTTCTTTCAATAGCATTCTGTCAGCTCTTAATTGGTAGTCTGTCCTCAATCCTTTATCTACTTCCTCAGCTAACTTCTAAAAATCAAAATCCTTTAATTGCTCACGTAGAATATCTTCTACGAGCGTAGGACGCACTTGAAATGAAGCTAATAACCCTCTTTTTTGACCGTTTGATAATGTTGCCCTGGCATTATACAACTCATGAATCAGTGTACCCTTCTCTGAATTGATACTAGCTTTAGTTGATCTAGTTTTTCGACTTAAAGCATCAGCTACTACATTTGCTTTACCTGGGTGATAGTCAATGGTACAGTCATAGTCTTTGATCAATTCGAACCATCTTCTCTGTCTCAAGTTTAGTTCCTTCTGATCAAAGATATGCTTTAGAATTTTATGATCCGTAAATATATGACACTGCTCACCAAACAGGTAATGTCTCCACAACTTTAGAGCTAACACAATTGCTGCTAACTCTGAATCATGTGTAGGGTAGTTACATTCATGCTTCTTTAACTGTCGAGAAGCATAAACTACTACCTTCCCCTCTTGCATCAGCACACATCCTAACCCTTGTCGGGATGCATCACAATAAACCTCAAACTCCTTACCTGGTGTAGGTAGAGTTAATACTGGTGCTGACACTAACTTTTGTTTCAATACCTGAAAACTATGCTCACATTTTGGCGACCACTTAAACTTTGCATCTCTTCTGGTCAGGTTTGTCAATGGAAGAGCTATCTTAGAAAAGCCCTCCACGAATCTCCTATAATAACCCGCTAAACCGAGAAAACTACGTACTTCGGTTACATTCAGGGGTCGTTCCCAATTAACTATTGCTTCTATTTTTTGGGAATCAATGCTAACTCCGTCAGCTGAAACTATATGCCCAAGGAATACGACTTGATTTAACCAAAAATCACACTTACTAAATTTGGCATATAACTCCTTTTCTCTTAGAATCTGTAACACCATCCTCAGATGTTCTTTGTGCTTCTCTGCACTACTAGAATACACTAGTATATCATCTATGAAAACTATCACAAACTGATCCAGATAATGATGAAATATCCTATTCATCAAATCCATAAATACCGCAGGAGCATTTGTCAATCCAAATGACATTACTAGGAATTCATAATGTCCATACCTAGTTCTAAATGCAGTCTTCGGAACATCAATGTCTTTCACCTTCAACTGGTGATAATCCGATCTCAAATCTATCGTAGAGAACACCGTGGCTCCCTTTAACTGATCGAAGAGATTATCTGTACGAGGCAATGAGTACTTATTTTTAATGGTCACCTTATTCAACTGTCTATAGTCTATGCATAATCTAAGAGTACCATCTTTCTTCTTAACAAACAAGACTGACGCTCCCCAAGGCGACACACTGGGTCTAATGAACCCTCTACAAGTTTTTGAACTTTTAACTCCTTTAGTTCCATTGGTGCCATCCTATATGGTGCTTGGGATATAGGTGTTGTACCCGAAACTAACTCAATAGTGAACTCTATTTCCCTATCAGGTGGTAAGCCTGGTAACTCTTCAGGGAATACATCTAAGAATTCTTGTACCAGGTGTACATCCTCAGGTTCCAGTTTCTTATCTTGTGAAACTACTACATAGGCTAAATAGGCTTCACATCATTTACTCAACAGCTTCCTAGCCTTCACTGCTGATATTAAGCTTCCTGGAAGTATTCTTTTATTTCCTACCAGGGTTATCTCTTTTTCACCTGGTTTCCTAAACACTATTTCTCTTCTAAAGCAATCCATAGTGACATAGTGTTTACTTAGGAAATCCATACCTAGGATAACATCAAACTCTAGTAATTCTAATGGAAACAAGTTAACCCAAAAACTCTTATTTCCAAGAATTACTTCACAATTCCTGTAATACTCATGTACAACTAGAGTATCTCCTACAGGCGTAGAGATAAACAAATCTTCATTCATACGCTCAGGCATTCTATCTATATGTAATGCACACATGCTAGATATGAATGAATGCGTAGCACCAGGATCAAAGAATGCATAAGCGGATTGATTACATAAAGTTATCGTACCAGTTATAACATCTGGAGCCTCTTCTGCTTCTTGCTGTGTCATAGCGTATACTCTACCTGCTGCTGCTGCTATTGGAGTCGTCTAGCTACCTCTTTCTGCTTAGCTACACCGGATCCCTCACCTCTAGTTCCGGTAACTCTAGGCTGGGTAATTCCCCTTTGCTCGTTCTGTGCTCCATGTTCTAGCTGAGGACAATCTCTCTTGAAATGCCCAACTTGTCCACACTAGAAGCACACATTTCTATTGCCATAACATACTCCTGTATGAGGCCTTCCACAGTTTACACAAAGTGGTTTCCTCCCTGTACTAGCTACTGACTCTCTAGCACGACCTGATACTGATCTACTACTTTGTCCAGCTGTAGGTCTTGACCTATTTCGACTTGAACTTTGTTGGCTCAAGCCTCCAAAGCTTCTTATACCCGAATGTCCAGAGAATGGGGGTCTAAATCTCTTACTTCTTGTTTCTCCAGGCATTCTAAACTGTCCTTCACCTGGCTGGAGTACATCTTCCCTTGCTACACTCTACTCTACTTGGATAGTGGTCTCAACTAACTGAGTAAAATTCACCCAATTGGATGTAGAGGTAATGGGTGTACGTATCTTTCTTCTTAGGCCATTCTCAAATATTCAACACCTCTTCTTCTCTTCCACGATGATCAGAAGGGCATACTGAGAAAACTCAGTAAATCTTTGCTCATACTCAGCAACCGTCATTACTTAAGTTAGCCAAAGGAATTCCTTCCTCTTTGCTTCTAAGAACTAAGGTAGTATTTATCCTCAAATACCTGTCTGAACTCAAGCCAAGTCATAGTTTCTGAACTATTCCTTCTAGCCTCTATCATTTTGCACCACTTCTCAGCCCCTTTCTGCAGCAAGAAAGCCGCTAACTCGATCTTACAGTCCTCAAGGCACCTCATAACCTTAAAAAACTTCTCAATCAAGTCCAACCAGATCTCAACATCTACTGGATCAACATCGTTTGATCCTACTAGAATCCAAACAATGCTGGCTAAAGTTTGACTTCGACCAAATGACTATTTTGCCCTTTGACTAAAGTTAGTAGGAAAATCCAAACTTTTATTGGATAATTCCACTAACAAAATAGTGGGCTAGGTGTTGGATTATAGTAGAGACATTAAGCCCACTTAGTGAGTGGATTCTAGGTGTTGGGTTTTTATGAAGTTATTTCATGCAATTTTGCATGGCCTTTTTCTATAAATATGGGGTTGTCATTTTGGATTAAAGACTTTTGAAAATTTTGCAAAATTAGTTTTTAAAATTGGGCTGAAAAAATCCAAACCCAACCCAAATATCACTCTACTTTTTCCATTTTTTTCTCTCTATCAGGTTCTTCATCCATTGGGTCCCACAACCCGGTTCTGAGTCCAGAGGATAGTAGGTCAACTCTAATGGTTGTCCGATTCATGTTCGAGTGGAGATAGACGAGTTTCGGGAGCTTCAAAGGTATTATTTCAAAATAACCCTAATTAATTCATTTGGGTTGCATGTTTAATTTGGGCAATTAGAGTAAAATTGATTCTCATTTCTGCTACGTATGACGACTTTTACATCATATGTGACATGAAATTGTTAGTGAGTCTATAAGAAGCAATAGGTTAGTTAGGCTTGCATTATTTTGTTTAAAATGAATCGTATTATTCCTATCAACCTAGAGAAAACCATAGTGAGTGTTTAATTAGATGATGGAAATTAAACATTCATCCTAGATAAGCCCTAGAACTTAATGTGGTTGGGTAATCATGTTTAATATGGATTCACTTTCGTATGTTTAGCTAATTAGGTAATTAGGACCATTGGTTGGATGTCCAATTGATTGGGCTAGACATATTTAAGAAACTAACATTACATTAAGTAATTCAACGATCGAAATTATATTGAACAATTCTAATTCCCTTAAGCTAGGTCATTTCCTTTAATTACATTTCTATCTTTTACTTTACTTGCACTTTATTTCTTCTATGCATTACGACTTATCCAATCCACACCAAACCCCCCATTTTACCATTTTAACTAAAAATGTGTTTTGAGGAACTAATCTTCCGTGCTTCCCCGAGGTTTGACCCCAGACTTGCCGCTTGTACTACCCGTTAGTATAAGTAGTTTATTTGGTGATTTATAAATATTATTTGACTAGCAAGGGTTTATGGGTGACGATAAATTCCAAGCTCATCAGTGATCTTCTTCTAGTGCTTTGCAGCAATAAAAAATTATCTATGTCTATTTCCCTCTTAACATAATTTTTGAATGACCCTTTTCAGACCGTCTTCCATTATCATTGATAATTGCATTCGGACCTCCAAAGGACATATGTTGTTTTTCAAAATGAAGTGAGTTATTTTCTTCTCAGTTATGGTTGTTGTTACATGCCTAGGTCTTAGCCCACTTCATATAGTAATCTACTAAGGTCTATTCCTCATTATGTGTAAGACGACCAGGGGATTTACATTCTTTAGGATTGTCTTCAAATCCTATAAGGATGACTATACTTTAGACTTTCTCAGGTTTAAAAATCTCGTTTAAAATCAATTTCCCTAGTAATTATGTGGCACACATTCTCTAGAAAGATGAATAAATTGTTTATTGCTTCTTTCACTAAAAAAGAAAAGAGGAATGGTGACAATCTTTATGTGACCATGACATGACAGTAAAATTCATTGATTGTTAGAATTTTTCTTTTCTTGTTACAATGGGTTCTCTTGAGATAACAGTAGTGGAGAAGCTTTTGTTGTTACACATTTTTTATTTTGAGTTTTAACTATATATGAAAGAGTTAAAAGAGGATTTTATTCTTATTTTTTTTGTTTATTTGGAGTAATGTGAAACAAACCTTTTTAGTTATATATTAGATATCTAGATATAAAATTATAGTATAAATACTTGTACTCATTTCTCTCATATCATAACAAATACACAATATCATTCATTCTATCTTTCTCTCCTTTTCTTTCTTAAGAGTAATTGACCAAAAAAAAAAAAATAGTGTCCTTAGTTGTAGAGCTCTGAGCTCAATCTTTCTTTGTAGAGTAGTTTGAGCAACACAACCTTTTAGTTGGGTTGTTGTATCATGAAGAAGACATACTAGAGAATATTGCTACATTGGTGGTTGGATATAAAGAAATACAATACACAATGTAGAGGGCTTGAATCTAACCGCCAAATAGAGACTTCGAACTCCCACTCTCGAGAGCTCTCCTTCCTCACACCAGATATTCAGACTTCCCTCATTCTCTTCCGGTTTCTTTCCTCTTTTTAAACCTCAACTTCTCTCAATAGAATTGAAAGTAATCCTCAACCGATTCAACCGTCAACTTCCCCTTATCTTCTTTATTCTTTCTTTTTTGATATTGCAACATAATTGGAGGCCTATCATTACCTCCCCCCTCCACTTTTACCTTGTTCTCAAGGTAAAGTTCTGGCTGTCCAGCTACCTTTTTAACAGTCTTCTTCATTTTCTCTTAAGCCGCCCTCAAATGCTCGTGAAGTACCTGCAGCGCAGCATGTCACACCCTGCCTTAGACCACCCTCTTAGCCTAGAGAAGGGCGTGACTGCAGTAGTTATCAACCCTCTAGCTGACACTTACTGCCTAATAACTCTTGCAGAATAACTCTGATACCAAAATATAACTTATATACAGCGGAATGTCTTTAGGCCAAAAATTTATTAATTTTAGAAACATAACATATTTAGAGTCATTACAACACTAGATTTACATGTCCCAAAACCCAAAAACCCTAGTCCCTATATGAACAACAGTAACATGTGTACAATATTAATAGTAACCACCTAAACCGACGGGTTACAAATCTCTTATTCCTTTAGTGGCAGAGCAAATGCATAGCCATCTTCAGAGGATTTGACCGCTACCTGTGGGGGGAGAAAAAGAAAACATTTGAAAACGGGGTGAGCTTATGCCCAGTGAGTGACTTAAGAAAAATAATTGATTCTCATGCAAAATCTCAATAAAGAGTTTAACTGAAATATAAACTTCTACAGTACTTGTATTGCAGTATAAACATTTTCCAAGCATAAAATATATAAAGCTGTTTTAATCATAAAACAGTAAAACTATTTCTCAGTTGAGAATAACCCTTACTATGGATAAAACAATCCCAACACCAACTGCTAGTCAAGAGAGAACCCTTTTGTTCAATCTCTGACTCTACCTACGTGCACATGGCCATACTGAGTACCGTCATACCAGGTACTTCTGCTTAGATACCTTCTCAAACGTCCTTCAGTATCTGATTGGTTTGGTACCTTCTCAAACGTCCTTCAGTACCAATAGATACCTTCTCAAATGTCCTTCAGTATCTAGTTAGGCAGACACCTTCTCAAATGTCCTTCGGTATCGTGTTTTAAGTAAAACTATCATAAATGACTTTCTCTTTAAAGCATATAAAGTATAACACATATAAAAACATGGTTTTAAAGTTATTAACGCATGCCGAGTATATTTAACACATATAAATCGCTTTTCAACAATTTCTCACACATGCATGCGTTTAAAACATAACTCATGGTTTGCTTGGCATCCCCCTTTTAAAACTAGCTGGCATGAGAAGAATCTTCTTGAAAACATGCTTTCTATAACACGTTGTAATCAAACATTTTAAGCAAATGTTTTAGTCAAAACGTTTTAGCCACTCACCTTGATTTCTTAGGAGCTTTTCACTCTAGTAGCTCCCTTTTCTACCTCGGGCTCCCTTTTCACCCCTAGAATTCAGATTCAAATTACAGCTTAAATTACTCATAGTTCTAAATATTATTTTGAGATGCTTTCTTCTACAAATATATTCTAAAATTTCTCAAGAAGCTTACTCTAAAATTTGAGTTTATAACTCCTCGTGGTTTAGTGGGAATCACAGAATCTTCAAGACTGGCTTAAACTGATTCGACTGCCTGACCCTTCTGTCTTCTTCTCAGTTTCCAGCACGATCCCTTCGAGCTTTTCTTCAACAACCCTACCCGAAAGACTAGACTTTTAGAGCTTTTAGGTGGCTTTGAAATCACTCCAAATGCACGAGTAAATTGGGAGAACTCCTCGTCCCAAGTTGATGTGTCCTCTATGACTAACGTATGGATTTGGCTCCAACGCAAGGTTTGCTCAACTTTCCCACTCTTTTTACGATATTTCTGAATTGTGAACTAAAAATGAAGTCTCTTGGCTCTATTTATAGGCGTCCAAACCTTCTCCAGAGTTGACACCACCAACTTGGCTGCATGGCTAAGTGTCTCCTTCTCACCCCATCAACGCAATGTTGTGGTCATCGCAAGCTAAGTGTCTTCCTCCTGTGTAGCCAATGCATGAGCTTCCAATCAGATGCCACAACCTCAAATTCTAAAGGCTTAAGGCTTTCCTTCCAAGAAGACACATGGTTTTGATGATGTTCTTCTGCTGATCTCATCCCTTGTATGCGTCCAACTCTTGGATGTTCAACACATAATCCATACTCAACACATAACCTATCATCAACGTATAGCAATCCAAATCACTACCATCACAATTCAATTTAGCCATCGCAAGAGCTAACCATCACCAATGCATAGGGTGACTGTCCATCCTCGACACATGGCTCACTAGGTAGAATTGCATGGCTTGCTTGGCATGAGCACATGGTGCTGACCACCAACGCATAGGCGCGCTGCATAGGCTAGTCGCTCAATGCATGGGCACACTGGCCGCTCGACGCATTGGGTGTGCTTGGCTGCATGGGCTGCGCTGGCGCCTTGATGCTTGGTCGGGTGCTTCGGCATAGGCGTGCTGCTTCGACGCATGGGCGTGCGACGTATGCTAGCCATCGCTCGTTCCCTCGGTCGCATGGACTGCGAGCTTGACGGAATGGCAGGCCACCTCAACGCACGACATGGCTGCTCGGCAGGACTCTCAATGCATGGGCATGGCCATTCGGCAGTGCGCTTAATGCATGGGCGTCTGGCCGAGGCTGCTCGACGCATGACAGGGGTGTTGGCTGAGGTTGCTTGATGCATGGCTGGGAATTTGGCCGAGGTTGCTCGACGCATGGGATGCGTTCCAACACATCACCTTCATCTTTCTTCCTTCAGCCACATGCCATCCCCAACCACTCTTCCAACGCATCAACACCACCTTTCCAATGCATCAACACACAAAATTTATACTTAGCCAATTTTCCAAATTTTCCCAAAAGTTAAACTTCCAAATTTCCTCTTTTCTTCAATTCTCCACTTTTTCCTCTACCATTCTACACTAGTTTCCACATCAATCTACTCATCACACTAGTCTTAGTAGAGAACATACTCAAGTAGAGAAATTAGGATTTGGGGTTCACACAGCATCCCATGTTTTCATGTACATTTCAGACAAACCCCTGCCTTTGTCAGACTTGGATTCCCTTGCAGAAAAATCTTCCGACCCTCATGAACAAATGACATTGTTAGGTTCTGCCAATCTACCTCTGTTTTCCCCAAAGAGCGTAGTCATTACATCCCCAAAATCACGTCAAAACTTCTTAACTCCAATGGTAGGAAACTATCACACACTCTCCAATCTCCCAGCCTCATTTCCACATTTTTGCATACTCCCTTTCCTCGTAAAGCAGTTCCTGATCCCAAAACTATTCTGTAATTGGTCGTGTCTGTGATTTTGAATTGCAGATAACTCGCTAGACCCTCTGATATGAAGTTATGTGTAGCTCCACAGTCTATCAACACCACCACCGATTCTTCTTTGATATCCTCTTTAATCTTCATTGTTCGTGGGTTCGTCAATCCCACAACTGAGTTCACAGACAGTTCAGCAATAGATGAAATTTCCTCACTCAGCGTCAGCATACTCAATTCTAACGTCTCTTCTCTTGCTTTGTCATCTTCATACAACTCCCATTCCTCACCGGACGTCTGCACTACAAGCAATCTCAATTCTCTCAACTCCTGCCCTTTGCATCGATGCCCAATAATATACTTTTCATCGCACCGAAAATAGAGCCCTTTTTCTCTCTTCGACTAAAATTCAGCATCTGTTAATCTTCTTATCAGAATTTCTCTCCGGTTATCGTTATTCGTCGTTCCTCGCAAAGTGATAGTCCTCATTAGAAATTACACTTCAGTCTTCCCTCCCTCTTTCGGTTCACTTCCGCCTACTGACTTACTAACATTTTCTATATTGAATTTCGAAGAGTTTGAATTTTGGAACTTACCTCCGTATGTTCGCAATCGTCCCACTTCGACTCGCACATTTTCTTTATCTTCAACACTTGTGCCAACAACATCATTTGTGCTAACCTGGTGAGATCCTAACACTCAACTTCAGCCTTTATCCATGGCGCCAAACTATTTATGAATTTCTCCTCAAGAATTTCATTCGGTAGATGAGGCAACCGCGCGACTAACTTATCGAAGAGATTTCGATATGCCTCCACCGTCGTTTCTTGTTTAGTAGCCAAGAATCTTCCACAAATCGATCCCTTTCTGAAAGATCAGAATCGCACTAACATCCTTTTCTTCAAGTCTTCTAAGTCTTTGAAAGGCTCTCTACCTTCCTTCGACCGGTAAATCTAATGCGGTGCTGTCGAAACTCACAACCACCACCGTCATCTTCTCAGATTCAGTCAACTTATAAATTTGAAAATAGCAGTCTGCTCTGAATAACCACGCGTCTAGATCACTTCCGTTAAACACCAGCATTTCTACTTTCTTGAATTTACTTCGGTCGCAAATCGAGTCTTCATCGGTTGCTTTCACCAAACTATTTGTTCCGCACACATTATGGGTATTTGATCTTTCTGCCTCTTCCATCACCTTTGCCTTTCCCTTGGCCATTTCCGTAACATAAAAAATGAGCATTTTTTTATGTTTCTTTTCCTACAATCCCAAATTCTCAATGCTCTTCGCTAACGACGCAAAATTTCCCTCTATGGTTGACAATTTCTGTATTTCAACTCTGAATCCAAAGATCTCTTGTTCTAGTAATTCCAGTTTCTCTTCAAAACATTTCTGAACCATGCTTGCCCAGGTGATTGCTCTGGTACCAATTTGTTAGAATACTGATTCTTAAAAGACTTTATTATCGTAACGGGTTAGTACAATCCTCCGGAATAGCAACTAAATGAAGAGCTAACTCTTTATTAAAAGATATGAGTCAAACAAAGACTAGACGATCGCTTATCAAACTCTAAATGATCATTTACAAAACTCTATACGATCATTTACGAACTCTACATGATCGCTGAGTAATACTAGACGATCGTTTACAAAACACCCCGCGATCGCTTACAAGATACTACACGATCGCTTCAAGATATTACGCAATCGCTTACCAAATACTATACGATCGCCCACCAAATGCTATACGATCGCCCACCAAATGCTAAACGATCACTGGACTCTGCTACTTGATCGCTTAGTAAAAAAAGGTAGACAGTGAGCGGCACACTACGACGAATTCTACACAACAGAGACTTCTGAACTCCCACTCTCGAGAGCTTTCCTTCCTCACACCAAATATTCAGACTTCCCTCCTTCTCTTTTAGTTTTTTTCCTCTTTTTAAACCTCAACTTCTCCCAACAGAGTTAAAAGTAATCTTTAATTGATTCAACCGCCGACTTCCCCTTATCTCCTTTATTCTTTCTTTTTTGATATTGCAATATAATTAGAGGACTATCAAATCTCCTTAAAATGTGTGGGATACTTGTGCCCTAGCTAACTGTTTATGTGTATACTTCTCAATATTTACTCCAATTTTCTCGATTATTTATAATTTCCTGACAACTTTCATATGTTTTAAACCTCCACTCCATGTGTTGAGGAGGTGAACTTAAGCCCTAAAACTTGACTTGGATATGAATAATATACTAAAGGACCTAAAATTTTATACTTGAGAATAAAGATAAAAATTTGATTAAGAGATAAATAGAAAAAGATGGAATTGACCTATGAAGCATGCATTGAAGCATGATCAACTCATCAACCTTGAGAAGTATCCATTTAGGGAGTACAACACATCTTCCTAAAAGAGTTCATAGATAGTAGTCTATCACGGTCTATCACATAGGTTTTACTATAAGGAAGTAAGTATGAAACATATTAAGGAGTCAAACTAAGCCTTATCTCTTGGATGCATAGAATATTGGAGATTGGAAAATTGATTAAGAGTTAGTAGGAGAAAGGGTAAGGCTCAACCCTTGTTGAGGCCATGAACAATACATAAACAAGTTCAACTCATCATCCCTAGTCATTTTCTTGAATATTGGATGCATGTTAGGGAAACCTTGGGCACGTGGTTGGACAAGAGAAAGTAACATTAGATGCATACCCTAAGGGTGGTGAGGGCTTACCCAAGAATAGTAGTTTGGACGCATAAGGGAGAAAACAAATTTGGAGACCAGCTTATCATTCCTTGGACGCATAACGATAAGAAGTTAGCCCTGGTGGTATACTTTGGGGAAAGGAGGCATGTGATGCATAACTTAAGAAGGCCCCCTTGAACGCATAACTTGATAAAGGAGGTAAGTTGATCAAATAAGCATGTTGTATGCATCTTAAGAGAGTTGCATGAAATTAAATGACTACCTTAAAAGGTGCACTAGATGCAAGTGTTAAAAAGGAGAATGTGAGATTATCTTGGATGCATGAATGTGGATCATGCATTGAGCTTAGGGGAAAAATGAGTTCATTTTGAGGTTACTTAAGAAGTAAGGTTAAGTTGACAACTGGAGCCAAATAAGTAAGGCTTGGAAGTAGAAAGTGGTGAAATAAGATGGAAATTTTACCAAGCCCGATAGGATGTGACCAAATATTAGCAAGTTAGGAGCAAAGTAAGTCTAGTTTGGCCACCTCAAAAGGGAATTAAGTGTGGCTTAACTTGGAGATGCCACTTAATCAAGAAATTAAGTAGGAGGTGGTAGCATAGGAAAATTTGACTATGGGATGAGTAGATACAAGCTTTGAGGTGAAGACAATTTAGAGATTAAGTGTGGCTTAACTGGCATATGCATGTTGAGGATACACAAGGGTGAGGGAAAGGAAGAGCTGGCGCAAGGAGGTTGATTTTGGGCAAGTATAAACGGGGGTGAAAAGGGAGCTTAGCTCTTCAAAGCCACTCGTGCCATTTAAAATATTCTTAAGCCAAATTAAAGATGATTAAGTGTGGAAAAAGGCCCTGGGCTACCATGAAAGTTGAAGGTTGGAAACATTGGAAAAATTTATGGGAAGAAGAGGTATGCAGTAACTAGAGGCTGACTAGAGAGGGGGTTGTCCAATGCACACTACTCACACGTGTTGCATCCTCACTCGACGCCTGACAAGCGTCTTCTCCCATTGTTCAATGCGAGCCCTATGTCTGTGCATGCATACACTAGATCCACACCATCAGCACCCATCCACTTTGTTGTATGCTTGCCTTGCGCGTAACACCTATGTCTATGCATCCTTAAGCGCAATGCTTACCTTCAGTGCACAATCTCACAGCAGCACGTATCTCCCGCACCCAACCAATGCCAGCAGCACCATCTTACCATGCCATGCGTGTGCTAAACAGTACATGTCATGTGCCTGTCCATGTCCTGAGCACTCAGTACGTCCACACTAGCCTTACGTCCAACCATTCAATTGCTGCAATTGAATGCCCAAAGGCCTAATTTGCACTTGTTTGAGTTGGTAAGTGAAATTTAGGCCACATAGGTATTTTAAAGGTATTCTAACCCTAAATGAAATAAATTTAAGGATCTAAGTTAATTTTGAAATAATTCAAAATAGGTTGGAATTTGGAGGAATCAGGAGTCAAAGAAAAGTATGGGAAAGTTTGGAGGCAGAGGAATCCCTACAGGTAAACTAGTAATGGTTTATTATCAAATGTTCTGATTAATGTATGGTATTATAATAAATATGGTTTGGAAATCTGGCATGATTTGTTTTATATGTTTTCTTTTGGTTTGAAGTTTGGATTTAGATAATATGTTTTATCTCTGAATTTGTAAGGAAGCATGTTTTATGTCAGATTTTTCCTACTATTTCTATGTAGATTTTTTGGAAATTACTATTGTTTTGGAATCTCTATTGTTGATTTGATTGGAAAATCATATTTTGATGGATTTTATGGAAAGGGATTTTAAACTAATGGTTTGCCAAAATATAGTTTAATTTCCATATGCTTTGTACCCTGGATGATGGATTTCGGATAGTTAAGGATCGAGAAGGTATCTGGGAAATCTAGAAAATAAGTATTGAACAAGTCTTTAGGACCCACCTTGGCACACACATAGGCTTTGGGTCATGTGCAAAAGTGCCTAGCCCTTTGGGGGCATGTCTGCGTGTATATAGGTTGAGATATTGATGATGGTGTATTGAGTTTACTCTACATCAGCTAAGGCTATCGACATTGGGTATATTGAACTTCCTCTACCTCAACTAAGGTTTTGGTTTTGGGTACAATCATTATACAAGATATTTTAATATTGAGGGTTTCAACTTGATATACTACGTCTCAGGGATTTTAGGATATTCCTGATTTGATATATTTTATCTAAAGAAACAAATGATCGTGTCAGTTTATTGTTTTTCTATGTGTTATCTATTAATGCTTGTGTTTTGAAACTTCATTGGATATTCAATACTTTATGGTTGGTTTATACTTGTTTAAGATGATTTCTATAATGTTTTCAACAGAAAACTCTGTGTTCGTATTAGAATCACCACTTACTGAGCTTCTTCATCATTCTTTCTGTTTTTGTTTTCACCCCCAGGTAGTGAAAGAGTTCTGGGTGCCACATGAAGTTGAGGTCTACCACATTACAAGATTAGTCTCCTATCTTAGTATCATGTCAAGATCGTAGATTCTGGTTGTATGTAATTTGGTTATAGCTTGTAATAAAAATTATATGAACATTTAAGTTGGTTGTTGAGTAAGAGATAATTTAAATTATGTTATTGGCTAAACTGTATCATATCCAACAATGGTGTCAGTGAATTCCAATTCAATCAAGTTCTGAATGTTGTTGTTTAACTAGTTATAAAAGTTGTCAGATAGAACAGGTCAAGATAGACAGTAAGCATCAAAGAGGGTGGTGTTTGTTGTCTTCACGCATCTTTCCAGTTGAAAGAGGTAAATCCGGTACGGGGTGTGATAGTGAATCACTTTTTATAACACTCTTACACAAACTTTCATCATGGCAATCATAGGGTCTTCAAAGTAGAGTTGCATAACAAATGTGTGGTTGTCATCAAGAAAAACATTGTCAGTCTGTTCATCACTAAAAGTTTGTGGACCACTACAAACGTGATACTGCTACCAACAGATTGAAATTTGTTCATCAAATTTTTTTTCATATCATCGATTTGGTGAAGTTGTTGGGTGAATTGATATGTGCTCGTCGATTGCTGCAATTTTACTCTCTACTAAATAGAGTTCACGAAAACTAGTAAATGTTGACTTGAGAAATATAATAGTAGTCCCTCTCATTCTTCATTGGAAATGGTGAGTCCATTACCCTAACCATCAGACTCATCCTAAATTTCAACATAGGTGACGCTGCTTCTGGAGGGATTTGGAATTCCCACACAGCAGAAGCGAACGATCGCTTGTGTCTTTGAAACTCATTTTACAGAACTTAAGAAATAGAGCAAAAGGAAACTACTGGATAAACATTCACCCTTATCATACTTCTACAAATAACAAAAGGAAAGGGGAAGAAATTAGCTAACCCTTGAAGATCTAGTCTTCTCGCTTCCTCTCTCCATGAGATTACGATCAAGACTACTCGTGGTTTATTTCAAACACCACGAACACCTTGGTTTCTTGAATACTACCACAAGGACTCTTCCTTGTTATTCTCAAAGAGAGAACCAAAGAAGAGTTGTGGGCTTCCTATGGATTTAGTGAAGGAAAGGTTTTAGAGAGATCTTGTTTTTCTTAGAGAATATTGTGTTTCATAGGGAAGATGAAGAAGAAGATGAATCTTCTGTAAAACACGTTGAGTTGTTCTCCCTTCTTTCGAACAACACACATCAAAAGGATAATTGAGTAAATTATAGAAATAGCTCAAAATTAAAAAAAAAATAACTTCTTTAATAACTCCTAAGGAGTTATATTTAATTTGAATTTCATAAATTCAAATTTAATTTAATTATATTAACCAATTAATAAAAATAAACAATATATTATATCTCATATAATATAAAACCTATAGTTGAATATATCACATATAATTATAACCCATAGTTTATAATTCTCTCATATAACTAAAATATTAATATGAATCATATTCATATTAGTTTTAACCTATAGTTTATATGAATCATATTCATATAATCAATAATTAAATCATATTCAAATATTTAATTCTCTCATTAGATCTATATGTTATAATGTATCACATACATTATACTTTTTAATAATGTATCAATATACAATATATTAATTGTATCTCATACAATTAATTCCCTTTTAATTAATTTGAATAATTCAAATTAAATCAAAATTAGTTTGATTCTCATTAATCCTTATCGAGTTAACAAGTGGACCATATGGACCTATAGATTGAAGCTCCAATGATACAAGATTAATTGATTAAATTCTTTAACCATTAATCAACATTCATTAAGTGTTGATCACTCCAATAAAAACCAATAGTTGCACTCTTCGCACTGTAGATATATTTTTGTGTCCATTGGATAACTAATCAAGAGTGCATTTGTAGCGACCCAACTCCCTAGGACTCGAGCTAGGCCGTTGCTATACACATGCATGCATAGAATTTAAAATGATACATTTTCTTAGTGAAATAAATGCTAAATAAATAAAGTCAAATAAAAGATTTTCATTAAAACTAAATAAAAGTCAAATAATAAGGTATCCATAAATCATAATTAGAAATTTAATGACTCTAGAAAATTGTAAAAGTTTGGAAAAGAATACTAATCAGTAAGTTTCAAACATGAAAGAAATCTAAACATCAGAGCGAAAGCATAAAACTGGTCCCAGTGACTCGATCATGGATTTTGTTTGTCATTCGCCAGCACGTCCCTACTCTTACCTGAAACATAAACATGAGAGGGTGAGTATAAAATACTCAGTAAGTAACCCCACTACAGGGGTAAGGCTAAGCATTTATGTCCAATAAATGCAACATGAACTGCATTCTCTACTAGTGGGACCTGAAGATTTCCCTTACATGGCTCACTCTTCCCTCCACCCCCCCCCCCCCCCTTTAAAGTGCACCACTTACATACACCTCAGGTCCTCTCTGTGATTGTAGGGACGTGTACCTCTTTCGAACACATGGTTATGCATACACTTCTTTCGTATACACATAACCCACTGAATGTGTACCTCTTACGTACACATGGTTATGCATATACCTCTTTCGTATACACATAACCCACTTAATGTGTACCTCTTTCATACACATGGTTATGTATACACCTCTTTCGTATACACATAACCCACTGAGTGTGTACCTCATTCTTACACATGGTTATGTATACATCTCTTTTGTATATACATAACCCATTGAGTGTGTACCTCTTTCGTACACCTCAGATCCTTTCTATGAATGTAGAGATGTATACCTCTTTCATACACATGGTTATGCATATACCTCTTTCGTATACACATAACCACTAAGCGTGCACCTCTTACGTACACCCCAATATCCTTTAGGTATGTATCACTTGCATACACACCAAGTACATCTCTTTCATGTACTAGCGTCCTCAGGCATGCATCACTTTCATGCAATTACATAGTCTAGTCTAAAAAGGAAAGGAGATTACATCTAACTTCATATTACACATAACATTCACTTAATCTTCAGTCCTCTAAAATCTCCTCATCAACCTCATGTTAATTAACCTCAACATACATATTTAATCTAGTTTTAAATAGATCAACTGTAGCACATCACTCTCATGCACTAAATCATGTAACAATCACACATTAGGAATTTCATAATACATCATATAGAATACATACTTTCATAATAAATCACATAAATATGTACATCAACAAATGCTCCAACTTTGGCTTAGCTTTAAGACATTCCAATAGTAGTGTCGCGTAACTCATAATTTAAGATCATGCTCAATCGTCCTTTTAATATGTCTCATAAAATTCTAAATCATGCTCATACATTAACATGTTTCAGACATATTATCACATGCTCATATATCTTTTCTAAACAGTCCATTCAATCTCAGAACAATCAAAATTATCCTTGTAAACATTCTTAAAATTCTCAAAATAAATCCTACATTTATCGTCTAGTACAAAGACGGTTCCAATAGTAAGATTACTTACCTTGGTATTAGGTCAAACCAAAAAGCAATTGAATCTTTGTGAAATTCTTGAAACTTTAATCAAGCCTAAACATAAACCATGCTTTAAAATTAGAAACTAAGGAAAAATTCCAAGCACCCACAAAATATTTCCAGATAATCTTACCTAAGGTATGGTCCAATTCGAATTCACCTTCCAAACCTCCAATTTTAAGCCCAAATAATTAGCAAACCAAACTCTTCTTCATCTTGAATGAAATTATTGAGTCGACCCCCTTAATCATAATTTGAAATTAGGCTTACATAATTAAAGCCTGAATCATACACATACTTCACTACCAATGTCTCAAATAAATTATCCATATGTAGCTTCGTAAAAAAAAAAAACAAAAAAAAAGTCACTTCCAAAAGACTACCAAAATTTCTCAACAACCAAAATTAATCCACAAGAGGGTCATCAAAGCATAAAACTTACCAAAACTTGCTAAAACAAATTCCAACTTCACTAAACAGCAGCTCCATACCTTCAAAAACTTGAATCCAAAGTTGAAACACAATGGGCATCAACTGATTGATGTCAAAAGTAAATAGGCATTCAAGAATCAATTGAAAACAACCCAAACAATAGAAATCTTATCCAAATGGATAGATCCGGTGACGACAAAAGTGGATGACACTTGAGCAATGACCGAATGGAGGACGTGAAGAAGAAACTGACGTGGTGGCTTTAGGCAACGTCGAACGGCTAGGTGTGTTTGGTTAAAGACCGACGATAGATGGTTACAAGGGGGAGAGGGATAGCCGTTGTGGATGGCAATTGGAGACAATTAGTAAGACCCCCATACGGTGAATGTGTGGCTTAGAGAGGTGATGTGGAGTTGCGTGAAACGCTGAAAAAGTGGGATGGGGGTTTTGCTTGCGAGGGTAGAGAGAGAAAGTTAGGTGGTTGGAGTCTACATGAGCTTCTAAATAAAAGAAAATAAAACCTAGCTTTCTTTTATTTTCTATATATGTAGACCCACAGTAATGGTAAATTCTTCAATTAAATCTTCTCATGTTATCTCTTCAAATTTCAAATTTTTTATAAACTTAATAAAAAAAACTAATTCTCTTTTTTTTTTCCTTTTTAAATCTCCACCACATAAATATATAAATAATATATATATCTAAAATATATTCTTCCCTTTCCTTTTCTTAAATTCCAAAGCCCATATATATATATATATATTGTCTTTTCCTTAATAAATATATCACATCAAACTCAAATCTTTTACCTCTTCTCCAATTAATTAAATAAACCTCAAAATAAATCCACCAACTTTAAATCATTACTTTCCACAAATCCTAAATCCCATAATTAAATTCCAACTTTCCAAATTAACTTAAATCCAAATTTACAAATCTTTTTAGATACTTGATTTAATAACCTCCAAAAAAATCAATTATCTTCTCCTAATTATTTACTTCAATTTTTTATCCAAATTCTAAAATTAAAGGGGTAAAATTTTAAAACCACAATTTCCCCTTTTTCCTTTTAAATTTCACAAAAATTTAAAATTTATTATCCAAATAACTCAATTATCCTTCCAATTAATTTAAACTCTACTCAAATAATTTACATTAACCAATAAAACTTTTTCAATTATAACAATTTGATTCCAAATCCCAAATATTAGGGAAATTAAAATTCAATAATTTGCGATAACTAACTTAAAACTTCCTACAGCTCAAGATGTTACATTCTTCCCACCTTTAGAACTTTCGTCCTCGAAAGTTCAAATCCTGAAAAGCTCTTGATTCGTAATCTCCGTCTTGCTATCTCGCTTTCGAATTGCTTCATCACCCATGTGAATAGTACTTCAACTTTAGTTGCTCATAAAGTTCTATATCTCCTTTCATATAACATCTCCAAATTTTAGAAGGAAAACCCATTGAAGTCAAACTCAAATGCTCGTAATCAACGAACTCTTAACTAAGGAAGCCAAACCAACTTAGTCTTTGATCTCAAAATATTAATTTCCTTTATACTATCAAAATAATAAAACCTTCATTAAATACTTTTATTTTTCTCCCACTTATCTTCGTTAAGACCAATAAGTTAAAAGTCCTCTTTTCCACTTTCCAAGTGAAACATAATCTTGATACCAAAATATGTGACCACTTCCAACCCTTTTATAACCTACAATTCAATTTCAAACTTCATATTTTTATTAAGGTACTTTCCACAAGTTAACATTGCTTTTAAACTTCAAATTCTCATCCTCCATCTTAGTATAGTTAATTAAACTTATGTCTGTTCATCGCAATAAAGACATAGATAAAGTCAAAGAACCTTGAGATCAACAATTCGATCCAACAACGTATTTTCTCCCATTTTAACCAATTATAATTTCAACCACCTCACCTTCCTTACCCATTTATCTTACCTAAGTCTCGTAAGGAGTTCCTCATACTACCGCTTTATGCTACAACAAGTAATTCTTCTTCTTTTTAGGCATGTTACATGAAGGACCAAAACACCATACCTTACTCAATCCACCATTTCTGACACCATGAAATTGATTATGACCTATTAGTTCTTTCGAAATTTCTCTTGAAACATTTTGATCCCAATATCTATTCATCTTTAATAAAACCACAGTCTCTTCCTCACCTCTTGCTTATCTTATAAAGAAACTTATACTTCATACTTAAGAATGCGTGCATTGTGAAAAAAAAATTCTTGTAGCATCACCAATTTTATTCCCTCAATGCAATACATAATACTATTCCTCAGTGAATTCCCAACTCACCTATCTCGTTCTATGTTTAACCAAATACATCTTTTTATTTCTTTCATGTCATAACTCCATAACACTTCATAGTTCTATCATGTTCTTAGTATTACCAAAGTGCTTATGACTTATTAATCCTTTCCAAAGTTCCTCTCGAAACGTTTGGTTTAATATCTCATAACCTTTAATAAATCTATAGACTCTTCTTCTTTTCCTTCTTATTCATAAAACAACTTTTAACCTTATACTTTAGTACTAGCCTGTGTATTTATACTACCACTAATTGCACTATCCAACACAATACATAACATTAGTCCTTGATCAAATCTTGTCTCGATAATTTATTCCTTGGCTTAAACATATACATACCTTTATTCCTAAACTGTCGTAACTCTACATAATTGCATCAACCTTTAAGATCTTTGAACTGAGGTATATATAATTTATTTTTCTCCTTTTGCAATGTTGTACCTGATATAGTAACTTCTATCGTGTCATTACCCTAGCATTAGAACATATTGGTGCATTTAAGCTAAACAAATATTTTAACACACAACTATCATAAAACTTTTAATTGATAGGACATACCTGATGATGACGAGAAATCCGTTCCCGGGCCATAGGGACAATCTGAACTTATATAGTAAGTCAGTCTACAGAACCCAAAACATGGGTTCTGATACCAACTATAACGACCTGACTCCCTAGGACTCGAGCTAGGTCGTTACTATACATATGCATGCATAGAATTTAAAATGATACATTTTCATAGCGAAATAAATGTTAAATAAATAAAGTCAAATAAAAAATTTTCATTAAAACTAAATAAAAGTCAAATAACAGGGTACCCATAAATCATAATTAGAAATTTAATGAGTCTAGAAAATTGTAAAAGTTTGGAAACGAATACTAATCAGTAAGTTTCAAACATGAATGGAAAACATGAAAGAAATCTAAATATCATGAGCGGAAGCATAAAACTAATCCCAGTGGCTCGATCATGGATTCTGTTTGTCATTCTCCAGCACATCCCTACTCTTACCTGAAACATAAACATGAGAGGGTGAGTATAAAATACTCAGTAAGTAACCTCACTATCGGGGTCAGGCTAAGCATTTATGTCCAATAAATACAACATGAACTGAAGTCTCTACTAGTGGTACTTGAAGATTTCCCTTACATGGCTCACTCTTCCCCCCCCAGAGTGCACCTCTTGCGTACACCCCAGGTTCTCTCTCTATGATTGTGGGGACGTGTACCTCTTTCGGACACATGGTTATGCATACACCTCTTTCGTATATACATAACCCACTGAATGTGTACCTCTTACGTACACATGGTTATGCACACACCTCTTTCGTATACACATAACCCACTTAATGTGTACCTCTTTCGTACACATGATTATGTATACACCTCTTTCGTATACACATAACCCACTGAGTGTGTACCTCTTTCGTACACCTCAGATCCTCTCTATGAATGTAGGGATGTATATCTCTTTTGTACACATGGTTATGTATACACCTCTTTTGTATACACATAACCCATTGAGCATGCACCTCTTACGTACACTCTAGGTATGTATCACTTTCATACACACCAAGTACATCTTTTTCATGTATTAGCGCCCTTGGACACACTTTCATGCAGTTACATAGTCTGGAACGGAAAGGAGATTGCATCTAACTTCATATTACACATAATATTCACTTAATTCTGAGTCCTCTAAAATCTCCTCATCTACCTCATGTTAATTAACCTCAACAAACATATTTATTCTAGTTTTAAATGGATCAACTATAGCACATCACTCTCATGCACTAAATCATGTAATAATCACATGTTCGGAATTTCATAAAACATCATATAGCATATATATACTTTCATAATAAATCACATAAATATGTACATCAACAAATGCTCCAACTTTGGCCTAGCTTTAAGACATTCCAATAGTAGTGTCGCTTAACTCATAATTTAAGATCATGCCCAATCGTCCTTTTAATATGTCTCATAAAATTCTAAATCATGCTCATACATTAACATGTTTCAGACATATTATCACATGCTCATATATCTTTTCTAAACAATCCATTCAATCTCAGAACAATCAAAATTATCCTTGTAAACTTTCTTAAAATCCTCAAAATAAATCCTAAATTTATCGCCCGGTACAAAGGGCGTTCCAGTAGTAAGATTACTTACCTTGATATTAGGTCGAACCAAAAAGCAATTGAATCTTTGTGAAATTCTTGAATCCTTAATCAAGCCTAAACATAAACCAAGCTTTAAAATTAATAACTAAGGCAAAATTCCAAACACCCAAATATTACAAAATATTTCTAGATAATCTTACCTAAGATGTGGTCCAATTCGAATTCACCTTCCGAACCTCCAATTTTAAGCCCAAATAATTAGCAAACCAAACTCTTCTTCATTTTGAATGAAATTATTGAATCAACCCCCTAATCATAATTTGAAATTAGACTTACATAATTAAAGCCTAAATCATACACATACTTCACTACCAATGTTTCAAATAAATTATCTATATGTAGCTTCGTTAAAATTATAAAAAAAAAAAAAAAAAAAAAAAAAAAAAAAAGTCACTTCCAAAAGACTACCAAAATTTCTCAACAACTAAAATTAATCCACAAGAGGATCATCAAAGCATAAAACTTACCAAAACTTGCTAAAAAAATTCCAACTTCACTGAACAGCAGCTTCATACCTTCAAAAACTTGAATCCAAAGTTGAAACACAATGGGCATCAACCGATTGATGTCAAAAGTAAATGGGCATATCTAATTGAAAACAACCCAAACGATAGAAATATTACCCAAATGGATAGATCTGGTGACGGAAAAAGTGGATGACACTTGAGCAGTGATCGAACGGAGGACGTGAAGAAGAAACCGACGTGGCGGCTTTGGGAACGTCGAACGGCTGGGTGTGTTTGGTTGAAGACCAATGATAGATGGTTGCAAGGGGGGGAGAGATAGTCGTTGTGAATGGCAATTGGAGACAAGTAGTAAGACCCTTAGACGGTAGACGTGCGGCTTAGAGAGAGGATGTGGAGTTGCGTGAAACGGAGAAAAACGTGGATGGGGACTTTGCTTATGAGGGTTTAGAGAGAGAGAGTTGGGTGGTTGGGGTTCTGCATGAGCTTCTAAATAAAATAAAATAAAACCTAGCTTTCTTTCATTTTCTATATATGTAGACCCACAGTAATGGTAAATTCTTCAATTAAATCTTCTCATGTTATCTCTTCAAATTTCAATTCTTTTATAAACTTAATAAAAATTCTAAATCTCGCTTTTTTTTCCTTTTTAAATCTCCACCACACAAATAAATAAATAATATATATATATATCTAAAATATATTCTTCCCTTTCCTTTTCTTAATATATATATATGTATGTATGTATATATCTATATATTTATATATTATTTTTCCTTTCCTTAATAAATATATCACATCAAACTCAAATCTTTCACCTTTTCTCCAATTAATTAAATAAACCTCAAAATAAATCCACCAACTTTAAATTACTACTTTTCACAAATCCTAAATCCCAAAATTAAATTCTAACTTTCCAAATTAACTTAAATCCAAATTTACAAATATTTTTAGATACTTGATTTAATAACCTCCAAATAAACAGATTATCTTCTCCTCATTCTTTACTTAAATTTTGTATCCAAATTCTAAAATTAAAGGGGTAAAATTTTAAAACTACAATTTCCCTTTTTCCCTTTTAAATTTCACAAAAACTAAAAATTTATTATCCAAATAATTCAATTATCCCTTCCAATTAATTTAATCTCTACTCAAAGAATCCACATTAATCAATAAAACTTCTTCAACTATAACAATTTGATTCCAAATCCCAAATATTAGGGAAACTAAAATTCAACAATTTGTGATAACTAACTTAAAACTTCCTACAACTCAGGATGTTATAGTATTAACCTTTCACGAATTTCTCGTAAGTACAACTGGGTCAAAATTACCGTTTTATCCCAGTAGTTACATCTAACTCCTTAAGTACCACTGATCCCTCTAATGAATAATTAGTCATAGTCCAACTATAACTAGACTCCTCTCTGGCCAGTGAGAGGGTGAGGGCCCTCATTGTTCAAGACCTTGAATCAATCCTTAAGGGAGCAATTCATCTTACCCTAACAAAAGGAATGAGTGAATTTCATATTGTGTAGTTGAGTTCCTAACTCCCCACTTAGACGAATCTCCAAAATGGTAACATATTGAGTCAGCGAATCTGGCCACTTTCACCCATGCAAATCAAATGACTACCCTCATAGGTAGGAGTTCACAACTCACTCACGATTAAGGTAAAGTCACATATGGTCATCCTAGTTAAATTATAGTCTCTTCAAGTAACAATGTTATAAAGAGAGACTAATCATTTCGTGGTCCAGTCTTATACAAATTCTTTGTATATAATACCCTTGCTCACATGTCTCCACATCAATGATTAGGATCAGATCATTTATAACACTTTACAACAATTCTAATAATTATAAAGCGGGTCATATCTATAGTGTCACCAGGATAAAGTTCATGTTATTACTTAAACATGATCCATCTATATGTCTCCACATACATATTTAAGTTACATAAAATAACTGAATCTTAGTTTATTCGATTGAGTTAATGCACATATAAAGTAACAATTATTTATTAATAACAATTTTCTTAGAGATGTTTACAAAGTATGAGAACGTAAGAGATTTAGGACACCAATCTCAAACTCTCCCACTTGTCCTAAAACTAAAGAAGGAGTGTACAATATACAATACAATAAATTAGGGCATACACTATACCTCAGTAATATCTCCCACTTGCCCTAGACAATATGTCGCATATCCCATAGACCTAGAATTTCTAGATAACCCTCGAACACTTTAGTCGTGAGAGCCATCATAAATAGATCAGCAACTGATAACGGGCATAAATGCATGTTATCATAGTGCTAAATCCTTAAACAATTTTGGATTGCATTGCTGAAATATGTTAAATTGCGTCCATTAAGCATAAATTCTATAATATTGCGGTCGCATGCATCCAACGCATTAGAGCAGTTGGTCTTCATATTTTTGTACAGAATAATGCGTTAACGCAATGCAAAGAATGCGATTATAGGAATACATTGGTCGAGTGCAACTTCACCGCAAGACTTTGCATCGATCGTGCTCGCAAACATTCACTCAAGAAGAATCACCGCAACATGGTGGACGCATCTGGACGAAAGGACAATTAAGATCGATGGGACAGAAAGCTGACGGCAGTTAGATCCAAATTAAGTTGACAGCTAATAACAGTCACAAAGTACATCCAGCTTTATCGGTGACAATTATCCCGTGCATCAGTCAGGAATTAACGTTGTCCCATCTGTATAGCCAGGAGAGATAAGCCGCCTTTCACCTTTGATGCCCTATAAATACCAAGTGCATTCTTTAGACGAAGGAGTTAAGCAATCGATTATTCCATTATTTTACAAGTTTTCGAGGAAGAAGGTGTGCCGATAGATCGTTCTGGCGAGCTTGGGAAAGCATCGGAAGTTCCAAGACAGAGAGAAGTCTGACTCTTGCAGAAGCGGGAATATCTTTTGTTTAGAATAGAGATCCCAGTGTAAAAAGCCTCGGTCAGCAATGAATTGCTACCATGCTTTCTACCTTAACTTCCATTAGCATTTTGTACTTAACTTATTTATAAGAATGGAATTTCTTTCTCTATACCTGTTCACTCTCTGTGATTCATGCATGAGTAGCTAAATTAGTTGAATGGGTTGAGAAGCATCATTTAGCTAGCACAACGAGGGAATCTTCATTCTTTGTGGTTATCTTGTTTATGTATGCTTCATTCGTCTATTAGAGATACTCGAGAGGGTAGTCTAAGGACAGGATCTAGACTTGGAAAGGTCAGGACAGAATCTAGGTTTGGAAAAACCAGATTAGAACGCATAAATGGGAGATAGGCACTTAGGGATGAGCACTATTTGTTATAAACGCATCGCATGCATCTTAGCAATAAGATATGATTGTATGCGGTCACCTTACTTCCATGCATTTTGCATCAACGCATAGGACAAGAGTAGAGACTTAGGAATAAGCTCTATAGACATTTTGCATGCAACACTTGCGTCCTAGATTTAGAAGCATCGCATTTACATTGGAAAATGACTTATTGTGCATGGTAGTAACATGATCGCATAGTCTGACGCATTCCCAAGTAACGCTATCTAAAGATCTTCTCAACCCGCTCTTCACATAATCATTGCATCTATCAACGCAACTTTCATTTCTCAGATCCGCTGCATTTATTTCATTTATTTTCAATCAACGCAAACAACAAACCAACCACCTTATTTATTTTACCGGTTACCGCAAAGTTTTCATAAGAAAATTATCAACGCAAACTATTTTCACAAGTCCTTGTGATCGACCCTGGATTTACCAGGAAACTCAGAGGAATTTACACTTGAATTCCGCTGAAGAAACTTGAGTGCACAACGTAATTCCATCAATGCATATCATCCATATTCCACACTTAATAAAATAACGCATTAGTAACATTATGCTCTAAAGCAATCTTCATAACAATCACATCATCTTGTGGCGTAATCTCCCGGGTCAAGTGATATTTCCTCTCAATGTGTTTGCCTCTTTTATGACTCCTAGGTTCCTTTGAATTTGCTACGGAACCACTATTATCAAAATAAAGTATGATGGACAAAGACATATTTGGAACTACTTCCAAATCAATAAGGAACCTCCTCAGTCAAACAGTTTCCTTAGCATCTTCATAAGCAGCTACATGTTCAACATCCATGGTGGATGCATCATTGCTTGATGCTTTGCCAGACTATAGCTCCCCCGTTAAGAGTAAATAATAATCCTAATGTAGATTTCCTAAAATTCCGATCAGTCTGAAAGTCAAAGTACGTGTATATTATAAGAATCAAATTCTTAGCTGCATACACAAGCATATAGTCCCTCGTTCTCTGTAGATACTTAAGGATTGTTTTGACAGTTGTCCAGTGATCTAATCTTGGACTAGATTGATATCTATTGACAATTCATACTACATAGCAAATGTCAGGTCTGGTACATAACATTGCATACATAAAGCTGCCAACAGTCGATACATAAGGAATCTGTATCATTTCCTCAACCTCTTAAGGAGTCTTAGGACACTGTTTTTTAGATAAGACTATTCCATGCATAAAAGGTAATAAACCTTTCGTGGAATTGTGCATCGAATATCTGAAAAGTATCTTGTCAATATATGATGCATGAGACAAGGCCAATGTCAATTGTTTATATATAAACAAAAATTAACTTTAGATATTTGAACATTTTAAATTTTTAGAATAACACTATATATTGATAATAAGCTAAGTTTATCAAATTTATAATATGTAACGAGTTAGAATAAAATGAAACTACAATTTCTTAAAAAAAATAAAGTGAAAACATATCATGTGCATCACATGTGGTAATAAAAAAAAACCTGTATTATTATAAAATATCAATTTTTAGTCTAAAGTTAAATAATAAATCTATTTCTATTGAATGAAATTAGTACAACATTTTTCTCTATAATTTTAATATTTATTTTTAAAAATATATAACTCATAGTTATTTGATTAATTAGAAAATTATTATTAAGTTATTTAGATTGAAATTATATTCACGTGAATCATTACATATTAACAACTAAATAGTAATATACTATAAGAAATATAAAATTAATCTCAATATTTTAAAAATAAATCTATTAAATAATATTTTGTCCAAATTATGGAAAACAATTACCTATTTTGATTTTTAAAAAATAAAAATACACGTGCATTTGTATATGGTAATATATTAGTATAAGAAATTATTCTACTGTCATAAATTAGTATGAACAAACATGATTATATTTATTTAAACCATTTTTATTTATGACTTATAATATTATCACAAAAATTATCTAAAAAAAATATCATCACAAATTAGCTATTAAAACTATTAATTAATAAACTAACAATAAAATAAGTTAAGTTTTTATTAAATAATCTAGTAGAATCTTACAAGTATTTTTTTTAATCATTATTATAGTTAGATTTTTTAATTAAAATACTTATTTGATAATTCATTACCAATTAATTTATATATTATCTTAAAATATTCTTATAATTGGTAATTAGTTCGTTAAGTAACTCCATAGCTAATAGTTCACGTTAAAAAACTAAGGTCCCTTTAGCAAACTTTTTACTTTTCGTTTTTGTTTTTGAAAATTAAGTCACTCTCACCTCCAAATTTCTTTCTTTCTTATTTACTTTTCATCAATGGTTTAAAAAACTAAATCAGATTTTGAAAACTAAAAAAAGTAACTTTCAAAAAATTGTTTTTCTTTTGGAATTTGGATAAGAATTCAACTATTATATTTAAGAAATATGCAAAAATATGATTGAAATAGACTTAATTTTAAAAAACAAAAACAAAAAATCAAATGGTTATTTGGACTTTTGTTTTTTGTTTTTTGTTTTGAAAATTAAGTTTATGAACACTACTTCCACTTCCAAATTTCTTCTTTTGCTATCTACTTTTCACTCATGGTTTAAAAAATCAAGCCAAATTTTGAGAATTAAAAAAAATAGTTTTCAAAAAATAGTTTTCAAAAAATAGTTTTTTGTTTTTGAAATTTGGCTAAGAATTCAACCATTGTATTTTTTTTTTAAAAAAAATATGTAAATCATTGTAATAAATGTGGTTGAAATAGGCTTAATTTCCAAAACAAAAACAAAAAAACTAAATGGTTACTAAACGAGCCTTAAATGATAATAATATAGTATGTTAATAATATGGATAATTGTTTTAAATGATAAAACTGCTGAAAATATTTCAAGTATAACAAAATGTTAGTGTTTATCAGTAATGGACTATGATAAACATCTATTAGTGGATAGATGTCTATCGCAGACTACCACTTATAGATAGTGACATTTTGCTATATTTATAAATAAATTCGTATATTTTTCTTTATTTGAAAACAACCCTATTTACATCGTTATTTATTTAATCTAGTTATAGTAAATTAATAATACTTAACTATTTTTTTTAAAACACATAATTACTTTTAATTGGTAAGCATATAACAGTGAAATTTATTAGTTTTTTTAAGTACATTAAAAAATATTAGTGTTGATCTATAGTTTAACATAAGTTAGTAATTTACTAAATTAATTTTTCCCATATATATTTTTTAATAATCATATTTGACTATTTAGTTAAAAAAATTCATCATCATACTCGTAAACTATATGCTTAGCTTATTTATTAAAATATTAATTAATCAATTAATATAAAATAATTACATAAAATCTTTATATTACTTTGATTAAACAAATAAAAATATAATTCTTGTATATAAAAAATCCTATAACATTAGTACGTAGAACCAATGTTTAAAATGACAATAATATCAATATCTTAATTTTACAAAATTTTGATGGAAACATCAATAAAATGTGAATTTTGATAAATATTTATGAAAAAATTATAAAAATAAAAAAATTAATAAATTAATTTAAATTAATAAATAAACGATTAATGAATTTTAAACAAGTTAACATGTCTATTATTTTATTTGTTGTTTATTTTTTTATGTTTTGTAGATTTTTTAACGATAAAATGAAAATATTGTTCACCCTGATATTGAATCAATGAAAATACGTAAATATCAATAGAAATATTGATATACCATTATGTAAAACTAAGAGGGTGTTTGATAAATGGGTATGAGTTGAGTTGAGTTGGGTGGATATTTATTACCCATGTTTGTTAAGCCCATAAAGAAAACGGGTTATTAAAATCTTCTTTTTTACCCACTCAAAACTCTTATTTTTTATCCCCTCAAAACCAGGACTTTTTATATTAATATGGTTGTTTTCAAAACTTATTATATTAGAGAAATATTAGACTTTTTATATTAGAGAAATATTGTTGTTTTGCTAGAAGTCGAGGGTTGAGGATTTGATTAATGTAGAAGTAGAACGTTGAGAACTCGACAAACAAAAAAAAACTTGGAAACAATATGTAATTAGGGTTGTCGTAGGTTGAAGTTTCGACATACATAACTCGACAAACAAAGAAAAACTTGGAAACAATATGTATAAAAGGTTGTATATAAGTCGAAACTTCAACCCTAGACAAGTGAAATCTCACTAATTTTGTGATGAGGATCTCGCTCTAGAAGGAAATCTCGCTAATTTTATGATGAGGATCTCGCTCTAGAAGGAAATCTCGCTAGAATTGTGGGCTGAATCTCACTAATTTTGTGATGAAGATCTCGCTCTAGAAGGAAATCTCGCTAGAAATGTGGGCTGAATCTTGCTAATTTTATGATGAGGATCTCGCTCTGGAAGAAAATCTCGCTAGAAATGTGGATTGAATCTTGCTAATTTTGTGATGAGGATCTCGTTCTAGAAGGATATCTCGCTAGAAATGAGGATCTCGCTCATGAAGATCATCATGAGCTGCATCCTCATTGTTTTTTTTTTTTAATGGAAATATGTTATTTCTATTTACTTGACTTTACTATTTGTATTTACTTGACTTTACTACCAACATGACTGTTACTTACTTTCAACTAACACTCAAATTAATTTCACTCTTTAATTAATGAGATTAAATTAATTTCACTCTTTAATAAATGCACCCAACTCTCTCCAACAACCACTTCTTTCTCCCTTTTCTATTTATAGATGACTTCCCACTCATACGTTTTATATTTCCACTATCTTTCTCCACTATATTTCCACTGTCTTTTTCCAGGTTTCATATTTCTACTGTCTTTTTCTACTAAAAAATGTATGCTTTTGTTGGTTACTCTTTAGTTCAATTTATTTTTTTTGTTGGTTACTTCTTAGTTCAATTTATTTTATTTTATTTCTAATCTAACTATCATTATTTTGTGTTTCTTGTGGGGTCCAAACTAATTGCACAAATCATTCCTAATTAGTTTGAGGAGGTTTGTTATTTTGAGATTTAGAGTATCTCCCTTTTTTAGGACTTTTTTTTTTATGGAAATATGTTATTTGTTAATTGTTGGTCACATTTTTTTTTTTTTTTGAAATACTAGTTCACAAATTTTTTTATTAATGGTTAGCGACATTATATTTTTTAATCTGATACTTCTCAAATTTTTTATGAATTATGGGTGAAATAGTACTATTATGTAATTTTTTTTATCTAATAATAAGTTCATTTCAACGGGTGAAAAACAATGAGAATCTCGCTCAGAGGAAGCGAGATCCTCCTCATGAGCGAGATCCTCATTGTTTTTTACCTCCTCGATACTTCTCAAATTTTTGATGAATTATGGATGAAATAGTACTGTTATGTAATTTTATTTATCTAATAATACGTTCATTTCAATGGGTAAAAATAATGAGGATCTCGCTTACTCATTTTTTTCACCTCCTCTGATATTTCTCAAATTTTTGATGAATTATAGGTGAAATAGTACTGTTATATAATTTTTTTTTTATCTAATAATACGTTCATTTCAATTCTTTCTTTTTTTCAGCTTCAATAAGATCATATTCTATACATTTTGGTGTGTTATTATCAAGCTAGGTTCAGGATTAATTTTAGTATGTCTTACTATCGTTTCACAATCAAAATTGAATTTTTTTTTTTTTAATTATGTAATTGTAATGAAATGATGGTATTAATATTATAATCAATGTTTAATTTCTGAAAAATATAGTTTCTAATTGGTGACATAAGAATTAAAAAAAATATTGCACACCAATATTCATACAATCGGTTCACTAAGTTTTGAAAATATGGAAAAATGCATATTTTTTTTCTATATACATCGTTTTAACACATCTTTCGGTGAAAATTTGTTGTCCTAGGAACTAGGATTATGAAAGTTTAGATTATTATAGGTACATTGGGCCCTTAAAAAAAAAAAAAAAAAAAAAAAAAAACCCACTAGGCCCTTAAAAAGACTTAACTAAAATACCCTCAACTCTATCCTTAGGAAAAAAATCTACTAAGCACTTGAAAACATTATTTTTAGATTATTATAAGTACATTGGGAAATAACACCATAAATCTAAACTATAACCCAATATATCCAATACCGACGCTTGACATCGTTTGCTATTCTTTCTTAATCATGAAACATAATCCGCCAAATACCTTACCCTTTCAGGAACAACTTGTGTATCCCTTTCCCTATAAATATGGATACTGTTGAAGACCTCTTTTCAATCATGAGAATTATTTCGCACTCTCAAATACAGTTGTTCATAACACTAACCACGTTATTGAACAACTACCGAAGGATAGAGAGACAACCAACATATGCTAGGCACTGCATTAGGCAGTTGACCTTCTTTCGCCTAATTTACGAGAGTGACTTGACATGTCGTGAAAGCACCTGAATGGATAGACGTACCTTTACGATTCTATGTAATATGCTACGGTCGACTGGTTGTTTGGAACCAACAAGATGTATGGACGTCGAAGAGATGGTTGTGATATTCCTACACATTCTTGCACACGATGTCAAGAATCGAGTGGTATGCAGAAACTTTTCGAGGTCTAGTGAGACAGTTTCGAGATATTTCAATGCAGTTCTTAGGGCAGTCTTACAATTTCACACTGTTTTGTTAAGAAAACCAGAACCGATCACAAATACATGCACCAATGGAAGATGGAAGTGGTTTCAGGTACAAAAAGTACTTGGTTTTTTTATATGAATACGTCATAAATATGCATGCAATGATAGATTTTTTTTTTAATTCATTCTGATCACTTGAGAGAAACAGAATTGTCTAGGTGTGTTAGACGACACATACATTAAAGTGAATGTTAGTTTCGTCGATCGACCTCGATATAGGACGAGAAAGGGAGAGATTGCCACAAACGTTCTTGTGGTGTGTGATCAAAATGGGGAGTTCGTCTTTATTTTTCCAGGGTGGGAAGGGTCTGCAACCGATTCAAGGGTTCTTAGGGATGCGGTTTCACGACCGTATGGATTGAGGGTTCCAAAGGGTATTATAATAACTGTATACGTTATTTAAACATACGTACCTGCCACAACACATGTGCATGACATTTCGAAACGTGTACAGGATACTATTACCTATGTGATGCTGGATACCCTAACGTTGAAGGATTCTTGGCACCGTACAGAAGGGAACGATACCATCTCTCCGATTGGCGTGGAGCATGAAATGCACCGACAACTGCAAGAGAATTTTTCAACATGAAACATTCTTCAGCAAGGAACGTTATCGAGCGAGTGTTTGGGTTGCTAAAGGGGCGGTGTGCTATTCTTAGGGGAAAATCATTCGACCTAATACAAGTCCAATGCCGAACAATAACTGCATGTTGCCTTATTCACAACTTGATCACAAGGGAGATGGGAATCAGTGCAATGCTTGACGTGCCCGATGAGGAGAATTCTGCATCAGTTGGACTTGATGAGGATCATATTGAATTTGTTGAATCATCAGAGGAATGGACCAAGTTCAGGGATGACTTAGCAGTCGAAATGTTTACTCAATGGCAAAGAGCCTAATTATTGAATGTTCATTGCTTACTTTTCTTTTACTACTGAATGGAATTTAATTATGGAACATTCCAAGTATGTCGTGAAAATGTTTTGTGCCAAGACTCTGTGTGAACAAGTTAAATTGAAACATATAATTTCAACAGTTTATCCTTTGTTTGTGCATGTGTTTAATTTATAGCATCTTTTCATTCAACAAACATATGCATGTAGTATAATGGCAGGTAATGGTAAGAAGTCTAAACACGTATGGTCGAAGGTGGAGGACGCTAAGTTGGTGGAAGCTCTATTGTATTTGGTGGAGACCGGTTGGAGGTTCGATAATGGGACGTTTCGACCAGGATACCTACAACACTTGGAGCAAATTCTGCATGAGAAAGTGCCCGGGTGCGCACTGAATCATAACACCATTGAGTGCAAGGTGAGGAGTCTGAAGAAACAATACAACGCAGTATCAGAGATGTTGAGTCAGTCGGGACTCGGCTGGAATGAGGAGTTCAAATGTGTCCAGGTCGAGAGGGAGATTTTCGATCTTTGGATTTGGGTAAGATTCTAGAAAAAAAAAATGTACGGATACGTGTTATAATATAAATATTAATAATGTGTATGTGTATCAATATAGAGTCATCCCAATGCGAAGAGGATGTGGAACAAGCCATTCCCACATTACGATGACCTCTCCACCATATTTGGGAAAAACAGAGCAGTAGGACAATCAAGTGAGAACCCATACGTGATGGTGACGAATGCATTCAGAGAGTTTGAAGATGAGATTTGACTTGGATCACAGGACTGTCATACCCCTGAGGTTCGCCAAACAGAATCACCATTAAATCAAGATGAAATAGATGAAGAGCCAGCAGAGCAATCTACAGGTAGAGCGAGTGTACCTGCCGAGTGATCTCGAAGCAGTAAGAGGAAGAGATCATCATTCCAAGTTGAAATGATCGACATCATGAGATCGACTGTTGAAATGCAGGCACACACATGGGTAGACTTGTATCGTGGTAAAAGGAAAAGTATGAGCTGGAGTTCGGGCATTGGAAGGAAGTAGTAAATGCCATATACAACATTGATTGCCTGGATGAGGATGATCAGGTCACCCTTATTAACCTCGTTGTCCCAGACATTCAGAAGACATATTGCTTTCTTGCAGTACCAGAACACGCGCGGAAGAGGTACTGCCTCCGTTTACTAGGAAGAAACATGTAAACTGACCACACCCCTACATTTTGTTTATAGTTCTTTTGGATAATAGCAAATGGACAATGGACTGTCATATCGAAAAGAATGATAACTTTTGCATACTTGAAGACATGTACTTTTTGTGTTTGTAGATATAACTTATATTATAAATATCGAAAAGAACATATATTTTGTGAATTTTTTTGGATATATATACATACAAACATTCAATATGAAATATATATTCAAACATTCAATATATATACATACAATATACAATATACCAATTAATTGAGCAACAATATGAAATATATTTTGTTGGTATGTTTTACCGATTGAAGAGAATTAGAGTTTTTGAAAAGAATATATGAAAAACAATCTATTATGTTCTACAAATTGAGAAAAAAAATTGAGATTGTCCAGTTTATGTCATAAATGATTTGAAAAAATACGTGTATATTTGAAAATTAATAACAATAGCAAAACATAAACTAAAAAAATAAACGAATGAAATAAAAAACAAACAAAAAAAAATAGAACTAATTTCATTCACAAAAAAACTGCATCAGATTCTTCAACTCAACTCAACTCAACTCAGCACAACAAACACAGACAATAATTACCAACTCTACCCAACAAACACAGACAATTTAACTCCCAGATAATAATTACCAAATCAACTCAACTCAACTCTCTACTTTTATCCTATACCAAACTTACCCTAAATGGTTTCAATCCTCTGTGATTTTGATATTTTTCAAACATTTTATTTGAAAAAATATCTCTAAAAAAACTTAAACCAAATGATAAGAGAGAGAATTAATTAAAACTGATTTAAAGTAGAAGATATTTAGAAAATTATGTTAGGAAATTATTTTATATATGAAATTAATTTTAAAACGTATAAAAACGGCAGAGAAACACAGAGCCCCTTAAATTGCATCTCAGCCATTCTCTTTGCCCTTTCCTTTCTCAATTAGGGATTTTACCCTTTCCCCCAAATCCTCTCATTCATACTCACTCTTCTCTTCTTCTTCTTCTTTCCATATCTTCATCTTTCTCATGAATTTCTCCTTCACATCACTCTTTTACACTCCCCCATCTTTTAATCTTCGCTAACAACACTTTCCTTCAAGCTCCACCTTGGTTTTTCTGTCAATCGCCGTCGCGGTTGGCTCTTTTCGTTCTAATTTTGTTTTCTGGTCGTTTTGAGATCAGAATCGCTACTGGGATTATTGGGATTTTCGGGATTATTGGGATTTTGTTGGATCTGTGAACGAAGCGATCTTCTGGGTTTTTTTTTTTTTTTTTTTTCGATCGCTATGGTAGGAGGTGGGCCGCAAGTTCTTGAACAGCCGCCGCAGTCTTTGCCTCAACCCCTATCTGCTGCAGAAGAGGAGGCTGTTAAGAGGAATACAGACTGTGTTTACTTTCTTGCTTCGCCTTTGACTTGTAAAAAGGTTTTATATTTTTACTATAATTTTGCTTGATTCGAGCTGCGTTTGCCCTTTTAATTTCGAATCATTTTGTTCCTTTTGCAGAATTTTCTTATATTGAATAAGATCTGTGTACGTTAAGATCCTAGGATTTAATGAAAAATTCGGATTTAGAGGTTTTGTTTTTTGAATGCATTTGATGTTTGTTCCTCCCCAAGTCACTTGGGATTTTCTGAAATTCATCTGTTTGCTTCTCATGAATTTTTGTTGTCAATTTCATACTTCTATGATCAAGTTATGCAGTGTGTGGCTTGGGTAAGGAAAACTGTTTTGTTCTTGATTGATAGTCGTGTGCGTGTGTGTAAATGTATGAAAATCTTTGGCTGGTACTCATTTATGATAATAATTGAATGCATGGCATTTAAATGTATGGTATGATTGTTGTAGAATATTTCCTCTAGGTTTTCCGTGTGTCCCTAATACTTGAGATTTAGTATTGGAACAAGATGTTAATTGTTTTTTTAATTCTTGGTTAGATGTGCATAGCAGCTTTTAAAACCCTTGTAGACACATATTTCTATACTTTTATGAAACTCATTGGATTATCTCTCTTTTTTCCCTTAAGTATCATTTTTGTAAATCCTAGACTGGAAACATCTGATTTGTGTCATATGATTACATACGGCTATGAGTATGAACAAAAATCTAACAATGATGTTTTAGATTTTACCTATTATACTCGTTGGCCTTTTACTCTTTTAGTATGTGTTGACTGTTACAATAAATCAATAATTCACATTTTATTTGCGTTTAGATGGTCAATCAATATAAATTTAACTGATTGGTTTGAGTTCCTATTTGGTTACATGTCCTAAGAATCAAGAGAGTTATTTGACATTTACATTATATTATGGCAACATCAGTGAGGGATGTGCTTGTTTCATGTAATGCATGTTGAAAATATGTTGTGGATACAATTTTATATAATTATTGATGTTGAATTGCATCAGTAATAACTTTTTTTGTAATTTCCAACAGGGAAGTGAATGTGAATATCGCCATAGTGAATATGCCCGGGTCAATCCTAGGGATTGCTGGTTCTGGTTGAATGGTAACTGCTTGAATCCAAAATGTTCATTCCGACATCCAGTAAGTTTTATACTTTTGCTTTGTAGCACCTGTTTATGTTCTTTAGTAGATCTATGTTGTAGTTATGCATTTTTCCTTTCAAGCTTCAGTTGACTGATTTCCATCTCTCCCTCTTTATCTCTCTTGTTACTGTTCTCTTTTAGCCTCTTGATGGCTTGGTAGGAACTCCTCATTCAACAACTCCAAGTTCCCAGATTCCTTCTCAAACTTCAGCAATTCCCTCCGCTCCTGTCAACTCGAGTAAACAAGCAGTCCCCTGCATTTTTTTCCAGAAGGGTCTATGTCTTAAAGGAGATCGGTGTGCATTCTTGCATGGGCCTTCGCCCGTTCCAGCAAACAAAATCCCTCAGATGGCAGCAAATGCCCAAGCTGGTGAGCCACCGAGTGTTAAGAAAGTTTCTGGTGGTACCCAAAGGAGCAGTCAAGAGCAGAAGATTCCTCAAGCAAATTTTTCGAAATTAATCGGTGGTTCATCTGTTAAGCCTGCAATGAAAGATGAAACTGTGCTGTCAAAGATTGGAAACATCAATGAGAAGAGCGGACCACCTGCTGAAGTGGCTGATGGTGGTTCAAGGTACAAGGCTACAAATTCTCTTCCAACTTTAAATGAGTGTTCACTAAGTAGGGCCAATCGACTGCAACAGAGTCATGTAATTGATGATCATGGGTTACAGAATGGTAAGGATGCTGATGAGTTTTTGAAGGAGTCGTCTCCTGGTTTTGATGTTCTCGTTGACGATGAACTGAGAGGCTCCGGTTATTATGGCAGTGAAGAACAGTATGGGAGAACAAGAGGTCATGAGGGAGGAAATATGATTTCTATGAATGATTATGACATCAGTCATTCTGCTGATTATAAGATAATGGGTGATGTTGATCGTGATGTTTATAATGACGTAACAGACTATGACTATGAAAGTAGGCAAGGGGGGCAGTATGGTTGGGACCAACGTAGGACCTCGTCTGATAAGCTGTCTTTGGGTTCTGCTCAGATGGAAAGGAGGCTCTTCCGGAAATCTAACAGTCCAGAACATGTTCAGAATGTGGATTTACGTCACCGTTTAAACAAGCAGAGAAGGGGAAATGGTTTGAGATCTGTGATCAATAATGAAAATGCTGCTAGTCGCCCTGAAGAACGAAACTACCGCTTGGCTAGGAGAGATTCTCACCCCTCTCAAGAAAGCACTGTGAGTAATCGTCTCCGAGGTAGAATAAAGCTCCCAAGAATACCATCTCCAGTTAGAAATAGTAATCTCCGCCCAGAAAGAGATTTGAACCGGGGAAGGCCCTGGGGAAGATCGTCACCGGGAAGGTCACAGTCCTTGTCTCATCAGGGAAGCAATAGAGATGAAATGAAAGGCAGACTAGAAGAAGATTATAACAATGACCGTAGAACTTACAATGGCCTTAATTCTAGGAGGGATAGAATGGATGGAACATCTGACTTTGCTGCTCCAAAGAGTCTGGCTGAGCTAAAAGGCGACAAACACGTGGTTAGCAAGGAGCAACAAACCCTTGGTAAAAGAAAAGGCTTTGATAACGAACAATCTGGAGGCGAACTGTCGTTTGAAGGACCGAAGTCTCTCAGTGAGATTCTTAAAAAGAAGAGACAAGTTAAAGCCGTTGTTGATCTTCCTATGAATAATGTTGAAAGAGAAAGCAGTGAAAGATCAATGGAACGCTCCACTACTCCCCCCTTGAAGCAAAGTGGTTTATCATCAACGGGTAAGCAGGAAGCAAATAGTCTCGATGGAATCAAGTTTGCTCCAGCTGAAAGTTTTGTGCAAGAAGAGGAAAATATCGATGTATCTCATCACCATTCTTCTCAGCCCACACATTCGACTGAGGACCACAGGATTGAAGCTTATGATGAAGCATTGGTGGAAGAGGGCCAAGAGTATGAAGGCGATGATCAAAGAGATGATGGTGAATACGAGTATGAACAAGTCGATGATGGGGAATACAATTATGAAGAAGGCGAAAACATAGATCCTGAAGAAGAGTACATGGATGACGAAGATGGTGATGACTTCGCCAAGAAGATCGGCGTTATGTCATGATCACGGTCGCAATCACAAGTTGTGAAAGAAAGCGCAGATCACACATGCTCTTGCTGTGAACATTTTGTTTCTGAGGACTTGCGTATGGTCAGTTCAAGATTGAGCATGTATGTGAGCTGCCATGGATAAAATCTTCTGGACCAACAGCAAAGTGGAATTAATTCCTCTTGTATTAATTAGAACCCTCCTTTATTTTTAATCATTAATTATTTTTCCTGTTTTAATTATATTTTAATCCTGATTTGAGTGGGAGATCTTGGTTATGCATGAGGCATTTAGTTGTGCTCTCCAGTTGAAACAAAGTATAAGTATGTTGCTGAGAGTGAATGGTGTAACAGTAGAAAGTTAAATAAGATAATTGATATTCTTATCCCATTTCTCCTTTTTTTTAAGTACATTTTGGTCATTTCTGTTTTTTCATTATTTACTCTTTTCTTTTCCCTTTTTTGTGAAGTTGAGATTTGGTAATAAGCAACACCTCTTTTTTAGCCTTATTTTCAGTGTAAGTTTTTCATAAACTTTTTCTTCTCACTATTTTTTCTACACCAAATTTGGAAACAGTGATATGAAATTTCCACTCTTCTTTGTGTTGGATTCTGTTCTCTTCAGCTGTCTTGATCAAATTATTGAATTTGACTATTATAATTATTTTCAAGTGGAATATCTAATCTTTATTTCAGATTTTCCTTATAATTTAATGCATGACCATTTTCAAATGAACTTGTAATTGTAAATGCTTGTATTTTTTTTAATATCTATTAACGGGAATTCTATGTTTCCTTGAAATCACCTTCCTTGGTGAACTACTAAATTATTTTACTATTTTTTACGGTTCTTTCGCAGAATTTATAGCTACAGAGGAATGTTCAAATCTTCTTTTAATTCCTTAATTGAATCTACTTGGAAACTGGTGAAAAAAAGCAACCTATTTTGTTAGCCCTGAATTTGGATTCTCACCATTTAAATCCTAAATTAATAATTATATTAATTTTAATTAGTACATCTACTTAAACAGTTCTCTATTTTTTTTTCCAATCGATATTGTGTAAAACTTATGATTTGAGTTAATAAACTTCTTAGTTTTCATAAGTCAATCAATTTAAAATCATCAATGCATTTTAGACATTTCATTATGACAATATTGATTCTCAAACGTGTGTAGACTTCTTCAAATATTGATTTTACAAAATGGATGATTATAGTAAATACATAGACAATCCTCAAAGAAATTTCAACTAAAAGTCTAAATTAATTCATTTATGAAAGTTCAGAGTTTAAGTGATACAATTATAAAATTCACACAATTTTTCCAAACTAGAATATGAAGGGTATAAATTGAAATATATTTACAGAAGTCTAAGTTTAAATTGATATTATTATTAGTTTAGGTTAAATTGATACAACCCCTACAGTTTAGGCACATAAATTGATTTTTTAAAAAAGATATTTGAGTTTTTTTGGGAATCCTCTCCAATTATAATATATATAAATTATAACATAGGGCATCTTTTGTTTACAAAATTTCACATATGTCACCTTTCAACCAAAATTATGAGATTTAGTGTGTGTTTGAAATATATTTTCAAGTGTTTAATTTAAACAATAAGTCATTTTGGAAGAAAATAGAGCGTTTGGTAACCACTCAAAATAGTTTTTTAAGTATATTTTAATTGATTTTTTTTTTATCAAAAGTGTGTAAATAAAAATGATTTTTTTAAATACACTTCTTTCTCAAGTAAATCTAAATGGGCCCTTAGTATTCTCCAAATTCAGGTGCAAATTTATCCTACTATTACCCTCAAATTATTGTGTATTAAAATTCAAGTGGATTTTCAAAAATAGAAAAATAAAGAAAATTATTTACATAAAATAACAAAATTTAATCATTTTAGATTTATATTAATTTCTATGATTGATAGACACTAATAGAGATTTCTATCAGCCTCTATCAATGATAGACTTCGATCAGTTTCTATCACTGATAGACGCTGATAAAAGTTTATAAGTGTTTTTTAACTATTTTTTTAAATAGCTTGATATTTTTTATATATGTGAAAATTTTCCTAAAATTTATTATCAAAATGTAAATGATTGTGTAATGCCAAATTTATCATTAAATGCATTTCTTTTTTAATTAAATGTCATGTTCTATGCTTCCGATAATTACAAATTTTCAAATTAATGTGTTTAAAGAATATATTTTGGCTTTTAGGGTTGTGGTTCTCGAGGCTGCGTCTTCTTTCGAGGGTCGCTGTTTCGGGTTTTGCCTAATCGATAGTTGTCGCCGGCTTCCTTCCGTTCAGTAGCGGCTTCGTCCTCCGACTTCGATCCGATGGTATTGAAAAGTTTCTCTTTTCCGACTTCGTTTCATTAGTAGCAGCGGATTCGTACAGTGTGCAGCGGAGGGTTACGGTCGTTAGCCGACGGTCGGTGAGGACAGTTGCAGCAGCAGAGGATGGTCGGTGACGACGGTCAGTAGCAGTAGAGGACGGTTGGTGAGGAAGTTTCGTTAGCAGAGGGTTTCGTTTAATAGCAGTAGAGGACGGTTGGTGAGGACAGTGGCTTCGTTAGCTGACGGTGTTGCTCGGTGTAGTTTTGTTAGTAGAGGTCAGTGAGGACGGTGTGTGGACAGTGAGGACCGTGAGGACAGTGAGGGGTACTTTAGATCTGTGGATGATGAGGTTAGACGGTGAGGTTAGATGGTGCGTAAGCGGTCACCTTTAAGATTGAATGAGAAGAATGGAGGTCGAGTTGCTCGGCATCCCCTTCGGCTGCTTCGATCGGAGATTGAATCGGGATTGGGTGCTCGTTCTTTGGAGGTAAAGGGTTTTAGGATGTCGGTCGGTTGTTCTGAGGAGGGTGAAGGGTCAGGTACGGTGAGTGTGGCCAAAAGGGGGGGGGGGGTGTTGATGGTGGGTGATCTGACAACGATTGAAGGGTTGATTATGGAGTCTGAAGGTAATCGAGTTGAGAGGATAGAACCAAATGGGAAGGGTTTTGGGCTAGTGGTTGGGCAGAGGAGGTTGGGCTCGAGTGTTGGGGTTCAGGATGTGAGGGGTATGTCTGGGAGCCTTGAGGGTGTTGGGTACTCGGAAGGAAATCGGGTTGTGAGAGGTGTTGGCTCGGGTCTTGAGGGAGTTAAGGTAAGTAGGCCTGTTGGGAATGGGATGAGGCTGGGTGAAAGGAGTGGATTGATGCATGAGGAGCTAGGGACAGGTTCAAACGGTGAGGGGGCTTTGGTGGGTGGGTCACGTGGTGCTAGGCCGGAGTTGGAAGCCTCGAGGGGGTAGAAGTTAGGCCGTGAGGAGGTATCACGGGCTGGGCTTATTGGAAGCGAGGACTATTTGGTGGACAAGCGGGGTTCTCGTGGGAGGGAGTAGCCGGTCCTCAAAACCAGTTCAGTTGGGGGGTTTGGTCGAAAGCCAGACTAGTTGGAGGAGCAGTGTGGTTCAGTTGGTTCTAGTTTCGGTGTGAAAGGTGAAAGTTCGTGGGCGGAAATTTAGAGTTTATTACCTCTTTGGTTGAAAATGACAAAGTTATTGTTGAACCTTGGGAGGAGATTATTGATGTGGGTGTGTGTTTGTGGGAGAAATCTTTGGTTGGTCAATTTGTGGATGCCAAACTCCCATATTCTGTTATTTGTCGCCTTATTCAGAGAATTTAGAGACGCGTAGAGATGCCAACTATTACCTTGTTGGAAAACGGGTTGATTATATTTAAATTTTAAAAGGCCGAGTCACGGGATTGGGTGCTGGAGAATGGTCTATCGCACTTGGGTGGCAAATCCATCTTATTACAACAGTGGTCTTCAGGTATTGTTCCTGAAACTTTTGTTTTTGATTCTATTCCTATCTGGATTAAACTGGAGCGTGTCCCTCTGGAGTTGTGGATGCATAGGGGTTTAGCAATGCTAGCTAGTGTCGTGGGTAAACCGATCTCTTTTGATATTGCAACAGGAGGGTGGATGGTGATTCGTTATTTTCCTCTTCAGTCACTGTTAGAATGCGGGGTCAGGAGTTTATTATTCCAGTAGTGTATGAGTGGAAATCTCGTAGGTGTGCTTGTTGTGGTTCCTTTAGGCATACAGAGGCGGTGTGGCAAAGAGTCAAGAATTATGTATTGTGGCAGTAAATAAGGGGTGTCTAGGGGAGAATGGGGGATGTGTGAGTGTAAGGAAAGGGCAGGATTTGGGTATTGATGGGAGAGAAGTTAGCCCAGTGGTTGGGAATAGAGGTGCGGGGAGTGATGACGAGTTTACTATGGTTAGTCGATGTCGGTGTGATAGAGGAGGTATAGGGTATAAGGGTGCCAGTGGGTCACCGGGTTTCTGCGCCCTTGAGGAGCAGAGTAGTTTATGGGTCCTCGGGAATTACGGGTTTTGTAAAGCACTTTGACGAACGTAATCAGTTTGAAGTTTTGTGTGATGGGGGGGAGGGGGAGACTCGTTGGCACTAACTTTAGTGCAGGCAGATCCCGCTCTGTTGTCAGCTGTGGAGGGGATGTTCAGAAGTTTGGGCAAAACCCAATAGGAGGTGGTAGGTGTGATTCCTTGCAAGATTCATGATTTGGTGTTTCTGGAATATTAGGGGATTGAATGACCTGTTAAGTGTAGGGTGGTGGTAGATTTCTTGGTTTCCTCCTATGTTACCTTTTGCTGTTTGCTTGAGACGAGGGTTCATCGCGAGAACTTTGATATGGTGGTGGGTAGGTTTGGTGATGCTTGGAGGTATGTGTGTAGTTATAGTGGGAGGGGAGTTGAGAGGATCTGGGTGATGTGGCGGAAGAGTGTCTATGATTTTTTTATTGATGTCAGCAGGGATCAGTTCATTTATGGAACCTTATTGGATATTTGATGACATGCAGAAATGCATGTCATCTTAGTCCTTTTATTTAGAATTATGAAGGTTATTAGGCAGAATATGTGATAATCATGTTAGGAATTCACGAGAAAAAGATTTTACGCCGATCAGCATGATGAATCTCAGCTAACCCGTAACTTTGCATCAATTATACGTTTAATGTTCTATTTTTGTAGCTAATGCAGGAAATGAACGCAAACGCGGAAACCGGACCATCGCATAGACGACCGTATGTGGAGAAACACTCCATCGCAAAGGCAAACACATCGATCAATGCATGGATGTTGCGGTAATCAGCCGTATGCATCCATCGCATGGGAGTTGCGCTCGTCAAGCGATTGCGGTCATCATGTAGAGTTGCGGTATTCAGCGAATGCAGCCATTGAATGATTGCGGCCACGCGACAATGCAAATTAATGGGATCAACGCAAGGTAGGTGGAATGAACGCATCAACACATCTACCTCGAGAAAATCCAAAAGATGATGTTGACATTTCACCTACCACGCCGTTGGTGGTAGAGGTTCAGAAAAGGACTAACGCGCCGAACGTCAGACTTAGAGCAATCCAATTAATGTTGTCGGCGATCCAAGCTCTATAAATAGAAACCGATGAGCTGAAATTCAAGTTATCCGGGGGAGGATACTTGTGAATCGGGGACTTTCCCTGCGATCCAAACAAAATGCGTGAGAAGACGCTTGAGAGTTCTTCACCTCCTTCATTCATTCCGAGTGAAGACTGGAGCCTTCGACCGGAGCTAGATCTCGAGAGAGTCAGCTCCTCCACCCATCCATGGCACCACCGGTAGCCTTGACGCACATCCGCTGAAAGCAAAGTTTTGCTTCCAGCCGGTCATTTCTTTTTCCTTTCTTTTCCTATATTGTATTGTATGACATTTTGAATTAAGGAATTAATACAATCTGTTTTCAATGCATTTCTCTATTCCTTCGACTCCATCTCCATCTTCTTTGCTTAGCATCTTTACTTTCATTGCAACACTTAGTGAGATTGCTTGGGTATTGTATACTTAGTCATGTGGATTAGGAATATGAAGCATGTAGCAACCCACAGGGAGGTGTGCGTTACGCGATTGTGTGAGTAATCTTATTTGCTTAGTGTGAAGCTGCTGGAGCACCTGTCTATGGGCTAATGCATTGCTTGTCTATGAGTAAAGTCAGCAACAATCAACTGCCCGGGAGGGTAAGTGGTTGGACGCATTAAGCAATGTATGCGTTGTTCATTAGGGATAGTAACAACCTTGTGTCATCCAAGTTCCTGCGATTGTCTTGTAGTATATAAGCTTCATTCGTCCATTAGGGATACTCGGGAGGGTAGTCTAAGGACAAGATCTAGGTTTAGGAAGTTCAGGTCAGAATCTAGGCTTGGGAGAGTCAGATTAGAACACATAATACAAGAGATAAGAGCTTAGGAATAAACACTGTTTGCTATTAAACCATCGCATGCATCCTAACGATTGAGTGCAGTCATCGCAGCGTTTTGTGTATTTTGCATCATCGCATAGGAAAAGAGTAGAGACTTAAGAATAATCTCTATGGACACTTTGCATTCAATACATGCGTCCTAGACTTAGGAGCACCGCATTTCCATTGGAAAATGATTTGTCGTGCATGAGTGTAGCATGAGTGCATTGGCTTGCATTGACTAGGGTTGCCCTCGCAGTCACTCTTAAGGGTTGCAATGAAAACATCTCCACATTTTATCTATTTTCCCATACACTTATTTCATGTCAAATTTTTGTCGTATCTCTACCTTTCATGCATATTCTCATTGCGTTGTCTGTTAGATAGGAGTAGGAGTAGGATTAACTTAGCAACATCCCCTCCATTCTTTTATTTAAACCGCCGTATGCACATCACCGCAAAAATATAGCTATAAGTCCCTGTGTTCGACCTCGGATTACCCGAGAAACTTGCGTTGGAATTATACTTGGTTTCAGAGCAAGAAAACTTGTGGCAGGACGCATGGTCATCGCATACATTCATTAACACAATATCATTCCAACGCATGACCATCGACGCATGACTATCAACGAATATCTTAGGAACATGCATCGCATACCGCATCCATGAGATTTTGGTTGAGTAAAAATTGACTTCTAATTTCCCGCCATCAATATTGTATCTAGTGCTAAGGTGCATATTGGTGTTGTGTATGCCTCTAATCACGTGAGCGAGAGGAGGAACTTGTGGTCTCAGCTGATTGATGTGTGTGCCTCGTGGCAGCTTCCTAGAGTTGTTCTGGGGGATTTTAATGCTATTTGTAGTAGTTCAGAGGATTTTGGAGGTTGTCCTAGCTTGAAGGAGATGGAGGAATTTGATGGGACGTTGTTGGAGGCAGATCTGGTTGAGTTGGGTGTGACAAATAATTGGTTTACTTGGACTAGTAAAATTCAGGAGGATGGTATCTTACACCGGTTGGATTGCTGCTTGTCTAATGAGGCATGGAAGGTAGTTTTTCCGTATTCGGAGGTTAGGGTTGGGCAGTGGAGGATTTCTGATCATAGTCCTCTTTTGGTTTCTATAGGGGAGATGAGGAGTAGGTCGCCTCCTACGTTTCACTATTTTTCTCATTGGGCAAAGGCTAATGGTTTTATTGATGCTATCAGGTTAGTATGGAGAAGGTCTGAAGATGTGTCTCCCATGGTTAGCTTTATGCGAAATTTGAAGGTAGTAAAGAGGGTGTTACGTGCATCGTTTGGTAAGCATATCTCTGTGTTATTTGTGGAGGTTTGGGTGGCTAGGCAGATTATGGACGCTGCTCAGGTTGAGGTAGAGAGGGATCCTCACTCAGAGTCAATACGTGCAGAGGCAGCTCGGGCCATTGAGGTATTCTGGTTAGATGATATGAACACGACATTTTTCCATCGCTGTGTTCAATCTCGTTGCAGTCGCAGTGGTTTATTTACAGCTATGGATGCTGGGAGGACTCGCTAGACGGTGCATGATAGAGTGGCAGGGGTGGCAATTGAGTTCTTTCGAGGTAGTTTGGGGTCTCAGCTAGTGGGGTATAGGGATCTTACTACCCGGATTGGGGATATTGTGTAGTTCAGTTGGTCCAAGAAGGGGGTGGAGGCGCTTAGTCGTCCAGTGAATCAGGATGAGATTCAGAAGGGATTATTCTCAATGAAGTCTGGGAAGGCTCCTGGGCCGATGGGTTTTCGGTGGATTTTTACAAAGCTACTTGGAGTGTTGTTGGGGATGATTTCTGTGATGCTGTGTTGAACTTTTTTGAGTCCTGTTACTTGCCTGGTGGAGTTAATTCTACTGCTTTTACTTTTATCCCAAAGAGACGGGGAGTTGAACGTATGGAGGAGTTTCGTCCTATTTCTTGTTGCAATGTTGTGTATAAGTGTATCTCGAGGATCTTAGCTGAAAGATTGAGGTTGTGGTTGCCTTCTTTCATTAGTGGTAACCAGTTTGCGTTTGTTCCTGGTAGGTCAATTTTCGATAACATTTTATTGTGTTAGGAGATTGTGGGGGGCTACAAGGAAGGCAAAGGGAATCTGCGTTGTATGTTGATTGTAGTCCTTCAAAAGGTGTAACGACCCAACCCCCTAGGACTTAAGTTAGGCTGTTACTAAATACATGCATGCATGGAACTCAAAACGACACTCGGTTATGGCGAAATAAATGCTAATTAAATAAGGTAAGTTCAAAAGACTTTCATTAAATTCAAATACTAAATCAATAGTAGAGTACCCATAAATCATAAAGGATAATAAACAAATCTGAAAAACGATTCTTAAAAGTAAGTTTTAAACATCAAAACTAAAAATTAAGAGAAACATGAAAATAACTTTAAATCTCATGAGCGGAAGCGTAAAAACTCGTCCCAGTGACTTGATCACGAATTCCGCTTGTCCATCACCGATGCATCTCTACTCTTACCTGAAACAACAACATGAGAAAGAATGAGTATAAAATACTCAGTAAGTAACCCCACTACTGGGGTCAGACTGGGCATCTATGTCCTCTAGATACCCACCTCTGGTGAAACATATAAACTTCTCTAGTTCTCATGGGACACATATGTACATGAAACAAGAAGAAGACTAAGTCCTATCCTACTGTAGTTAAGTATGTCCACTACCTTTGGTGAATCCCGTAGGAGACAGAAACTGGTGAATCTCGAAGGAAACACAAACTGGTGAATCCCGAAGGAGACACAAACTGGTGAATCCCGAAGGAGACACAAACTGGTGAATCCCGAAGGAGACACAAACTGGTGAATCCCGAAGGAAAAACAAACTGGTGAATCCTGAAGGAAACACAAATTGGTGAATCCCGAAGGAAACAAAAATCTAATGGGTATCTAACTAATCAGTAAGGACATTTGCACAGTCTCAACATCATAATCATCACTATACAAATCTATGACATACATATAAACCTCAACATCATGGCTTTACAACATACACATATACCTCAACATTATGGTTCTACAACATACATGTATACCTTAACATCATCAGATAAAAAACAACCATGGAAGCACATACCATCTCATACTAGCATTCAAGTGTCTATGTGCATAAATAAATAATTCGGATCTCGTAACAGAACATACTTTAATCATGTTATACTATCAATCTTTCATGCTGTAATTCTGCCATAACCTTCATTTAACATGCTAGCATACATCTAATGCCTGGCCCTTGGGCAGTTCCAATAGTAAGATTACTTACCTTGATATTAGGTCGAATCAAAAAGCAATTGAATCTTTGTGAAATTCTTGAATCCTTAATCAAGCTTAAATATAAACAAAGCTTTAAAATTAATAGTTAAGGCCAAATTCCACACATCCAAATATTACAAAATATTTCCAGATAACCTTACCTAAGGTGTGGTCCAATTCGAATTCACCTTCCAAACCTCCAATTTTAAGTCCAAATAATTAGCAAACCAAACTCTTTTTCATCTTGAATGAAATTCTTGAATCAACCCCCTAATCATAATTTGAAATTAGGCTTACATGATTAAAGCTTGAATACAATACATACTTCACTACCAATGTCTCAAATAAATTATCCATATGTAACTTCGTAAAAAATCACTTCCAAATGACTTTACCAAAATTTCTCAACAACCAAAATTAATCCACAAGAGGGTAATCAAAGCATAAAACTTACCAAAACTCGCTAAAAAAACTCCAACTTCACTGAGCAACACCTCAATACCTTCACAAACTTGAATCCAAAGTTGAAACACAATGGGTATTAACCAATTGATGCCAAAAGTAAATGAGTATTCAAGAATCAATCGAAAACAAATCCAAATTGCAGAAATCTTACCCAAATTGATAGATCCAGTGACGGCAAAAACGAATGATGCTTGAGCAGTGGTAGACGGAGGTCATGAAGAAGAAACTAACGCGACGGCTTTGGGCGGCGTCGGACGGGCTCACGAACGTGAGGAAGAAAAGGGGGGTAGGGTTTGACTTCTTATAAAAAAACAATAATAATAATAATAATAAAACAAAAAGAAAAGTAAATATAATTACATTTAATTTCTTTCTGTTTTATACTATTAAATTCCTTTCTGTTTCAAAAGAAAATTAATTCCTGCTATTAATTTTCAATTTGAATTTCAAATTGAATAATTTCACTGCAACAATTAAATTCTTGCACTTATACTTGAAGTCCAAAATTCCAAAAATGCCCTCCAACTAATAACAATTACTGAAATTCCAAATAATAAAGTTACTGAAATTACATTATTACAAAAAAAAAAAAAAAATGTGCAGGGGTGTTACAGAAGGCATACAATTCGGTCAACTGGGATTTTCTGTTGTGTGTGTTGCTAGCTATAGGTACGCCCCTTCAGTTTGTTAGTTGGGTGAGGGCTTGTGTTATGTCACCTATGTTCTTTGTGATGATTAATGATTCCCTTGAGGGGTTTTTTCCTGGTAGAAAGGGGTTGAAGCAGGGGGATCCATTGTCTCCCTTTTTGTTTGTGATGGTGATAGAGGTCTTGTCCAGGTTGTTGAATAAATCTCCTGTGTGGTTTAGGTTCCATGATCGGTGTGAGCGTGTCGACCTGACTCATTTGGTTTTTGCAGACGATTTGATGATTTTTTGTGCAGCTGAGAGAGATTCTTTGGAGTTTGTGAGGCAGGTCTTGGCGGATTTTGTAGGGCTGTCTGGGTTAGTTGCAAATGTTGAGAAGAGTTCCATGTTTGTTGCGGGTGTGGAATCTGGTAAGGCAGAGGAGTTGGCTGCGTTTATGGGGTTCTCTCTTGGTTCTCTACCTGTTAGGTATCTGGGGTTTCCGTTATTGGCTGGTCGGTTGAGGGCTGTGGATTGTGCGCCTTTAATATAGAGGATTACAGCTCGTATTAGAAGCTGAGCGGCGCGGTCCCTCTCTTTTGTTGGAAGGTTGTAGCTTGTTGGTCTGTTTTACAGTTCTTTCAGGTGTTTTGGTGTAGCATCTTCGTGTTGCCTGCGTGTATAACTCATGAGATTGATCGTCTGTTACGTAGTTATTTATGGAAGGGAAGTGCGGTGAGTCGAGGTGGTACGTGGGTGGCGTGGGATGAGGTGTGCTTGCCGTTGGGAGATGGGGGTTTGGGTGTGAAGCATGTTGCTTCATGGAGTTAGGCTAGTATTATGAAGCTGCTCTGGCTTCTCTTAATTAAATCGGGTTCATTATGGGTGGCGTGGGTGGAGGCGTATATTTTACGGGGGCGGTCTTTGTGGGCTGTTCGGAGTGAGGTTGGGAGGTCTTGGTGCTTGAAGGCTATCTTGCGCTGTAGAGATAGATTCAAGCATCTGGTTCGTTTGATGGTCGGCGGTGGACGGTCTTGTTTTGTTTGATGGGATCCTTGGTTGCTGGGGGGTGCAGTTTTGGATTCATTTGGGTCTACAGTGGTTTATGATTCAAGGAGTAGTTTGGAGGCGTGGTTATCGGAGTTCTTAGATAGTGAGGGAGGTTGGAGGTGGCCTACAGTATCTTGGGAGTTGCTTGAGATCTGGGGTTTTATTCAGGTAGTGGGGCCTAGGGTGATTGGGGAGGATTAGTGGTCAGTTTTCTATCGGTAGTGCTTGGGAGAGTTTGCGTCCTCGTCGTCCTAGGGTGTCTTGGGCTAGTATTTTGTGGGCAGGGGGTGGTATTCCGCGCCACTCCTTCTGTGCATGGTTAGTTGTGAGAGACAGGTTGAGTACGTGGGATTAGTTAAGGAGCTGGGCTGTGTTGTCAAGGGGGTTTCTTCTGTGTGTAGGAGGTATAGAGTCTTGGGATCATTTATTTTTCGAGTGTAGGTTTGGGAGAGAGGTGTGGTCTGGTGTGTTGCGTCAGTTGGGTTCGTCGCATCGGGTGGCGGGTTGGGATGTCGAGTTGAGGTTGTTGCCGAGTGGGGTCGAGTAAAGGGGTGCGTAGTAAGTTGTTCCGTGTATTCTGGTGTGCTTCCATCTACTACATCTGGTAGGAGCGTAATCGACGGCTGCATAGAGGTAGACCGAGGTCGATGTCTGCTTTGTTTCACCTTATGGTCTCAACGGTTCGTGCTCGTGTTGCTTTCTTGCAGGTTGATCTTCTTGGTCTTATCTAGCATGTTACGGTTGCTTTTCTTCTTCTTTTTGAACTTACTGTTGCTCTTTGTTTTGCTGTTGTCCTTAGTTGTGGGGTTTTGGTCTCCTCTGGCTTTCTCCCTGGTATTTGGGGTTTTTTTTACGTTATGTTTTGTTATGTTCATGTTTTATCTTGTTGGCTTTGTTTGCATTTTGTTGTTCTGTCTTTGCTTGTGCTTTGTTGCTTTGATGCCTTGATCCTAGGCTCTGGGATCCTCCTTATTGTTGTATAATAATATCATCTATTCTAAAAAAAAGAAAATTTAAAATTTTCATTAAATGGTAATTATAGTGGTGATTTTTTTTCCTAATATCTACTCTGGAGTCTTTTGTTGATTTTAAAAGATTTGAAATTTTAAAATTTGTGTTTGTGGCTTTAATTGGTAATTATTATTATTATTTTTTTATTTTTACAGTTGTAGATTTAGGACTACTTACAAATATAACACTTTGGCCCAACTTTATTGCATATATAGCAAAAATCCAAAAAAATTGCAACTATGGGAAAATTTGATTCCAGCCCATAGTAAAAGACTAAAAAGCCCACCCATTACCATCAGCCCACCATCGATCCAGTTTCAATTTTGTTTCAATCTTCTTTTCGTAAACCCTAACATCAGACGATCCAGCTTCAGACGATAATGATCGACGATTCATTTCCAAAAACCATACCACTGAACCTGCGAATCAGGAGCGAGAGAGGGCAGCGACGGCGAGCAATTGGGGGCTAAGACAGTCTTTGTCTGAGGAAAAGCTCTTCCAATTGCGATTGAAGAAGATGAATGAAGGATTTGGGCTTAAGCTTTAGGTATTTGAAACAATCTAGGTAGAGAAGTTGGAGAGCTTCTAATTTGGGATTTCCTCATTCGTCGATCATCCTCTTCCTTGCTTTGTTCCATTCCAAGCATGAGATTCTTTTTGTGTATGTCTCATTCTCCCTAGACTGCTGCCATGGAAAACGCGTAGTTTCATGGCTATTTTTCTTTTCTTTTGTAAATTAGAGTCTTGTTTATCACTGAGAACCTATCATTGAATTTTTTTTCATTAGAATACAAGTAAATGGATAGTTTTACTACTGTTTACATATATATATTTATTAGAATCTATCAATTATAGGTTTCTGTCACTAGTAGATGTTAAGTTTATTTTTATAGAATGTAAGTAAATACGTGGTTTCGATGTTTCTTCTTATTATCATTATCATTATCACAAAGTCTACCAGTGATAGAAATGATAGATTTAAAGTGTTGAATTTGTTATAGTTCTATCACCTATAGACTTGAAGAACGTTGAATTTATTTATCTAAAAAAGTAAGAAAAAGCGTAGTTTTACTATTTTTTTTTTGTTGTTATTTAGTTGATTGATTATTGTTACTATGCATTAAATTTCAAATGTGTTTTTTATTGGAGTTTATTGATAGGATTCTATCACTAATAGAATTAAAGAACATGAAATTTATTTTCCATGAAAAGTAAGAAAAAGTGTATTTCAAGGCTTTTTTAATTGATCTATTATTATTAGTGTGCATTAAACCTCAAATGTGTTTTTTATTGGAGTTTATCATCGATAAATTTCTATCGCCTATCGCCAATAACTTGAAAAATGTTGATTTGCTTTTCATAAAAAGTAAGAAAAAGTGTAGTCTCATTGTTTAAGAAAAAGTGTAGTCTCATTATTGTTTAGTTGATAGACTATTGCTATTGTGTTTTTAGACTTCAAATATGTTGTTGATTGGAGTTTATCGGTTAGACTTGAAGTGGTGAAACCAAGCTATGATAGGGTCTATCACTAATAGACTTCACCACTTCAACCAATTATAAGCTTTATCGCTGAAAAACTTGAAGTGCTTAGTTTGCTTATGGAAGTGTTTATTACTATTTTAACAGGTGGATAAGGGAAAGACAACTATGAAAAGTGAACCAACAAAAAAGGGACAACAAGAACCTTTAAACTTGAAGAATCATCAAGCAAAAGACCAGAAGATTGCAAGATGCCAAAAGAATGCAAAAGACTAGAAGAAAGCTTTTGCAAAACAAACAAGAGACATTCTCCTAGAATCAAGGATTGTGTGTCTAGTTTTGACTTAAGAATCTCCCAAATATTTATATAGTACTCTAGTTTTGTGGATATTGTAGTACCTTAGTTTTGTGGATACTATAGTACCTTAATTTTATGGATATTATAATCAGTGATAGAAAAGATAAGTGATAGACTTTACAGTGAAATAACTTTCATATGTACTTGATTATGTCATATGAATATAAAAAATGTTGGATCATAGGTTGAATCATTGCAATTTATATGCATTTTTGTTTCTATTGAGTAACAATTTTAAGGACTAAACACTTGTTATTATTTAATGGGGGTTGAAGTTTATCAGTGATAGACTTCACAATGACGCTACTTCAAATTGATGCTACTTTCTTTGTACTTGGTTTTGTCTTTTAATATAAAAAAATATTGTATCACTTGTTGAACATTGCTACTTATGTGTGTGCCTTTGTCCTTTCTATTGAGAAAAAGTTATAAGGACTTAACAGTTATTCTTTAATACATGTTGAAGTCTATCACTGATAGAGTCTATCAATGATAGACTTCATAGTCACATTACTTTAATTAATACTACTTTCTCAATATTCACAGCTTTGATAACTGATAGACTACAACATATATTAACAACAATGGTAAGTTATCCCTAATAGACATGAGTCACAAGCAAATTGAATCTATATTATGCTAACAAAAATGGAAAAATGTTCTTCATTCCTCAAAAAGAATGATATTATTTTATCAACGATATAATAATCACATCAATGGTAAAAAAATAGTTAATGTTATGTCATTGTAAAATTGGTGACAATTTACATATTCTACCATTGTGACCAATGCGATAATAATGACTGCATTTTGTGAGACTTTTCTCCTCGCCAATTGACAATATTATTGGTTTCTGAGGCCATCCTGCATAACACTTACCAATTGAAGGCAATATATTCATGTTAATCTCTATAAATCTTCAATTAGCATGGTTTCCAATTGGACGAACTGGACCAATATAACTTGATTCTATTATCACTCTACTATTACACTCATAACATTGATAGACTAATATCCTATAATTATGTATAAAAATAAATAGAAAACGAAGTCTATTAGTGATAGACTGAAATCAATGATAAACTAAAAGATGAGTCTATAAGTGATAGACTAATATCACTAGTAGACTTGAGTCGATCAATAATAGACACAAGATATGAGTTGACGTAAACTAGTCTATTGACTCGTATTGAAAAGACCATCACTACCTTGCAAAAGAAAAAAAAAAACTTATGGCATGAAAACAAATGAACTGAGGAAGATTCTAAAGAAAAATCATACAGTACCATTAAATTAATCTATGAATCCTACAAAATCACTAATAAATTTAAATTATTCCAGTTTTGTGAAAAAATTGAGGAAAAGAGAACAAAATCGAAAAAAATACACAAAACACAAAAGAATCAACAGTAAAGAATCCAACCTCTCATCTTAAGACTGATAGTACAAGTACTATGCCAGTTAAGCTACACATGTTGGCATTTAATTAATATACTTTCATACAATTAAGTATACCCTGCATTTATGAAATATAAATATAGAATGAAAGAAAATATATACCTCATATTATAAAATAGATCCCAAATTTATTGAATGAAACAATAAGATGTACATTATATTGATATTACGTGTGTTACATGTCTCGTGTAAAATTTAAAAAAAGAACTCAATTATAACATTTTAATAATACAACTTTAATTTATTAATAAGAAAATTTTATATTGACAAATGATGTTAACCATTTAAGAAAAACTGAATATGGGCCTAGAGCTACAAAAAAATCTATAAAAAATTAAAGCAAAATAATTCAAAAATAGTTATTTTCTTTTTTCTTTTTTCTTTTTCTTTTTTTTTAAAAAAGATGAGATAGCTGATGGAAATTTGAGGCTTTAATTTAGCCATTTATAGATGAAATTCAGATTTCAAGTACTAATTTTATTATAGTTTGATTCAAACATTTTGAATGGGTTATTGTGATAGGGGCAAATCTTTTGAATTGGTTAAGGTGTTGGTTGTTTTTTTAAATTAATTAAAAATAAATCTAAAATTGATTGAAAAACAATAGATGATTAAGAATTTAAAATGATAAATCGTGAAGGGTTACAAATGATTTAATCTTTATAATTAAAATAAAATAACTCCATATATCCATATAGCCAATCAAATAAAAGATGCTAAGTCTTTTGAATGGGTCAATAATATGATTGCTGATAATAAATTTAAAAAAAGAAAAAAACGTGGAGATTAAAAAATAAATCTAAATATGATTAAAAACGATAGAAATCAAGATTTTAAATTAAAGATAAATCGAGGGCGGTTACATATCATTTAACTTTATAATTGCACTAAAATTATTCCATATATCTATAAAACTATCAATCACATACTTAAATTTGAATTTGAAGAAAAATATATTTGTATTATTAAATGTTAAATAAAATAAATATTTGAATAATTCAAGAAAAAAGTAATTAAAAAAAAAAGTTTAAGAAAAATGTAATGGTTTACTCCAATGGAGAGATCTATTGGTATTTTTTTCCCACAAAATTATCATTTTTGTTGTGAATTAGAGGAGCACAACGGGAACACGGATGGTAATAAAATATAATATAATATTAAATAAATAAAACATAATAAATAAATAAATAAACTAAAACAAAATAACAAAATAACAAAATAAGAAATGAGAAAAATTCTCAAAATTCTCTACTTTCTTCAATGGAATTTGCCCAATGTGTGTTATTCTAAGATCCACCAAATGCCACTATAAACAAAATGGTAAGTAGGGTGTGGACTTACATGGACACCAAACATGAATAATTACAAGGCACATGGACAAGTGACACATGCCTTTTGGGACATTAAGCAATGGACATCTATTTATTATTATAATATTCAATATTCCCCCTTAGATGCCCATATATATATATATATATGAAATATGTCTCGATAAAACCTTACTAGAAAAAATCCAATGGGAAAAAATCTTAGTAAAAGAAAAAGAGTACATATTTCATACAATATATACTCCTAAAAAAATATAATATATTTACTCACTCTCATGAAAACATCACTTAAGATTTTTGAGTCGCCACATTCTAAAGTTGTGCACCAATTTTTCAAAAGTTGTAGTTGATAATGGCTTTGTAAGTAAGTCTGCCAGATTATCCTTCGAACAAATTTGTTGTATAGTGATGCCGCCATTTTCTTCAAGATCATGAGTGTAAAAAAGATTTGGTGAAATATGTTTTATTCTATCTCCTTTAATGTATCATCCTTTGATTTGAGCTATGCAAGTTGTGTTGTCTTCGTATAATATTGTTGGAAGATTTTTATTAGAAGACAAGCAACACGTTTGACAAATGTGCTGAGTCATTGACCTTAGCCATATACATTCAGCCTCATAAATTGCAAGAATTTCAACATGATTTGAGGAAGTGGCTATTATAGTCTGCTTCACCGATCGCTATGATATAGAAGTTCCTTCACATGTGAACAAATAATTTGTTTGAGATCTAACTTTGCATGGATCAGATAAATATCCAGAATTGGCATAACCAATTAGATCAAAATTTGATTTATTTGAATAAAACAAACCCATATCGATTGTTCTTCGGAGATAACAGAGTATACACTTAATTTCGTTTCAATGTTTTTTTGTAGGAGAAGAACTATATCTAGCTAATAAAATTATTGAAAATGTAATATCTGGTATTGTATTATTAGCAAGATACATAAGTGTACCAATTGCACTAAGATATGGTACTTCAATACCAAGAAGTTCTTCATTATCTTCTCGAGGTTGAAATATATCTTTATATCCAATGAATGGACTTCTAGTGGAATATTTAATGGATGTGCTTTTTCCATATAAAATCTTTTCAAAATTTTTCCTATATAAGTTGATTGATGAATAAATATTCCATCTACTAAATGCTCAATTTGCAAACCAAGCAAAATTTTATTTTTTCGAGATCTTCTTAAAATATTCTATTTCCTCTGAAAACTTTTCAGAAGTTCCAACTATATTCAAGTCATCAACATAGATAATTATAATAGCAAATTCTGATTGTGATTTCTTTATAAAAACACACGGACATATTGGATTATTTTGATATCTTTCTTTCAATAAATATCTACTCAAAAGATTGTACCACATCCGTCCTGATTGTTTCAATCCATATAGTGATCTCTGTAACTTTATTGAATACCATTCTCGAGAATTTGATGTATATGTTTTAGGCACCTTCAATCCTTCTGGAATTCTCACGTAAATGTCATTATCAAGAGATCCATATAAATATGTTGTGACTACATCCATAAGATACATATCCAGACTTTTATACACAATCAAGCCAATTAAATATCTTTATGTAATTGTATCCACCATCGGAGAATATATCTCCTCAAAATCAATACCAGGCCTTTGTGAAAAACCTTGTGCAACTAGTCTTGCTTTATATCTTGTGACCTTATTATTTACATTTCTATTCCTCACACATACCCATTTGTATCCCACATGTTTAACACCTTCTAGTGTTCAGACTATTGGTCCAAAAACCTGACGTTTTGAAAGTGAGTTTATTTCTTCCTCGATTGCTTCTTCCTACAGAAGCCAATCTTTTTTTATGTCGACATTATTCAACAGACTTTGGTTCAGGATCCTCATTTTCAGATATAATATCAAGAGTAACATTATATGAAAAAATGTTGTCAATAATTACATTAGTTTGATTCCGTCTTTTTCCTTTCATGACATAGTTTATTGAAATCTTATTATTATCTTTAGGTATTTCACCTTCCTCACTAGTCATGTCGAGGATTTTTTCATGGATATTTACATCTCAACCAAGTCTTTTTTACTATTAATTATTTTTCGTTTTCGAGGATTTTTATCTTTGGAACCTATTGGTCTACCACGCTTCTGGTGTGTCCTAGACTCATTAGCAACAACTTGTTGTGTTGGGATATCAATTTTTAATGCAATATGTGCAGCTGGTATATGTGACTTAGTTACTTTCTTTGCATCTATAAATGTATCTAGTAATTGCTTTTCTATATTTTGTAAATAAATTATTTTCTAAACTTCAAGTTCACAATGATTTGTACGGGGATCTAAATGAGACAATAACGATGCATTCCATGTAATTTCTTTTTCCAACTTCTTAGTTCCTCCTCCTAATGTTGGAAAATTTGTCTCACTAAAATGACAATCAACAAATTGTGCAGTAAATACACCACCCATCAGGAGTTCATGATATTTAATAATTGATGGGGAATCATATCTAACATATATTCCTAACCTCCTTTGAGGACCCATCTTAGTGCGTTCTGATGGAGCAACTGGAACATATACTGCACACCCAAAAATTTTTAGATGGGAAATATTTAGCTCATGACCATAAACTAATTGTAATGGCGAGTACTTATGATAAGCTATTGGCCTAATGCGTAAAAATAACGCTGCATACAAAATAGCATATCCCCATACAGATGAAGGAAACTTAGCTCTCATGAGTAAGGGTCTTGCAATTAATTGCAAACGTTTTATAAATGATTCTGCTAAACCATTTTGTGTATGAACATGAGCCACGTGATATTCAACACTTATCCCAATTAACATACAATAATTATCAAAAGCTTGGGATGTAAATTCACCAGCATTATCAAGACGAATGGTCTTAATTGTATAATAAGAAAATTATGCTCTTAACTTAATTATTTGAGCAAGTAATCCTGCAAATGCAAGGTTTCGACTTGGTGGGTTAATAGGTCCACATATATCACCATGAATTCGTTCGAAAAATGTGGATGATTCAGTCCCTACTTTAGCTAGTAATGGTCTAATTATCAATTTTTCTTGAGAGCAAGCATCACATGATAATTCATTATATTGAAGATCATTCTAGCTCTTCAATGAATGTTCATTCAAATTTTCAATAATTGTTTCATTATTATAGATCCTGGATGACCTAATCAATCATGCCAAATTTAAATATGTCCGGACTCATGAACTTTAGACTCATTGTTGCATATTTTTCAATTACTCGTCTATGAGTATAATATAATCCAGAAGATAAAACAGACAACTCTTTCAATATACGTTTTTTTATTTGAGACAGTGGATATGATATATAGATATTCTATATTATTTTTACTATCAGTCTCAATATGATAACCATTGCAACGTATATTTTTAAAACTTAGAAGATTTCTCTTTGATTGACTAAAGTACAATGCATTGTCAATTGTAAATTTTGTTCCTCTAGGCAAAATAATATTTGCTTTTCCAAAACCTTCGATTAGGTTTACAGAATCTGATATCGTATTGACTTTTGCTTCCAACGTTGTTGTAAGTATTGTATGTATAGTTGCATTATCTGTCAGACATAGATCTTCTTTGTTCATTTTTGAAACATCCAACATATAAAAATGATCCATGTTTCTTCATTAAAAGAAAATAATTAAAATAAGAAAAACAATGCTTAAAATATACAAAAGTTACTAAAAAAAAATGAAGATAGATACAAGAAAATAATAACATTAAGTTTATATATTCTCAAAATCAAAAGAAACACTTGATATTTCATCAACTGCGCTTTCTCTTCATGAGATTTAAAGAAGTTTGCGACATCCAAATTTGTCATATGAGATTGGTCAAATATATCATTATCTTGGTATGTAAAATTTGTTTCCATATTTTTCTCCTTTTCCTTCAGGGAGGCTTGATAGAGGTCAACTAAGTGTTTTGACATACGACAGGTACGTGATCAATGCGCATACGTCATTCCACATCGGAAGCATTTATTTTCACCATTTTTTGAACTCTCATCTTGTGGAGCTTTTCCTTTGTAATCATCATTTTGTATGGTTCTTTTGAAATTTGAATGATTAAAATGACCACCACAAAAATATTAATTATTTCTTCCTCTCCCACGGTCACGACCTCAACTGTGACCACAACCTCGACCACGATTATTATTAAAATTCACAACATTCACTTCAGAGAATGGTGTCGTTCTGGTTGGTCAAGATTCATAATTTTTCATCAATAACTTGTTATTTTGTTCGGCCACGAGAAGATATAAAATTAATTCAGAATACTGTATAAAACCTTTCTCTCGATATTGCTTCTGCAAGTATATTCAAGCATGAAATGTAGAAAATGTCTTCTCTAACATATCAGAATCAATAATTTTCTCTCCGCATAATAACAATTTTGAGCTGATTTTAAATAATATAGAATTGTAATCACTTACTGTTTTGAAATCTTGTAGTCTCAAGTGCATCCACTCATAATGAGCTTTAGGAAGAATAACTGTTTTTTTTTATGATCATACCTCTTTTTTTAAATTTTTCCACAAGATATGAGGATATTTTATTGTAAGATTCTCCATTTTTAATCTCTCGTAGATATGATGACGAAGGAAAATCATAACTTTTGTTTTGTCTTGGCTGGATGTCATATTTCCTTTTTTAATAGTCTCCCCAAGATTCATAGCATCTAGGTGGATTTCGACATTCTATGTTAGAAATTTAATAGGTATTGAATATGCAAAATAACATTAAATTTATTAATTATAATGAAGAGAGAAAAACTGATATACCTTTAGGACCTACCTTTAGTGGGAAATACGACAGGAGCTCGTGCTGATAATGTGTTGTGAATTTGAAGAGCACAACGGGAACATGGATAGTAATATAATATAATATAATATTAAAATAAATAAATATTAAATAAAAAATATAATATATAGATAAATAAAATAAAACAAAATAACAAAATAAGAAATGAGAAAATTCTCAAATTTCTCCACTCTCTCCAATTTGTATGGAATTTGCCCAATGTGTGTGTTATTTTAAGATCCACCAAATGCCACTATTTATAGAAAAAGTGACAAGTAGGATGTGGACTTACATGGACACCAAACATGAATAATTACAAGGCACATGGATAACATAAAGGGTGACACATGGCTTTTGAGACATTAAGCAATGAACATCTATTTATTATTATAATATTCATCATAATTTTTATGTTAACTACATTTATTACTTTTGACTTTAGAGTTTTTAGAATATTTGAAATTTATGTACAATTTGAATTTATTGGATTGATAGATTTCAACCAATTGAATAAAATTATGGTTAGTTTTTACTTTTTGAAGTTTGTTATGTTTTAGTTTAGTTTAGTTTTTTTTTTATTTATTTTTATTTTATTTTTTAAAATTTAAATTTCATGATAATTGTCTCTTGATTATTTTCTTTAATTTGATATTGGTGATTTAATTATCTTCTTAATTTCAAACTTTGATTTAAATCCATATTTTTAAAAAAATTATGATAATAATTTTTAAATTTTTTTTTTTATTGGATGATTTATTACCTTCTCACTTATAAATTTTAGACTAAACCAAAAAATATATATATTTATTTATAAATTTCATGATAATTGTCTCTTAATTAACCATAATGCATCATCTAGTCACAATGACCAATCCCTTCTCGCTGGCTCAATTGTCATTTCTAAAATAAACTTGACTTGCCTATTAGATAACTTCGCTTAACACTTGGTTTGCGAATATGATTGCTTAACTCTTGGTTTGTGATCTTATGATTGTTAGAGTTAGATAACATGCCGTGGAAGTATCAAGGATCCATAAGCATTCAAATTCACTAATTTTGGCAGAAACTAAAGCATGCTCTTCTAAAAAGAGGGTTTTAAGATCATACCTTTGAAGAACCCTAAGAAAACTTGATTGTACAACAACAGTCTTCACCAAAGATCACCGTCAACCACCTCAAGATCTTCCCCACTATCCTCTTGGAGCTTTAGACCGAGTGTGGGACTCAAGAACAACTTGAAATGATGAAGAAAAGGTAGAGACTCACAACAACTCACTTTGAAGAACACTTTTTTCTCACTGAAATTTTCTCTTAAAATTTTTGTGTTATGCATGCCCTCAACTCACTCCAATCTTCTTTATTTATTGTAGATGAACATGCAAAGAAGAAAAATACATGGCTTGCAGCTCATGCTTGGAGGATTAATTAAGAGAAGGAAATGAGCTTTGTGTGAGTATGAAGAAGATGATATTAGAAAATCAATATTTTCCATTTGTAAGCATGCAAAACCGATTTTCCAATTTTCTTTGAAAATCAAACTTTGATTTCAAAACCATTTTGATTTATAAAACTGAAAAATGATTTTCTAAAATTAATTTTATAAATTAATTTAAAATATTAATTAATTTAATATTAAATATTAAATTAATTTTTGCACTATAATCATCTTCATATATTTAAAACATATTTAAATATATATTCTCCTATTCCATTTAATTTGAACGTTTCAAATTAATTTCTCAAGCTATTCTAAATCTTAACCATTTATGAGTTAGTAGGGGGACCTCGCGGACCTACCGATCATGGGCTTTAACGATTCGAGATTAATCGACTAAACTCATTAGTCCGATTTAACCCCCATTTGTTAACTAATAGGACACTCCACTATAACCCATAGTTGAACTTCCCTCACTGTAGATATATTATGTCCATTTTATAACCATAATCAGTAAGTCGATCCTTCACAGGTTATTCGTAATCACAACCCGTTTTCTGGAATGGTCACAAGTGTTGTGACTTGTCACAGATGGTCTGATCCTGATCATTCATGTTGGGGACATGCGAGCGAGGCGTCTTATACAAAGAGTTTGTATAAGACCTGACCATGAAGTGTTAACATCTCGTTATGTAACACCGTTCATGACGGAGACTTCACTTCACTAGGATGACCATAGGTAACATGACCTCAATCTTGAGTGAGTTGGGAGCTCCTGCCATTGAGGGCAGTCTTTTGATTTGTATGGGTACGAGTGGCCAAGTCACCGATTCAAACCTACCATTTTGGGGATTCGTCTGATTTGGGAGCTGGGAACTTAGCTACACAAGATAGAATTCACTCCTTCCTCGAGGCAGGGGTAAGTAGATAGATAGCTCCCTTAAGAGCTGATTCCAAGGCTTGAACGATGTGGCGCCACACACATTCTCTTGGCCCAAGAGGTGTTCATACATAGTTGGACTATGTTGTATTGTTCATTAAAGGAATCAGTGAGGAGTGAAATGTAACTACAGGTACAAAACAGTAATTTGGCCCAGTTGTACTTACGAGCATCTGTGAAGGGTCATCGTACTCATGATTGGTTATGTCCGATGGACACAAAAATTTATCTGTGGTAAGAAGAGTTCAGCTGTTGGTCTTTAGTGGAATACCTGATAGTTAACGGATGGTGAATATCGTGGCTAAAGAGTTTAGTCAACTATTCACGGACCGTTGGAGCTTTGAGCCACAGGTCCATTAGGTCTCCTGGGTAGCTTGGATAAAGTCGAGAATCAGTGTTTGGGTTAATTTGAAATATTCAAATTGGCAAGAGGAAGTTCGATTATATATGATATAATTGGGTTGGTTAATTATATATGATCTAATTGGCTAAATGTATGAGATACATTATTTTGGAGGAAATTAGATATAAATATGATTTATATCAAGTAGAGGAGAAATTACTATAGTAGATATGTGATATCAAACTATAGGGTAAAAATATAATATGATTATATTTATTAATAATTTAATTGGTTAATTATATGATAATTAACCTAAATTCTCTCTCGGACATGCGTTAGTGGGAAAACAGCATCGATTATTGTAATTGAAGAATAAAAATGAAATTTTCTTTCGTTTTGAGAAGTTCGGAAAAAGATCGGAAGGTTTGTGTTGGTGTGGAAATGTAAACAATTGCTTAAAGTTGAGAGCCTATACGATAGTCGCTCAGGCCTAAACGATCACATACCTCGTGCCTAAATGATCGCCTACCTAGCACCTAAATGATCGCACACTAATTCCTAAACGATCGGTTAGCTTTCCTAATGATCGTATAGTGTGTCGTGTTTTCTAAATGATCGCCTACCTTTTTTTAAACGATCGTTTAGTAAAATCTACATGATCATGTAGTTTCTTCTAAGCAATAAGCATCTAGCTATGCGATAGCTTCTCATTCTCGCCCACTTTCTTATCGTCTACATGATCAGTTCTTCCTTCTACCTCTACCAAACTCACCAAAGACCACGCTTTGGGTTTTCACTCCAAGAATACCTAGGGCTCCTTTCTGGTGGTGTCATCCCCACTGCATTCATTTGTTTGCAATTGTTCATGCTGCTGTAGCCAACGCATCTGTTGGGCGTTTGTTGATCGGGTAGAGGTCTTCTACTGTGTTGAGTTCCATAGCTTGAAGAGCGTCTTCAACTGGTATGAGAACTGTCTCCCTTGTTATTTTATGTTCAAAGCATGCCATTAATTACTGTTTGTTTGCATAACTATGCGTGTGAATGTATATGGTGTATTTCGGTCACGGTGAAATTGGAGCGATCCAAACGTGCTCATGGAACTCTTCGTTAAGAGATCCTTCAAATACATCTTGTTCCTTAGGTTCCTACTGACCCTCTAATGAAAAATTCTGATTCATAATCTCTATGAATAAAATCCTTTCTCTATAATGAGAAGGCGGGGCCCCAATTGTTCAAGACTTGGAATCAGTACTTAAGAGAATAACCTATCTGCTAATCTTAAATAGGGTAGGTGTGAATTCCATCTTGCAAGGCTATGTCCCCAGCTATTCAGCTTGAAATTTCATGTTGTTTGCCCTGGATCTTAAATTCTTCGTTGATGGCTTGGATTCGCTCGAAAATGACACCCTTCGTTACTTCCTTCCTTCTCTAGCCTTCTTTCGGTGAGACTTTCTTCTAGTGGCTCAACTTCAAAAACTAGACTCACAAAGCTTTCCAACGATACCAAGATCGCTTGATTTTCCCGGAGGAGTCGTCCAAATCATTCTTTTGAAGTTCCTTTTTCCTTTCTATACCACCACCTAGCATTCTACATGAAATCTCTTTAAGCCACCTTGCCCATTAGTGGAGATTAAGGGCCAAGATTAAGCCTACTATCCAGATTAATTAGGGTCTAAAGCTGATCTCTCATGTAAAACTCGATACTCAATGGAATACTCGATGTTAGTTTGGTAATTACTCGATGGAAAATTCAATGGTATTCTAGAAAGTACTTAATGGAAAAACTTGATGCTCAATGGGATACTCGATGCTTGATGCCTTGCTTGATACACGATCCTTCCTCTATCACACATACTCGATGCATGATCCTTCCTCGATCGTACATACTTGATGCATGATCCTTCCTTGATCGCACATACTCGATGCTCGATGGTATTTACTCGATGTCTGCCTTGTGCTTACTCGATGCTCAGCCACCATTATCTAAACAACACTTAGCCAACATTTCTTTTTGCAAGCCTAGCTTAATAAGTACCCGAGAGCCAAGTTTTTCATACATAAACATTTTCCTTCTTCAAATCCTATCCTTTACCCATTTCCCAGAATTTCAAACTAACTTAAATATTTAACCCCCTTACTTACTAAACTCAACAATAAGCATATTTTAAAAAAAGAAAGTAGGGTTCGGGTTTTACACTTCATGTGAGGGAGAGACCCTTTTGCTCAACCCTCCATGTTGATCTTCTTTTGAGGGAGACGCCCTTTTGCTCAGCCCTCTATCCTAAACCTTTATACTTGACATACGTGCATGTATAGCTAACTTGGATCCTGACATCAAGGATCATAACTAACACTAAGCTCAGATACCTTCTCCTAGTACTTCAGTATTGAGCTGTTCATTCATCATAAGAAAATACTTTCATAGAAAGACTTACTGATAACATGGTGTCATAGATATAGTATTCATGAGAACTTTGCTCCTAACACATGCTTATAAACATTAAAAGCTGATTAACTGAATTCATACTTTACATCTTTATAACCTAGCATGCGTCGGGCTCTTCATAAATTTTGTAAATCACTACATTAAACATATGTTAGAATTTCTCTTTTAAAACTAGCATGCATTAGCATTTTTCTAAACTTGGTTTCCTTGGAAAACTTGCTTTAGAATAAGCTAGCATAAGAATAAACTTTTACTAAAACATTCCAAACATTTATAAAACTTTTATAGTCACTTACAACCTTGATCAATCCTCCTAAGGTTGATAAGTTTCTCCTATTGATGTCAACCTTTCCAACACCAACCCTTTTGGGTGTTGAACACTCAGAATAACTTTAGAAGTCGGGCTTGGCTAGGTGGTAGCACACTTCAACTTCGCCCACCATCAATTGTCCATCGCAAGTCCTACACGTTCCACAAGTCGCACACCAATGGCCAGCCTTGTCCTTAGGAGTCCAAGCCTTTTATGATTGCCTACTTAGCCCCATGCTTAGCCTCACATAGGTTGGCAGTCATCTCAGCCCTTGCAGACTTGCTGACCATCGAGCTACCTACCTATTCATCCCAAGCAGCTGCCTTCTTGGACAACGTTTCCAGATTCTACTTCTAATTTAAATAACATAATTTTGAGACCTTTTCTCAAGAAATTGACTTCAATAAACTTGTTCAAAATTGTCTCAATAGGCATACCTTAAAATTTCAGCTTCAAATTCCAATGCAAGAGCTCAAAATGTCAAGATTCCTCTACCTTGCTCAGCTGTCCTCGATTATGTGAACACCCTTCGGTTTTCCTTCATTTTTGATAGCAGTTATCTTAGAATTTTCTTATATCAGCCATCATAATACAAATTACACTCAATCTCTGAGATTTTGGCTCAAGAATCACCTAGTTTGAATGAGTAGTTTTAGAGAACTCCTCATTTTAACTTAGTGTTACTATTTGGATTTATGTCCTAATTCTCTTGGTAGTCTCATAGTTTGTAAAAACTTTGTGAACATATTGTTATTAATAAAATAAGTTTTATTTTATAGGCATTTACTCAATTAAATAAACTAAGATCCGAGGTGATTTTATGTAACTTAAGCATGTATGTGGAGACATACAAGTGGATCATGCCTTAAGTAATAACCTAAATGGTCTGTAATATAAGGATAAAGGAGAGATACCTTATCCTTGTGACACTACGGATATGGCCCACTTTGTAGATGTTACAAGTATTGTAAAGTGCTATAAATGGTCTGATCCTGACCATTCATATGTAGACATGCGAGCGGGAGTATCCTATACAAAGAGTTTGTATAAGATTGGACCACGAGATGATTAGTCTCTTTATATAACATCGTTAATTGAGACTTTTAGTCTCTTTATATAACTGCGTTCATAATTGAGACTTACATTTCACTAGGATGACCATAGGTGACATGACCTTAATCCTGATTGAGTTGGAAATTCCTGCTCATGAGTGCAGTCTTTTGATTTGTATGGGTGAAAGTGGCCAGATTGCTAACTCAACAAGCCTACCATTTTGGGGATTCACCTGATTGGGGAGCTACGAACTCACCTACACAAGAAGGAACTCAGTAGGACTATGACTCATTGTTCATTAGAGGAATCAGTGATACTTAAGGAGTTAGATGTAACTACAGAGGCAAAACGGTAAATTGGCTCAGCTGTACTTACGAGTGATTTGTGAAGAGTTATCGCACTATTGACTGGTTATATCCAATGGACACAAAAATATATCTGTAGTATGAAGAGTGCAATTTTCGGTCTTTAGTGGGGTGACCATCAGTTAATGGATGGTGGTTCTCATGATTAAAGAGTTTAGTTAGTTATTCATGTACTATTGGAGCTTCATGCTACAGGTCCATAAGGTCCTCTTGGTAGCACAATGGGTTCAAGTTGAGAATCAGATTTTGGGTTAATTTGAAATGTTCAAATTAACAAGAGGAAATTTAATTATATGTGATATAATTAAATTAATTCAATTATATGTGATATAATTGATATGATGTATTAGATACATTAATTGGAGAAATTAATATAAATATGATTTATATTAAATACCATAACATAGAAAAAGAACCATGGTTTATATTTCATATGATGAAATATTAAAACTATAGATTATACATATAATATGATAAGTTGGTTATCATATTTATTAATAATATATTAATTATATGATAATTATCCTTTTTCTTTAAAAAACCGAATTGAGTGGGAGGTTTTTAAAACACTTATGGTAACTGTGAGATAAAAAGAAAATCGTTTTCCAAAATTGGTTGATAATTCATTCGGATTGATCTCACACAAAAGCTATCAAGAAAAAGCGTTTTACTAAACGATAGCATATAGAGACTAAACGATCGAGTTCCGAGTTTACTATATGATAGTTACTCGTTACTTGTTGCTACACGATCGAGTAGCAAAGTCTATACGATAGGCTTTCTCTTACTAAAGATCGAGTATCTAGTCTATACGATAGACTTCATCCAACTCCCACTTACTAGATCGTCTATCTCCTCCTTTCCTCTATCCAAAGTCACACAAAACCTACAACTCCTGGATTCTCACATTGAGAATACCAAGGTAACTGTTGTGGTGGTGTTCTAGTTCCGTTCGAGGTTCGAGGATCGAGTTGAACTCGATTGTGATCGAGGTTCATCCAGCCGTTCGTTGAGATCGAGTTTTGATTGCTGTGTACCAATTCTTCTTTGGACTCGTTGGAGATTGATCGAGGGATACTTGAAGATCTTTGTTTATTTATTTATAAGAAGCATGTTGTAATTTATAGTATATGCATAATTGTTTTCATTTAGACTGTTATTGTTTATGTTCTTTCTCAATGGGATTTGGAACGATCCATTTTCGCTCACTGGATCTGTATGTTTAGATTTCCTTCAGTTATAGTATGCTTTCAACGCCCAGAAAACTCTTACACCTTCTGTCTTCTTGATCAACTCATGGTCTTGCTATTGACGCATGCTCTTCATGATCAACGTGAGGCCTTCTCCAAACTTGCGCTTAATCACTCTTCCCAACTTCCTTTGAAGGGAATTTATGTTATGAATTGAAGTGAAACTTTGTTGAGGCATTTATAGGCCTTTAGAATGCTTCAACGCATGACACCTTCTTCTTATAAATTTTGGAGTGTCTTTACCTCTTTTTACCACCACCTACTTCCATACCACCTCCTAGTTGCATGTAAGTTGAGTTGTCTTTCTCATGCATTGTCCAATGCAGAAGTCCTCTTTGCATGCCCTTGTATACGACCACCTCCTCTTAGGTTAAGCTTAAACTTTACTTGGTTTAGCCACTTGTCCCGATGCTAGCCTAAATCTCCAAGTTTCCTCAACTCATTGTATACTCTTCTTCTTGATTGCTTAGCATCTCTTGAAAGCATCCCCCTTGTTAATGCATAGCTTCCTTAAATGCCTAACCTCACTTGGTCTCACTTGGAATCATAGCCTTTGCCATGACTCACTTTGCGTCCAACTAACCTCTCAACGCATAATCCAATGGCCTTACTCTTCTTCCAATGCTTAGCCTCATGGTTGGCACATACTTCTTCAATTAATGCATTGCTCACCTTAGATAGCCCATGTGTGGCAATGCTTGCACAAACCCTTTGCCTAAGGCCTCTTGCTGCATGCATCAACTTAGTCTTATCGCACAGCTCCCAGTCTCATCGAATAGCTTCCATCCTCATTCCATATCTTCCAGCTCGCATGGTCTTTGGCATCGCATAGCCCACCAGTCGCACGCCTCAACGCACGCCCAGTGCCCCTACGTTCAGCACCTTGCTCCCATCTTTGCGCACAACCGAGCGTTTCCTCGCTCATGGATGGCCTTTACTCAATGCTCGCCTAGTGTTTACTCCATGCTCGGCCACCATTTTCATAGCCAACACCTAGCCAAAATTTCTTCTTGCTAGGCTAACTTATAAACACCCAAAAGCCAAGTCTCTAATACTTAAGCATTTTCCCTCTTCATTTCCTTATCCTTTACCCATTTCCCTACAATTCCACATTAACTTGAATATTAAGCCCCTCATTTGACTAATCTCAACAAATAACATATTTAAGTAGGGAAAGTAGGGTTCGGGTTTCATAATTACCTTCCCCTTATGAAATTTTATCCTCGAAATTTGTTTGAACCTATTCCAGTTTAAGGTTTCATAACCTTCCCTATTACCACGCTTCCGCTGCGCCACTCTGATATTAACTTTCTTAATTTGATCAACAGTATTTCTCCTAGCCTCATGATTAGCTTTTAAACCAAACTACTACAAATAACTTTTCTATCTTAAACTCTAATGGAGAATAACTTAATTCGTTCTTACCTTCCTTGACAGATCTTCAAGTAGCGTTGTGAGTTCCAGCTCGGGTTTTCTGCTAGGTCTGCCACTTCCGCTATTTCTCTAATCTAACTTTAACTAATTTCCAGGTTTATCTTAAACCTATGGAATCTACTTTACCACACAACCCTCAAGTTTTACTGAATTCAACCTCAGGTTTCTTAGAAACTTATGCTTTGATACCAACTTGTCAGGCCCCCTCCCGGGCCATGTTACCCATACCTGAAAAGAGACACGAGGACGGTAGATACCACCCTTTTGTGATATCTACTACCCATCTGAACCTTTTTCGCTTACTAAACTTAAAGCCAAGTAAATAAAAAATGGCTATTGACTTAACTTATTTTATTACGAAGAGTATAACATTTATACAATCTCAAACTCAACTCAACAATTCCAGACTCTTAGCTACAACTGTATACAACAACAACTTAAATTCGGAAGTGTGGCTATGGCGTGGCAGACCTTGACCTTAGCAGCACCCTGGAACTTCCCTCTTTCGCTATCTTGGAAGAAAAACATAGAATAAAAGAATGAGCTTCAAGTAGCCCAGTGAGTGACTTTACTTAAAAACATAAATCTCATGCTTGAATTGGAAACTGGTAAATGGAAACTGAAAATGAAAATTGGCCAAGCAAACATTCATGCATTACTTTAAAAACACAATATTTCTGGAACATAGCTAGTTTGATTCTCAGTTGTGAAAGAACCCGTCACACCTCGTCCCAGACTACTTCTGAGCCTAGGAAAGGACATGACTACAACAGTTATCAACCCTTTTGTTGACACTTACTGCCTACTAACTCTTGCAGAAATAACTCTGATACCAATGTATAAACTCATACACAGCAGATGCCTCTTAGGCCAAAAATTTATTAATTCAAAAACACGACATATTTAAAGTGATTACATTACTAGTTTCACAAGTCCCAATGCCCAAAACTCTAGTCCCTATATGAACAAATGTAACATGTGTACAATATTTACAGTAACCACTTAAACAGACGGGTTACAATATCTTTGTCCTTTAGTGGCAGAGCAGATGCAGAGTTATCTCCTGAGGATTTGACCACTACCTGGGGGAAAGGAAATCATTTGAAAACGGGGTGAGCTTGCTAGCCCAGTGAGTGACTTAAGAAAGATAACTGATTCTCATGCAATAGTCTCAATAAAGAGATTAAATTGAAATATAAACTTCTACAGTAACCTTGTACTGTTGTATAAACATTTTCCAAGCATAAAACATATAAAGCTGTTTTTATCAGAAAACATTAAAACTGTTTCTTAGTTGAGAATAACCCTGCTGTAGTTAAATCCCAACATCAACTACTAGTCAAGAGAGAACCCTTTTGCCCAATCTCTGCCTGCTAGTCAAAAGAGAACCCTTTTGCTCAATATCTAACTTTACCTACCTACGTGCACGTGGCCATACTAAGTACCGTCATATCTTAGGTACTTCTGCTCAGATACCTTCTCTAAACTTGTCCTTCAGTATCGAGCTGCTCGGATACCTTCTTAACTATCCTTCGGTATCGCGTTTCAAGTAGAACTAGTCATAAATGACTTTTCTCTTTAAGGCATGTAAAGTATAACGCATAAAAAACATGTCTCTAAAGATATTAGCACATGCTGGGTGTATTTAAACACACATAAATAGTTTTTCAATAAACTTTCATACATGCATGCGTTTAAAACACAACTCATGGTCTACTTGAAAATTACTTTGTAAAACTAGCTGGCATGTGAATAATCTTTCTTTAAAACATGGTTTCTTTAAGATATTGTAAATATTTAGTTAAATATTTTAGTCACTGACCTTGATCGTCTAGGAACTTTTCTTTCTAGAAGTTCTTTGTTTACCTCGGGCTCCTTTTTGAACCCCTAAAATCCAGATTCAGTTTAAAACTCAGATTACTCATAGTTCTAAACCTTATTTTGAGATACTTCCTCCTAAAAACATGCTCTACAATATCTCAGGAAGCTTACCCTAAAATATGAGCTCATAAATTTTCGTGGTTTGGCCGGAATCACAAAATCTTCAAGACTGGCCCAAGCTTACCTGGCAGCTTGACCCTTCTATATTTTTCTCAGTTTCCAGCCTGATCCCTTGGAGCTTCTTCTCCGGCAGCCCTACCCTAAAAACTAGACTCGCGAAGACTTTAGGTGGATTTAGAATCACTCTAAATGCATGAGTATACTGGGAGAACTCCTCATCCCAAGTTGATGCTATTTCCAGACTTCACTGTCCAACTGCGTTTCCTCTAGAAGCTTTATGACCGACGCATGGATTTGCTATCAACACATAGTTTAATCAGCTTTCATGCTCTTCTCAATGTCTTTTGAATTGTGATCTGAAAAGAAGTCCTTGGCCCTATTTATAGGCATCCAAAATCTCTTCAAGGTCGACACCTCCTACTTGGCCGCATGTCCAAGTGTCTCTTCCCCACACCATCAACGCAACTCTCATATCACCGCAAACTAAGGTGTCTTCCTCTTCATTAGCCAACACAAAATGCTCAATTTTGCATGTCTTCTTGTGTGTCCACCTCATTTGCTTAAGGCTTAAGATTCTTCCCAACAAGCCACATGTTAGGATGACGGCCTTGCATGTGTCTATCAAATCTCTTATGCAGTCATCTAACCACAAATGCGTCCATCCAATTGCCGCAACTTAACTATGTACGGACACCATCCAATCGACGCATGCATCCATTCACTATTACCTTGTGCATCTAATCGACGCAACTTAGTCACATATGCTAGATGCTCACAAAGCTCATCTTTGGCCGCATATCCTTCTCCTTCGCATGGCTTACCTTTGCTCTATGTGCTCAACTAGGATAATGACCAACACTCCTTCAACGCATACTACTAGCTTGTCCTATGCACCCACAAGCCCTCGGATGTCCAATGCATAGCACATGTCCAATGCATAACACATCACCGACGCATAGTGTTGCCGCATACCGTCGCGTAGCACTGCCATATCCATCGCATCCATCGCCGCATGCCTCGCACCGCATCACCGCATACTAACAACATATTTCCTTTGGCTGCATACACGCATACCATCGTGTCCAATGTTCAGCGCCCTTGGATGCGCAACTTGAGGCCGTCGCATGCTTTGTTCTAACCTCTCAAGACATTGGCTGCCGCATGCATTTCTCTTGGCCACACTTTGGGTTCCTTCAATGCCCCAAATAACCTCTAAATGATCAATGCCAATGCATTGACAACACTTAGTCAATTTTCTTGCTTCCAACGCATGGGTTATACTTAGCCAAATTTTCCAAGTTTTCCCCAAAAGTCAATCTTTCAAATTCACACATTTCTTCTACTTTTTCACCCTTTTCTCTACAATTACACATTAGTTTCCACATCAACCTACTCACCATATGCGTTTCAGTAGGGAACATACTCAATTAGAGAAATTAGGGTTTAGAGTTCATAGAACCCTTTTGTTTGATTCCCCAATCATAAACCTGACCTTTACATAAAACCTTTTTAAAACATGTCATACCTGAAAACATAACTGAACTGATACTAGGTTGAGAGAGGGAAATCTTTTGTCCAACTCTCATTATAAAATAGGCTAAGGTGTGGACCCTTTTGCCATCCTTATCACTAATCTTCATGTGAGGGAGAGACCTTTTTGCTAAACCCTCCATGCTGATCTTCTTTTAAGGGAGACACCCTTTCGCTCAGCCCTCTATCCTAAACCTTTATGCTTGATATACGTGCACGTATAACTAACCTGGATCCTGACATCAAGGATCATAACTAAAACTAAGATCAGATACTTTCTCCTAGTACTTCAGTATTGAGCTGTTCATTCATCATAAGAAAATACTTTCATAGAAAGACTTACTGAAATCATGGTGTCATAGATATAGCATTCATGAAAACTTTGCTCCTAATGCATGCTCATAAACATTACAATCTCATTAACTGAATCCATACTTTATATCTTTATAACCTAGCATGCGTCGAACTCTTCATAAATTTTGTACATCTACTTTAAACATATGTTAGAAATTCTCTTTTTAAAACTAGCATGTGTTAGCATTTTTTTTCTAAACTTGGTTTGCTTGGAAAACTTGCTTTAGAATAAGCTAACTTGAGAATAAACTTTAATTAAAACATTCCAAACATTTATAAAACATTTATAGTCGCTCACAACCTTGGTCAATCCTCATAGTGTTGATAAGCTTCTCTATTTATGTCAACCTTTCCAACACCAACTCTCTTGGGCGTTGAACACTTGAATAACTTTGGAAGTCTGGCTTGGCTAGGCGGTAACATACCTCACCATCGCCCGCCATCAAGTGTCCATCACAAGTCCTAGGCATTCCAAAACTACACACCAATGCCCAGCCTTGTCCTTATGCGTCCAAGCCTCTTATGATCACCTATTTAGCCCTACGCTCAACCTCACATAGGCTGGCATTCATCTCAGCCGGTGTACACATGCTGACAATCTAGCTACCTGTTTATTCGTCCCAAGCAGCTTCTGCTTGTTCAGCATTTCCATATTCAAATTATAATTTAAATAACATAATTTCCAAACCTTTTCTCAAGAAATTTCCTTCAACAAACTTGTTCAGAAATGTCTTAACAGGCATACCTTAAAACTTGAGCTTCAAATTCCAATGTAAGAGCTCAAAATCTCAAGATTCCTCCACCTTGCCTGGCTATTCCTGATTCTATGAACACCCCTCGATTTCCTTCAATTTTGACAGCACTTATCTTAGAATTTTCTTATAGCAGCCATCATATAGGAACTACACTCAATCTCTGAGATTTGAGCTCAAGAATCACCTGTTTTGCACGAGTAATTTGAGAGAACTCCTCGTTTGAACATGATGTTAGAGTATGCTCTCAACACCCAGATAACACTTGCACCTTCTGTCTTCTTGATCAACACATGGTCTTGCTATCGACGCATAACACGAGGACTTCTCTAAACTTGCCCTCAATCACTCTTCCTAACTTCCTTTAAATGGAATTTGTGCTATGAACTGAAGTGAAACTTTGTTGAGGTATTTATAGGCCTTTAGGATGCTTCAACGCATGACACCTCCTTCTTGTGAACTTTTGGAGTGTCTTTACCTCTTTTTTCCACCACCAACTTCCATACCACCTCCTACTTGCTGTAATTTGAGTTGTCTTTCTCATGCATTGTCCAACGCATAAGCCTTTTTTGCATGTCCTAATATACTACCACCTCCTTATAGGTTAAGCTTAAATTTCACTTGGTTTAGCCACTTGTCCCGATGCTAGCCTTAGTCTCTAAGTTTCCTCAACTCATCGCATACTCTTCTTCTTGGTCACTTAGCATCTCTTGAACGCATCCTTCTTGTCAATGCATAGCTTCCTTGAACGCCTACCTCACTTGGCCTCACTAGCCTTAGTCTTCAAGTTTTCTCAATGCATAGCTTCCCCTTTGCAGAGTTAGAAGCAGAAGGTGCAGACTTCGTTCCTGAGGTCGACCCTCTATGGAACGTCCTAGAGAATGAAGCAACATTTGTCTCATATTTCTGCCTCTCCTTACTCTTCAATAAAGATTGGTAGGTCTGCAACTCGTTGAGGAGAGTTGTAAGGTTATATTTCACTTTGTTAAGAATCACATTACTAACAAAGTGCAGGAAGCTCTTTGGCAAAGAATGGAGGATTATGCTAACCTGGCTGCCCTCATAGATGGTAGACCCATTCAGCTCCGAGAATTAAAGTGGACCATCATGTTTAGCACATGTTCACGAACAGAGGTGCCTTTTTCCATTTTGGAATTGAATATGTTTTTAAGAGCCTTATGCATAAGTTGTCTAGACGGTTGTCCAAACATCCCCCGCAGGGACTTCATGATCTCACGCGCTGAGACCATAGGCTCTTGTTTCTTGGCTAAGACTTCAGAAAGACTTCCCAAGATGTAGGCTCGAGCCTTTTCATTCGCCCTTGTCCATCGCTCGTATGCCTCTCAAACATTTTGAGCGGCATTCGGAGTTGGAATAGGAGGACAAGCCTCCGTGAGAGCGAACATGAGATCCTCGATGATCAGGATCGTCATGATCATGTGTTTCCATGTTGCGAAATTATCATCAGTAAGTTTTTTGGTGCTTAACAATGCCAACATGGCTATTGCCGTTTTGAAAAAGTTGCTGAAAATACGAACAAAACTTATTAGAATTTTGCTAAATTTTAAACCAATCAGTTTTGCAAAACAGTTTCAAGTACCCTAAGTTATAGACTTCTATTTTGCAATGATGCCCCAGTGAGGCAGGACAAATGTCACCGGTGGGGTGATCAGTTGCCCCTTCGCTGGGATGAGACATTCTCAACCATTAGGCAGAACCAACTCTTGGAACTGAACCTAATAGCCATCATTTTTTGGTCCAGAATCGTTAACTTTCAACTATTCCGCGTAAGTGTAACCCCTCGCTTTTAGTGCCAGAGTCCCGCCTTAATGAGCCATCGTAGGGAAGAAGCAGATTAGGACAAGAGACTAAGTTACCTTACCCTCTTATAGGAGATCAAATAAAGAAACGTGCAAAACTGCCAACCTTTAGGGGGACACTCCCAGGGTGCCTCGAGGCTATGCACAATAACTTTATTCAACCTAACAAGGGAGACCGAGGGATATGCTGTCGCACTTCCCGCTCCCACTTACTATAAACACTCTCTCCATCCACCTGGATATTGACCTACCCAAACACCATCCGTTGGAGGGACACACCATATGTGCCGTAAGGCCGAGGGTAGATCTCACGGTGTGGACTATTTAGGAGAAAGGTGAAAGGTGTAAGTGAAACATCTCATGGCCCAAGTACCTTCTACTGAATGTTTTACCTATGGATTCATTAACCTAGAAAATCCGGCTACTGATTTTAGTCTAAGTCGTCTTTTTAAACTCTGCTCATAAACAACGTTTGTCTATGAAATATGAACAAGTTCAAGTAGTCACATTTCAACAGTTTAATGGACTGTCCTTAACTTGCAAGCATGCACAAATCTATTTAATTCACCTTTCTAAGTAAGTTCCCAGGTAGGGGTATTACGTTTTCGTAAACTTAAATACCCCAACCTAGACAGAACCCGCCTTAGACAAAAGGTCCCTTATAGATATATTTGCTACACTTTAACCTTTTATTAGCCAATTTGCTTTAGGGTTGCTAATCGTATTAGAACCGTGATCTTAGGTCTATGTGATCCAAGTTTTAAACACTTTAAAACCATGAATTAAACTTAAGTGAGCATGCATGTTTTTCTTATTTCTTTTAGTTCTAATTTCTTTTTAACTTTTAAAAAGAAACAACTAAAACCATTGCGCACAACGAGGCGATTATAACAATTATAAAGAAACCTATGTGTCATGCTTCATGCAATTTTCGGTCATTACTATATATAACTTTTATATAACGCGTAACAACAAGCAAATATACTATCATTCACCCTTATACTATAACAATTTTAATATAAAGATGATGCATGTTAATGCTTTTTATTCATGCATAAATATAACTCTTATATTACATGATATATGAGCATGCTCTTACATAATTAAATCATGCTTCTCTAAATTATAACAATTATAATAAAGAGATGATGCATGACCATTGCATAACCTATAGTGGGATTTACTATATGTGCATACCATATAACATATAAAAAACATACATTGCATGTAATAAATAAAGGATTAATGGACCGAGATGAGTCTTTACAAAAAATCGGAATGAAAAAACCCTATCTATTACATTTTTTCATCGAGCAAACCGGTTCATAGGAGAACGGGGTCTTGAACCGCCAGGAGGTCTTCATCGTGAAGTAAACTCCAGTAGGTAGACGATCATTCAGCGTGCACTAGACGATAGAATTATTATTAAACGATCGCGTAGACGATGACGAGGCTGTGAAGCCTGATCGTCTATGTGATCGCATAGCGCGACGATAGGTAATCGATTTACCGTGTGTTACTAAGCGATCATTTAGTCAATTACTAAGTGATGAAGTTTGCTGACCTAAACGATCGTCTATGCGATCGCGTAGCGCGATGATGGGTAAACAATTTATCTCACGTTACTAAGCGAGCATTTAGTCAGGTACTAAGCGATGAAGCTTGCTGACCTAAATGATCATCTAGCGCGCGCACGTTAAACAATCTGCGAGCATCTCATCATCTACACGAACCGATACTCAGCGATCGCGTACCCGATCATCAAAACTATACGATCAACTCTTGATCGCATGTCTCATCGTTTAACCGATGTGTTCAATAGCGATCGCGTACTTCATCGACTTTACGATGCGATCAACAACGATTGCCTAGCACATCTTCTGCACGATGCGATCAACCCTAGATCGCCTCCTTCATCGAAGAACCGCAACGCTTGCCCAAAACTTCGACGAACGACTCAAAACTTGAAACAAACTTTGAATACAGACTCGATAACGATTATTAATGCCCAAAAAACGTAGGGACCTTTACAAACAACTGCAAATGTAAAAGGATCTAAATAAAATCGAGGCTTATCATCCCAAAAACATCCATTAATCCCGCACATCCACAACAAATTTAACCATTAAATCAGTGTAGAAATGCACCTACCAAGAACGTAAATTTCATTTCGTTGCAACAGATGAAATCGGAGTATCAGAACCTAGCTCTAATACCAATTGAAGGATCTCTTACCGAAGAGTTCCATGAGCGCGTTCGGATTGCTCCGATCTCACAGTGACCGAAATACAACAATATACATTCAACATACAGTTATGCAAACAAATCTTAATTAATGACATGCTTTAAACAAGAAAATAACAAGGGAAAGAGTGCCATACCAGTTGAAGACGTTCTTCAAACTTTAACTATCAAAGCAACGGAAAACCTCCACGCGATCTACCTCGCCAGCAGCAGCATTGACTATAGCACATGAACAACCGTGAACACGAACGCCATGGGGACGACACCACCAGAAAAGAGCCCCGGGTATTCTCGGAGTGAGAACCCAAAGCGTCGTCTTTGGTGAATTTGGTAGAGGAAGGAGGAAACACGAATCGTGTAGGAGATAAGCAAGTGAGAGGGAAAAAGACGCTATCGCATAGAAAAATGCTTATCGTTTAGGAGAAGCTATACGATCGTGTAGGTTTTACTGAATGATCATTTAGTAAATGATATACGATCGTTTAGCAAAATTGGCACACTATACGATCGTTTAGAGAAGCTATCCAATCATATAGGAAATAGCGTGCGATCGTTTAGGCGCAAGATGGACGATCATTTAGGCATGAGGCGACTATCGTATAGGCACTCATTTCTTTAAGCGATCGTTTATAAAACACCAGCGTGCTCTCTCTATCTCTTTTGGACGGGCGATTGAACAAAATAAAAACTATTTTCATTTTAATTCATCAGTTACAATAACTGATGCTGCCCCGCTAACCCACGTCCGAACGTGAATTTTTGGATTAATTATCATATAATTAATAATAATTATAATCATATTATATTTTTACCCTATAGTTTGATATCACATATCTACTATAGTATTTTCTCCTTTACTTGATATAAATCATATTTATATCTAATTTCCTCCAAAATAATGTATCTTATACATTTAGTTAATTAAATCATATATAATTAACTAGTCCAATTATATCATATATAATCGAACTTCCTCTTGTCAATTTGAACATTTCAAATTAACCCAAACACTGGTTCTCAACTTTATCCAAGCTACCTAAGGGACCTAATGGACGTGTGGCTCGAAGCTCCAACGGTCCGTGAATAGCTGACTAAACTCTTTAGCCATGAGATCTACCATCTGTTAACTGTCAGACATTCCACTAAAGACTAACAACTGAACTCTTCTTACGACAGATATCTTTCTGTGTCCATTGGATATAACTAATCATGAGTACGATGACCCTTCATAGATGCTCGTAAGTATAGCTGGGCCAAATTACCGTTTTGCCGCTGTAGTTACATCTCACTCCTTAAGTACCACTGATTCATCTAATGAACAATACAACATAGTCCAACTATGTGTGAACACCTCTTGGGCCAAGAGAAGGTGTGCGGCGCCACATCGTTCAAGCCCCAGATTAGCACTTAAGGGAGCTATCTGTCTACTTACCCCTACCTCGGGGAATGAGTGAATTCCTTCTTGTGTAGCTGAGTTCCTAACTCCTAAATCAGACGAATCCCCAAAATGGTAAGTTTGAATCAGCGACCTGGCCACTTGCACCCATACAAATCAAAGGACTGCCCTCACTGGCAGGAGTTCCCAACTCACTCAGGATTGAGGTCATGGTACCTTGGTCATCCTAGTGAAGTGAAGTCTCTGTCATGAACGGTGTTATATAACGAGACGTTAACACTTCATGGTCAGGTCTTATAGAAACTCTTTGTATAGGACGCCCCCACTCATATGTCCCCAACACGAATGATCAGGATCAGACCATTTGTGACAAATCACAACACTTGTGACCATTCCACAAAGCGGGCCGCATCCGTAGCATTACCAGGATAAGGTTTCCCTCTTATATCCATATACTACAGACCATTTTGGCTATCACTCAAGACATGATCCACTTATATGTCACCACATACATGCTTGAATCACATACAAATAACCAGAGATTTTATGTTTATTGGTTTGTGGTAAAGCAAATAAAACAAATAACCGAGCAAAATACAAGATATGAAGTAAATATCATATATTAACAACACAAGTGTTTGTACAAAATGTTTACAAACTATAAGACACGAGACTTTAGGGCATCAACCCAATAGTTGCAACGTAGGGTTGCACGCGCACTCAGGCTCGTCCGTCAAGTGTCGTAGTGTTGCAATGTTGCAATGCTGCCACTTCTGCTAGATACTCGATACTCGATCCTCAGACACTCGATAGAGTTTTCTTGATAACTCGACGTCCTTCTACTCAATGGTACTTGATGGTGCTTCATACTTGGTGAAACTCGATGGTATTTTGGTCTTTTCAACTCCATTGAAGCCTGGATGTTCAAATTAACTCCAAATTGCTTCAAATTATTCCCACTTTTCACCAATTGGTTAATTTTACCCCTTGATTGCTCGATACCTACAAAATAGGGAAATAAACACGTAAAATCCACTAACGAGCCTGAATTAAGCTAGAAATATTAGCTCTTTTTAAGAGTTAACAAACACCCTCAACTTAATTCTAGCTTGTTCCGAGCAAGGTAGAAACACACAATCAAGTAGAAAATAACTAAAAACATGCTAGCTTAATTCTCTAAGTTGTTACTCCAATCTTAATAGTCAATTAGAATGAAATTTGTAATCAAGAACGAAAATCATTTATGATCAATCAATGAAGCACAAGTTTAAAAATGATTCTTCATCTATTCATGCATGAGTGAGCCTAGAGTTTTGCTAGTTAAGCTTGCAATGCCCAGAAAAGTTTATATGGTCCTCATCCCGTTTTCCCCCTACTCTGGTTCGATTATCGACCTTGGATATACCACACTTGCAAAAAAGGGAAACACTAAGACAAGGGGGCCTAAACTCACACACATAAAGGGCATTTATTTTACCTAGAGGACTAGCTTTCACATCCCACTGTCAGGAACCTATCACTCTTTTCTCGCGGGTCCTAACTAGACACAGCGAAGGTAGCTCTTTTCACCTTTATCCATGCACACACGCACACTATTTTTTTTTTTTTTTTTGCAGGCACATCGACAAATGCCTCTTTTTTTTTTTTTATATATATGCTTTTCTATATTATTATTTTTTTAATTGAAACTAATTTGCTTTTCTTTATCTCTCTTTTTTTTTTCTTATTTTTTTAATTCACATTAGGCCCTATTTTATCCACTCTGCCTAGTTTTTCTCTAAAACAAGCATAGTTACTCCTAAGTCAAAGGTGGACCTTTCAGGGTGACAACAAAAGTACAAACCAGATAACCCAATTCTAAGCATGCAAGGCTTTAATTTTGCAAAACAATGACTTAAAGATGCAAGTGACAAATTTTTTTTAAAAAAATTGGGCCAAAAATCATGATCATGCATTCCTAACTTTATTTCATGCAAATTTTATTACAGGAAGAGTGCATTATAAACTATCATGATAACAATAGAACAAACAAGCAAGCAAGGCAATTAAAGCACATAAAATTGTTTGAGCACAGCGCTTAAGGACCCCAAGCTAATAAAAACTACCTGATGGGTACACCACCCCCAACTTTAAAATATACATTGTCCCTAATGTATTCAAGTAAAGCTCAAAAAGATAAAACAAGGGATCAGAAAACCTCCTTTGATATTAAGTCACGCATGGGATGGTGGTGGTCGGGCAACTCCTCCTTGCTCAGCATAGATTCGGCTTTGGAGAGGCCTACAAAAAAGAAAAACAAAAGTAAAACTACAAAAGAAAACCTATAAAACAAACAAAGAAATTAGAAAAACTAAAAAGTAGGAAAAAGGACAAAAGGAAATAGAAAAGAAAAGAAAAGATACAACCGAGGGCACAAAAAATAGAGTAGGAAGGAAGAAAGACAAGCCTCAGTCGGAATTTGGAGAGTATGGATCCCTCTGATGACCACTCAGGAAATAGATGCTGGCATAGTAGAGACAATGCTCCTCAACGATGAAGTTCACCGTTCTCTCTATATGCCTAGCTTGACGAGCGGTCTCCTAACTCACTTGTAGTGATTCGGTTGCCAATTTGAGTGCCTCAGTGGACATCCTCAACGTTTACTCCGCATGAGACTCCCCTGCCACTGGAACATTGACTGATCCTGGGGACCAACACGGGGGGGGGGGGGGGGGGGGTGCCTCTATCACTGAAGCCTGCTCATCTTCTCCGTTCTCTTTATCATCGTTCTCATCTGGCTGGTCCACTCCTCTCCCATGGAAGGCCGAAATCGAACGCCCCATCTTTCCCTAATCTTCAGAGATCTCCATCCCGGACCTCTAGCATAACTTAGTAATCAGGCTCGGGTGACCTAAACTATCGGTGGTGGAATACCACCCACAATAAAGAATCGAAGTCCTAATGATCTGTCTGATATTAATCAACATCCCCTCGACAAGACAGTAAAGGAGCTTGGCCCGCTTTGTGACATCCGTGAGATGCAGCTTGGCATCAATCGAGAACACAGAAATGCATGCCAGATCTGGCCAAAGATGGACATATCCGTGCTCCTAAATCTTCCGACCACTCCTCTAGACCTGGCCCACTGAACTCCTGGACTGCACAAGGTCTGAATCACCTCCTCCTCTAGGAACTGACAGGAGCAAAACCCTCCGTACTCATCATTGAAGTCATGTAAATCGTAGACTTTGTTGATGTGGGTCGATGAAAAAAGGACCCTGATACCTCTTACCAACGAGAAGTCTCTACTCTCATCGATGTTGGCATAGAACACCCTAACTATGGGGACTACTGCCTTGCCAGATGACAGGCCAAAGACTCCTACCCACACTTCTGAATCTCTTCAGTGATGTGCAGATAGTAATTAACCTCCAAGGCCAGGGCTTTCTGAGGGACTAATCTCCTAGAAGAAACGACATAGTTGTATCTATCTAGGGCCTCCTGGGAACTAAACTTGGGATGGTCGAAAACTGGCTCATGGTTTTCCCACTAGAACTAGCCTCACTTCTCCTTACTCTTTTAGGACCCATACTAAATATATATATATATTTTTTAAAAAAAGGGTAAGCACACAAAATTTGGTTCGTAAACAACTCTCACAATTCCTCTCTTTAACTTCAAACTCACAAAACCCACCCTTAACTCTCAACAACTACACTTAAATTCACCTGCATGTAGAAAAACCCAACAATTTCTATAATTACATGTATATTTAACATCAACATCCAAATCTGTAAAACCCATCAAGGAATCAAGCAAGAAATCATGCAAAAATGGAATATTTCTCAACCATAAACTAAATGTATGCAATAATCACAAAGAATGGCAAAAAATCTTACCTTTGAAGAGAAGAAATCCGAAAAAAATGCACAAGACTGCTAGACCTTAAACAGATGAAAAACCCATGAAATTCGCAATAAATCCAAGGGAAAACAAAAAGAGATGGATGAAATCGAGGGAAGAAATGTGTTGAGAGTGAAAAATCTTGAAGAAAATTGAGAGAAAGTTGAAGGTAGGGCTCAGGTAGAGAGAAAAATTGAAGAAGATGAAGAGTTTTCGACAGAAGCAGTGTTATAACGTTGTTCTGCTGCGTAGCATTGCAACACTGTGATTACAACATCGCGATGCTGTGCCCTAATTCCAATTTTTTTTTTCTTTAAATAGTCTAACCTAAAAATAAAAGGAAAGGAAAAGAAAAAGAAAAATAAAAAATAAAAAATAAAAATCTAAATCTAATATAATTAAACTAAACAAAATAGATAAAAATAAAAATAAAAAAAGGAAAGAGAAGATGTTTTTAAAACCTAGCTGCCTCCTGGAAGCGCAAATTTTTACCTTTCCCCTATCAAGGTACAAAGAAATTCTCGTATTTGTCTGGTTTTTTCTTGGATGAGTCGATATGGCCCGATAAAGCCATAAGGGTTCTCATCTTTTGAAAAGAACCAGGTCGAATTTTTTATTTTTAATTTTTGTAAAAGGAAATAAAATAAAAGACTTTAGGACTGACTTAACTGAAAATAGAGACTCTAACTCAACTGACTCGTGAGGTTCTTCCAAATTAAGCCTGTACTCACACTTAACCTCACAAACTTGTTCTTGGCGTGGTAGAAGATAAACATCATCATCAGAATCGATCCATGGATATTCCAAATGCGGGATTGCTCTAAATGCTTTCTTACACACTCAGAAAAATCATTAGTACATTCACACTTTATATAATCCAACACCTTACCCTGATCAGAATTTTGGGGAACCAGCTGCTCTACAGAATTATAGATGCTCACATCTCCGCTGCTCACCTCGGCATCCTTAAAAGGGGATTCCCAAGTTTCCTCCAGTGTCCTAACTAATTCAACGATCTGAGCGATTTGGTCGCTCAAACTCTGAATCTCACCTCTAAGCTCACGTTCAAAATAGAGGTCATCCTATTGGAAACCGACGGGTTCTTGATAATAGTAGGAACATTCCTGTAAAATCTCACCAGAGCGCTTAGAAAGTTCCCTAACTATATCCTCTAAAGAAATACTTGTGTGGGCAGACTGATAGGGCATTGACAATGGCGTTTGGCTAGCCATCTCCAAAGGAGGGTAATGTTCGCACTCAGGACCATGCGAATTTTGTATCTGCATATTAGCCATAACTTATACAACGAAGGTTGGTTTAGAATTTTGATCTCTATGGCCATGAATCTCTCTTACCTCTAGTGTTTCCCATTGTTCCGCGTATCTCACTTGAAGAGCATAAATGTTTAAATTTTCTGCCATCGAAAAACAAGTAGACACGAAAAAAAAAAGAAAAAAGAAATTTTTTTGGGGTTTTTAAAGTTTAACAGTCAATTCTAACTAAAAGACATTAATTGGCTTGCTTCCCCGACAATGGCGCAATTTTTTACAGGCTCAAAACTTACGTAGTTAATGAGCTTCGAGTCTAGTCAAAAGAAAATTTATAATAACTGAACTACTCCTATTACTACTAAAACGTAACAACAGTGGTAAGTGCGGGGTCGAACCACAGAGAAGCGAAGAATTAATTTCTTTTTCGTTAGGTTTGACCATGGAAAAACAGTAAAAACTGGGTTTTGGTTTGTGGGTTTTGAGATTGAAAACATGCAAGTAAAAAGTAAAATGCGATAGATATATGAAATAGTAATGGATTCGTTTACTTCTCGGATCAAGTACCCATTCAGTATATTAAATCATTGTTTTCAACCCAAACATTGTACATTCGAATTATGCATGCATAGCTACTCAATCGGTGGGAATTAACTAATCTCTATAAGTCTGAAAATTAATTAACCCAAATCGATCAAGCGTCCTAACTTGTAGTTGGGGCTGGAAAGTCGTGCCCTTACTATCCTACATGCTTCTAGATAAAATTGGGTCCTTAGAGGCCATAAAGAACTAGAAACACATGCATTAAGATTCGGGATTCAACTATGTTGATTAAGTGTCAAGAAAGTTGTGTTCAAATAAACAACTAGGAAAGACGTGCATTCTTGATAGGGGTATCAATCCACACATAAAAGCAAATCTAAATTAAACAAGATTTAAGAAAAACATAATTCTAGATTAAAGCATAAAAATTGAACTGGAAACTCATCAAAATACAAAGAGTGCTTAATCCAAGAACAAATTGAAAGATTACCTCATTGATTTGTAGACAAACCAATGGGATACAATCCAATACATGTTCATAATCTGAAAATAAAATAAATCTAACCTAAGAACACTAAAAATTAAAGGGAATAGAAGAAGAATGAAAGCCTGACTTCTACCTCCATACTTCAGCTCTAAGAGTCGGCCTAAACCCCCCAAAATTCAGCCTTCATTTAACCTATGACCTAGGAGAGGTATAAATAGGGATCCATCATAGGGTTGCAATGCTTGGACTGGCGTTGCAACGCTGGGTTGCACGCGCACTCAGGCTCATGCATCAAGTGTTGTAGCGTTGCAATGTTGTCGCTTCTACCAGATACTCGCTACTCGATGCTCAGTAGCTCGATAGTCCATCCTCGGACATTCGGTAGTGTTTTCTTGATTACTCAACTGCCTTCTACTCGATTGTACTCGATGGTGCTTCATACTTGGTGAAACTCGATGGCATTTTGGTCTTTTCAACTACATCGGAGCTTGAATGTTTAAATTAACTCCAAACTGCTTCATATTAACCCCGTTTTTCACCAATTGGTTAATTTTACCCTTTGATTTCTCGATACCTACAAAATAGAGAAATAAACACATAAAATCCACTAATGAGCCCGAATTAAGCTAGGAATATTAGCTCTTTTTTTAGAGCTAACAGTGTGTCAACTTAGTCTTATCGCATAGCTCCCAGCCTCATCGCATAGCTTCCAGTCTCATCGCATAGCCCATCAGTCGCACGCCTCAATTCACGCCCAGTGCCCCTGTGTTCAGCACCTTGCACCCATCGTTGCATGAAACTGAGCATTTCCTCACTCACGCATGGCCTTTACTCGATGTTCACCTAGTGTTTACTCGATGCTCAGCCACCATTTTCATGGCCAACACTTAACCAAAAATTTTTCTTGCTAGGCTAACTTATAAACACCCAAGAGCGAAGTCTTTAATACTTAAGCATTTTCCTTCTTCATTTCCTTATCCTTTACCCATTTCTCTACAATTCCACATTAACTCAAATATTAAACCCCTCATTTTACTAATCTCAACAAATAACATATTTAAGTAGGAAAAGTAGGGTGCAGGTTTCACATGAGAGCTCCATTTCTTGTTCCATCAGTTGGGTTCATCTTGGGTCCTCTTTTCCAATTAGTCTATGTGTTTGATTCCATCAAAATCCATTTAGGTGTGCAGATATTTGAAGAATGCACCTTTGTTTCTAAGGTTAATGGTGTTTTTTTTTTTTTTTTTTTCAATTTTGTGGCTGTGATCATTTGTATGACTTTACCCTGGTTTTTAATTCTGTTTCTTGGTTCTCATTCCATTTGTGAGATCTACGGTCTGTTTGTGATTTCATTATGGATGAGATGAAGAATTTGATGGTATCTAATGTGATTTCTTTAGCCTCAAAGATCACAGAACACAAGTTAAATGGATTGAATTACTATGATTAGTATCAGACAGTTTTGTTTTATTTACGAAGTATTGATATGGATGATCATATGATTGAGGATTCACCAGAAGATGATAAGAAGAAGGGTTGGCTTCGTGATGATGCTTGACTTTATCTTCAAATAAAAAATTCCATTAAAATGAGGTAATTGGTTTGGTCAATCATTGAAATTCTGTGAAGGAGCTCTTAGATTTTTTAGAATTTCTATACTTGGGTGAAGAGCAAGTCCTTAGAATGTTTGAAGTTTGTATGTAGTTCTTTCGTGCCGAATAGAAAGTAGAATTTTTTTCCAGCTACTTTATGAGACTTAAGAAGATAGCTACCGGGCTTTGCTTTGTTATTACCTTTCAGTCCAAATGTTAAAGTTCAACAAGTTGAAAGAGAAAAGATGTTTGTTATGATCTTTTTGAATGGACTTGTACCTGAATTTTGGAATGGCCAAAACAAAAATTCCTTTTGTCTCTAAAATCCCGTTGTTAGAAGATACTTTTTGTCATATTCTTCGTATTGAGAGTTCTCAATTCGGTTTATCTATTCCTCAATCCAGTAACGCTTTTATTTGAAGGGATTGAATCCCATGCAGACACGTGCAAACGTTTTTGCATCAATTTAATTCTAAAATTGCATCACACATAAAAGAGGGAAAAAATAATAGATTAAGCATGCTTCTTAACAAGATAAAGAGGCAAGACAGTTTTACTTTTGAAGACTTTCTTCAATATCTTCTCCAACTCTTCACAAAGAACACGAACTTCTTCAAACACCATATGGACACCACTATAATACTTACCCTACTATTCTCTAGGGACAAGAAAAGGCTTGTCGGAACTGTTTTTTTTTTTTGGAGGAGAAGGGAAATACAGAGAAACTTGAGAGAGTTTTCACTTTATAGAGAGTGAAGAGTTTTTTTTTCATATAGAGAGAGCTCTTGTTTTTTAGAGATTGATTAGATGAAACTATATTATTTCCTTTCACGTTTAAAGAGGAAAGAAATAACTATTCGAGGAGTTTACTTCCATCTGTTGGGGTTGATGCCATAAATCTTGTGGATTTCGTAGTTTGTAATTCTTTTATACAAATTATTTATTTAATAAAATAATCTGTTATTTTATTTAACATTTAGTTTGCATTAACCCAATCCAATAAATTAAGATCTAAGGTTATTTTATATAACTGAAACATGTATATGGTTGACATTCAAGTGGATCGTGTTTAAGTAATAAACTATATGGTCTGTAATATATGGATAAGTTTGGGTATCTTATCCTTGTGACACTACGTATACGGTTAACTTTGTAATTATTGCAATAGTTGTAAAGTATTACAAACAATTTGATCTTGATTGCTCATGTTGCGACATATGAGTGAGAATATCCTATACAAAGTGTTTGTATAAGACTAGACTGCGAAATGATTAGTCTTTATTTATAACGTCGTGACTTGAAGAGATTAACATTTCACCAGGATGGCATAGGCAACTTGACCTTAATCTTGAGTGAGTTGTGAACTCCTGTCCATGTGGGTGATCCTTTGATCTGTATGGGTGAGAGTGGCTAGATTTGTCGACTCAATAAGCCTACCATTTTGGGATTTGTCCAAGTAGGAAATTGGAAACACGCTACACAAGATGGAATTCACTCATTCCTGATTTTAGGGTAAGTAGATGAATTACTCCCTTAAGGGTTGATTCTGGGTCTTGAACAATGAGGCACCTCGCCATCTTACTGGCTAGAGAAGGGTCTAGTTTATAGTAGGACTATAACTAATTGCTAATTAGAGGGATCAGTGGTACTTAAAGAGTTAGATGTAACTATAGGGGTAAAACAATAGTTTCACCGAGCTGTAGTTACGAGCAATTTGTGAAGGGTCGACTTACCGTTGATTGGTTATGTCTATAGACACATAAATATATCTATAGTGCGAAAGTACAACTATCGGTATTTAGTTGAGTGATCGAAAGTTAATGAATATTGATTAATTTAATTAAAGACATTAATTAATCTCCTATCATTAGAGCTTTTCATCTCCTATCATTGTCTTTGGAATAACTTGAATTCTTCAAATTGTTTAAGGGAATTAGAGGTATTAATTATATTAATGTGATTAATATAAAGTATAATGTATTGGGATTGATGTCCTAACTCTCGGATGGTCCTGTAGTTTGTAATTGTGTTGTACAAACATTTTATTAATTTAATAAAATATGAGATGTTTTATTTAACATTTAGTAGCATTAAACCCATAAACCAATAAAATTGAAGGATCCTTGTGAAGGGTTCGCAGTGGAAGCGAATAGTCCCAATTCTCAAAATTTCACATAATATTAAAGTTTACAATAAACATACATTATGCATAAATTTACAGCATGCATACACTAAATAATAGAGAAGAAGTAAACTAGGGTTCAAAATCCTTACTTTTGAAGAAGAGTCTTCAATGGATTCTCTCGATCCAATAAACACCACAACAAATGGCTATCTCGGTATTCTGTAGATGAGAATCCAGGAGGAGTGGGGCTCTGGCTACTTTGGTTGAGAGGGAATTGAGAGAGCGGAGAGAAGGAAAAAGACTATGATCTCACTCTAAGATTTTTCTTTTCTATCTTTTGTATATCTCCACCATACAGGTAGAAGAAGACGTAAAAATTAATTCCCCACTACATGATATGGAGAGAAAGAAAAGGGGGCGGGAGTTATAACTCCCTGCCATTAATTATTTCAAAAATAATAAAATAAACTAAATTAAATTAAAAAAAACTTAATTTATTTTAATAAATTATTTAATATATATATATTTATATGATATACACTTTATTATATAATATATATATTAAACTATATGTTATATCGAATATAACATATAACCTATAGTTTATATATTGTATCAAATACAATATAATCTATAGTTTTTTTTAATATGAATCTAATTTATATAATTAATATTTGAATCATATTCAAATATTTATTTCCTCTCATTAATATTATAATGTATCAAATACATTATAGCAACTATATCATATATAATTAAAATTTAATTATTATATCATATATAATTAATTCCCTCAATTAATTTGAACAAATCAAATTAATCCAAACACTTATTATCATTAGATCCTGTTGAGCTATCGAAGGGACCTCATGGACCTCTAGCTTGAAGTTCTAATGGTACGTGAGTGATTAATTAAACACTTTACTTATATTATTCACCATCAGTTAACTGTCGGACACTCCACTAAAGACCGACAACTACAGTCTTCACACTACAGATATAGTTCTATGTCCATTAGTGTTGGGGTTGATGCCCTAAATCTCGTATGAAAAAACATTTCTATGATTAATAATATTTGATATTTTTATTCACTTTGTCATGATATTTTATTTGCATTAACCACAAACTAATAAGCTAACATCCAAGGTTATCGTTGTAACTTAAACATGTATGCGGAGACATACAGGTAGATCATATTTAAGTGATAACTTAAATGGTTTGTAGTATATGGATAAGGCTGGATACCTTGTCCTGGTGACACAACAAGTATAGTCTGCTTTGTAGGTGTTACAATTGTTGTAAAGTGCTACAAATGATCTGATCCTGATCATTCATGTATTAGACATGTGAGTGGGGATATTCTATACAAAGGAGTTTGTATAAGACCGGACCACAAAATGTTTAGTCTCATTATATAACACCGTTCATAAGAGACTTTCACTTCACTAGGATGACCATAGGTAACATGACTTTAATCCTGAGTGAGTTGTGAACTCCTATCTATGAGGGTGGTCTTTTGATTTGTATCGGTGAGAGTGGCCAAATCGCCGACTCAACAAGCCTACCATTTTGGAAATTCGTCTGATTGGGAGCTGGGAACTCAGCTACACAAGATGGAATTCACTCCTTCCCTGAAGCAGGGGTAAGTTGGTAAATTGCTCTCTTAAAGGCTGATTCTGGGTCTTGAACAATGTGGCACCACACCCTCTCCTAGCCAAAGATGGGTTTAGTCATAGTGGGACTATGATCTATTATTCATTAGAGGGATCAGTGGTATTTAAAGAGTTAGATGTAACTACAGGGGAAAAACGGTAATTTGGCCCAGCTGTACTTACAAGCAATTTGTGAAAGGTCATCGTATTATTGATCGGTTATATCAAATGGACACAGAAATATATCTGTAGTGCGAAGAGTGCAATTGTTGGTCTTTAGTGGAGTGCTTGACAGTTAACAAATGATGGATAATGTAATTAAAGAGTTTAATTAATTATTCATGTACCATTGGAGCTTCAAGCCATAGGTCCATAAGGTCCACTTGGTAGCTCAAAAGGATTTAATTGAGAATCAATTTTTGGTTTAATTTGAAATGTTCAAATTAATAAGAGGGAATTTAATTATATATGATATAATTAAATTAATACAATTATATATGATATAATTTACATAGTGTATTTGATACATTATAGTTTGATTAGAGGAACAAATATATGAATATGATTCAAATATATTTTCTATAAATAAGATTCATAGTTGTTAAATTTAATATAAATATGATTTATATTAAATATCATAAAATAGAGGAAAAGAACTATAGTTTATATTGTATATGATGCAATATTAAAACTATAGGTTATAAATATAATATGATAAGTTGGTTATCATATTTATTTATAATTATCAATTATTTGGTAATTAATTCCTTTTTTCTCTCGAACCACCTTAGTGAGAAGTCAATCAGTTTTTTTGTGGCAAATTGGGATTAATAAAAATATGATTTTATTTTTTCCATAATCGGTGTTATACGATTGAGAGATATACGACAAACAAATCAAAGCCTATGCGATAGACTTTGTCCACTACACGATTGAATCACTTTGCTATGCGGTAGCTTGTTCTTGCTTCATTCGTCTTCCTCCTCCAAACTCCTAAACTCCCTCCTAACCAAAATAGCCAGAGCCCACCACTCATGGGTTCTCACCCCAAGAATACCAAGGTCACTAAGTGGTAGTGTCTTTAACTTTTAGTTCGAGTGTTCTGGTTGCTGTTTGTTTGAGGAGAGTTCGTTGCTATTTGAGGAGTTCAAGTTAGTTCGAGGGATTAACGCGAAGAAGAGTTCTTCAAAGGTATAATCTCTTAACTCTGTTAATAGTTAGAAAGCATTCTGTAATTTTATGTTATGATGCATAGTCTGTTCTATTTACTGTAAATGTTTGTTTTAAATCGACATGGGATTTGGATGATCCACTTGAGCTCAAAGGTTCTCTATAAAATGAGTTCCTCCAATTGATATTAGAGCCAAGTTGTAGTTCTGATTCCAAATTCCATTTTCTATATTCAAATTGTTGGTGGGTTTTATTTTCTGCATTGCGTTTAATCGTTAAATGGATGTGGATGGTTTGTTTATGGATGTTTCAGGGTAGTAATCTCTTTTTTGGCTTTCTGTTTAAGTTAAAAAATTTAAGTTGTAAGGGCCCCTACGTTTTTGGGCATTAATTCTTGCAATCGAGTCTGTATTCGTTTTGGTTTTTGAGTTGTTCGTGAAGCTTCAGATGCAAATGTTGCAGTTCGTTTCGATGGAGAAGACGAAACGGTGGTCGCATCATGTAGCTAAAGCTAAACAATCGTTCGATTTGGCTATGCGTTCGTGTAGAGATTTCTATACGATCGTGTAACATCTGCTAAACGATCGGGTAGCTAATGTTACAAGATCGTGTAAAGTGTTAAATCATGTTATGTTGGTTGCATGATCACGTAGGCGCTCGAGAAGTAAATGATCGCGCGATATTTGATACTCAACGCAAGGCTTGCGTCTCAATGAATGTGTAGGCTATCATGCTCATCCGATAGTCATTAGCTACACGATCTCATGGTATATGATACTCGACGCACGCTACTCGATCATGTAGACTATCATGCTCATCACATAGTCTTTAGCTACACGATCGCAAGGTATGCGCTACTCGAAGCACGTTGCATGATTGCGTCGACTTTCATGCTCATCGCATAGTCTAATGCTACGTGATCGTTGCTACACGGTTGTTTATACTCGACGATCAAGGGATTTGCTACACGATCAAGTTGCAAGGCTTCAAGGCGAGCAGTTCAAGAAATGGTTCACCTGTTTCGAATTGGAGGACTCAAGCTTTTGTTATTGTTTAGCCTTTAATTTTTTAGTTTTTTGATATACTATCCCAGTCCATCAACTTTATTTAAATATGCATGTGATGTATGTTTATTTTATATGCCATAATATATGTCATATAGTTTTAAAACCCTCCATAGGTTATGCTTTTTTTTCAAGCATCATTTTATATTATAAGTGTTATAATATATATGCATGATTAAATTACATAAAGTGTCACACCCCGCCCCAGACCACCTTTTTAGCCTAGAGAAAGGCGTGACTACAGCAGTTACCAACCCTTGGGCTGACACTTACTGCCTAATAACTCTTACGAAATAACTCTGATACCAATTATGATTCATATGCAACGGGACGTCTTTAGGCCCACAATTTATTAACTTAGAAACATAATATGTTTAGAGTCATTACAACACTAGATTTACAAGTCCCAAAACCTACAAACCCTAGTCCCTATATGAACAATAGTAACATGTGTACAATATTAACAGTAACCACCTAGCAAACGGTTACAAGTCTTTTGGTCCTTTAGTGGCGGAGCAGATACTGAGCCATCTTCAGAGGATTTGACCGCTACCTATGGGGGGAAAAACAAAACATTTGAAAATGGGGTGAGCTTACGCCCAATGAGTGACCGAGAAAATATAGTAAATTCTCATGCATGATTGCAGTAATGAGTTTTTAATTGAAACATAAACTTTTACAGTACTTGTACTGCAGCATAAACATTTTCCAAGCGTAAAACATATAAAGCTGTTTTAATAATAAAACAGTAAAATCATTTCTCAAACCAAAGTATTTTATAACGTGTAAAATAACCCCAACACCAACTGCTAGTCCATAGAGAACCCTTTTGCTCAATCTATGACTTTATTCACCTGTGGCCACACTACCTTCACACATTAGGTACTACTACTCAGATATCTTCTCCTTGTACTTCAGTATTGAGCTACTAGGATACCGTCTCCAACGTACTTCAATATCCCGTTGCTTGGTACCTTCTCAAACGTACTTTAGTACCAATAGATACCTTCTTAAATGTCCTTCGGTATTTAGTTGGGCGGATGCCTTATCCTTGTACTTTGGCATCGCATTTTACCAAAACAATTTATAAACAACTTTTCTCTTTAAAGCATGTACAGTATCACACATATACAATATGGCTTTAAAGAAGATAACACATGCTGGATAAAATCAACATATGTAAATAGTTTTTCAACAATATGCATGCGTTCAAACCACAATTCAAACTTGCTTGGAAATCACTTTATAAAATTAGCAGGCATGAGAATTATTTTTGCAAACATGCTTTCTGTAAAACGTTTGTAATCAAAATAGTTTAAAAACTATTTAATTAAAAACATTTTAGCCACTCACCTTGATTTCTTAGGAGCTTTTCACTCTAGTGGCTCCTCGGGCTCCTTTTCACCCCCCATATTCAATTTACAGCTTAGATTACTCATATTTTTTAATCTTATTTTGAAATACTTCCTTCTACAAACTTATTCTAAAATGTCTTAGGAAGCTTACCCTAAATATTTCAGCTCCAAAATCCTCGTGGTTTGGTAGGAATCACAGAATATTCAATACTGACCCAGACTGATCTGATAGTCTAACCCTTCTGCCTTCTTTTCAATCTGAACCTTATTTTGAAATACTCTCGCTCTCTCCCACTTTCGCACTGGTCTTGCTCTCTCCAATCTAGCTCTCTCCCACTTTCTCGCTCAAAATCTTACTCTCAATGATCTCGCTGGTCTCGATCTCAATGATCTTGCTCTCAATGATCTCGCTGATCTCACTTTTAACGATCTCGGTCTTAGCTACTGCGAACATTGTTTGTGTCCGTGCAAATTTCTACACGATTGTGCCACTAGTCACTTGCCTTCCAGTGCTTTGTGCACAACACGCATTTCACATAAATTTTCCATACTTAGCCAAATTTTCCCAAATTTCCCAAACTCAATGTCCATATTTTTCTTTCCAAATCCCCATTCCTTCTTCAACATTCCACACTAACTTTCTCATCAACCTACTCATTATACAAATTCCATTATAATTTTACCAATTAAAGCTCAACTTAAATTATTCAAGGAAAATCTACTTAACACTTAGAAATTTCCTTCCCCTTAACTTAGGATTTAACTTTCACTTAGTTAATTCCTTTTATCACTTGCTTAAGTGAGGAAAATAGAAATCCGGGTTTGACATTTACTTCCCCCTTAAGAAAATTTTGTCCTCGAAATTTACTCGAACTAACTCTGGTTTAAGGTTTCATAACAACCACTGTTGTAACCTCCTATAACCTTGTCTATTACCACACTTTCACTACGCTACTCTGATATAAATTCCTTAGTTTATCCAATGATACCTCACCTAGCTATCTGTAAGCTAGATGTTGAACCCAACTATCTACCACATAAACATTTGTATCTCAAATACTTAAATTCACACTTACTTTCCTGGGTAGATTTTTAGGTACGCATATTCTACCCTCCTTTAGTAGCACTTGGTCAGCTCTTAATTGATAGCCCGTCCTCAATCATTTATCTACTTCTTCTGCTAACTTCTGAAGATCAGAATCCTTTAACTGCTCACGTAGAATATTTTTTACAAGAGTAGGACACACTTGAAATAAAGCTAATAATCCTCCTTTTTGACCGATTGATAATGGTGCCCTAGCATTATACAACTCATGAGTCAGTGTACCCTTCACTAAGTTAATACTAGTTCTAGCTGATCTAGTTTTTCGACTTAAAGCATCAGCTACCACATTTGCTTTACCTGGATGATAGTCAATTGTACAGTTATATTCTTTGATCCACTCGAGCCATCTTCTCTGTCTCAAGTTTAGTTCCTTCTGATCAAAGATATGCTTTAGGCTCTTATGATCCGTGAATATATGACAACGCTCACCAACCAGGTAATGTCTCTATAACTTTAGAGCTAACACAACTGCTGTTAACTCTAAATCGTGTGTAGGGTAGTTACATTCATGCTTCTTGAGTTGTCGCGAAGCTTAGGCTACTACTTTTCGTTCTTGCATCAGCACACATCCTAACCCTTGTCGGGATGCATCACAATAGACCTTAAACACTTTACTTGGTGTAGTAGAGTTAATACTGGTGCTGACACTAACCTCTGTTTCAATACCTGAAAACTATGCTCGCATTCTGGCGACCACTCAAACTTCGCATCTTTTCTGGTTAGGTTTGTCAATGGAATAGCTATCTTAGAAAAGCCCTCCATGAATCTCCTGTAATAACCTACTAAACCCAGAAAAATGCGTACTTCGGTTACATTTAGGGGTCGTTCCCAATTAACTATTGCTTCTATCTTTTGGGAATCAAAGCTAACTCCGTCGGCTGAAACTATATGCCTAAGGAATACGACTTGATTTAACCAAAAATCACACTTACTAAATTTGGCATATAACTTCTTTTCTCTTAAAATCTGTAATACCATCCTCAGATGTTCTTTGTGCTTTTCCGCACTACTAGAATACACTAGTATGTCATCTATGAATATTATCTCACAAACTAATCCAGATAAGATTGAAATATCCTATTCATTAAGTCCATAAATACCGCAGGAGCATTTGTCAATCCATATGGCATTACTAGGAACTCAAAATGTCCATATCTAGTTCTGAGTGCAGTCTTTGGAACATCTGTGTCTTTCACCTTCAACTGATGATAGCCTGACCTCAAATCTATTTTAGAGAACATCGATGCTCTCTTTAACTGATCGAAGAGATCATCTATATGAGGCAATGGGTACTTATTCTTAATGGTCACCTTATTCAACTATCTACAATCTATGCATAATCTAAGAGTACCGTCTTTCTTCTTAACAAACAAGACTGGCGCTCCCCAAGGGGTTAAGAATGATGAAAAAAGTTGTGCTGCATACGGTTTTGTGAATGGAGCTCATTTGGTGCCCCAAATGGCTATCGGGCTCGGCTGGGCTTCCCCGGGGCCCAGTTTTTGTGCACGAACTTTCCGGCGAGCGAAAACACGAAAACGGACCCAGTGGTTAAGAACGATGAAAAAAAGCTATGTGCCAGACGGTTTTGCGAACAGAGCTCATTTGATGATCCAAATGGCTATTGGGCCCGGCGAGGCTGCCTCGGGGCCCAGTTTTTGTGTGTAACCTTTCTGGCATGTGAAAATGCGAAATTGGACCCAAGGGTTCAGAACGACGAAAAAAATATGTGCGCCAAACTATTTTGCGAACGAAGCTCATTTGTTGTCCCAAATGGCTATCGAGCCCGATGGGGCTACCCCGGGGTCCAGTTATTGTGCGCAAACTTTCCGACGGCAAAAACGCGAAAATGGACCCAGAGGTTAAGAACGACGAAAAAAATTTGTGCACCAAACGGTTTTGCGAACGGAGCTCATTTGGTGCCCCAAATGGCTATCGGGCTTGGCAGGGATACCCCCGAGCCTAGTTTTTGTGCACGAACTTTTCGGCAGGCAAAAACGGACCCAGGAGTTAAGAACGATGAAAAAAACTATGCGCTAGACAGCTTTGCGAATGAAGCTCATTTGGTGCCCCAAATGGCTATCGGGTCCTGCGGGGCTGCCATGGGGCCTGGTTTTTGTGCGCGAACTTTTGGGCGGGTGAAAATGCGAAAACGGACCCAGGGGTTAAGAGAGATGAAAAATAGCGGTGCGTTGACGGTTTGTCGAATGGAGCCCATTTGGTACCCGAAAATGGCTATCGAGCCCGGCTGGACTGCCCCGGCGCCCAGTTTTTGTGTGCGAACTTTTCGGTGGGCGAAAACGTGAAAATGGGGCCAGGTGTTAAGAACGATGAAAGAAAGTTATGCGCCAGACGGTTTTGCGACGGGCGAAAACGCGAAAATGGACCAAGGGGTTAACAATGATGAAAAAAAGCTGAGCGCTAGACGGTTTTTCGAAGGGAGCTCATTTGTTGCCCCAAATGGCTATCGGGTCCCGGGGGGCTGTCCTAAGGCCCAATTTTTGTTCGCGAACTTTCCAACGTGCGAAAATGCGAAAACTGACCTAGGGGTTAAGAACGATGAAAAAAAGTTGTGCGCCAGACGGTTTGGCGAACAGAGCTCATTTGGTTCCCCAGATGGCTATCAGGCCAGGCAGAGCTACCCCGGTGCCTAGTTTTTGTGCCCGAACTTTACGGCGGGCGAAAACGCGAAAATAGACCCAGGGGTTAAGAACGATGAAAAAAAGCTGTGCACCAGACGTTTTGCGAACGACGTTCATTTGGTTCTTTAAATGGCCATCGGGCCCGGCGTGGCTTCCCCGGAGCCCAGTTTTTGTGTGCGAACTTTCCTTCCAGCAAAAACGCGAAAACATATCTAGGGTTTAAGAACGATGAAAAAAATCTGTGCACCAAACGGTTTTGTGAACGAAGCTCATTTTGTGCCTCAAATGGCTATCGGGCCCAGCGGGGCTGCCCCGGGGCCCAGGTTTTGTGCGCGAACTTTCCGGCGAGCGAAAATGCAAAAACGGACGTAGAGGTTAAGAACGATGAAGAAAAGCTGGGTGCCAGATAGTTTTTCGAGCGGAGCTCATTTGGTGCCCCAAATTTGCTATCAGGCCCTGAGGGCTACCCCGTGGCCCAGTTTTTGTGCGCGTTCTTTCCGGTGGTCGAAAGCTTGAAAACGAACCCAGGGGTTAAGAATGATGAAAAAAATCTGTGTGCCAAACAGTTTTGGAACAGAACTCATTTGGGGCCCCAAATGGTATCGGGCCCCGCGGTGCTGACTGGGGCCCTAGTTTTTGTGCGTAAACTTTGCGGCGGGCGAAAATGCGAAAACGGACCCAGGGGTTAAGAACGATGAAAAAAAAAACGATGCGCGAGACGATTTTGCGAACGGAGCTGATTTAGTAGCTCAAATGGCTATCGGGCCTGATTGGGTTGCCCCGGCGCCCAGTTTTTGTGCGTTTACTTTCTGAAGGGCAAAAATGCGAAATTGGACCCAAGGATTAAGAATAATGAAAAAACTCTGTGCTCCAAACAGTTTTGCAAACAGAGCTCATTTGGTTCCCCAGATGGCTTTCGGGCCCGGCGAGGCTGCCTCGGGACCTAATTTTTGTATGCAAACTTTTCGATGGGTGAAAACGGAAAAACAGACCCACGGGTTAAGATCGATGAAAAAACACTCTGCGCCAGACGGTTTTGCGAACGAAGCTCATTTGGTGCCCCAAATGGCTATCGGGCCCCGCGGAGCTGCCCCGGTGCCAAGTTTTTGTGTGCGAACTTTCCAGCGGGCGAAAATACGAAAACGGACCCAGCGGTTAAGAACGATGAAAAAAGTTTTGCACCAGACGGTTTGCGAACGACACTCATTTGGTGCACCAAATGGCTATCGGGCCCGGCGGGGCTTCCCCGGGGTCCGTTTTTCCTGCGCGAACTTTCCGACGAGCGAAAACCCGAAAATGGAACTAGGGGTTAAGAACAATGAAAAAAATCTATGCGCCAAACGATTTTGCGAATGGAGCTCAATTGGTGCCCTTAATGGCTATCAGCCCTGCGGGGCTGCTACGGGGCCCAGTTTTTGTGCCCGAACTTTCCGATAGGCGACAAACGCAAAAACGGACCCAGGGGTTAAGAACGATAAAAGAAAGCTATGCACCAAAAAGTTTTGCAAACAGAGCTCATTTGGTGCCCTTAATGGATATCGGGCCCAGCAGGGCTGCCCTAAGGCCCAACTTTTGTGCGCGAACTTTCCGGCGGGTGAAAACGCGAAAATGAACCCAAAGGTTAAGAACGATGAAAAAAAGTCGTGCGCGGAAACGATTTTGTGAACAGGGCTCATTTGGTGCCCCAAATAGGTATCGGGCCCGGCGGGGCTGCCCTGGGGCCCAATTTTTGTCCACGAACTTTCCGGCAGGCGAAAACGTGAAAAAGGATCGAGGGGTTAAGAACGATGAAAAAAAGCGAGCGCATACGGTTTTGCGAATGGGGCTTATTTGGTGCCCCAAATGGCTATCAGGCCCGGCGGGGCTGTCCAAGGGCCCAATTATTGTGTGTGAACTTTCCAGCGGGCGAAAACGCGAAAACAGACCTAGGGGTTAAGAACGATGAAAAAAGTCGTTCGCGCAGACGATTTTACGAACGGTGCTCATTTGTTGCCCTAAATGGCTATCAGCCTCGGCGAGGCTGCATGAGGCCCAATTTTTGTGTGCAAACTTTCCGGCGGGCGAAAACGCGAAAACGGACCTAGAGGTTAAGAACGATGAAAAAAGCCGTGCGCACAGACAGTTTTGCGAGCGGAGCTCATTTGTTGCCCCAAATGGCGATCGAGCTCAGTGGGTTGCCCTGGGACACAATTTTTGTGCGCGAACTTTCCAGCGAGCTAAAACGCAAAAATAAACCCAGAAGTTAAGAACGATGAAGATTAGCCATGCGCAGACGATTTTGCGAACGAAGCTCATTTGGTGCCCCAAATGACTATCGGGCCCGGTGGGGCTGCCCTGAGGCCCAATTTTTGTGCACGAACTTTTCGACATGCAAAAATACGAAAAGGAACCCAGAGGTTAAGAACGATGCAAAAAAGTCGTGTGTGCAGATGTTTTTATGAATAGAGCTCATTTGGTGCCTCAAATGGCTATCGGGCCCAGCGGGGCCCAAATTTTGTGCGTGAACTTTCCATGCGAAAGAGAACCCAGGCATTATGAACGATGAAAAAAAAGCCGTCCGCGCAGACGGTTTATCGAACGGAGCTCATTTGGTGCTCCAAATGGCTATCGTGCCCAACTTTTGTGCGCGAACTTTCCGGCTGGCAAAAACACGAAAACGGACCCAGAGGTTAAGAACGATGAAAAAAGTTGTGTGTGCAGACGGTTTTGCGAACGGAGCTCATTTGGTGCCCCAAATGGCTGATGGGCCCGACAGGGCTGCCCTGAGGCCCAATTTTTGTGTGCGAACTTTCCGTTGGGCGAAAATGCAAAAATAGACCCAGGGGTTAATTATGAAAAAAAGCCGTGCACAGACGGTTTTGCGAATGGAGCTCATTTGGTACCCTAAATGGCTATCGAGACCGGCGGGGCTGCCCCGTGGCCCAATTTTTGTGTGCGAACTTTCCGACGGGTGAAAATTTGAGAATGGACCAAGGGATTAAGAACGATGAAAAAAGTCGTGCGTGCAGACGGTTTTACGAACGAAGCTCATTTGGTGGCTCAAATTGCTATCGGGCCCAATTTTTGTGCACGAACTTTCCGGCAGACGAAACGCGAAAACGGACCCAGGGGTTAAGAACGATGAAAAAAAACCGTGCACGCAGATGGTTTTGTGAACGGAGCTCATTTGGTGCCCTAAATAGCTATTGGGCCCAGTGGGCTGCCCGGGGCCCAATTTTTGTGTGCGAACTTTTTGGCGTGCGAAATCGCGAAAACGGACCTAGCGATTAAGAATGATGAAAAAAAGCCGTGCGCACAGACATTTTTGCGAACGGAGCTCATTTGGAGCCCCAAATGGCTATCGATACTTTGTTGGCTAGCACGACCTAATACTGATCTACCACTCTTTCTAGCTGCAGGTCTTGACCTCTTTTGACTTGAACTTTGTTGGCTCATGCCTTCAAAGCTCCTTATACCTGACTGTCCAGAGAACGGGGGTCTAAATCTCTTACTTCTCGTTTCTCCAGGCATTCTAAACTGTCCTTCACCTGGCTGGAGTACATCTTCCTTCACTACACTCTGCTCTACTCGGATAGCGGTCTTAACTAACTGAGTGAAATTCACCCAATTAGATGTAGAGGTAACGGGTGTACGTATTTTTCTTCTTAGGCCATTGTAGAATCTCCTACACCTCTCCCTTTCTTCCGCGATGATCGGAAGGGCATACTGAGATAACTCAGTAAATCTTTATTCATACTCAATAACCGTCATTACGGCCTGAGTTAGCCTAAGGAATTCTTCCCTCTTCATTTCTTTAAAAGAACTAGGGTAGTATTTATCCTCAAATACCTGTCTGAATTCAGACCAAGTCATAGTTTCCGTACTATTCCTTCTGGCCTCTATCGCTTTCCACCACTTCTCAGCCCCTTTCTGCAGCAAAAATGCTGCTAACTCAACCTTACGGTCCTCAGGGCACCTCATAACCTTAAAACATTTCTCCATCAAATCTAACCAGATCTCAGCATCTACTGGATTTGTGGCTCCATCGAACGCCGTGGCTTCTAAAGCTTTCAACCTCTCGATGCCGAATTTCTTTTCTGGATCGTTTTGAATCGATCCTACACTCGCCACCAATCTTTGAGTGATTCTATCGAATACTCGATCCTCCATCTGGGGTTCTACACCTACCCTTGGTGTACTCGGGTCGTTTGCAGAAGTTACTTGTTGCTCTACTGAGTCTCTAACTCTTTTCCCCTTTGGGTCTGGGTCCAGTCCAACTTCAGGACCTCCGCTGGTAGGGTCAACATTCCTCTCCTCAGTGTTCTTGCTCCGCTATCCACTTTTCCTCAGCATCTTTTCCTAATTATTAAGTACACATGAACTTTCTCTTTCACCCAATACCTTATGTTTTAATACTAAACTAGCTTCAACCTTTCCCAAGTTTACGTATACCTTTACTTTGATACCATGCTGGTATCAGCTAACTCTTTAACTTTCCCAGAAACTTATGCTCTGATACCAAGCTGTCACACCCTGCCCCAGACCACCCTCTTAGCCTAGAGAAGGGTATGATTGCAGTAGTTATCAACCCTTTGGCTGACACTTACTGCCTTATAACTCTTGTGGAATAACTCTGATACCAAAATATAACTTATATACAGCGGAATATCTTTAGGCCAAAATTTATTAATTTAGAAGTATAACATATTTAGAGTCGTTACAAAACTAGATTCACAAGTCCCGAAACTCATGAACCCTAGTCCCTATATGAACAACAATAACATGTGTACAATATTAACAGTAACCACCTAATAAACGGGTTACAAATCTCTTTATCCTTTAGTGGCAGAGCAGATGCAGAGCTATCTTCAGAGGATTTGACAGCTACCTGTGGGGGAAAAAAGAAAACATTTGAAAACGGGGTGAGCTTACGCCCAGTGAGTGACTTAAGAAAGATAATTTATTCTCATGCAAAATCTCAATAAAGAGTTAACTGAAATATAAGCTTCTACAGTACTCGTACTGTAGTATAAACATTTTCCAAGCATAGAACATATAAAGCTGTTTTAATCATAAAACAGTAAAACTATTTCTCAGTTGAGGATAACCCTACTGTGGGTAAAAACAATCCCAACACCAACTACTAGTCAAGAGAGAACCCTTTTGCTCAATCTTTGACTCTACCTATGTGCACGTGGCCATACTAAGTACCGTCATACCTTAGGTACTTCTGCTCAGATACCTTCTCAAATGTCCTTCAGTATCTAGTTGGTTTGGTACCTTCTCAAACGTCCTTCAGTACCAATAGATACCTTCTCAAATGTCATTTAGTATCTAGTTGGGCAGATACCTTCTCAAATGTCCTTTGGTATCACGTTTTAATTAAAACTAGTCATAAATGACTTTCTCTTTAAAGCATGTAAAGTATAACACATATAAAAACATGGCTTTAAATGTACTAACGCATGCTGAGTATATTTAACACATATAAATCGCTTTTCAACAATTTTTCACACATGCATGAGTTTAAAAACATAACTCATGGCTTGCTTGGAAATCACTTTGTAAAACTAGCTGGAATGAGAATAATCTTTTTTAAAACATGCTTTCTATAACACGTTGTAATCAAACATTTTAAGAAAATGTTTTAGTCAAAACATTTTAGCCACTCACCTTGATTGCTTCTAGTGGCTCCCTTTTCTACCTCGGGCTCTCTTTTCACTCCTAGAATCCAGATTCAAATTACATCTTAGATTACTCATAGTTCTAGACCTTATTTTGAGATACTTCCTTCTACAAACATGTTCTAAACTGTCCCAGGAAGCTTACCCTAAAATGTAAGCTTAGAACTTCTCGTGGTTTGGCCGGAATCACAAAATCTTCAGGACTGGCCCAAATTGATCTGACAGCCTGACCCTTCTGCCTTCTTTTCAGTTTCCAGCCCGATCCCTTCGAGCTTTTCTTCCAGCAGCCCTACCTTGAAAATAGACTTTAAGAGCTTTCAGGTGGCTTTGGAATCACTCCAAATGCAGGAGTAAATTGGGAGAACTTCTCATCTCAATTTGCTACGTCCTCCTCAGACCTCACTGTCCAATGCGTCCTCTATGTCTAACGCATGGCTTTGGCTCCAACGCAAGGTTTGCTCCACTTTCCCACTCTTTTACGGTATTTCTGAGTTGTGATCTAAAAAAATGAAGTCTCTTGGCTCTATTTATAGGCGTCCAAATCTTCTCCGGAGTTGACACCACCTACTTGGCTGCATGGCCAAGTGTCTTCTTCTCATCCCATCAACACAATGCTGTGGTCATTGCAAGCTAAGTGTCTTCTTCCCATGTTGCCAACGTATGGGCCTCCAATCTGATGCCACCACCTCAAATTATTAAGGCTTAAGGATTTCCTCCCAAGAAGACACATGTTTTGATGATGTTATTCTGATGATTTTATCGTTGTATGCGTCCAACTCTTGGTTGCTCAATGCCTAGTCCATATGCAACACATAGCCTCTACTCAACTCATAGCAAGCCAATTCACTATCATGACAATTCAACTTAGCCATCACAAGGAGCTAACCATCACCAACGCATAGGGTGATAATCCATTCTTGACGCATGGCTCACTCGCACGGCTTGCTTGGCATGGGCGCATGGTGTTGGCCACCAACACATAGGCACGCTGCATGGGCTGGCCGCTCGACGCATGGGTTGCGTGCGGTGCCTTGATGCTTGGCCGGGTGCTTAGGTGCATGGGCGTGCTACTTCGACGCATGGGCGTGCGGCATGTGCTGGCCATAGCTTGCTCGCTCAGCTGCATGGACACATGGCATGGGCTGCACGCTTGGCTGCATGGCAGGGCACCTTAATGCACGGCATGGCTGCTCGATAGGGTGCTCAACGCATGGGCATGGCCACTCAGCAGGGTGCTTAGCGCACGGGTGTGGCCACTCGGCAGTGCTCTTAACGCACAGGTGTATCCACTCGACGCATGCGTCTGGCTGGGGCTGCTCGACGCATGGCCTTGACACTTGCCGAGGCTGCTCGACGCATGGCCTGGGCACTGGCCGAGGCTGCTGAACACATGGCTGGGCATTTGGCTGAGGTTGCTCGACGCATGCCACCCTCTAGCCCTCGTGCCATCCCAATGCCCCACCTCCATTTTCCTTCCTTCACCAACGCATCCAACGCATCCATCATCCAACACATCCAACGCTTCCATCATCCAACGCATCTAACGCATCCATCATCCAACCACTCTACCAATGCATCAACCCACCAATTTCTATACTTAGCCAAATTTCCAAATTTTCCCCTAAAAGTTAAGCTTCCAAATTTCCTATTCAAATCTCCACTCTTTTCTCTACCATTACACTAGTTTCCACATCAACCTACTCATCACACTGATCTCAATAGGGAATATACTCAAGTAAAGAAATTAGGATTCGGGGTTCACAGTTAAGAACGATGAAAAAAATTCGTGCGTGTAGACGGTTTTGCGATCGGAGCTCATTTAGAGCCCCAAATGGCTATCGGGCCCGGCGGGGCTGCCCCGGGGTCCAATTTTTGTGCGCGAACTTTCTAGCGGGCGAAAACGCGAAAACGGACCCGGGGGTTAAGAACGATGAAGAAAAGTCATGCGCGCAGACGGTTTTGGGAACGGAGCTCATTTGGTGCCTCTAATGGCTATCGGGCCCGGTGGGGCTATCTCGAGGCTCAATTTTTGTGCGTGAACTTTTCGACGGGCGAAAATGCGAAAACGAACGCAAGGGTTAAGAACGATGAAAAAAAGCTGTGTGCGCAGACAGTTTTGCGAACAAAGCTCATTTGGTGCCCCAAATGGCTATCGGGTCTGACGAGGTTGCCCCGGGGTCCAAATTTTAAGTGCGAACTTTCTAGCGGGCGAAAATGCGAAAACGGACCCAGTTGTTAAAACGATGAAAAAAAGTCGTGCGCACAGACGATTTTGCGAACGGAGCTCATTTGGTGCCCCAAATGGCTATCGGGCCTGGCGGGGCTGCCCCGGGGCCAAATTTTTATGTGCGAACTTTTCGACGGGCGAAATCGCGAAAAAGGACGTAGGGATTAAGAAAGTGAAAAAAGTCGTGTGCGTAGACGGTTTGGCGAACGGAGCTCATTTGGTGCCCCAAATGGCTATCGAGCCCAGCGGAGCTGCCTCGGGCCCAATTTTTGTGCGCGAACTTTCCGATGAGCAAAAATGCGAAAACGGTCCCAGGGGTTAAGAATGTTGATAAAAAGCCGTGCGCACAGACGATTTTGCGAACGAAGCTCATTTGGAGCCCCAAATGGCTATTGAGCCTGACGAGGCTGTCCAAGGAACCTTTTTTTGTGCGCTAACTTTCGGGCGGGCGAAAACGCGAAAACGGTCCAAGGTTAAGAACGATGAAAAAAAGTCGTGTGCATAGACTGTTTTGAAAACAGAGCTCATTTGGTACCCCAAATGGCTATTGAGCCTGGCGGAGCTGCCTCAGGGCCAAATTTTTGTGCGCGAACTTTCCGAAGGGAGAAAACGCGAAAACGGACCCGGGGGTTAAGAACGATGAAAAAAAGCCGTGCATGCAAATGATTTTGCAAACGGAGCTCATTTGGTGCCCCAAATGGGTATTGGGGCCGGTGGGACTGCCTCGAGGCCAAATTTTTGTGCACGAACTTTTCGTCGGGCCAAAACGCGAAAACGGTCCCAAGGGTTAAGAACGATGAAAAAAAGTGTGCGAAAATTTTAGACGGTTTGGCGAACGGAGCTCATTTGGTGCCCCAAATGGCTATCGGGCCCGGTGGGGCTGCCCCGGGTCCCAATTTTTGTGTGCGAAAATTCCGGCAGGTGAAAATGCTAAAACAGACCCAGGGGTTAAGAACGATGAAAAAAATTCGTGCGCGTAGACGGTTTTGCGAACGAAGCTCATTTGGTGTCCCACATGGCTATCGGGTCTGGCGAATCTGCCTCGGGGCCCAATTTTTATGCGCGAACTTTCCAGCGGGTGAAAATGCAAAAACGGAGCCAAGGTTTAAGAACGATGAACAAAAGTCGTGCGCGTAGACGGTTTTGCAAACGAAGCTCATTTGTTGCCCCAAATGGCTATCGGGCTCGGCGGGGCTGTCCCGGGGCCCAATTTTTATGCGCGATCTTTCTGGCGGGCGAAAGCGCAAAAACGGTCCCAGGGGTTAAGAACGATGAAAAAAAGCCGTGCACACAGACGATTTTGCGAACTGAGCTCATTTGGTGCCCCAAATGGCTATTGGGCCCGGCGGGGCTACCCCGGGTCCCAATTTTTGTACGTGAACTTTTCGACAGGTGAAAATGCAAAAACGGACTCAGGGGTTAAGAACGATGAAAAAAAGTCGTGCAACAATAAACTGCCCGGGAGGGTAAGTGGTTGGACGCATTAAGCAAGGTATGCGTTGTTCACTAGGGATAGTAACAATCTTGCATCAACCAAGTTCATGTGCTTATCTTGTTTTGTTTTGTGCCCAACACCCCTTTAGAGCTACTCGAGAGAGAGTCAAAAGAAAGAACCTAATGACTCGAGAGAGCTAGGTTAGAATCTATACTCGAGCGAATGAGATTAGATCGGCATAAGCAAGAGATAGGGACTTAAAGATAAGCTCTGTTTGTCAACATTGCATCGCATGCACCCTAAGAATAGGAATGATGATATGTGGTCTCCTTGTTTGTGTATCATCTCATAGACAAGAATTAGAGGCTTATGTATAGGCCCTATAGATACCTCTGCACATACATTGCATGCGTTCTAGCATTAGAAGCCGTAGCATTCCCACCGAGAGGTGGTTTACTATTGTATGAGTGTTGCATGATCGCATTAGTTTGTGTTGACTAGGGTTGCCCTTGCGGTCACTCTTAAGTATTGCAATGAATTCATCTCCGCATTTTACCTATTTTCCCATACATTTATTTCATGTCAAGGTTTGTCGCATCTCTACCTTTCATGCATATTCTCATTGCGTTGTCTGTTAGATAGGAGTAGGAATAGGATTAACTTAGCAACATCCCCTCCATTCTTTTATTTATACCGCAGCATGCACATCACCGCAAACATATAGCTACAAGTCCCTATGTTCAACCTCGGATTACCCGAGAAACTTGCGTTCATGTTATACTTGGCGTGAACGTAAGAAAACTTGTGGCAGGACGCATGGTCATTGTATACATTCGTTAACGCATTTTTCATTCCAACGCATGACCATCGATGCATGACTATCAACGGATATTTTAGGAACATGAATCGCATACTGCGTTCAAGGGAATCTGGTTGTCTAGTAAAATTGACATCCAATTTCCCATTATCAAGTTTCTAGAGCCGTTGCCGGGGACTTGGCAGCTAAATGTTTGTTAAGTTTTGTGTCTCTGCGAGCAAACTTTTTATCTTGGGTGTATTGTAGCTTATGCGACCAGGTTGCAAACAATATTGTAGTGTAGGTGATGCGCTGAAAGCCAGTATTGACCCTAAGGTAGAAGGGCAATTAATCTCAAAAGAGCTGAAGGTAATTCTAAGCACATGACGACCACATGCACCCAACAATTGCCGGAAGTTCCAATGGTCAGGGCAACTTGACCCAAGCAGTTGAGAGCCATCTCCTGCATGGAAGACTCCTTACGGTGACAACACTCCTACTTTTCAAGGGACGTCTTCCACTCTATCTTTACTCTACTTTCTTAGTATAGGTTATTTATTTTATTTTTATTATTATTTTGGATATATGGCTACTTCCTTGGTTGTGGTACGTTTGCTCTTGTATGTGCAACAATAAGTCTCCTCGGTTCGTAGTTCAACAGAAGAATTCCTTTCACCCTTCAACCCAAGGCTTCAATCACGTGGATTCCAACACATGAGCGCATACGTTGTTCCGCCTAAGGTCTTTTCTTGTTATCTTGTATGCCTTATCCTTTTGAATTTCTCTTTTTCCCGACTGCGTTGTTTTGCGATGTTTCTATGATGGTAAGTATAGTTCGTCGCATTTTCTAACTAATCAACGCAAGGCATTCTTCACTTTTATTAGCTTCTTCAAATTTTGGAAGTCTTGAGTTTTATCTTGTGCAAACCTCTGTTAAAAAATTTATTAACACATTCTTGTAATTTTGTCTTTAGCTTTGTGGTGAGAACGCTGCCAACCTTTAAGTTTGGGGGTGGCAGTGGTCCTGGAGAATTGCGTTCATTACATTGCGATCATTTAAAAAAAGAAAAAATAAATAAAAAAAAAAGTTGAAGTGAGATTTTGAGAATAATAACTCCATTGTAAACGCAATGGAGAAACCCATATTGATAAGAGTTAAGCTGTGAAAGGCCTTGCTCAAAGTTGGATGTCCGCATGACACACGTCGGGGCAAGCCAAAATGAAGGCAAGTCGCCAGGATCAGCGCATTAGCGCAACTCCTCTGTCCGGTGCAAGCCAAATTAAAAGAGACAAGAGTTGAGTTGAATATGGAATGCAACCGAAGTTGGATGCTCGCATGACACACGTGGGGGTAAGCCAAAATGAAGGGTGTAACCAGGTTCAACACCGCATTTGAATAAATCATCGCAAAGTTTTGAAGTATTTTTTTAATGAATGCAATCTCAAAAAGCTAAACACAAAATTGCGATGAATGAATAAAAATTTTTGAGCAAAGGCTTGCCAGATTTAACTTAGACAAGATATTTTTGAAGAAACAGCCTAAGTGGAGGAGAGCATTGCGATGATGGTCAAAGGTGTGTGTAAATTATATTCTGAGAAGCAGGTCATCGCAAAGGAAAGCATGAAGGTGAGTTAGAATTTCTTGAGTATAACGCATGCTTGAGGACAAGCATGATTTTAAGTTTGGGGGTGTAATGACATGCAGAAATGCATGTCATCTAAGACCTTTTACTTAGAATTATGAAGGTAGTTAGGCAGAATATGCGTCGATCATGATAGGAATTCACAATAATATGAGCTTGTGTTGATCAGCATCTCTAATCTCAGCTAACCCGTTATTTTGCGTTAATTATGCGTGCAATGTTCTATCTCTGTTTGTCAACACTGCATCGCATGCACCCTAGGAAAAGGAATGATGATATGTGGTTGCCTTGTTTGTGTATCATCGCATAGACAAGAATTAGGGGCTTATGTGTAGGCCCTATAGACACCTCTGCACATACATCGCATGCATTCTAGCATTAGAAGCCGTAGCATTCGCACCGAGAGATGGTTTACTATTGTATGAGTGTTGCATGATCGCATTAGTTTGCGTTGACTAGGGTTTCCCTTGCGGTCACTCTTAAATATTGCAATGAATTCATCTCCGCATTTTACCTATTTTCCCATACATTTACTTCATGTCAAGGTTTGTCGCATCTCTACCTTTCATGCATATTCTCATTGTATTGTCTGTTAGATAAGAGTAGGAGTAGGATTAACTTAGCAACATCCCATCCATTCTTTTATTTATACCGCCACATGCACATCACCACAAACATATAGCTACAAGTCCCTATGTTTGACCTCGAATTACCCGAGAAACTTGCATTCTTGTGGCAGGACGCATGGTCATCACATACATTCGTTAACGCATTTTTCATTCCAACGCATGACCATCGACACATGACTATCAACGCATATCTTAGGAACATGCATCACATACAGCGTCCAAGGGAATTTGTTTATCGAGTAAAATTGACATCCAATTTCCCGTCATCAATCAGCAGCCCAACACCGCAAACCGGGAAAATCAACGCAATCAGTCAAAACACCGCAAGGTGTGCGACTTGCGGTGATGGGCATGCGATGGAAGATTGCCCGCAAAATCCACAATCTGTATACTTTGTAAAGAATAATCTTTTTTCAAACATCTAACCTCGGGTGGAGAAACCACCCCAATTTTGCTTGGAAGAATCAACAACAAAATTTCCAACCTGTGGCGCAAAAAGAAGGGCCACTAGGATTCTTCCCACGCAACAATGGTCAATCGAGCAATCAAGCAAGTAGCTCACAAGAAACACCGCAATCCTCTTCTTTGGAGAGCCTATTGAAGCAATACATAGAAAAAAAAGAGACCGTGCTTCAAAGTCAGGATATGTCCATCCACAATCTCGAATTACAAATGGGCCAGATTGTGAGTGAGCTGAAAAGCAGACCGCAAGGGGCGCTGCCAAGTTCAATTGAACTTCCACGCGACCCGGGGGGATCAGGTAAGGAGCAATGTTAGGTTGTGACATTGTGCAGTGGGAAGACTATGGAGGGAGAAAAGAAAGAGCATAGTAGAACAACTTCCATTGCAGCTGAACCTGAGATTGTGGTAACGCAAGAAGAAGAAAGAGAAAATGAAGCAGTAGAGTTGGAGGTTGTGTCGACCTCAAAGCCAATTGAAACGAGAATCGTGAAAGTTTAGTTACCCATTTCCCACAGAGACTAAGGAAGAAGAAAAATGAAGAGGTATAGTACCAACGCTTCTTATCTATGTTAAAGAAATTACATGTTAATATTCCTTTCAGTAAAGTGATTGAGGAAATGTCTGCATATGCCAAGTTTCTGAAGGATATGGTAACTAAGAAGAGGGGCGCTGGAAAATTTGCCACGGTGGCGTTAATGCAAAGTTCCAAATCAATTATCCCACCGAAGATGAGCGATCATGGGAGCTTTACTATACCATGCTCCATAGGAGGACTGTACATCGGGCAAGCCCTGTGTGACTTGGGAGCCAGCATAAATTTGATGCCTTTATCAATCTTTAGATAGCTAAATGTGGGGCAACTTATGCCCACATTAGTGACTCTCCAACTGACCGACAGATCTCTGATTCATCTAGAAGGTAAGGTGAAGGATGTGCTGATAACAATTGACAAATTTATCTTGCCAGCTGACTTCATCATTTTAGGCTATGAGGCCGATAAAGATGTGCCCATCATTCTAGGGCGACCTTTTCTGTCAACGGGCCCTGCCCAAATTGATGTGCATAAAGAGGATATCACACTGAGAATCAACGGACAGAAGCTCAAATTTAATATAATTCGTGCCATGAAGTTTCTGGATGAAGAAGACCTGTAAGATTCTGATGATGACCTGAATTTGATTGAAGAAGAAAAGTCTGATGAAGAGTATGAAGAAGAGGATGCCAATGCATCCGTTGCTGCCTACAATGCGATCACAACAAAAACAAACAAGGAAGAAGAAATGATCGCAAAGCAAGAAGTAGAGCCAATAGAAGAAATAAAAACAATGCAACCTTCCCTAGTGGAGCCACCAACACTTTAACTAAAGACCCTACCAACCCATTTGAAGTACGCATTTTTGGGACAAAATGAAAAGCTGCCAGTTATTATCTCCTCTGCGCTCAACGAAGATTAGGAGAATGTGTTGATGAGCATTCTCAGCAAACATATGCGAGCAATTGGCTAGACACTCATCGACATCAGAGGAATTAGTCCTGTGTACTGCATGCACCACATTCGTCTTGAAGACAACCACAAAGAAACAATTGAACATCAACGCAGACTCAACCCTGCGATAAAGAAGGTCGTCAAGAAGGATATTATCAAATGCTAGATGCGAGCATTATCTATCCTATAGTAGATAGCACGTGGGTCAGCCCCGTGCAATGTGTGCTGAAGAAGGGTGGAATGACGGTAGTCGCGAATGAGAACAACGAATTAATACTGCAAAGGACCATCACTGGATGGCGCATATGCATGGACTACCGCAAGTTGAATGAGGCCACAAAGAAAGATCATTTCTCTCTGCCATTCATCGTTCAAATTCTAGATAAACTAGCAGGGAATGATTTTTTACTGCTTCCTGGATGGGTATGTCGGATACAATCAAATCATGATAGCTCCAGAAGATCAAGACAAGACCACATTCACCTGCCCATATGGGATGTTTGCTTTTCTCCGCATGCTGTTTGGCCTCTGCAATGCGCCAAGCACGTTCCAAAGGTGCATGATGACGATATTTTTAGATTATCTCGAGGACTCTGTGGAAATATTTATGGATGATTTCTCCATTTATGGGAATACCTAAGAAGTCTGCCTAGCCAACTTGGAGAAGATTCTGAAAAGATGTGAAAAGACGAATCTAGTGCCCAATTGGGAAAAATGTCATTTCATGGTGAAGGAGGGCATAGTGTTGGGACATAAGGTCTCTCGGTATGGGTTGGAGGTGGACAAAGTAAAGATTGAAGCAATTGAAAAACTTCCACCTCCAACCAGCATGAAGGTTGTGCGAAACTTCTTGGGGCACACTGGATTTTATAGACGATTCATCAAGGACTTTTCTAGGATAACATGACCACTAAGTGCGTTATTAGAGGCGGACAGAAAATTCGAGTTTGACAACAACTGCCTTAACGCATTCAGAGTTTTGAAAAATGCGCTGATTATCGCACCCGTATTGATTGTGTCGGACTAAACACTGCCATTTGAAATCATGTGCGACACAAGCGGGTATGCGATGGGATCAACTTTAGTGCAAAAGAGAAAAACAATTTTGCATCCCATCGCATATGCGAGTAAAACTTCAAACCCTGCTCAAACAAATTATACCACCACAGAGAAAGAACTCCTGGCTATGATTTTTGCTTTGGAAAAATTTCGGGCATATCTGTTGGGAACCAAGGTACTCATCCACACCAATCACTCAGTGATCAAATACTTAATGACAAATAAGGACGCAAAGTCGAGGTTGATCAAATGGGTTCTCCTCCTTCAAGAATTTGATATCGAAATAATTGATCGGAAAGGGATAGAGAATCAAGTTGCAGATCACTTATCTAGACTGGAAAATCCTAAGGTTGACCGCAATGAGTCTGAGGTGAGTGTCGTATTCCCAGATGAGCAGCTGTTCCACATAGAAGAATTGCCCTGGTATGCGAACATCGTCAATTATTTAGTCTGTGAGAAATTCCCTGAAGATTACACCTACCACCAATAGAAGAAGCTCAAGCATGAATGTAGACATTATTATTGGGATGAGCCAAATCTTTATAAGAGAGGTGCAGACCAGATTATTCGATTATGCGTACCGAATGATGCTCAACAATGCATATTGTCACAATGCCACAACTCAAAATATGGTGGGCACTGCGCAAGTACAACATCCTCCACAAGGTGGTCACCATATACTTTAACGGCAAATTTTGAATCTATGAACTACAAGCAAGGTTCAAGTCCATGCCATAAACTTGTTGCCATAGATTTTATGCAATGATATGCGATACTACTTCTAGATATGCGTTATTCGTGAGATTCTTGTAGTATACTATGCGTTGTCACAAGTTTCCTTACGTTGAAACCAAGTATAATTTCACCGCAAGTTTCTCGGTGTGATCCGAGGTCGAACACAGGGACTGTTTGAGGTTATTGCACTACATTTGTGATACATGCGACCAGGGGTTTT